>NW_026947517.1:29847395-30469591 GCF_034190915.1 Cavia porcellus | reverse complement strand
GTGGAGACGCCCATTTTCATTCACTCACTTTCAGACTTTCTAAGATTTTCACTTACTAGAAGTTTGCCCAGACTTGCCATTGTCAAGGGACAGTGCACTTCACTTGAACTTGTGCAGTATTACTTCATGGGTCTCCATGGAAATTCCACCAATGGGAAACTCTTTCTGTAGTCATCTCCAAGTGTTGCTGCCTAAGAACATATAACTAACAAAGGATGTGGTTTCAAGCAGAATGAGGAAAGGAGGGATTATCTTTATTTCAGTGCAGGTTGACCTTTCAAAGAAACAGTAATTCCTATCAAATAGGAGGTAAAGTCTATTGTAAAGAGACATGGACATGATAAGCTCAACTTTATGTCACTTTTTTTAAAACGCCAAGGGCATTTGAGAAATTCTTGGCTCCTGAATTGTCCCGTTTTTCAAATTTCTCTTAGGTAAGACACACCAACTTCTTCAAACCATGGTACTGTTCCTTCCATGTAAAAAACCAAAGGAAAAAACAAATTAAATTAAAACAAAACCCATGAAATAACATTTGAGAGCACAAAATTGCTCAGCAGGCCCATGTAAACACTATTCAAGAAGTTAGAGGTACAGAAGCCTCAGCCTTCAGCCCATGGCCTGAAGTTTTGTCTCTATCATGGCCCCCTAATTCCCTGGCATGTCCACATTAACTCATGAATCTTTACTCATTTCCTTTTCAAATGCACAGGATCCAATATATTTGAACCCTGTTCACCTAGGCAGTAATCTTCCAAGGACACACCAGAGGAAGGGCAGCCACCCCCTTGCCTGGGGCCTTGGAGCTTATCACAATAGAAATGGACACCTGAACAAGGGGAGCCAAAACAAAGAGAGGCATATTCCTAAAGCCTGAAGCACAGAAGCTACCTATAGACCAGTAGTGGGATTTCACAAATTATGTAAGAATCTCTGTGCACATGCTTGGCATGGTCGCTCATGCCTATAATCCCAGCCATCTGGGGGCTGAGGTGGATGGGTCCTTGGGAGTTCCACTCCATCTTGGGCTACGAATTTATCTCAAGGCCTATTTCAACAACTACATAAGATGTTGTTTCCAAAAAGAGGACAACAGAAAACTAGACACACTTGGTCTAGGTCCCTGGCTTCACTACACGAGTTGTGGAGTGTAAATATTCCATGCCATGAGAAAATACCTGGGATTTTTAGGGAAAGGGGCATTTGCATCCCGTATCTAAGGGTTTCCCTTTCACCATGTTACATTTGAATTCTGGGAAGACCTGCTGGTGATAAGCTATCTAGTATTATATTGGTTTGGGTATTGAGCTAGTACCTCATATTTAGTGTTCAGGATTATCCTGGAATGGCTGTGGACCTCCTTGAAATAGCGATTGCAGACATGTGAAAATTTAAAAGACTGGTGTAGTCAAGTTTGGAACCCATACACCTCAGACATACCAAAAGGTTTTCCAATTACTTCCCTCCACTTCTCAAAATATGTCAAATTTTTTTGATCACTACAACTGTAAAAAAATTGTGAGGCAACATAGAGAGGCTAATCAAATACTGCATGATTGGAATTGCTGTGGTTGTATGAGGTGGAAAGCTGCAGATTTGGGCTGAAACAGTTCACAGAAATCAACAAGCTTGTGGTTGCCAGACAACCACACTGGGCTGTGATTGGCTGAGCACCACTGTGAGCTGGACTTTAGGCTCTAGGATACAAGTGTGCAGTAGGAGACCTGAGTCACAATGCTGGGCGTTTCCATGGAGACCTCAGTGGCACAGAGGACCTTGTAGGGCAAGATTTAAATAGGATGAATATTCTTGGCCTGGTATGCCACAATATTCTCTCTGAAGGCTTCACTACTCAGAATTTGTGGATGGAAATGCTTGCCAATCTACACATGGATGTACTTTCAATGGGATATGAAATATTCCATGGCCTTGCAGATGATCTCTGACATGTCCTATCATTGAGCATACCCTTTTCCCTTGTCATGTCTGTCATTTGGCTGAGTCCTGTTCCCTAAGCTATTCAGTCAAGACTTGCTGGCATAATTCACCTGCAGTAAAAGAGCTTTCTGTGAAATTTCTCAGCAGAAATCCTCTGCAAGCACATAGCTTTGGATATGAGAGACAGTGGTGGAAGTTGAATTTCAAGGGCAGATATTTGAAAACAATGAAACAAGCCCCAAATAAGATCTTTACATGTTTCCCAGATGAATATGTTTGGAAAGATTGGGAAAGATGGAGATCAAGACTGAGAAGAGTGCACACCCATTTCAAGGTACAAAAACCAGGGAAATACATGGGAAAGAAAGAGAGCTGGTTAATCTGATGTAAAAATCTTTGATGATGAAAGGAAAAGTATATTCTCATGATGATTTAATCAGGCTGTAGAAGTGAAGTTCTCATGTTGGTTGTCCTATGTGTGGCATTCTGCATTGGGCAGTGGATGCAGGACAGGAGATCTTCAAATAAATCTGGTGGAACACAAAATACTGAAAAAAAATCAGCCAAAATCCTGTGTATTCCTTCCCTTTGAGAACATATATGGATAATGTACGAAGTTTCAAAAGAGAAAATGTCTATTGGGTCATGGTTTCACCAATGAAATGGTCACATCACATAACATTTTGAATTTTGCTTTCACACTTGCTCCTGTACCGGGCCTGAGTAAAGCAGAATGCAGAGTAAGCCTGTTCAATAGATGTGCATTCCATAAGTGGTTTTAAAACCAGTGAAACCCTTTGGACTTAGTGTTTGTATTTCATTGGTTGATTTATTTTTCAAATTGTTTGTTTTACTCTTTTTAACTGTGAGTCAGGGAAGCCATCTCTCTTAGTGATTTAGACCTCTACAAAAGCTCTGAAAGTATTCATGTCACAGCTATTACATGTTATAAGTTTCTCCTATTAAAACGTGAAAGACTAACAGACTCTGCCACTTTTCATCTAAATTCAGTGTTGGGCTTAATTCAGTGATGGACTTTTTACAAGTCCTTTGACATGTGTCCTCCTCTAGCCACTGGTCGTGCTGGAATTTACTTTCTTGTGAAGACAGGATTTGAGCAAATTGACACAAGTACAGTTTGCCACTACTCTGCACACCTGGTTAAGTATCGAGTTCCCTAAATGGTGTGTGTTTTATTTTGATCTCTGCTCACACTTTGCTCATCCAGTTAGAACCACAGGGCTCCAGGCCATAGCGTTCCAGGCCTAAACAAGAAAATTTCCAGTCAATATTGGGAGTTCATTCGTCTCTCATAATTACTTTTTCCACAAATGTGTGCTTAAGGAGAGGCCTTGTCCAAATGTGGAGAGGCCCATTTTCATTCACTCACTTTCAGACTTTCTAAGATTTTCAGTTACTAGAGGTTTGCCCAGACTTGCCATTGTCAAGGGACAGTGCACTTCACTTGAAGTTGTGCAGTATTACTTCATGGGTCTCCATGGAAATTCCACCAATGGGAAACTCTTTCTGTAGTCATCTCCAAGTGTTGCTGCCTAAAAACATATAACTAACAAAGGATGTGGTTTCAAGCAGAATGAGGAAAGGAGGGATTATCTTTATTTCAGTGCAGGTTGACCTTTCAAAGAAACAGTAATTCCTATCAAATAGGAGGAAAAATCTTTTGTAAAGAGACATGGACATGATACGCTTAACTTTATGTCACTTTTTTTAAAACGCCAAGGGCATTTGAGAAATTCTTGGCTCCTGAATTGTCCCGTTTTTCAAATTTCTCTTAGGTAAGACACACCAACTTCTTCAAACCATGGTACTGTTCCTTCCATGTAAAAAACCAAAGGAAAAAACAAATTAAATTAAAACAAAACCCATGAAATAACATTTGAGAGCACACAATTGCTCAGCAGGCCCATGTAAACACTATTCAAGAAGTTAGAGGTACAGAAGCCTCAGCCTTCACCCCATGGCCTGAAGTTTTGTCTCTATCATGGCCCCCTAATTCCCTGGCATGTCCACATTAACTCATGAATCTTAACTCATTTCCTTTTCAAATGCACAGGATCTAATATATTTGAACCCTGTTCACCTAGGCAGTAATCTTCCAAGGACACACCAGAGGAAGGGCAGCCACCCCCTTGCCTGGGGCCTTGGAACTTATCACAATAGAAATGGACACCTGAACAAGGGGAGCCAAAACAAAGAGAGGCATATTCCTAAAGCCTGAAGCACAGAAGCTACCTATAGACCAGTAGTGGGATTTCACAAATTATGTAAGAATCTCTGTGCACATGCTTGGCATGGTCGCTCATGCCTATAATCCCAGCCATCTGTGGGCTGAGGTGGATGGATCCTTGGGAGTTCCACTCCATCTTGGGCTACGAATTTATCTCAAGGCCTATTTCAACAACTACATAAGATGTTGTTTCCAAAAAGAGGACAACAGAAAACTAGACACACTTGGTCCAGGTCCCTGGGTTCACTACACGAGTTGTGGAGTGTAAATATTCCATGCCATGAGAAAATACCTGGGATTTTTAGGGAAAGGGGCATTTGCATCCCGTATCTAAGGGTTTCCCTTTCACCATGTTACATTTGAATTCTGGGAAGACCTGCTGGTGATAAGCTATCTAGTATTATATTGGTTTGGGTATTGAGCTAGTTCCTCATATTTAGTGTTCAGGATTATGCTGGAATGGCTGTGGACCTCCTTGAAATAGCGATTGCAGACATGTGAAAATTTAAAAGACTGGTGTAGTCAAGTTTGGAACCCATACACCTCAGACATACCAAAAGGTTTTCCAATTACTTCCCTCCACTTCTCAAAATATGTCAAATTTTGTTGATCACTACAACTGTAAAAAATTGTGAGGCAACATAGAGAGGCTAATCAAATACTGCATGATTGGGATTGCTGTGGTTGTATGAGGTGGAAAGCTGCAGATTTGGGCTGAAACAGTTCACAGAAATCCACAAGCTTGTGGTTGCCAGACAACCACACTGGGCTGTGATTGGCTGAGCACCATTGTGAGCTGGACTTTAGGCTCTAGGATACAAGTGTGCAGTAGGAGACCTGAGTCACAATGCTGGGCGTTGCCATGGAGACCTCAGTGGCACAGAGGACCTTGTAGGGCAAGATTTAAATAGGATGAATATTCTTGGCCTCGTATGCCACAATATTCTCTCTGAAGGCTTCACTGCTCAGAATTTGTGGATGGAAATGCTTGCCAATCTACACATGGATGTACTTTCAATGGGATATGAAATATTCCAGGGCCTTGCAGATGATCTCTGACATGTCCTATCATTGAGCATACCCTTTTCCCTTGTCATGTCTGTCATTTGGCTGAGTCCTGTTCCCTAAGCTATTCAGTCAAGACTTGCTGGCATAATTCACCTGCAGTAAAAGAGCTTTCTGTGAAATTTCTCAGCAGAAATCCTCTGCAAGCACATAGCTTTGGATATGAGAGACAGTGGTGGAAGTTGAATTTCAAGGGCAGATATTTGAAAACAATGAAACAAGCCCCAAATAAGATCTTTACATGTTTCCCAGATGAATATGTTTGGAAATATTGGGAAAGATGGAGATCAAGACTGAGAAGAGTGCACACCCATTTCAAGGTACAAAAACCAGGGAAATACATGGGAAAGAAAGTGATGTGGTTAATCTGATGTAAAAATCTTTGATGATGAAAGGAAAAGTATATTCTCATGATGATTTAATCAGGCTGTAGGAGTGAAGTTCTCATGTTGGTTGTCCTATGTGTGGCATTCTGCATTGGGCAGTGGATGCAGGACAGGAGATCTTCAAATAAATCTGGTGGAACACAAAATACTGAAAAAAAATCAGCCAAAATCCTGTGTATTCCTTCCCTTTGAGAACATATATGGATAATTTACGAAGTTTCAAAAGAGAAAATGTCTATTGGGTCATGGTTTCACCAATGAAATGGTCACATCACATAACATTTTGAATTTTGCTTTCACACTTGCTCCTGTACTGGGCCTGAGTAAAGCAGAATGCAGAGTAAGCCTGTTCAATAGATGTGCATTCCATAAGTGGTTTTAAAACCAGTGAAACCCTTTGGACTTAGTGTTTGTATTTCATTGGTTGATTCATTTTTCAAATTGTTTGTTTTACTCTTTTTAACTGTGAGTCAGGGAAGCCATCTCTCTTAGTGATTTAGACCTCTCCAAAAGCTCTGAAAGTATTCATGTCACAGCTATTACATGTTATAAGTTTCTCCTATTAAAACGTGAAAGACTAACAGACTCTGCCACTTTTCATCTAAATTCAGTGTTGGGCTAAATTCAGTGATGGACTTTTTACAAGTCCTTTGAAATGTGTCCTCCTCTAGCCACTGGTCGTGCTGGAATTTACTTTCTTGTGAAGACAGGATTTGAGCAAATTGACACAAGTACAGTTTGCCACTACTCTGCACACCTGGTTAAGTATCGAGTTCCCTAAATGGTGTGTGTTTTATTTTGATCTCTGCTCACACTTTGCTCATCCAGTTAGAACCACAGGGCTCCAGGCCATAACGTTCCAGGCCTAAACAAGAAAATTTCCAGTCCGTATTGGGAGTTCATTTGTCTCTCATAATTACTTTTTCCACAAATGTGTGCTTAAGGAGAGGCCTTGTCCAAATATGGAGAGGCCCAATTTCATTCACTCACTTTCAGACTTTCTAAGATTTTCAGTTACTAGAGGTTTGCCCAGACTTGCCATTGTCAAGGGACAGTGCACTTCACTTGAAGTTGTGCAGTATTACTTCATGGGTCTCCATGGAAATTCCACCAATGGGAAACTCTTTCTGTAGTCATCTCCAAGTGTTGCTGCCTAAAAACATATAACTAACAAATGATGTGGTTTCAAGCAGAATGAGGAAAGGAGGGATTATCTTTATTTCAGTGCAGGTTGACCTTTCAAAGAAACAGTAATTCCTATCAAATAGGAGGAAAAATCTTTTGTAAAGAGACATGGACATGATACGCTCAACTTTATGTCACTTTTTTTTAAAACGCCAAGGGCATTTGAGAAATTCTTGGCTCCTGAATTGTCCCGTTTTTCAAATTTCTCTTAGGTAAGACACACCAACTTCTTCAAACCATGGTACTGTTCCTTCCATGTAAAAAACCAAAGGAAAAAACAAATTAAATTAAAACAAAACCCATGAAATAACATTTGAGAGCACACAATTGCTCAGCAGGTCCATGTAAACACTTTTCAAGAAGCTAGAGGTACAGAAGCCTCAGCCTTCAGCCCATGGCCTGAAGTTTTGTCTCTATCATGGCCCCTCAATTCCCTGGCATGTCCACATTAACTCATGAATCTTTAATTATTTCCTTTTCAAATGTACAGGATCCAATATATTTGAACCCTGTTCACCTAGGCAGTAATCATCCAAGGACACACCAGAGGAAGGGCAGCCACCCCCTTGCTTGGGGCCTTGGAGCTTATCACAATAGAAATTGACACCTGAACAAGGGGAGCCAAAACAAAGAGAGGCATATTCCTAAAGCCTGAAGCACAGAAGCTACCTACAGACCAGTAGTGGGATTTCACAAATTATGTAAGAATCTCTGTGCACATGCTTGGCATTCTCGCTCATGCCTATAATCCCAGCCATCTGGGGGCTGAGGTGGATGGATCCTTGGGAGTTCCACTCCATCTTGGGCTACGAATTTATCTCAAGGCCTCTTTCAACAACTACATATGATGTTGTTTCCAAAAAGAGGACAACAGAAAAGTAGACACACTTGGTCCAGGTCCCTGGGTTCACTACACGAGTTGTGGAGTCTAAATATTCCATGCCATGAGAAAATACCTGGGATGTTTAGGGAAAGGGGCATTTGCATCCCGTTTCTAAGGGTTTCCCTTTCACCATGTTACATTTGAATTCTGGGAAGACCTGCTGGTGATAAGCTATCTAGTATTATATTGGTTTGGGTATTGAGCTAGTACCTCATATTTAGTGTTCAGGATTATGCTGGAATGGCTGTGGACCTCCTTGAAATAGCAATTGCAGACATGTGAAAATTTAAAAGACTGGTGTAGTCAAGTTTGGAACCCATACACCTCAGACATACCAAAAGGTTTTCCAATTAATTCTCTCCACTTCTCAAAATATGTCAAATTTTCTTGATCACTACAACTGTAAAAAAAATTCTGAGGCAACATAGAGAGGGTAATCAAATACTGCATGATTGGAATTGCTGTGGTTGTATGAGGTGGAAAGCTGCAGATTTGGGCTGAAACAGTTCACAGAAATCCACAAGCTTGTGGTTGCCAGACAACCACACTGGGCTGTGATTGGCTGAGCACCATTGTGAGCTGGACTTTAGGCTCTAGGATACAAGTGTGCAGTAGGAGACCTGAGTCACAATGCTGGGCGTTTCCATGGAGACCTCAGTGGCATAGAGGACCTTGTAGCGCAAGATTTAAATAGGATGAATATTCTTGGCCTGGTATGCCACAATATTGTCTCTGAAGGCTTCACTGCTCAGAATTTGTGGATGGAAATGCTTGCCAATCTACACATGGATGTACTTTCAATGGGATATGAAATATTCCAGGGCCTGGCAGATGATCTCTGACATGTCCTATCATTGAGCATACCCTTTTCCCTTATCATGTATGTCATTTGGCTGAGTCCTGTTCCCTAAGCTATTCAGTCAAGACTTGCTGGCATCATTCACCTGCAGTATAAGAGCTTTCTGTGAAATTTCTCAGCAGAAATCCTCTGCAAGCACATAGCTTTGGATATGAGAGACAGTGGTGGAAGTTGAATTTCAAGGGCAGATATTTGAAAACAATGAAACAAGTCCCTCATAAGATCTTTACATGTTTCCCAGATGAATATGTTTGGAAATATTGGGAAAGATGGAGATCAAGACTGAGAAGAGTGCACACCCATTTCAAGGTACAAAAACCAGGGAAAACCATGGGAAAGAAAGAGAGCTGGTTAATCTGATGTAAAAATCTTTGATGATGAAAGGAAATATATATTCTCATGATGATTTAATCAGGCTGTAGAAGTGAAGTTCTCATGTTGGTTGTCCTATGTGTGGCCTTCTGCATTGGGCAGTGGATGCAGGACAGGAGATCTTCAAATAAATCTGGTGAAACACAAAATACTGAAAAAAAATCAGCCTAAATCCTGTATATTCTTCCCTTTGAGAACATATATGGATAATGTATGAAGTTTCAAAAGAGAAAATGTCTATTGGGTCATGGTTTCACCAATGAAATGGTCACATCACATAACATTTTGAATTTTGCTTTCACACTTGCTCCTGTACCGGGCCTGAGTAAAGCAGAATGCAGAGTAAGGCTGTTCAATAGATGTGCATTCCATAAGTGGTTTTAAAACCAGTGAAACCCTTTGGACTTAGTGTTTGTATTTTATTGGTAGATTTATTTTTCAAATTGTTTGTTTTACTATTTTTAACTGTGAGTCATGTAAGCCCTCACTCATAGTGATTTAGACCTCTCCAAAAGCTCTGAAAGTATTCATGTAACAGCTATTACATGTTATAAGTTTCTCCTATTAAAACGTGAAAGACTAACAGACTCTGCCACTTTTCATCTAAATTCAGTGTTGGGCTAAATTCAGTGATGGACTTTGTACAAGTCCTTTGAAATGTGTCCTCCTCTAGCCACTGGTCGTGCTGGAATTTACTTTTTTGTGAAGACAGCATTTGAGCAAATTGACACAAGTACAGTTTGCCACTACTCTGCACACCTGGTTAGGTATTGAGTTCCCTAAATTGTGTGTGTTTTATTTTGATCTCTGCTCACACTTTGCTCATCCAGTTAGAACCATAGGGCTCCAGGCCATAGCGTTCCAGGCCTAAACAAGAAAATTTCCATTCCGTTTTGGGAGTTCATTCGTCTCTCATAATTACATTTTCCACAAATGTGTGCTTAAGGAGAGGCCTTGTCCAAATGTGCAGAGGCCCATTTTCATTCACGCACTTTCAGACTTTCTAAGATTTTCAGTTACTAGAGGTTTGCCCAGACTTGCCATTGTCAAGGGACAGTGCACTTCACTTGAAGTTGTGCAGTATTACTTCATGGGTCTCCATGGAAATTCCACCAATGGGAAACTCTTTCTGTAGTCATCTCCAAGTGTTGCTTCCTAAGAACATATAACTAACAAAGGATGTGGTTTCAAGCAGAATGAAGAAAGGAGGGATTATCTTTATTTCAGTACAGGTTGACCTTTAAAGAAACAGTAATTCCTATCAAATAGGAGGAAAAATCTTTTGTAAAGAGACATGGACATGATAAGCTCAACTTTATGTCACTTTTTTTAAAACGCCAAGGGCATTTGAGAAATTCTTGGCTCCTGAATTGTCCCGTTTTTCAAATTTCTCTTAGGTAAGACACACCAACTTCTTCAAACCATGTTACTGTTCCTTCCATGTAAAAAACCAAAGGAAAAAACAAATTAAATTAAAACAAAACCCATGAAATAACATTTGAGAGCACACAATTGCTCAGCAGGCCCATGTAAACACTATTCAAGAAGCTAGAGGTACAGAAGCCTCAGCCTTCAGCCCATGGCCTGAAGTTTTGTCTCTATCATGGCCCCTCAATTCCCTGGCATGTCCACATTAACTCATGAATCTTTACTCATTTCCTTTTCAAATGCACAGGATCCAATATATTTGAACCCTGTTCACCTAGGCAGTAATCATCCAAGGACACACCAGAGGAAGGGCAGCCACCCCCTTGCCTGGGGCCTTGGAGCTTATCACAATAGAAATGGACACCTGAACAAGGGGAGCCAAAACAAAGAGAGGCATATTCCTAAAGCCTGAAGCACAGAAGCTACCTATAGACCAGTAGTGGGATTTCACAAATTATGTAAGAATCTCTGTGCACATGCTTGGCATTCTCGCTCATGCCTATAATCCCAGCCATCTGGGGGCTGAGGTGGATGGATCCTTGGGAGTTCCACTCCATCTTGGGCTACGAATTTATCTCAAGGCCTATTTCAACAACTACATAAGATGTTGTTTCCAAAAAGAGCACAACAGAAAACTAGACACACTTGGTCCAGGTCCCTGGGTTCACTACACGAGTTGTGGAGTCTAAATATTCCATGCCATGAGAAAATACCTGGGATTTTTAGGGAAAGGGGCATTTGCATCCCGTTTCTAAGGGTTTCCCTTTCACCATGTTACATTTGAATTCTGGGAAGACCTGCTGGTGATAAGCTATCTAGTATTATGTTGGTTTAGGTATTGAGCTAGTACCTCATATTTAGTGTTCAGGGTTATTCTGGAATGGCTGCAGACCTCCTTGAAATAGCTATTGCAGACATGTGAACCCCGAGGAAGCTGGATAGTTGAAGCAGGCACTCCATATATTCATGCACTGCAAGGATTCACTTTCATTTTGGGACTCATCTTCTGGTTGCTGGCTTTTAGTGCTAACTGATACTACCATGGTGGCAGTAATCCAGCAGAGATTGCATGTATGGTTTGCAAGTTTGCTTCCCAAGCCACCAGAAACTCAGCAGAACCCAAATCATTGTGGCATTTTCTTTCCTCCCCTGAAACATTTGGCTTTCTAAGTTTGAAAATTGAATAGACTGGGGTAGTCAAGTTTCGACCCCATGTACCACAAACAGAGCTAAAGACAGAGCGAATTACTTCCCTCCACTTGTCAAAATATGTCAAATTTGCTTGATCACCACAACTTCAAATAAAATTCGGGAGCAACTTAGAGAGGTGATTCAAATAGAGCATGATTGGATTGGCTGTGGTTGTATGAAGTGGAGAGCTGCAGAGTTGGGCTGAAACTGTTCACAAAAATCCACAGGCTTGTGGTTGTCAGGCAACCACGATGGGCTGAGATTGGCTGAACATCACTGTGAGGTGGATTTTAGGCTGTAGGTGTGAAAATGTAAAAGACTGGTGTAGTCAAGTTTGGAACCCATACACCTCAGACATACCAAAAGGTTTTCCAATTACTTCCCTCCACTTCTCAAAATATGTCAAATTTTGTTGATCACTACAACTGTAAAAAAAATTCTGAGGCAACATAGAGAGGCTAATCAAATACTGCATGATTGGAATGGCTGTGGTTGTATGAGGTGGAAAGCTGCAGATTTGGGCTGAAACAGTTCACAGAAATCCACAAGCTTGTGGTTGCCAGACAACCACACTGGGCTATGATTGGCTGAGCACCATTGTGAGCTGGACTTTAGGCTCTAGGATACAAGTGTGCAGTAGGAGACCTGAGTCACAATGCTGGGCGTTGCCATGGAGACCTCAGTGGCACAGAGGACCTTGTAGGGCAAGATTTAAATAGGATGAATATTCTTGGCCTGGTATGCCACAATATTCTCTCTGAAGGCTTCACTGCTCAGAATTTGTGGATGGAAATGCTTGCCAATCTACACATGGATGTACTTTCAATGGGATATGAAATATTCCAGGGCCTGGCAGATGATCTCTGACATGTCCTATCCTTGAGCATACCCTTTTCCCTTGTCATGTCTGTCATTTGGCTGAGTCCTGTTCCCTAAGCTATTCAGTCAAGACTTGCGGGCATCATTCATCTGCAGTATAAGAGATTTCTGTGAAATTTCTCAGCAGAAATCCTCTGCAAGCACATAGCTTTGGATATGAGAGACAGTGGTGGAAGTTGAATTTCAAGGGCAGATATTTGAAAACAATGAAACAAGCCCCAAATAAGATCTTTACATGTTTCCCAGATGAATATGTTTGGAAATATTGGGAAAGATGGAGATCAAGACTGAGAAGAGTGCACACCCATTTCAAGGTACAAAAACCAGGGAAAAACATGGGAAAGAAAGCGAGCTGGTTAATCTGATGTAAAAATCTTTGATGATGAAAGGAAAAGTATATTCTCATGATGATTTAATCAGGCTGTAGAAGTGAAGTTCTCATGTTGGTTGTCCTATGTGTGGCATTCTGCATTGGGCAGTGGATGCAGGACAGGAGATCTTCAAATAAATCTGGTGGAACACAAAATACTGAAAAAAAATCAGCCTAAATACTGTGTATTCCTTCCCTTTGAGAACATATATGGATAATGTACAATGTTTCAAAAGAGAAAATGTCTATTGGGTCATGGTTTCACCAATGAAATGGTCACATCACATAACATTTTGAATTTTGCTTTCACACTTGCTCCTGTACCGGGCCTGAGTAAAGCAGAACGCAGAGTAAGCCTATTCAACAGATGTGCATTCCATAAGTGGTTTTAAAACCAGTGAAACCCTTTGGACTTAGTGTTTGTATTTTGTTGGTTGATTTATTTTTCAAATTGTTTGTTTTACTCTTTTTAACTTTGTCAGTTAGGGAAGCCCTCACTCATAGTGATGTAGACCTCTCCAAAAGCTCTGAAGGTATTCATGTAACAGCCATTACATGTTATAAGTTTCTCCTAATAAATCTTGAAAGACTAACAGACTCTGTCACTTTTCATCTAAATTCAGTGTTGGGCTAAATTCAGTGTTGGACTTTTAACAAGTCCTTTGAAATCTGTCCTCCTCTAGTCACTGGTCGTGCTGGAATTTACTTTCTTGTGAACACAGGATTTGAGCAAATTGACACAAGTACAGTATGCCACTACTCTGGACACCGGGTTAAATATCGAGTTCCCTAAATGGTGTGTGTTTTATTTTGATCTCTGCTCACACTTTGCTCATCCAGTTAGAACCACAGGGCTCCAGGTAATAGCGTTCCAGGCCTAAACAAGAAAATTTCCATTCCGTTTTGGGAGTTCATTCATCTCTCATAATTACTTTTTCCACAAATGTGTGCTTAAGGAGAGGCCCTGTCCAAATGTGGAGAGGCCCATTTTCATTCACTCACTTTCAGACTTTCTAAGATTTTCAGTTACTAGAGGTTTGCCCAGACTTGCCATTGTCAAGGGACAGTGCACTTCACTTGAAGTTGTGCAGTATTACTTCATGGGTCTCCATGGAAATTCCACCAATGGGAAACTCTTGCTGTAGTCATCTCCAAGTGTTGCTGTGTAAGAAAATATAACTAACAAAGGATGTGGTTTCAAGCAGAATGAGGAAAGGAGAGATTATCTTTATTTCAGTGCAGGTTGACCATTCAAAGAAACAGTAATTGCTATCAAATAGGAGGTAAAATCTTTTGTAAAGAGACATGGAAATGACATGCTCAACTTTATGTCACATTTTTAAAACGCCAAGGTCATTTGAGAAATTCTTGGCTGCTGAATTGTCCCTTTTTTCAAATTTCTCTTAGGTAAGACACACCAGTTTCTTAAAACCATGGTATTGTTGCCTCCATGTAAAAAACCAAAGGAAAAAACAAAATAAATTAAAACAAAACCCATGAAATAACATTTGAGAGCACACAATTGCTCAGCAGGCCCATGTAAACACTATTCAAGAAGCTAGAGGTACAGAAGCCTCAGCCTTCAGCCCATGGCCTGAAATTTTGTCTCTATCATGGCCCCTCAATTCCCTGGCATGTCCACATTAACTCATGAATCTTTACTCATTTCCTTTTCAAATGCACAGGATCCAATATATTTGAACCCTGTTCACCTGGGAAGTAATCATCCAAGGACAAACCAGAGGAAGGCAGCCACCCCCTTGACTGGGGCCTTGGAGCTTATCACAATAGAAATGGACACATGAACAAGGGGAGCCAAAACAAAGAGAGGCATATTCCTAAAGCCTGAAGCACAGAAGCTACCTATAGACCAGTAGTGGGATTTCACAAATTATGTAAGAATCTCTGTGCACATGCTTGGCATGGTCGCTCATGCCTATAATCCCAGCCATCTGGGGGCTGAGGTGCATGGATCCTTGGGAGTTCCACTCCATCTTGGGCTACGAATTTATCTCAAGGCCTCTTTCAACAACTACATAAGATGTTGTTTCCAAAAAGAGGACAACAGATAACTAGACACAATTGGTCCAGGTCCCTGGGTTCACTACATGAGTTGTGGAGTCTAAATATTCCATGCCATGAGAAAATACCTGAGATTTTTAGGGAAAAGGGCATTTGCATCCCGTTTCTAAGGGTTTCCCTTTCACCATGTTACATTTGAATTCAGGGAAGACCTGCTGGTGATAAGCTATCTAGTATTATGTTGGTTTAGGTATTGAGCTAGTACCTCATGTTTAGTGTTCAGGGTTATGCTGGAATGGCTGCAGACCTCCTTGAAATAGCGATTGCATACATGTTAACCCCGAGGAAGCTGGATAGTTGAAGCAGGCACTCCAAATTTTCATGCACTGCAAGGATTCACTTTCATTTTGGGACTCATCTTCTGGTTGCTGGCTTTTAGTGCTAACTGATACTACCATGGTGGCAGTAATCCAGCAGAGATTACATGTATGGTTTGCAGGTTTGCTTCCCAAGCCACCAGAAACTCAGCAGAACCCAAATGATTGTGGCACTTTCTTCCTCCCCTGAAACATTTGGCTTTCTAAGTTTGAAAATTGAATAGACTGCGGTAGTCAAGTTTGGACCCCATTTACCACAAACAGAGCTAAAGACAGAGCGAATTACTTCCCTCCACTTGTCAAAATATGTCAAATTTGGTTGATCACCACAACTCAAAGAAAATTCGGCGGCAACTTAGAGAGGTGAAGCAAATACTGCATGATTGGAATGGCTGTGGTTTTATGAGGTGGAGAGCTGCAGAGTTGGGCTGAAACTTTTCACAGAAATCCACAGGCTTGTGGTTGTCAGGCAACCACACTGGGCTGAGATTGGCTGAACATCACTGTGAGGTGGATTTTAGGCTCTAGGTGTGAATATTTAAAAGACTGGTGTAGTCAAGTTTGGAACCCATACACCTCAGACATACCAAAAGGTTTTCCAATTACTTTCCTCCACTTCTCAAAATATGTCAAATTTTGTTGATCACTACAACTGTAAAAAAAAATTCTGAGGCAACATAGAGAGGCTAAACAAATACTGCATGATTGGAATTGCTGTGGTTGTACGAGGTGGAAAGCTGCAGATTTGGGCTGAAACAGTTCACAGAAATCCACAAGCTTGTGGTTGCCAGACAACCACACTGGGCTGTGATTGGCTGAGCACCATTGTGAGCTGGACTTTAGGCTCTAGGATACAAGTGTGCAGTAGGAGACCTGAGTCACAATGCTGGGCGTTTCCATGGAGACCTCCGTGGCACAGAGGACCTTGTAGGGCAAGATTTAAATAGGATGAATATTCTTGGCCTGGTATGCCACAATATTCTCTCTGAATATTTCAATGCTCAGAATTTCTGGATGGAAATGCTTGCCAATCTACACATGGATGTACTTTCAATGGGATATGAAATATTCCAGGGCCTGGCAGATGATCTCTTACATGTCCTATCATTGAGCATACACATTTCCCTTGTCATGTCTGTCATTTGGCTGAGTCCTGTTCCCTAAGCTATTCAGTCAAGACTTGCTGGCATCATTCACCTGCAGTATAAGAGCTTTCTGTCAAATTTCTCAGCAGAAATCCTCTGCAAGCACATAGCTTTGGATATGAGAGACAGTGGTGGAAGTTGAATTTCAAGGGTAGATATTTGAAAACAATGAAACAAGCCCCAAATAAGATCTTTACATGTTTCCCAGATGAATATGTTTGGAAATATTGGGAAAGATGGAGATCAAGACTGAGAAGACTGCACACCCATTTCAAGGTACAAAAACCAGGGAAAAATCATGGGAAAGCAAGAGAGCTGGTTAATCTGATGTAAAAATCTTTGATGATGAAAGGAAAAGTATATTCTCATGATGATTTAATCAGGCTGTAGAAGTGAAGTTCTCATGTTGGTTTTCCTATGTGTGGCACTCTGCATTGGGCAGTGGATGCAGGACAGGAGATCTTCAAATAAATCTGGTGGAACACAAAATACTGAAAAAAACCAGCCTAAATCCTCTGTAATCCTTCCCTTTGAGAAAATATATGGATAATGTACGAAGATTCAAAAGAGAAAATGTCTATTGGGTCATGGTTTCACCAATGAAATGGTCACATCACATAACATTTTGAATTTTGCTTTCACACTTGCTCCTGTACCGGGCCTGAGTAAAGCAGAATGCAGAGTAAGCCTGTTCAATAGATGTGCATTCCATAAGTGGTTTTAAAACCAGTGAAACCCTTTGGACTTAGTGTTTGTATTTTATTGGTAGATTTATTTTTCAAATTGTTTGTTTTACTCTTTTTAACTGTGAGTCAGGGAAGCCCTCACTCATAGTGATTTGACCTCTCCAAAAGCTCTGAAAGTATTCATGTAACAGCTATTACATGTTATAAGTTTCTCCTATTAAAACGTGAAAGACTAACAGACTCTGCCACTTTTCATCTAAATTCAGTGTTGGGCTAAATTCAGTGTTGGACTTTTTACAAGTCCTTTGAAATGTGTCCTCCTCTATTCACTGGTCGTGCTGGAATTTACTTTCTTGTGAAGACAGGATTTGAGCAAATTGACACAAGTACAGTTTGCCACTACTCTGCACACCTGGTTAAGTATCGAGTTACATAAATGGTGTGTGTTTTATTTTGAACTGTGCTCACACCTTGCTCATCCAGTTACAACCACACGGCTCCAGGCCATAGCGTTCCAGGCCTAAACAAGAAAATTTCCATTCCGTTTTGGCAGTTCATTCGTCTCTCATAATTACTTTTCGCACAAATGTGTGCTTAAGAAGAGGCCCTGTCCAAATGTGGAGAGGCCCATTTTCATTCACTCACTTTCAGACTTTCTAAGATTTTCAGTTACTAGAGGTTTGCCCAGACTTGCCATTGTCAAGGGACAGTGCACTTCACTTGAAGTTGTGCTGTATTACTTCATGGGTCTCCATGGAAATTCCACCAATGGGAAACTCTTGCTGTAGTCATCTCCAAGTGTTGCTGCTTAAGAAAATATAACTAACAAAGGATGTGGTTTCAAGCAGAATGAGGAAAGGAGAGATTATCTTTATTTCAGTGCAGGTTGACCTTTCAAAGAAACAGTAATTGCTATCAAATAGGAGGTAAAATCTTTTGTAAAGAGACATGGAAATGACACGATCAACTTTATGTCACATTTTTAAAACGCCAAGGGCATTTGAGAAATTCTTGGCTGCTGAATTGTCCCTTTTTTCAAATTTCTCTTAGGTAAGACACACCAGCTTCTTCAAACCATGGTACTGTTCCTTCCATGTAAAAAACCAAAGGAAAAAACAAAACAAATTAAAGAAAACCCATGAAATAACATTTGAGAGCACACAATTGCTCAGCAGGCCCATGTAAACACTATCCAAGAAGCTAGAGTTACAGAAGCCTCAGCCTTAGGCCTATGGCCTGAAGTTTTGTCTCTATCATGGCCCCTCAATTCCCTGGCATGTCCACATTAACTCATGTACCTTTATTCATTTCCTTTTCAAATGCACAGGATCCAATATATTTGAACCCTGTTCTCCTGGGCCTTAATCATCCAAGGACACACCACAGGAAGGCAGCCACGCCCTTGACTGGGGCCTTGGAGCTTATCACAATAGAAATGGACACCTGAAAAGGGTAGCCAAAACAAAGAGAGGCATATTCCTAAAGCCTGAAGCACAGAAGCTACCTTTAGACCAGAATTGGGATTTCACAAATTATGTAAGAATCTCTGTGCACATGCTTGGCATGGTCGCTCATGCCTATAATCCCAGCCATCTGGGGGCTGAGGTGGATGGATCCTTGGGAGTTCCACTCCATCTTGGGCTACGAATTTATCTCAAGGCCTCTTTCAACAACTACATAAGATTCTGTTTCCAAAAAGCGGACAACAGAAAACTAGACACACTTGGTCCAGGTTCCTGGGTTCACTACATGAGAAGTGGAGTCAAAATATTCCATGCCATGAGAAAATACCTGGGATTTTTAGGGAAAGGGGCATTTGCATCCCGTTTCTAAGGGATTCCCTTTCACCATGTTACATTTGAATTCTGGGAAGACCTGCTGGTGATAAGCTATCTAGTATTATGTTGGTTTAGGTATTGAGCTAGTACCTCATGTTTAGTGTACAGGGTTATGCTGGAATGGCTGCAGACCTCCTTGAAATAGCAATTGCATACATGTTAACCCCGAGGAAGCTGGATAGTTGAAGCAGGCACTCCAAATATTCATGCACTGCAAGGATTCACTTTCATTTTGGGACTCATCTTCTGGTTGCTGGCTTTTAGTGCTAACTGATACTACCATGGTGGCAGTAATCCAGCAGAGATTGCAAGTGTGGTTTGCAGGTTTGCTTCGCAAGCCACCAGAAACTCAGCAGAACCCACATGATTGTGGCATTTTCTTTCCTCCCCTGAAACATTGGGCTTTCTAAGTTTGAAAATTGAATAGACTGGTGTAGTCAAGTTTGGACCCCATGTACCACAAACAGAGCTAAAGACAGAGCGAATTAATTCCCTCCACTTGTCAAAATATGTCAAATTTGGTTGATCACCACAACTCAAAGAAAATTCGGGGGCAACTTAGAGAGGTGAAACATAATACTGCATGATTGGAATGACTGTGGTTGTATGAGGTGGAGAGCTGCAGAGTTGGGCTGAAACTGTTCACAGAAATCCACAGGCTTGTGGTTGTCAGGCAACCACACTGGGCGGAGATTGGCTGAACATCACTGTGAGGTGGATTTTAGGCTCTAGGTGTGAAAATTTAAAAGACTGGTGTAGTCAAGTTTGGAACACATAGTCCTGAGACATACCAAAAGGTTTTCCAATTACTTCCCTCCACTTCTCAAAATATGTCAAACTTTGTTGATCACTACAACTGTAAAAAAAATTCTGAGGCCACATAGAGAGGCTAATCAAATACTGCATGATTGGAATGGCTGTGGTTGTATGAGGTGGAAAGCTGCAGAGTTGGGCTGAATCTGTTCACAGATATCCACAGGCTTGTGGTTGTCAGGCAACCACGCTGGGCTGAGATTGGCTGAACATCACTGTGAGGTGGATTTTAGGCTCTAGGTGTGAAAATTTAAAAGACTGGTGTAGTCAAGTTTGGAACCCATACACCTCAGACATACCAAAAGGTTTTCCAATTACTTTCCTCCACTTCTCAAAATATGTCAAATTTTGTTGATCACTACAACTGTAAAAAAAAATTCTGAGGCAACATAGAGAGGCTAATCAAATACTGCATGATTGGAATTGCTGTGGTTGTATGAGGTGGAAAGCTGCAGATTTGGGCTGAAACAGTTCACAGAAATCCACAAGCTTGTGGTTGCCAGACAACCACACTGGGCTGTGATTGGCTGAGCACCATTGTGAGCTGGACTTTAGGCTCTAGGTTTACAAGTGTGCAGTAGGAGACCTGAGTCACAATGCTGGGCGTTTCCATGGAGACCTCAGTGGCACAGAGGACCTTGTAGGGCAAGATTTAAATAGGATGAATATTCTTGGCCTGGTATGCCACAATATTCTCTCTGAAGGCTTCACTGCTCAGAATTTCTGGATGGAAATGCTTGCCAATCTACACATGGATGTACTTTCAATGGGATATGAAATATTCCAGGGCCTGGCAGATGATCTCTGACATGTCCTATCATTGAGCATACCCTTTTCCCTTGTCATGTCTGTCATTTGGCTGAGTCCTGTTGGGTAAGCTATTCAGTCAAGACTTGCTGGCATAATTCACCTGCAGTATAAAAGCTTTCTGTGAAATTTCTCAGCAGAAATCCTCTGCAAGCACATAGCTTTGGATATGAGAGACAGTGTTGGAAGTTGAATTTCAAGGACAGATATATGAAAACAATGAAACAAGCCCCAAATAAGATCTTTACATGTTTCCCAGATGAATATGTTTGGAAATATTGGGGAAGATGGAGATCAAGACTGAGAAGAGTGCACACCCCTTTCAAGGTACAAAAACCAGGGAAAAACATGGGAAAGCAAGAGAGCTGGTTAATCTGATGTAAAAATCTTTGATGATGAAAGGAAAAGTATATTCTCATGATGATTTAATCAGGCTGTAGAAGTGAAGTTCTCATGTTGGTTGTCCTATGTGTGGCATGCTGCATTGGGCAGTGGATGCAGGACAGGAGATCTTCAAATAAATCTGGTGGAACACAAAATACTGAAAAAAAATCAGCCTAAATCCTGTGTATTCCTTCCCTTTGAGAACATATATGGAGAATGTACAAAGTTTCAAAAGAGAAAATGTCTATTGGGTCATGGTTTCACCAATGAAATGGTCACATCACATAACATTTTGAATTTTGCTTTCACACTTGCTCCTGAACCGGGCCTGAGTAAAGCAGAATGCAGAGTAAGCCTGTTCAATACATGTGCATTCCATAAGTGGTTTTAAAACCAGTGAAACACTTTGGACTTAGTGTTTGTATTTTATTGGTTTATTTATTTTTTCAAATTGTTTATTTTACTCTTTTTAATTTGTGAGTTAGGAAAGCCCTCACTCATAGTGATGTAGACCTCTCCAAAAGCTCTGAAGGTATTCATGTAACAGCCATTACATGTTATAAGTTTCTCCTATTAAATCTTGAAAGACTAACAGTCACTGCCACTTTTCATCTAAATTCTGTGTTGGGCTGAATTCAGTGATGGACTTTTTACAAGTTCTTTAAAATATGTCCTCCTCTAGTCACTGGTAGTGCTGGAATTTACTTTCATGTGAAGACAGGATTAGAGCAAATTGACCCAAGTACAGTTTGCCACTACTCTGGACACCTGGTTAAGTATCGAGTTCCCTAAATGGTGTGTGTTTTATTTTGATCTCTGCTCACACTTTGCTCATCCAGTTAGAACCACAGGGCTCCATGCCATAGCGTTCCAGGCCTAAACAAGAAAATTTCCATTTTGTTTTGGGAGTTCATTCGTCTCTCATAATTACTTTTTCCACAAATGTGTGCTTAAGGAGAGGCCCTGTCCAAATGTGGAGAGGCCCATTTTCATTCACCCAATTTCAGACTTTCTAAGATTTTCAGTTACTAGAGGTTTGCCCAGACTTGCCATTGTCAAGGGACAGTGCACTTCACTTGAAGTTGTGCAGTATTACTTCATGGGTCTCCATGGAAATTCCACCAATGGGAAACTCTTGCTGTAGTCATCTCCAAGTGGTGCTGCATAAGAAAATATAACTAACAAAGGTTGTGGTTTCAAGCAGAATGAGGAAAGGAGAGATTATCTTTATTTCAGTGCAGATTGACCTTTCAAAGAAACAGTAATTCCTATCAAATAGGAGGAAAAATCTTTTGTAAAGAGACATGGACATGACACGCTCAGCTTTATGTCACATTTTTAAACACCAAGGGCATTTGAGAAATTCTTGGCTGCTGAATTGTCCCTTTTTTCAAATTTCTCTTAGGTAAGACACTCCAGCTTCTTCAAACCATGGTACTCTTCCTTCCATGTAAAAAACCAAAGGAAAAAACAAAATAAATTAAAACAAAACCCATGAAATGACATTTGAGAGCACACAATTGCTCAGCAGGCCCATGTAAACACTATTCAAGAAGCTAGAGTTACAGAAGCCTCAGCCTTCAGCCCATGGCCTGAAGTTTTGTCTCTATCATGGCCCCTCAATTCCCTGGCATGTCCACATTAACTCATGAATCTTTACTCATTTCCTTTTCAAATGCACAGGATCCAATATATTTGAACCCTGTTCACCTGGGCCGTAATCATCCAAGGGCACACCAGAGGAAGGGCAGCCACCCCCTTGCCTGGGGCCTTGGAGCTTATCACAATAGAAATGGACACCTCAACAAGGGGAGCCAAAACAAAGAGAGGCATATTCCTAAAGCCTGAAGCACAGAAGCTACCTATAGACCAGTAGTGAGATTTCACAAATTATGTAAGAATCTCTGTGCACCTGCTTGGCATGGTCACTCATGCCTATAATCCCAGGCATCTGGGTGCTGAGGAGGATGGATCCTTGGGAGTTCCACTCCAACTTGGGCTACTGATTTATCTCAAGGCCTCTTTCAACAACTACATAAGATGCTGTTTCCAAAAAGAGGACAACAGAAAACTAGACACACTTGGTCCAGGTCCCTGGGTTCACTACATGAGTTGTTGAGTCTAAATATTCCATGCCATGAGAAAATACCTGGGATTTTTAGGGAAAGGGGCATTTGCATCCCGTTTCTAAGGGTTTCCCTTTCACCATGTTACATTTGAATTCTGGGAAGACCTGCTGGTGATAAGCTATCTAGTACTATGTTGGTTTAGGTGTTGAGCTAGTACCTCATGTTTAGTGTTCAGGGTTATGCTGGAATGGCTGCAGACCTCCTAGAAATAGCGATTGCAGACATGTTAACCCCGAAGAAGCTGCATAGTTGAAGCAGGCACACCAAATATTCATGAACTGCAAGGATTCACTTTCCTTTTGGGACTCATCTTCTGGTTTCTGGCTATTAGTGCTAACTGATACTACCATGGTGGCAGTAATCCAGCAGAGATTGCATGTATGGTTTGCAGGTTTGCTTCCCAAGCCACCAGAAACTCAGGAGAACCGAAATCATTGTGGCATTTTCTTTCCTCCCCTGAAACATTTGGCTTTCTAAGTTTGAAAATTGAATAGACTGGGGTAGTCATGTTTGGACACCATGTACCACAAACAGAGCTAAAGACAGAGCGAATTACTTCCCTCCACTTGTCAAAATATATCAAATTTGCTTGATCACCACAACTTCAAATAAAATTCTGGGGCAACTTAGAGATATGAATCAAATACTGCATGATTGGAGTGGCTGTGGTTGTATGAGGTGGAGAGCTGCAGAGTTGGGCTGAATCTGTTCACAGAAATCCACAAGCTTTTAGTTGCCAGGCAACCACACTGGGCTGTGATTCGCTGAGCACCACTGTGAGCTGGACTTTAGGCTCTAGGATACAAGTGTGCAGTAGGAGACCTGAGTCACAATGCTGGGCGTTGCCATGGAGACCTCAGTGGCACAGAGGACCTTGTAGGGCAAGATTTAAATAGGATGAATATTCTTGGCCTGGTATGCCACAATATACTCTCTGAAGGCTTCACTGCTCAGAATTTGTGGATGGAAATGCTTGCCAATCTACACATGGATGTACTTTCAATGGGATATGAAATATTCCAGGGCCTGGCAGATGATCTCTGCCATGTCCTATCCTTGAGCATACACTTTTCCCTTGTCATGTCTGTCATTTGGCTGAGTCCTGTTCCCTAAGCTATTCAATCAAGACTTGCTGGCATGATTCACCTGCAGTATAAGAGCTTTCTGTGAAATTTCTCAGCAGAAATCCTCTGCAAGCACATAGCTTTGGATATGAGAGACAGTGGTGGAAGTTGAATTTCAAGGGCAGATATTTGAAAACAATGAAACACGCCCCGAATAAGATCTTTACATGTTTCCCAGATGAATATGTTTGGAAATATTGGGGAAGATGGAGATCAAGACTGAGAAGAGTACACACCCATTTCAAGGTACAAAAACCAGGGAAAAACATGGGAAAGCAAGAGAGCTGGTTAATCTGATGTAAAAATCTTGATGATGAAAGGAAAAGTATATTCTCATGATGATTTAATGAAGCTGTAGAAGTGAAGTTCTCATGTTGGTTGCCCTATGTGTGGCCTTCTGCATTGGGCAGTGGATGCAGGACAGGAGATCTTCAAATAAATCTGGTGGAACACAAAATACTGAAAAAAATCAGCCTAAATCCTGTGTAATCCTTCCCTTTGAGAAAATATATGGATAATGTACGTAGTTCGAAAGAGAAAATGTCTATTGGGTCATGGTTTCACCAATGAAATGGTCACTTCACATAACATTTTGAATTTTGCTTTCACACTTGCTCATGTACCTGGCCTGAGTAAAGCAGAATGCAGAGTAAGCCTGTTCAATAGATGTGCATTCCATAAGTGGTTTTAAAACCAGTGAAACCTTTTTACTTAGTGTTTGTATTTTGTTGGTTGATTTATTTTTCAAATTGTTTGTTTTACTCTTTTTAACTTTGTGAGTTAGGGAAGCCCTCACTCATGATGATTTAGACCTCTCCAAAAGCTCTGAAGGTATTCATGTAACAGCCATTACATGTTATAAGTTTCTCCTATTAAAATTTGAAAGTCTAACAGACTCTGCCACTTTTCATCTAAATTCAGTGTTGGGCTAAATTCAGTGTTGGACTTTTTAAAATCCTTTGAAATGTGTCCTCCTCTAGTCACTGGTCGTGCTGGAATTTACTTTCTTGTGAAGACAGGATTTGAGCAAATTGATACAAGTACAGTTTGCCACTACTCTGCACACCTGGTTATGTATCGAGTTCCCTAAATGGTGTGTGTTTTATTTTGATCTCTGCTCAGACTTTGCTCATCCAGTTAGAACCACAGGGCTCCAGGCCATAGCGTTCCAGGCCTAAAGAAGAAAATTTCCATTCCATTTTGGGAGTTCATTCGTCTCTCATAATTACTTTTTCCACAAATGTGTGCTTAAGGAGAAGCCCTGTCCAAATGTGGAGAGGCCCATTTTCATTCACTCACTTTCAGACTTTCTAAGATTTTCAGTTACTAGAGGTTTGCCCAGACTTGCCATTGTCAAGGGACAGTGCACTTCACTTGAAGTTGTGCAGTATTACTTCATGGGTCTCCATGGAAATTCCACCAATGGGGAACTCTTGCTGTTGTCATCTCCAAGTGTTGCTGCGTAAGAAAATATAACTAACAAAGGATGTGGTTTCAAGCAGAATGAGGAAAGGAGAGATTATTTTTATTTCAGTGCAGGTTGACCTTTCAAAGAAACAGTAATTCCTATCAAATAGGAGGTAAAATCTTTTGTAAAGAGACATGGAAATGACACGCTCAACTTTATGTCACATTTTTAAAACGCCAAGGGCATTTGAGAAATTCTTGGCTGCTGAATTGTCCCTTTTTTCATATTTCTCTTAGGTAAGACACACCAGCTTCTTCAAACCATGGTACTGTTCCTTCCATGTAAAAAACCAAAGGAAAAAACAAAATAAATTAAAACAAAACCCATGAAATGACATTTGAGAGCACACAATTGCTCAGCAGGCCCATGTAAACACTATTCAAGAAGCTAGAGTTACAGAAGCCTCAGCCTTCAGCCCGTGGCCTGAAGTTTTGTCTCTATCATGGCCCCTCAATTCCCTGGCATGTCCACATTAACTCATGAATCTTTACTCATTTCCTTTTCAAATGCACAGGATCCAATATATTTGAACCCTGTTCACCTGGGCCGTAATCATCCAAGGACACACCAGAGGAAGGGCAGCCACCCCCTTGCCTGGGGCCTTGGAGCTTATCACAATCGAAATGGACACCTGAACAAGGGGAGCCAAAACAAAGAGAGGCATATTCCTAAAGCCTGAAGCACAGAACCTACCTATAGACCAGTAGTGGGATTTCACAAATTATGTAAGAATCTCTGTGCACATGCTTGGCATGGTCGCTCATGCCTATAATCCCAGCCATCTGGGGGCTGAGGTGGATGGATCCTTGGGAGTTCCACTCCATCTTGGGCTACGAATTTATCTCAAGGCCTCTTTCAACAACTACGTAAGATGTTGTTTGATAAAGAGGACAACAGAAAAGTAGACACACTTGGTCCAGGTCCCTGGGTTCACTACACGAGTTGTGGAGTCTAAATATTCCATGCCATGAGAAAATACCTGGGGTTTTTAGGGAAAGGGGCATTTGCATCCCGTTTCTAAGGGTTTCCCTTTCACCATGTTACATTTGAATTCTGGGAAAACCTGCTGGTGATAAGCTATCTATTATTATGTTGGATTAGGTATTGAGCTAGTACCTCATGTTTAGTGTTCAGGGTTATGCTGGAATGGATGTGGAACTCCTTGAAATAGCGATTGCAGACATGTGAACCCCGAGGAAGCTGGATAGTTGAAGCAGGCACTCCAAATATTCATGCACTGCAAGGATTCACTTTCATTTTGGGACTCATCTTCTGGTTGCTGGCTTTTAGTGCTTACTGATACTACCATGGTGGCAGTAATCCAGCAGAGATTGCATGTATGGTTTGCAGGTTTGCTTCTCAAGCCACAAGAAACTCAGCAGAACCCACATCATTGTGTCATTTTCTTTCCTCCCCTGAAACATTTGGCTTTCTAAGTTTGAAAATTGAATAGACTGGGGTAGTCAAGTTTGGACACCATGTACCACAAACAGAGCTAAAGACAGAGCGAATTACTTCCCTCCACTTGTCAAAATATATCAAATTTGCTTGATCACCACAAGTTCAAATAAAATTCGGGGGCAACTTAGAGAGGTGAATCAACTACTGCATGATTGGAATGTCTGTGGTTGTATGAGGTGGAGAGCTGAAGAGTTGGGCTGAAACTGTTCACAGAAATCCACAAGCTTTTGGTTGCCAGGCAAACACACTGGGCTGTGATTTGCTGAGCACCACTGTGAGCTGGACTTTATGTTCCAGGATACAAGTGTGCAGAAGGAGACCTGAGTCACAATGCTGGGCGTTGCCATGGAGACCTCAGTGGCACAGAGGACCTTGTAGGGCAAGATTTAAATAGGATGAATTTTCTTGGCCTCATATGCCACAATATACTCTCTGAAGGCTTCACTGCTAAGAATTTGTGGATGGAAATGCTTGCCAATCTACACATGGATGTACTTTCAATGGGATATGAAATATGCCAGGGGCTGGCAGATGATCTCTGCCATGTCCTATCCTTGAGCATACACTTTTTCCTTGTCATGTCTGTCATTTGGCTGAGTCCTGTTCCCTAAGCTATTCAGTCAAGACTTGCTGGCATCATTCACCTGCAGTATAAGAGCTTTCTGTCAAATTTCTCAGCAGAAATCCTCTGCAAGCACATAGCTTTGGATATGAGAGACAGTGCTGGAAGTTGAATCTCAAGGACAGATATTTGAAAACAATGAAACAATCCCCGAATAAGATCTTTACATGTTTCCCAGATGAATATGTTTGGAAATATTGGGGAAGATGGAGATCAAGACTGAGAAGTGTGCACACGCATTTCAAGGTACAAAAACCAGGGAAAATCATGGGAAAGCAAGAGAGCTGGCAGATCTGATGTAATAATCTTGATGATGAAAGGAAAAGTATATTCTCATGATGATTTAATCAGGCTGTAGAAGTGAAGTTCTCATGTTGGTTGTCCTATGTTTGGCCTTCTGCATTGGGCAGTGGATGCAGGACAGGAGATCTTCAAATAAATCTGGTGGAACACAAAATACTGAAAAAAAATCATTGCTTTGACTGATGTACTAAAACTAGCCACAAAAAAGAGGGTAAACATCTATACTGATAGTAGATATGCTTTTGCTACTATACATATACATAGAGCCATCTATTAAGAGCGAGGTCTCTTAACCTTGGCCAGAGCTAAGATTAAAAAAAAAAAAAGAGAGGGCTCCACAAGTCCTAAATTTGCTGGCAGCAGTCTGGCTGTCAACAGATTGCTGCTATTCACCTGAGGAAACAGTTTGGCAGATCAGGCCGCTAAAAGAGTAACAATCACATCAGAGAGGCCAGCCGAAAAAGTAACTGCTCTGATGCGAGTTCCCCCGACCTTATCAGAACCAGTCTACACAAAAAAGACTACACTGGTTGTTGTGAGCTATCTAACAGATTCCAGTCCCTGTGATTAAAAGACAAGTACAAAATTTCTAAGAGCCACAGGACTGATCCAGAGTTTGGGACCCTGGCAGAGGCCTGTTGTCTACCTTTCCAAGAGACTTGGTTCTGTGGCAACCAGATGGCCACCCTGTCTGCGGTGATTTCTTCAATGGCCCCCTAATAAAGGAGGCTTAAAAATTGACTTTTGGACACAAACTCTTAATTGTTTCCTCCTATTCACTAGAGACTCTCATCAAGGCCCCACCAGACTGATGGATGTCTAATTCCTGAGCCATACATTATCAGGCACTATTTCTAGAAACAACAGCTTCAAACTCGGCTACTTTGCTGCCTGAGGATGACCCCTCGTTGCCTCATTGATCACCTCACGGAACATCGACCTTATGTAGTTGATAAGCTACTGTCTAGAGTTCCATCCTACTTCTCTGATAAAAACAGTTATGTCTCTCAAGAGCCCATTTACACTTAAAAAGACCAACATCTGGCAGCTCAACTTCCAAGAGATTCCGGGGGCTAATATCAAGCTAGTCCAGTCTGTGAGCTTCAGATGCCCTCAGTGCCAATTGGTAAATCTAAAAGTACTACAACAAATAAAAACCACTGGTTATCGTGGGACTATGCCTAAAAACACTAAAAAATAGATTTTACAAAAATAAAAAGCCTAAACTTCAAAAATATAAGTGTTTTCTACTTAGTCTGAGTCAGCTCTGATAGCAGTTTCTCTAATTTGGTCTCCCTTTTTATCCGTGGGGTCCAACAATGGCCTGGCTTTTATAGCCTAGTAACTCAAATTAACCTAAGCTTTACAGATCAATTAAAAAAAACTCGATTGGGCTTACCAGCCTCAGAGTTCAAAAAAGATAAAAAGATAAGTTAGATTTTAAAGACTATAATTACTAATGACCTTAAAAACTGGCAAAAACTGGGTGAGTCTCTTTTCCTTCTGCCCCTTTACATGCATGATACACCCCCTATGTTGCAGATATTTCCTCTTTTGAGGTTTTATGTGAGGTTTCTAAAAATTAGCTAATTTAACTAATCAAGATCTTATTAAGTCTCCCCAGACTTTTCAGCTAGCTGTAACTTCCATCCACTGGTTACTTCGCTGCTGCCCACTGCAGCTAAAGAGCCTAGGCACCTAGACAAGCGACCTCACCGTAAATCTCTTAAGAGCGACCTCACCGTAAATTTCTTGAGCTGCAATAGATTGTCAAAATAGCTAAAAGCCTGCCAGGATTCAACATTCCCAATGCAGACAAGTCCCAACTTCAAAAGACCGTCAGCCTACAAATAAGTAAACTGTCATTTTTCTTCCAAGGACACTTTAAAGCTTAAGATTGTCTAATATAACTGATAATTTTGTGTTCTCCTTCTTTATAGAGACCCCAAGGAGGCCTCTGTCTGACTTAAAAATTGTTACTTGTATGATAAAACAGAGTAAATTTAAATGTTGGTTTTCTTTCTCCTTTTGGTTAACAGCTTTAATGACAGCTACAAGACCTTTGTTAATCCTCCTACTGGGCCTTAAGTTATAAACAAGTTGATAAACTATGTCAAAGTTCTTAAAAGCTTGTAATTTTAAAGACACATACAAGGTTATAAACAGACGCAATAAAAAAGCTAAGAGAAAAAATTAAATCTCGAGAGCCCCCTTCAAGTAAAGCCAAAATGTTCTCCTTCTGGGAATCAATCCTGCCCTATAGTCTCCCTTTACTGGGACCCCTGGCTAGATTCATTATAGTCATGGCTATAGCCCCTTACCTCATTAACCGAGTAACCCAGTTTGTGAGGGCTCAGATCTCTCAAGTAAAGGTTATGGTGCTACGTCAACAGTATGACCCCTTACCAATACAGGACCTTTAAGATTAAAAGTCATCAAAAAAAAGGGTGGGAATGTGAGAGTTGACCCCCCTGCTATAACCCCCTCCCCGAGTTATAAAAAGCAGCAAAGAATGTTTCACTCCCTAACTCCCCAGAGCGGGGAATAAAAGGGTTAGCTCCCTAACTCCCCAGAGCTATCAGAGCAGAGCAGAAAGAAATGTCTAACTCCCCATAGCTATCAGAGCAGGAAAAAAAAAAAAAAGAAAGAATGCACCTGCAAGGTTGTTCCGTCTCAACGAGATAAGTAAGACAAGTAACTGTTCTGTTCTGGGCACATAGTGACTGGGCTAGGACCCCCAGTCTCCATGGTTACTCAACCCCAAACCCCTCCAATCAATTTCTGCCAAATCCTATGCTGCTCAAAATTAACCAATGCAATCTGCTTCTGTAAACTCGCTTGCCTCCCGTTTGCGCCCTTAAAAACCCTACACAATTCCCCCTCGGGGCCCTCCGCACTTGTTTGCCTGGGGGACCCCATGCGCATGGTAATAAACTTTTTTCCTTCACCAAGAGTTGAGTCCTTGGGGTCTCTTTCCCTGTGGCGTCGGCCCTAACATCTTGGAGGCCCCAGCGAGATAGCACGTCTCACGGGAGGTGACCTCAACGGCTCTGCGGTGGGTGAGTACGACCGGTCGCTTCTTATTTTTACTCTGAGGATCAATCTACCAGTATTTTACGCCCCGAGCCAACTGGGCAATTTTTGTTACCTGTTTTTGTTATCTGTTCTCTGTTCTCTGGTGACCGGGGGATGCCCCACACGGTTTTCCGTGACTCACCGTCTGCGATAGGATTTTCCTATCGGTCTGGGGAATTTCATTCCCAATCTGTGGTCCTTCTGGGCCAATCTGGGGAATTTCATTCCCAATCTGTGGTCCTTCTGGGCCAATCTGGGGAATTTCATTCCCAATCTGTGGTCCTTCTGGGCCAATCTGGGGAATTTCATCCCCAATCTGTGGTCCGTCTGGGCCAATCTGGGGAATTTCATTCCCAATCTGTGGTCCGTCCGGGCCAATCTGGAGGCACCCCCTAAGGTGACTCATTTGATGTGAAACTCATGCGTGAGAGTGAGGTGGCCGGCCTGTTTGTCCTGTGTGTTGTGACTGTTGTGATCTGTTATTTGTTGTGTCGCGCGTACGCTAACCACTCTTTGTCTTCAGAACACCATGGGACAAAAGACATAGTCCCCATTGTCCCTCACCCTCGACCATTGGTCAGAGGTTCGAGAGAGGGCTCACAATCTCTCCTTACAGGTTAAAAAAGTAAATGACAGACTTTCTGCTCGTCTGAGTGGCCCACATTCTCCGTGGGTTGGCCACCAGAGGGGACTTTCCACCTTCCCCTCATCTTAGCAGTTAAAAACATCATCTTCCGCCCCGGACGAAGAGGGCCACCCCGACCAGCGTGCCTACATCTTGGTATGACAAGACCTCAGGAAAAAGCCCCCACCGTGGGTAAAACCCTTCCTTCCTCCGCCCTCTCCTTGGTTGCCTGTTTAAACTTGTTACTAACTTAAGGGCTTGTTGCCCATTTCTGTTGCAGGATCCATATGGCTTATTAGATTCAAGGTTCATGATAAGAAAAATTATTTCCTTTAGCTGACCAAACTATGCAAGATGCTCCCTTTGTTTGTGCCTTTAATGCTGTGGTGCCTTGTTTAATATGTAAGACTTCAATTGATTGCTTGCAACCTCAGCATACCTTTTAAAAGGAATATTTTTTCCTCTCTGGTAAAAATGTAAACATGTGCACATATATATGTATATCTCTGTTTATTAAAAATCATATCAACTTTACCAAGTAAAAACCAGATGGTAGTATATTTGAGCCAGTTAAAAGGTTACAGTTTTGTTTTTAAAATACAGCATTTTTATGTGATAAAAAGACATAAAATAAGTATGTTTTAGACTACTAAAAGGTGACATCAAGGGTTTTGTTGAGAGTTTTGATGTTGTCTGAGAAGTAAAAAAAAAGGTTAATTGACTGGTAATAGTAAAAAGAGGGACAAAGAGAGTGGTCTTCAAGTAAAGGTGTCTGGCTATGCCAAAATGTAAAAAAAGATTAAAGCTTAGTTTGAGAGGTATTATTGTAAGTTGTAGAAGGCTCAAGAGGATGTAAATTTTATTTGTCTTGATTTATAGTACTGCAAATAACAGGTTTGACAAAAAAATAAATGTGTTTAAAATTTGACAGTATTAGATCAGTTTTGGTAAAAGTATACATAAGATTGTACTTTGCTACAAAATGTTTCCATTAAAATGAGATTATAGGTGATACTAAAAATAAGATACAAATTCTTACATGTGCTGTGAACATCTAGGAGATTATGCAGCACAATTTTGTTACCTGTGAAAAAGCCCTTTTTGTTAAGAATATAATTTTAATAAAATGATGGCCTGCCACGTGACACCCTTGGACAAAAAGCAGTGTGCCATCCAGATAAAGCCGGCTCTCTGATCCGGAATGCCAAAACCATGTTCTCCTTTTGTGCTACCCTGACTGGACATCCAGAGGTAAGGAGGTTTCCCAGTATCGCCAGTTGTTCTCTTTGTAACTCAGTCGGCCCCACATGTTAGACAAAAATTACAAAGGTTTGAGAGGTTTAAAAAAATGCCCCTCAGCCAGTTAATAAAGATAGCACAAAAAGGTCTTTGAGAACTAAAAAATTTACAAAAAGATAGCCAAGATGTTAAAATTGCTCTATGAGAAAAAACTTTTAAAAAACAGACGAGAGTTTCTGGGGACAATTGGATACTGTAGGCTAAATTTTACTAAAACGCTTGCCTCTATATGACTCCCATAAGGGAGAAACTCAAAATTCGCTGAACTGGACTGATAAATGCAAACAGGCCTTCCAACAGCTCAAGCGGGCCTTGACAGAGGCCCCAGCCCTGGGACTCCCTGACGTTACCAAGCCTTTCATCTTGTTCATAGATAAACTCAGGGACATTGCCAAAGGAGTCCTAACTCAGGACATTGGCCCTTAAAAGAGGCCTATAGCCTACCTCTCCAAAAGACTTAATCCAGTAACAGGAGTATGGCCCCCTGCCTTAAAATACTAGCTACTGCGACAATGTTACTTAAGAAAACAAAAAAACACGCTTTGGGCAAGTGATTTCTGTGGTAACCTCTCACAGTTTAGAGACTCTTATCAAAACCCCTCCTAAAAAAAGGCTCTCCAATGCCAGAATTCTACTGTCAAGCCCTGCTTCTAGACCCAGAGTCAATGATATTCAAGACTCCTTTGGGGCTGGGGATTTAGCTCAGCGGCATAAGCGCCTGCTTTGCAAGCAGGCAGTCGTGAGTTCGATCCTCGGTACCGATAAAAAGGAAATAGACAAAAAAAAAAAAAAAGACTTCTTCAGCTTTAAACCCAGCCACCCTTATGCCTGATGATGACCTGGAGGAACAAAGGACACCTCTCCATGAGTGTGCTGACATCCTCAAACTGCAGCGGAACCTACAGGCTGAACTTACTGACCAGCTTTTGAAAAATGCCGACAACTGTTCGATGGAAACAGCTTCATCCAGAACGGCAGAGACAGATGAGTGGCCGGGACAGCAGTGACCACCAAAAAGGAGATACTCTGGGTTAAAGGGTTAGAGCCTGGCACCTCTGCCCAAAAGGCAGAGCTCATTGCTTTGACTGATGTACTAAAACTAGCCACAAAAAAGAGGGTAAACATCTATACTGATAGTAGATATGCTTTTGCTACTATACATATACATAGAGCCATCTATTAAGAGCGAGGTCTCTTAACCTTGGCCAGAGCTAAGATTAAAAAAAAAAAAAGAGAGGGCTCCACAAATCCTAAATTTGCTGGCAGCAGTCTGGCTGTCAACAGATTGCTGCTATTCACCTGAGGAAACAGTTTGGCAGATCAGGCCGCTAAAAGAGTAACAATCACATCAGAGAGGCCAGCCGAAAAAGTAACTGCTCTGATGCGAGTTCCCCCGACCTTATCAGAACCAGTCTACACAAAAAAGACTACACTGGTTGTTGTGAGCTATCTAACGGATTCCAGTCCCTGTGATTAAAAGACAAGTACAAAATTTCTAAGAGCCACAGGACTGATCCAGAGTTTGGGACCCTGGCAGAGGCCTGTTGTCTACCTTTCCAAGAGACTTGGTTCTGTGGCAACCAGATGGCCACCCTGTCTGCGGTGATTTCTTCAATGGCCCCCTCATAAAGGAGGCTTAAAAATTGACTTTTGGACACAAACTCTTAATTGTTTCCTCCTATTCACTAGAGACTCTCATCAAGGCCCCACCAGACTGATGGATGTCTAATTCCTGAGCCATACAATATCAGGCACTATTTCTAGAAACAACAGCTTCAAACTCGGCTACTTTGCTGCCTGAGGATGACCCCTCGTTGCCTCATTGATCACCTCACGGAACATCGACCTTATGTAGTTGATAAGCTACTGTCTAGAGTTCCATCCTACTTCTCTGATAAAAACAGTTATGTCTCTCAAGAGCCCATTTACACTTAAAAAGACCAACATCTGGCAGCTCAACTTCCAAGAGATTCCGGGGGCTAATATCAAGCTAGTCCAGTCTGTGAGCTTCAGATGCCCTCAGTGCCAATTGGTAAATCTAAAAGTACCACAACAAATAAAAACCACTGGTTATCGTGGGACTATGCCTAAAAACACTAAAAAATAGATTTTACAAAAATAAAAAGCCTAAAGTTCAAAAATATAAGTGTTTTCTACTTAGTCTGAGTCAGCTCTGATAGCAGTTTCTCTAATTTGGTCTCCCTTTTTATCCGTGGGGTCCAACAATGGCCTGGCTTTTATAGCCTAGTAACTCAAATTAACCTAAGCTTTACAGATCAATTAAAAAAACTCGATTGGGCTTACCAGCCTCAGAGTTCAAAAAAGATAAAAAGATAAGTTAGATTTTAAAGACTATAATTACTAATGACCTTAAAAACTGGCAAAAACTGGGTGAGTCTCTTTTCCTTCTGCCCCTTTACATGCATGATACACCCCCTATGTTGCAGATATTTCCTCTTTTGAGGTTTTATGTGAGGTTTCTAAAAATTAGCTAATTTAACTAATCAAGATCTTATTAAGTCTCCCCAGACTTTTCAGCTAGCTGTAACTTCCATCCACTGGTTACTTCGCTGCTGCCCACTGCAGCTAAAGAGCCTAGGCACCTAGACAAGCGACCTCACCATAAATCTCTTAAGAGCGACCTCACCGTAAATTTCTTGAGCCGCAATAGATTGTCAAAATAGCTAAAAGCCTGCCTGGATTCAACGTTCCCAATGCAGACAAGTCCCAACTTCAAAAGACCCTCAGCCTACAAATAAGTAAACTGTCATTTTTCTTCCAAGGACACTTTAAAGCTTAAGATTGTCTAATATAACTGATAATTTTGTGTTCTCCTTCTTTATAGAGACCCCAAGGAGGCCTCTGTCTGACTTAAAAATTGTTACTTGTATGATAAAACAGAGTAAATTTAAATGTTGGTTTTCTTTCTCCTTTTGGTTAACAGCTTTAATGACAGCTACAAGACCTTTGTTTATCCTCCTACTGGGCCTTATGTTATAAACAAGTTGATAAACTATGTCAAAGTTCTTAAAAGCTTGTAATTTTAAAGACACATACAAGGTTATAAACAGACGCAATAAAAAAGCTAAGAGAAAAAATTAAATCTCGAGAGCCCCCTTCAAGTAAAGCCAAAATGTTCTCCTTCTGGGAATCAATCCTGCCCTATAGTCTCCCTTTACTGGGACCCCTGGCTAGATTCATTATAGTCATGGCTATAGCCCCTTACCTCATTAACCGAGTAACCCAGTTTGTGAGGGCTCAGATCTCTCAAGTAAAGGTTATGGTGCTACGTCAACAGTATGACCCCTTACCAATACAGGACCTTTAAGATTAAAAGTCATCAAAAAAAAAAGGGTGGGAATGTGAGAGTTGACCCCCCTGCTATAACCCCCTCCCCGAGTTATAAAAAGCAGCAAAGAATGTTTCACTCCCTAACTCCCCAGAGCGGGGAATAAAAGGGTTAACTCCCTAACTCCCCAGAGCTATCAGAGCAGAGCAGAAAGAAATGCCTAACTCCCCAGAGCTATCAGAGCAGGAAAAAAAAAAAAAAAAAAAAAAAAAAAAAAGAAAGAAAGAATGCACCTGCAAGGTTGTTCCGTCTCAACGAGATAAGTAAGACAAGTAACTGTTCTGTTCTGGGCACATAGTGACTGGGCTAGGACCCCCAGTCTCCATGGTTACTCAACCCCAAACCCCTCCAATCAATTTCTGCCAAATCCTATGCTGCTCAAAATTAACCAATGCAATCTGCTTCTGTAAACACGCTTGCCTCCCGTTTGTGCCCTTAAAAACCCTACACAATTCCCCCTCGGGGCCCTCCGCACTTGTTTGCCTGGGGGACCCCATGCGCATGGTAATAAACTTTTTTCCTTCACCAAGAGTTGAGTCCTTGGGGTCTCTTTCCCTGCGGCGTCGGCCCTAACATCTTGGAGGCCCCAGCGAGATAGCACGTCTCACGGGAGGTGACCTCAACGGCTCTGCGGTGGGTGAGTACGACCGGTCGCTTCTTATTTTTACTCTGAGGATCAATCTACCAGTATTTTACGCCCCGAGCCAACTGGGCAATTTTTGTTACCTGTTTTTGTTATCTGTTCTCTGTTCTCTGGTGACCGGGGGATGCCCCACACGGTTTTCCGTGACTCACCGTCTGCGATAGGATTTTCCTATCGGTCTGGGGAATTTCATTCCCAATCTGTGGTCCTTCTGGGCCAATCTGGGGAATTTCATTCCCAATCTGTGGTCCTTCTGGGCCAATCTGGTTAATTTCATTCCCAATCTGTGGTCCTTCTGGGCCAATCTGGGGAATTTCATCCCCAATCTGTGGTCCGTCTGGGCCAATCTGGGGAATTTCATTCCCAATCTGTGGTCCGTCCGGGCCAATCTGGAGGCACCCCCTAAGGTGACTTATTTGATGTGAAACTCATGCGTGAGAGTGAGGTGGCCGGCCTGTTTGTCCTGTGTGTTGTGACTGTTGTGATCTGTTATTTGTTGTGTCGCACGTACGCTAACCACTCTTTGTCTTCAGAACACCATGGGACAAAAGACATAGTCCCCATTGTCCCTCACCCTCGACCATTGGTCAGAGGTTCGAGAGAGGGCTCACAATCTCTCCTTACAGGTTAAAAAAGTAAATGACAGACTTTCTGCTCGTCTGAGTGGCCCACATTCTCCGTGGGTTGGCCACCAGAGGGGACTTTCCACCTTCCCCTCATCTTAGCAGTTAAAAACATCATCTTCCGCCCCGGACGAAGAGGGCCACCCCGACCAGCATGCCTACATCTTGGTGTGACAAGACCTCAGGAAAAAGCCCCCACCGTGGGTAAAACCCTTCCTTCCTCCGCCCTCTCCTTGGTTGCCTGTTTAAACTTGTTACTAACTTAAGGGCTTGTTGCCCATTTCTGTTGCAGGATCCATATGGCTTATTAGATTCAAGGTTCATGATAAGAAAAATTATTTCCTTTAGCTGACCAAACTATGCAAGATGCTCCCTTTGTTTGTGTCTTTAATGCTGTGGCGCCTTGTTTAATATGTAAGACTTCAATTGATTGCTTGCAACCTCAGCATACCTTTTAAAAGGAATATTTTTTCCTCTCTGGTAAAAATGTAAACATGTGCACATATATATGTATATCTCTGTTTATTAAAAATCATATCAACTTTACCAAGTAAAAACCAGATGGTAGTATATTTGAGCCAGTTAAAAGGTTACAGTTTTGTTTTTAAAATACAGCATTTTTATGTGATAAAAAGACATAAAATAAGTATGTTTTAGACTACTAAAAGGTGACTTCAAGGGTTTTGTTGAGAGTTTTGATGTTGTCTGAGAAGTAAAAAAAAAAGGTTAATTGACTGGTAATAGTAAAAAGAGGGACAAAGAGAGTGGTCTTCAAGTAAAGGTGTCTGGCTATGCCAAAATGTAAAAAAAGATTAAAGCTTAGTTTGAGAGGTATTATTGTAAGTTGTAGAAGGCTCAAGAGGATGTAAATTTTATTTGTCTTGATTTATAGTACTGCAAATAACTGGTTTGACAAAAAAATAAATGTGTTTAAAATTTGACAGTATTAGATCAGTTTTGGTAAAAGTATACATAAGATTGTACTTTGCTACAAAATGTTTCCATTAAAATGAGATTATAGGTGATACTAAAAATAAGATACAAATTCTTACATGTGCTGTGAACATCTAGGAGATTATGCAGCACAATTTTGTTACCTGTGAAAAAGCCCTTTTTGTTAAGAATATAATTTTAATAAAATGATGGCCTGCCACGTGACACCCTTGGACAAAAAGCAGTGTGCCATCCAGATAAAGCCGGCTCTCTGATCCGGAATGCCAAAACCATGTTCTCCTTTTGTGCTACCCTGACTGGACATCCAGAGGTAAGGAGGTTTCCCAGTATCGCCAGTTGTTCTCTTTGTAACTCAGTCGGCCCCACATGTTAGACAAAAATTACAAAGGTTTGAGAGGTTTAAAAAAATGCCCCTCAGCCAGTTAATAAAGATAGCACAAAAAGGTCTTTGAGAACTAAAAAATTTACAAAAAGATAGCCAAGATGTTAAAATTGCTCTATGAGAAAAAACTTTTAAAAAACAGACGAGAGTTTCTGGGGACAATTGGATACTGTAGGCTAAATTTTACTAAAACGCTTGCCTCTATATGACTCCCATAAGGGAGAAACTCAAAATTCGCTGAACTGGACTGATAAATGCAAACAGGCCTTCCAACAGCTCAAGCGGGCCTTGACAGAGGCCCCAGCCCTGGGACTCCCTGACGTTACCAAGCCTTTCATCTTGTTCATAGATAAACTCAGGGACATTGCCAAAGGAGTCCTAACTCAGGACATTGGCCCTTAAAAGAGGCCTATAGCCTACCTCTCCAAAAGACTTAATCCAGTAACAGGAGTATGGCCCCCTGCCTTAAAATACTAGCTACTGCGACAATGTTACTTAAGAAAACAAAAAAACACGCTTTGGGCAAGTGATTTCTGTGGTAACCTCTCACAGTTTAGAGACTCTTATCAAAACCCCTCCTAAAAAAGGCTCTCAAATGCCAAAATTCTACTGTCAAGCCCTGCTTCTAGACCCAGAGTCAATGATATTCAAGACTTCTTCAGCTTTAAACCCAGCCACCCTTATGCCTGATGATGACCTGGAGGAACAAAGGACACCTCTCCATGAGTGTGCTGACATCCTCAAACTACAGCGAAACCTACAGGCTGATCTTACTGACCAACTTTTAAAAAATGCCGACAACTGTTCGATGGAAGCAGCTTCATCCAAAACGGCAGAGACAGATGAGTGGCCGGGACAGCAGTGACCACCAAAAAGGAGGTACTCTGGGTTAAAGGGTTAGAGCCTGGCACCTCTGCCCAAAAGGCGGAGCTCATTGCTTTGACTGATGTACTAAAACTAGCCACAAAAAAAGAAGGTAAACATCTATACTGATAGTAAATATGCTTTTGCTACTATACATATACATAGAGCCATCTATTAAGAGCGAGGTCTCTTAACCTTGGCCAGAGCTAAGATTAAAAAAAAAAAAAAAAAGAGGGCTCCACAAATCCTAAATTTGCTGACAGCAGTCTGGCTGTCAGCAGATTACTGCTATTCACCTGAGGAAACAATTTGGCAGATCAGGCCACTGAAAGAGTAACAATCACATGAGAGAGGCTAGCCAAAAAAAGTAACTGCTCTGATGCGAGTCCCCACGACCTTATCAGAACCAGTCTACACAAAAAAAAAAGACTACACTGGTTGTTGTGAGCCATCTAACGGATTCCAGTCCCTGTGACTAAAAGACAAGTACAAAATTTCTAAGAGCCACAGAACTGATCCAGAGTTTGGAACCCTGGCAGAGGCCTATTGTCTACCTTTCCGAGAGACTTGGTTCTGTGGCAACCAGATGGCCACCCTGTCTGCGGTGATTTCTTCAATGGCCCCCTCATAAAGGAGGCTTAAAAATTGACTTTTGGACACAAACTCTTAATTGTTTCCTCCTATTCACTGAAGACTCTCATCAAGGTCCCACCAGACTGATGAATGTCTAATTCCTGAGCCATACATTATCAGGCACTATTTCTGGAAACAACAGCTTCAAACTCGGCTACTTTGCTGCCTGAGGATGACCCCTCGTTGCCTCATTGATCACCTCACGGAACATTGACCTTATCTAGTTGATAAGCTAGTGTCTACAGTTCCATCCTACTTCTCTGATGAAAACAGTTATGTTTCTCAAGAGCCCATTTGCACTTAAAAAGACCAACATCTGGCAGCTCAACTTCCAAGAGATTCCGGGGGCTAATATCAAGCTAGCCCAGTCTGTGAGCTTCAGATGCCCTCAGTGCCAATTGGTAAATCTAAAAGTACTGCAACAAATAAAAACCACTGGTTATCGTGGGACTATGCCTAAAAACACTAAAAAATAGATTTTACAAAAATAAAAAGCCTAAACTTCAAAAATATAAGTGTTTTCTACTTAGTCTGAGTCAGCTCTGATAGCAGTTTCTCTGATTTGGTCTCCCTTTTTATCCATGGGGTCCAACAATGGCCTGGCTTTTATAGCCTAGTAACTCAAATTAACCTAAGCTTTACAGATCAATTAAAAAAACTCGATTGGGCTTACCAGCCTCAGAGTTCAAAAAAGGTAAAAAGATAAGTTAGATTTTAAAGACTATAATTACTAATGGCCTTAAAAACTGGCGAAAACTGGGTGAGTCTCTTTTCCTTCTGGCCCTTTGCATGCGTGATACACCCCCTATGTTGCAGATATTTTCTCTTTTGAGGTTTTATGTGAGGTTTCTAAAAATTAGCTAATTTAACTAATCAAGATCTTATTAAGTCTCCCCAGACTTTTCAGCTAGCTATGACTTCCATCCACTGGTTACTTCGCTGCTGCCCACTGCAGCTAAAGAGCCTAGACACCTGGACAAGCGACCTCACCATAAATCTCTTGAGAGCGACCTCACCGTAAATCTCTTGAGCCGCAATAAATTGTCAAAATAGCTAAAAGCCTGCCTAGATTCAACGTTCCCAATGCAGACAAGTCCCAACTTCAAAAGACCATCAGCCTACAAATAAGTAAACTGTCATTTCTTCCAAGAACACTTTAAAGCTTAAGATTGTCTAATATAACTGATAATTTTGTGTTCTCCTCCTTTATAGAGACCCCAAGGAGGCCTCTGTCTAACTTAAAAATTGTTACTTATATGATAAAACAGAGTAAATTTAAATGTTGGTTTTCTTTCTCCTTTTGGTTAACAGCTTTAATGACAGCTACAAGACCTTTGTTAATCCTCCTACTGGGCCTTATGTTATAAACAAGTTGATAAACTATGTCAAAGTTCTTAAAAGCTTGTGATTTTAAAGACACATACAAGGTTATAAACAGATGCAATAAAAAAGCTAAAAAAAAAATTAAATCTCGAAAGCCTCCTTCAAGTAAAGCCAAAATGTTCTCCTTCTGGGAATCAATCCTGCCCTATATTCTCCCTTTACTGGGACCCCTGGCTGGATTCATTATAGTCATGGCTATAGCCCCTTACCTCATTAACCGAGTAACCCATTTTGTGAGGGCTCAGATCTCTCAAGTAAAGGTTATGATGCTACGTCAACAGTATGACCCCTTACCAATACAGGACCTTTAAGATTAAAAGTCATCAGAAAAAAAAAGGGGTGGGGGAATGTGAGAGTTGACCCCCCTGCTATAACCCCCTCCCCAGAGCGGGGAATGAAAGGGTTAACTCCCTAACTCCCCAGAGCAGGAAATAAAAGGGTTAACTCCCTAACTCCCCAGAGCTATCAGAGCAGAGCAGAAAGAAATGCCTAACTCCCCAGAGCTATCAGAGCAGAGAAAAAAAAAAAAAAAAGAAAGAATGCACCTGCAAGGTTGTTCTGTCTCAACGAGATAAGTAAGACAAGTAACTGTTCTGTTCTGGGCACATAGTGACTGGGCTAGGACCCCCAGTCTCCATGGTTACTCAACCCCAAACCCCTCCAATCAACTTCTGCCAAGTCCTATCCTGCTCAAAATTAACCAATGCAATCTGCTTCTGTAAATTCGCTTGCCTCCCTGCGCCCTTAAAAACCCTACACAATTCCCCTTCGGGGCCCCTCCGCACTTGTTTGCCTGGGGGACCCCATGCGCATGGAAATAAACTTTTTTTCCCTCACCAAGAATTGAGTCCTTGGGGTCTCTTTCCCTGCTGCGTCGGCCCTAACAGTACCTCATGTTTAGTGTTCAGGGTTATGCTGGAATGGCTGCAGACCTCCTTGAAATAGCGATTGCAGACATGTGAAACCCGAGGAAGCTGGATAGTTGAGGCAGGCACTCCAAATATTCATGCACTGCAAGGAATCACTTTCATTTTGGGACTCATCTTCTGGTTACTGGCTTTTAGTGCTAACTGATACTACCATGGTGGCAGTAATCAGGCTGAGATTTCATGTGTGGTTTGCAGGTTTGCTTCCCAAGCCACTTGAAACTCAGCAGAACCCACATCATTGTGGCAATTTCTTTCCTCCCCTGAAACATTTGGCTTTCTAAGTTTGAAAATTGAATAGACTGTTGTAGTCAAGTTTGGACACCATGTACCACAAACAGAGCTAAAGACAGAGCGAATTACTTCCATCCACTTGTCAAAATATGTCAAATTTGCTTGATCACCACAACTTCAAAGAAAATTCGGGGTCAACTTAGAGAGGTGATTCAAATACTGCATGATTGGAATGGCTGTGGTTGTATGAGGTGGAGAGCTGCAGAGTTGGGCTGAAACTGTTCACAGAAATCCACAGGTTTGTGGTTGCCAGGCAACCACACTGGGCTGAGATTGGCTGAACATCCCTGTGAAGTAGATTTTAGGCTCTAGGTATGAAAATTTAAAAGACTGGGGTAGTCAAGTTTGGAACCCATAGACATCAGACATACCAAAATGTTTTCCAATTACTTCCCTCCACTTCTCAAAATATGTCAAATTTTGTTGATCACTACAACTGTAAAAAAAATTCTGAGGCAACATAGAGAGGCTAATCAAATACTGCATAATTGGAATTGCTGTGGTTGTATGAGGTGGAAAGCTGCAGAGCTGGGCTGAAATATTTCACAGAAATCCGCAAGCTTGTGGTTGCCAGGCAACCACACTGGGCTGTGATTGGCTGAGCACCATTGTGAGCTGGAATTTGGGCTCTAACATACAAGTTTGCAGTAGGAGACCTGAGTCACAATGCTGGGCATTGCCATGGAGACCTCAGTGGCACAGAGGACCTTGTAAGGCAAGATTAAACAGGATGAATATTCTTGGCCTGGTATGCCACAATATTCTCTCTGAAGGCTTAATGCTCAGAATTTGTGGATGGAAATGCTTGCCAATCTACACATGGATGTACTTTCAATGGGATATGAAATATGCCAGGGCCTGGCAGATGATCTCTGCCATGTCCTATCCTTGAGAATACGGTTTCCCTCCTCATGTCTGTCATTTGGCTGAGTCCTGTTCCCTAAGCTATTCAGTCAAGACTTGCTGGCATCATTCACCTGCAGTATAAGAGCTTTCTGTGAAATTTCTCAGCAGAAATCCTCTGCAAGCACATAGCTTTGGATATGAGAGACAGTGGTGAAAGTTGAATTTCAAGGGCAGAAATTTGAAAACAATGAAACAATCCCCGAATAAGATCTTTACATGTTTCCCAGATGAATATGTTTGGAAATATTGGGGAAGATGGAGATCAAGACTGAGAAGAGTGCACACCCCTTTCAAGGTACAAAAACAGGGAAATACATGGGAAAGCAAGAGAGCTGGTGAATCTGATGTAAAAATCTTTGATGATGAAAGGAAAAGTATATTCTCATGATGATTTAATCAGGCTGTAGAAGTGAAGTTCTCATGTTGGTTGTCCTATGTGTGGCCTTCTGCATGGGGCAGTGGATGCAGGACAGGAGATCTTCAAATAAATCTGGTGGAACACAAAATACTGAAAAATAATCAGCTTAAATCCTGTGTATTCCTTCACTTTGAGAACATATATGGATAATGTACGAAGTTTCAAAAGAGAAAATGTCTATGGGGTCATGGTTTCACCAATGAAATGTTCACTTCACATAACATTTTGAGTTTTGCTTTCACACTTGCTCATGTACCGGCCCTGAGTAAAGCAGAATGCAGAGTAAGCCTGTTCAATAGATGTGCATTCCATAAGTGGTTTTAAAATCAGTGAAACCCTATGGACTTAGTGTTTGTATTTTATTGGTTGATTTATTTTTTAAAATTGTTTGTTTTACTATTTTTATCTTTGTGAGTCAGGGAAGCCCTCACTCATAGTGATTTAGACCTCTCCAAAAGCTCTGAAGGTATTCATGTAACAGCCATTACATGTTATAAGTTTCTCCTATTAAAACATGAAAGACTAACAGACTCTGCCACTTTTCATCTAAATTCAGTGTTGGGCTAAATTCAGTGTTGGACTTTTTACAAGTCCTTTGAAATGTGTGCTCCTCTAGTCACTGGTCATGCTGGAATTTACTTTCTTGTGAAGACAGGATTTGAGCAAATTGGCACAAGTACAGTTTGCCACTACTCTGCACACCTGGTTAAGTATCGAGTTCCCTAAATGGTGTGTGTTTTATTTTGATCTCTGCTCACACTTTGATCATCCAATTAGAACCTACGGGCTCCAGGTCATAGAGTTCCAGGCCTAAACAAGAAAATTTCCATTCCGTTTTGGGAGTTCATACCTCTCTCAAAATTACTATTTCCACAAATGTGTGCTTAAGGAGAAGCCCTGTCCAAATGTGGAGAGGCCCATTTTCATTCACTCACTTTCAGACTTTCTAAGATTTTCAGTTACTAGACGTTTGCCCAGACTTGCCATTGTCAAGGGACAGTGCACTTCACTAGAAGGTTTGCAGTATTACTTCATGTGTCTCCATGGAAATTCCACCAATGGGAAACTCTTGCTGTAGTCATCTCCAAGTGTTGATGCGTAAGAAAATACAGCAAACAAAGAATGTGGTTTCAAGCAGAATGAGGAAAGGAGGGATTATCTTTATTTCAGTGCAGGTTGACCTTTCAAAGAAACAGTAATTCCTAACAAATAGGAGGTAAAATCATTTGTAAGCAGACATGGACATGACACGCTCAGCTTTATGTCACTTTTTTAAAAATGCCAAGGGCATTTGAGAAATTCTTGGCTGCTGAATTGTCCCTTTTTTCAAATTTCTCTTAGGTAAGACACACCAGCTTCTTCAAACCATGGTACTGTTCCTTCCATGTAAAAAACTAAAGGAAAAAACACAATAAATTAAAACAAAACCCATGAAATAACATTTGAGAGCACACAATTGCTCAGCAGGCCCATGTAAGCACTATTCAAGAAGCTAGAGGTACAGAAGCCTCAGCCTTCAGCCCATGGCCTGAAGTTTTGTCTCTATCATGGCCCCTCAATTCCCTGGCATGTCCACATTAACTCATGAATCTTTACTCATTTCCTTTTCAAATGCACAGGATCCAATATATTTGAACCCTGTTCACCTGGGCAGTAATCATCCAAGGACACACCAGAGGAAGGGCAGCCACCCCCTTGCCTGGGTCCTTGGAGCTTATCACAATAGAAATGGACACCTGAACAAGGGGAGCCAAAACAAAGAGAGGCATATTCCTAAAGCCTGAAGCACAGAAGCTATCTATAGACCAGTAGTGGGATTTCACAAATTATGTAAGAATCTCTGTGCACATGCTTGGCATGGTAGCTCATGCCTATAATCCCAGGCATCTGGGGGCTGAGGTGGATGGATCCTTGGGAGTTCCACTCCATCTTGGGCGACGAATTTATCTCAAGGCCTCTTTCAACAACTACATAAATACGGTTTCGAAAAAGAGGACAACAGAAAACTAGACACACTTGGTCCAGGTCCCTGGGTTCACTACATGAGTTGTGGAGTCTAAATATTCCATGCCATGAGAAAATACCTGGAATGTTTAGGGAAAGGGGCATTTGCATCCCGTTTCTAAGGGTTTCCCTTTCACTATGTTATATTTGAATTCTGGGAAGACCTGCTGGTGATAAGAGATCTACTATTATGTTGGTTTAGGTATTGAGCTAGTACCTCATGTTTAGTGTTCAGGGTTATGCTGGAATGGCTGCAGACCTCCTTGAAATAGCGATTGCAGACATGTGAAACCCAAGGAAGCTGGATAGTTGAGGCAGGCACTCCAAATATTCATGCACTGCAAGGAATCACTTTCATTTTGGGACTCATCTTCTGGTTGCTGGCTTTTAGTGCTAACTGATACTACCATGGTGGCAGTAATCAGGCTGAGATTTCATGTGTGGTTTGCAGGTTTGCTTCCCAAGCCACTTGAAACTCAGCAGAACCCACATCATTGTGGCAATTTCTTTCCTCCCCTGAAATATTTGGCTTTCTAAGTTTGAAAATTGAATAGACTGTTGTAGTCAAGTTTGGACACCATGTACCACAAACAGAGCTAAAGACAGAGCGAATTACTTCCATCCACTTGTCAAAATATGTCAAATTTGCTTGATCACCACAACTTCAAAGAAAATTCGGGGTCAACTTAGAGAGGTGATTCAAATACTGCATGATTGGAATGGCTGTGGTTGTATGAGGTGGAGAGCTGCAGAGTTGGGCTGAAACTGTTCACAGAAATCCACAGGCTTGTGGTTGCCAGGCAACCACACTGGGCTGAGATTGGCTGAACATCACTGTGAAGTAGATTTTAGGCTCCAGGTATGAAAATTTAAAAGACTGGGGTAGTCAAGTTTGGAACCCATAGACCTCAGACATACCAAAATGTTTTCCAATTACTTCCCTCCACTTCTCAAAATATGTCAAATTTTGTTGATCACTACAACTGTAAAAAAAATTCTGAGGCAACATAGAGAGGCTAATCAAATACTGCATAATTGGAATTGCTGTGGTTGTATGAGGTGGAAAGCTGCAGAGTTGGGCTGAAATATTTCACAGAAATCCACAAGCTTGTGGTTGCCAGGCAACCACACTGGGCTGTGATTGGCTGAGCACCATTGTGAGCTGGAATTTGGGCTCTAACATACAAGTTTGCAGTAGGAGACCTGAGTCACAATGCTGGGCATTGCCATGGAGACCTCAGTGGCACAGAGGACCTTGTAAGGCAAGATTAAAATAGGATGAATATTCTTGGCCTGGTATGCCACAATATTCTCTCTGAAGGCTTCACTGCTCAGAATTTGTTGATGGAAATGCTTGCCAATCTACACATGGATGTACTTTCAATGGGATATGAAATAGGCCAGAGCCTGGCAGATGATGTCTGCCATGTCCTATCCTTGAGCATACGGTTTTCCCTTGTCATGTCTGTCGTTTGGCTGAGTCCTGTTCCCTAAGCTATTCAGTCAAGACTTGCTGGCATCATTCACCTGCAGTATAAGAGCTTTCTGTCAAATTTCTCAGCAGAAATCCTCTGCAAGCACATAGCTTTGAATATGAGAGACAGTGGTGGAAGTTGAATTTCAAGGGCAGATATTTGAAAACAATGAAACAAGCCCCAAATAAGATCTTTACATTTTTCCCAGATGAATATGTTTGGAAATTTTGGGGAAGATGGAGATCAAGCCTGAGAAGAGTGCACACCCGTTTCAAGGTACAAAAACCAGGGAAATACATGGGAGAGCAAGAGAGCTGGTGAATCTGATGTAAAAATCTTTGATGATGAAAGGAAAAGTATATTATCATGATGATTTATTCAAGCTGTAGAAGTGAAGTTCTCATGTTGGTTGCCCTATGTGTGGCCTTCTGCATTGGGCAGTGGATGCAGGACAGGAGATCTTCAAATAAATCTGGTGGAACACAAAATACTGAAAAAAATCAGCCTAAATTTTGTGTAATCCTTCCCTTTGAGAAAATATATGGATAATGTACGAAGTTTCAAAAGAGCAAATGTGTATTGGGTCATGGTTTCACCAATGAAATGGTCACTTCACATAACATTTTGAATTTTGCTTTCACACTTGCTCATGTACCAGGGATGAGTAAAGCAGAATGCAGAGTAAGCCTGTTCAATAGATGTGCATTCCATAAGTGGTTTTAAAACCAGTGAAACCCTTTGGACTTAGTGTTTGTATTTTATTGGTTTTTTTATTTTTTCAAATTGTTTGTTTCACTCTATTTAACTTTGTGAGTCAGGGAAGCCCTCACTCATAGTGATTTAGACCTCTCCAAAAGCTTTGAAGCTATTCATGTAACAGCCATTACATGTTATAAATTTCTCCTATTAAAACTTGAAAGACTAACAGACTCTGCCACTTTTCATCTAAATTCAGTGTTGGGCTAAATTCAGTGAGGGACTTTTTACAAGTCCTTTGAAATTTTCCCTCTACTAGCCACTGGTCGTGCTGGAATTTACTTTCTTGTGAAGACAGGATTTGAGCAAATTGACACAAGTACAGTTTGCCACTACTCTGCACACCTGGATAAGTATCGAGTTCCCTAAATGGTGTGTGTTTTATTTTGATCTCTGCTCACACTTTGCTCATCCAGTTAGAACCACAGGGCTCCAGGCCATAGCATTCCAGGCCTAAACAAGAAAATTTCCATTCTGCTTTGGGAGTTCATTTGTCTCTCATAATTACTTTTTCCACAAATGTGTGCTTAAGGAGAGGCCCTGTCCAAATGTGGAGAGGCCCATTTTCATTCACTCACTTTCAGACTTTCTAAGATTTTCAGTTACTAGAGGTTTGCCCAGACTTGCCATTGTCAAGGGACAGTGCACTTCACTTGAAGTTGTGCAGTATTACTTCATGTGTCTCCATGGAAATTCCACCAATGGGAAACTCTTGCTGTAGTCATCTCCAAGTGTTGCTGCGTAAGAAAATATAACTAACAAAGGATGTGGTTTCAAGCAGAATGAGGAAAGGAGGGATTATCTTTATTTCAGCGCAGGTTGACCTTTCAAAGAAACAGTAATTCCTATCAAATAGGAGGTAAAATCTTTTGTAAAGAGACATGGACATGACTCGCTCAGCTTTATGTCACTTTTTTATAAACGCCAAGGGCATTTGAGAAATTCTTGGCTGCTGAACTGTCCCTTTTTTCATATTTCTCTTACGTAAGACACACCAGCTTCTTCAAACCATGGTACTGTTCCTTCCATGTAAAAAACCAAAGGAAAAAACAAAATAAATTAAAACAAAACCCTTGAAATAACATTTGAGAGCACACAATTGCTCAGCAGGCCCATGTAAGCACTATTCAAGAAGCTAGAGGTACAGAAGCCTCAGCCTTCAGCCCATGGCCTGAAGTTTTGTCTCTATCATGGCCCCTCAATTCCCTGGCATGTCCACATTAACTCATGAATCTTTATTCATTTCCTTTTCAAATGCACAGGATCCAATATATTTGAACCCTGTTCACCTGGGCAGTAATCATCCAAGGACACACCAGAGGAAGGACAGCCACCCCCTTGCCTGGGGCCTTGGAGCTTATCACAATAGAAATGGACACCTGAACAAGGGGAGCCAAAACAAAGAGAGGCATATTCCTAAAGCCTGAAGCACAGAAGCTACCTATAGACCAGTAGTGGGATTTCACAAATTATGTAAGAATCTCTGTGCACATGCTTGGCATGGTAGCTCATGCCTATAATCCCAGGCATCTGGGGGCTGAGGTGGATGGATCCTTGGGAGTTCCACTCCATCTTGGGCTACGAATTTATCTCAAGGCCTCTTTCAACAACTACATAAGATGTTGTTTCCAAAAAGAGGACAACAGAAAACTAGACACACTTGGTCCAGGTCCCTGAGTTCACTACATGAGTTGTGGAGTCTAAATATTCCATGCCATGAGAAAATACCTGGAATTTTTAGGGAAAGGGGCATTTGCATCCCGTTTCTAAGGGTTTCCCTTTCACCATGTTACATTTGAATTCTGGGAAGACCTGCTGGTGATAAGCTATCTACTATTATGTTGGTTTAGGTATTGAGCTAGTATCTCATGTTTAGTGTTCAGGGTTATGCTGGAATGGCTGCAGACCTCCTTGAAATAGCGATTGCAGACATGTGAAACTCGAGGAAGCTGTATAGTTGAGGCAGGCACTCCAAATATTCATGCACTGCAAGGAATCACTTTCATTTTGGGACGTATCTTCTGCTTGCTGGCTTTTAGTGCTAACTGATACTACCATGGTGGCAGTAATCCCGCAGAGATTGCATGTATGGTTTGCAGGTTTGCTTCCCAAGCCACCAGAAACTCAGCAGAACGCACATCATTGTGGCATTTTCTTTCCCCCCTGAAACATTTGGCTTTCTAAGTTTGAAAATTGAATAGACTGGGGTAGTCAAGTTTGGACACCATGTACCACAAACAGAGCTAAAGACAGAGCGAATTACTTCCATCCACTTGTCAAAATATGTCAAATTTGCTTGATCACCACAACTTCAAAGAAAATTCGGGGTCAACTTAGAGAGGTGATTGAAATACTGCATGATTGGAATGGCTGTGGTTGTATGAGGTGGAGAGCTGCAGAGTTGGGCTGAAACTGTTCACAGAAATCCACAGGCTTGTGGTTGTCAGGCAACCACGCTGGGCTGAGATTGGCTGAGCATCACTGTGAGGTGGATTTTAGGCTGTAGGTGTGAAAATTTAAAAGACTGGTTTAGTCAAGTTTGGAACCCATAGACCTCAGACATACCAAAAGGTTTTCCAATTACTTCCCTCCACTTCTCAAAATATGTCAAATTTTGTTGATCACTACAACTGTAAAAAAAATTCTGAGGCAACATAGAGAGGCTAATCAAATACTGCATGATTGGAATTGCTGTGGTTGTATGAGGTGCAAAGCTGCAGAGTTGGGCTGAAACTTTTCACAGAAATCCACAAGGTTGTGGTTGCCAGGCAACCACACTGGGCTGTGATTGGCTGAGCACCACTGTGAGCTGGACTTTAGGCTCTAAGATACAAGTTTGTAGTAGGAGACCTGAGTCACAATGCTGGGCGTTGCCATGGAGACCTCAGTGGCACAGAGGACCTTGTAAGGCAAGATTTAAATAGGATGAATATTCTTGGCCTGGTATGCCACAATATTCTCTCTGAAGGCTTCACTGCTCAGAATTTGTTGATGGAAATGCTTGCCAATCTACACATGGATGTACTTTCAATGGGATATGAAATATGCCATGGCCTGGCAGATGATCTCTGCCATGTCCTATCCTTGAGCATACGGTTTTCCCTTGTCATGTCTGTTATTTGGCTGAGTCCTGTTCCCTAAGCTATTCAGTCAGGACTCGCTGGCTTCATTCACCTGCAGTATAAGAGCTTTCTGTGTAATTGCTCAGCAGAAATCCTCTGCAAGCACATAGCTTTGGATATGAGAGACAGTGGTGGAAGTTGAATTTCAAGGGCAGATATTTGAAAACAATGAAACAAGCCCCAAGTAAGATCTTTACATGTTTCTCAGATGAATATGTTATGAAATATTGGGGAAGATATACATCAAGACTGAGAACCGTGCACCCCCATTTCAAGGTACAAAAACCAGGGAAATCCATGGGAAACCAAGAGAGCTGCTTAATCTGATGTAAAAATCTTGATGATGAAAGGAAAAGTATATTCTCATGATGATTTAATCGGGCTGTAGAAGTGAAGTTCTCATGTTGGTTGTCCTCTGTGTGGCATTCTGCATTGGGCAGTGGATGCAGGACAGGAGATCTTCACATAAATCTAGTGGAACACAAAATACTGAAAAAAAATCAGCCTAAATCCTGTGTATTCCTTCTCTTTGAGAACATATATGGATACTGTTCAAAGTTTCAAAAGAGAAAATGTCTATTGTGTATTGTTTTCACCACTGAAATGGTCACTTCACATAACATTTTGAATTTTGTTTTCACACTTGCTCATGTACCGGGCCTGAGTAAATCAGAATGCAGAGTAAGCCTGTTCAATAGATGTGCATTCCATAAGTGGTTTTAAAATCAGTGAAACCCTGTGGACTTAGTGTTTGTATTTTATTGGTTGATTAATTTTTTCAAATTGTTTGTTTTACTCTTTTAAACTTTTTGAGTCAGGGAAGCCCTCAGTCATAGTGATTTAGAACTCTCCAAATGCTCTGAAGGTATTCATGTAACAGCCATTACATGTTATAAGTTTCTCCTATTAAAACTTGAAAGACTAACAGACACTGCCACTTTTCATCTAAATTCAGTGTTGGGCTATATTCAGTGTTGGACTTTTTACAAGTCCTTTGAAATGTGTCCTCCTCTAGTCACTGGTCGTGCTGGAATTTACTTTCTTGTGAAGACAGGATTTGAGCAAATTGACACAAGTACAGTTTGCCACTACTCTGGACACTTGGTTAAGTATCGAGTTCCCAAAATGGTGTGTGTTTTATTTTGATCTCTGCTCACACTTTGCTCATCCAGTTAGAACCACAGGGCTCCAGGCCATAGCGTTCCAGGCCTAAACAAGAAAATTTCCATTCCGTTTTGGGACTGCATTCGTCTCTCATAATTACTTTTTCCACAAATGTGTGCTTAAGGAGAGGCCCTGTCCAAATGTGGAGAGGCCCATTTTCATTCACTCAATTTCAGACTTTCTAAGATTTTCAGTTTCTAGAGGTTTGCCCAGACTTGCCATTGTCAAGTGACAGTGCACTTCACTTGAAGTTGTGCAGTATTACTTCATGTGCCTCCATGGAAATGCCACCAATGGGAAACTCTTGCTGTGGTCATCTCCAAGTGTTGCTGTGTAAGAAAATATAACTAACAAAGGATGTGGTTTCAAGCAGAATGAGGAAAGGAGGGATTATCTTTATTTCAGCGCAGGTTGACCTTTCAAAGAAACAGTAATTCCTATCAAATAGGAGGTAAAATCTTTTGTAAAGAGACATGGACATGACACACTCAGCTTTATGGCACTTTTTTATAAACGCCAAGGGCATTTGAGAAATTCTTGGCTGCTGAACTGTCCCTTTTTTCATATTTCTCTTAGGTAAGACACACCAGCTTCTTCAAACCATGGTACTGTTCCTTCCATGTAAAAAACCAAAGGAAAAAACAAAATAAATTAAAACAAAACCCATGAAATAACATTTGAGAGCACACAATTGCTCAGCAGGCCCATGTAAGCACTATTCAAGAAGCTAGAGGTACAGAAGCCTCAGCCTTCAGCCCATGGCCTGAAGTTTTGTCTCTATCATGGCCCCTCAATTCCCTGGCATGTCCACATTAACTCATGAATCTTTATTCATTTCCTTTTCAAATGCACAGGATCCAATATATTTGAACCCTGTTCACCTGGGCAGTAATCATCCAAGGACACACCAGAGGAAGGGCAGCCACCCCCTTGCCTGGGGCCTTGGAGCTTATCACAATAGAAATGGACACCTGAACAAGGGGAGCCAAAACAAAGAGAGGCATATTCCTAAAGCCTGAAGCACAGAAGCTACCTATAGACCAGTAGTGGGATTTCACAAATTATGTAAGAATCTCTGTGCACATGCTTGGCATGGTAGCTCATGCCTATAATCCCAGGCATCTGGGGGCTGAGGTGGATGGATCCTTGGGAGTTCCACTCCATCTTGGGCTACGAATTTACCTCAAGGCCTCTTTCAACAACTACATAAATACTGTTTCGAAAAAGAGGACAACAGAAAACTAGACACACTTGGTCCACGTCCCTGAGTTCACTACATGAGTTGTGGAGTCTAAATATTCCATGCCATGAGAAAATACCTGGAATTTTTAGGGAAAGGGGCATTTGCATCCCGTTTCTAAGGGTTTCCCTTTCACCATGTTACATTTGAATTCTGGGAAGACCTGCTGGTGATAAGCTATCTACTATTATGTTGGTTTAGGTATTGAGCTAGTATCTCATGTTTAGTGTTCAGGGTTATGCTGGAATGGCTGCAGACCTCCTTGAAATAGCGATTGCAGACATGTGAAACTCGAGGAAGCTGTATAGTTGAGGCAGGCACTCCAAATATTCATGCACTGCAAGGAATCACTTTCATTTTGGGACTCATCTTCTGCTTGCTGGCTTTTAGTGCTAACTGATACTACCATGGTGGCAGTAATCCAGCAGAGATTGCATGTATGGTTTGCAGGTTTGCTTCCCAAGCCACCAGAAACTAAGCAGAACCCACATCATTGTGGTATTTTCTTTCCTCCCCTGAAACATTTGGCTTTCTAAGTTTAAAAATTGAATAGACTGGGGTAGTCAAGTTTGGACACCATGTACCACAAACAGAACTAAAGACAAGGCGAATTACCTCCCTCCACTTGTCAAAATATGTCAAATTTGCTTGGTAACCACAACTTCAAAGAAAATTCGGGGGCAACTTAGAGAGGTGAATCAAATACTGCATGATTGGAATGGCTGTGGTTGTATGAGGTGGAGAGCTGCAGAGTTGGGCTGAAACTGTTCACAGAAATCCACAGGCTTGTGGTTGTCAGGCAACCACGCTGGGCTCAGATTTGCTGAACATCACTGTGAGGTGGATTTTAGGCTCTAGGTGTGAAAATTTAAAAGACTGTTGTAGTCAAGTTTGGAATCCATAGACCTCAGACATACCAAAATGTTTTCCATTTACTTCCCTCCACTTCTCAAAATATGTCAAATTTTGTTGATCACTACAACTGAAAAAAAATTCTGAGGCAACATAGAGAGGCTAATCTAATATTGCATGATTGGAATTGCTGTGGTTGTATGAGTTGGAAAGCTGCAGAGTTGGCCAGAAACAGTTCACAGAAATCCACAAGCTTATGGTTGCCAGGCAACCACACTGGGCTCTGATTGGCTGAGCACCATTGTGAGCTGGACTTTAGGCTCTAGGATACAAGTGTGCAGTAGGAGACCTGAGTGACAATGCTGGGCGTTGCCATGGAGACCTCAGTGGCACAGAGGACCTTGTAGGGCAAGATTTAAATAGGATGAATATTCTTGGCCAGCTATGCCACAATATTCTCTCTGAAGGCTTCACTGCTCAGAATTTGTTAATGGAAATGCTTGCCAATCTACACATGGATGTACTATCAATGGGATATGAAATATGCCAGCGCCTGGCAGATGATCTCTGACATGTCCTGTCCTTGACCATACCCTTTTCCCTTGTCATGTCTGTCATTTTGCTGAGACCTGTTCCCTAATCTATTCAGTCAAGACTTGCTGGCATCATTCACCTGCAGTATAAGAGCTTTCTGTCAAATTTCTCAGCAGAAATCCTCTGCAAGCACATAGCTTTGGATATGAGAGACAGTGGTGGAAGTTGAATTTCAAGGGCAGATATTTGAAAACAATAAAACAAGCCGCAAATAAGATCTTTACATGTTTCCCAGATGAATATGTTTGGAAATATTGGGGAAGATGGAGATCAAGACTGAGAAGTGTGCACACCCATTTCAAGGTACAAAAACCAGGGAAAAACATGGGAAAGAAAGAGAGCTGGTTAATCTGATGTAAAAATCTTTGATGATGAAAGGAAAAGTATATTCTCATGATGATTTAATCACTCTGTAGAAGTGAAGTTTTCAAGTTGGTTGTCCTATGTGTGGCATTCTGCATTGGGCAGTGGATGCAGGACAGGAGATCTTCAAATAAATCTGGTGGAACACAAAATACTGAAAAAAAATCAGCCTAAATCCTGTGTATTCCTTCCCTTTGAGAACATATCTGGATACTGTACGAAGTTTCAAAAGAGAAAAGGTCTATTGGGTAAAGGTTTCACCAATGAAACGGTCACTTCACATAACATTTTGAATTTTGTTTTCACACTTGCTCCTGTACCGGGCCTGAGTAAAGCAGAATGCAGAGTAAGCCTGTTCAATAGATGTGCATTCCATAAGTGGTTTTAAAACCAGTGAAACCCTTTGGACTTAGTGTTTGTATTTTATTGGTTGATTTATTTTTCAAATTGTTTGTTTTACTATTTTTATCTTTGTGAGTCAGGGAAGCCCTCACTCATAGTGATTCAGACCTCTCCAAAGCTCTGAAGGTATTCATGTAACAGCTATTACATGTTATAAGTTTCTCCTATTAAAACTTGAAAGACTAACAGACTCTGCCACTTTTCATCTAAATTCAGTGTTGGGCTAAATTCAGTGTTGGACTTTTTACAAGTCCTTTGAAATGTGTGCTCCTCTAGTCACTGGTCGTGCTGGAATTTACTTTCTTGTGAAGACAGGATTTGAGCAAATTGACACAAGTACAGTTTGCCACTACTCTGCACACCTGGATAAGTATCGAGTTCCCTAAATGGTGTGTGTTTTATTTTGATCTCTGCTCACACTTTGCTCATCCAGTTAGAACCACAGGGCTCCAGGCCATAGCGTTCCAGGCCTAAACAAGAAAATTTCCAGTCCGTTTTGGGAGTTCATTCGTCTCTCATAATTACTTTTTCCACAAATGTATGCTTAAGGAGAGGCCCTGGCCAAATGTGGAGAGGCCCATTTTCATTCACTCACTTTCAGACTTTCTAAGATTTTCACTTACTAGAGGTTTGCCCAGACTTGCCATTGTCAAGGGACAGTGCACTTCACTTGAAGTTGTGCGGTATTACTTCATGGGTCTCCATGGAAATTCCACCAATGGGAAACTCTTTCTGTAGTCATCTCCAAGTGTTGCTGCCTAAGAACATATAACTAACAAAGGATGTGGTTTCAAGCAGAATGAGGAACGGAGGGATTATCTTTCTTTCAGTGCAGATTGACCTTTCAAAGAAACAGTAATTCCTATCAAATAGGAGGTAAAATCTTTTGTAAAGAGACATGGACATGACACGCTCAACTTTATGTCACATTTTTTAAAACGCCAAGGGCAGTTGAGAATTTCTTGGCTCCTGAATAGTCCCGTTTTTCAAATTTCTCTTAGGTAAGACACACCAGCTTCTTCAAACCATGGTACTGTTCCTTCCATGTAAAAAACCAAAGGAAAAAACAAATTAAATTAAAACAAATCCCATGAAATAACATTTGAGAGCACACAATTGCTCAGCAGGCCCATGTAAACACTATTCAAGAAGCTAGAGGTACAGAAGCCTCAGCCTTCAGCCCATGGCCTGAAGTTTTGTCTCTATCATGACCCCTCAATTCCCTGGCATGTCCACATTAACTAATGAATCTTTACTCATTTCCTTTTCAAATGCACAGGATCCAATATATTTGAACCCTGTTCACCTGGGCCGTAATCATCCAAGGACACACCAGAGGAAGGGCAGCAACCCCCTTGACTGGGGCCTTGGAGCTTATCACAATAGAAATGGAAACCTGAACAAGGGGAGCCAAAACAAAGAGAGGCATATTCCTAAAGCCTGAAGCACAGAAGATACCTATAGACAAGTAGCGGGATTTCACAAATTATGTAAGAATCTGTGTGCACATGCTTGGCATGGTCGCTCATGCCTATAATCCCAGCCATCTGGGGGCTGAGGTGCATGGATCCTTTGGAGTTCCACTCCATCTCGGGCTACGAATTTATCTCAAGGCCTCTTTCAACAACTACATAAGATGTTGTTTCCAAAAAGAGGACAACAGAAAACTAGACACAGTTGGTCCAGGTCCCTGGGTTCACTACACGAGTTGTGGAGTCTAAATATTCCATGCCATGAGAAAATACCTGGGATTTTTAGGGAAAGGGGCATTTGCATCCCGTTTCTAAGGATTTACCTTTCACCATGTTACATTTGAATTCTGGGAAGACCTGCTGGTGATAAGCTATCTAGTATTATGTTGGTTTAGGTATTGAGCTAGTACCTCATATTTAGTGTTCAGGGTTATGCTGGAATGGCTGCGGACCTCCTTGAAATAGCGATTGCAGACATGTGAACCCCGAGGAAGATGGATTGTTGAAGCAGGCACTCCAAATATTCATGCACTGCAAGGATTCACTTTCATTTTGGGACTCATCTTCTGGTTGCTGGCTTTTAGTGCTAACCGATACTACCATAATGGCAGTAATCCAGCAGAGATTGCATGTAGGTTTGCAGGTTTGCTTCCCAAGCCACCAGAAACTCAGCAGAACCCACATCATTGTGGCATTTTCTTTCCTCCCCTGAAACATTTGGCTTTCTAAGTTTCAAAATTGAATAGATTGTGGTAGTCAAGTTTGGACACCATGTACCACAAACAGAGCTAAAGAAAGAGCGAATTACTTCCCTCCACTTGTCAAAATATGTCAAATTTGCTTGATCACCACAACTTCAAAGAAAATTCGGGGGCAACTTAGAGAGGTGAATCAAATACAGCATGATTGGAATGGCTGTGGTTGTATGAGGTGGAGAGTTGCAGAGTTGGGCTAAAACTGTTTACAGAAATCCACAAGCTTTTGGTTGCCAGGCAACCACACTGGGGTGTGATTCGCTGAGCACCATTGTGAGCTGGACTTTAGGCTCTAGGATACAAGTGTGCAGTAGGAGACCTGAGTCACAATGCTGGGCGTTGCCATGGAGACCGCAGTGGCACAGAAGAACTTGTAGAGCAAGATTTAAATAGGATGAATATTCTTGGGCTGGTATGCCACTATATACTCTCTGAAGGCTTCACTGCTCAGAATTTGTGGATGGAAATTCTTGCCAATCTACACAAGGATGTACTTTCAATGGGATATGAAATATGCCAGGGCCTGGCAGATGATCTCTGCCATGTCCTATCCTTGAGTATACACTTTTCCCTTGTCATGTCTGTCATTTGGCTGAGTCCTGTTCCCTAAGCTATTCAGTCAAGACTTGCTGGCATCATTCACCTGCAGTATAAGAGCTTTCTGTGAAATTTCTCAGCAGAAATCCTCTGCAAGCACATAGCTTTGGATATGAGAGACAGTGGTGGAAGTTGAATTTCAAGGGCAGATATTTGAGAACAATGAAACAAGCCCCGAATAAGATCTTTACATGTTTACCAGATGAATATGTTTGGAAATATTGGGGAAGATGGAGATCAAGACTGAGAAGAGTGCACACCCATTTCAAGGTACAAAAACCAGGGAAAAACATGGGAAACCAGAGAGCTGGTTAATCTGATGTAAAAATCTTGATGATGAAAGGAAAAGTATATTCTCATGATGATTTAATCAAGCTGTAGAAGTGAAGTTCTCATGTTGGTTGCCCTATGTGTGGCCTTCTGCATTGGGCAGTGGATGCAGGACAGGAGATCTTGAAATAAATCTGGTGGAACACAAAATACTGAAAAAAATCAGCCTAAATCCAGTGTAATCCTTCCCTTTGAGAAAATATATGGATAATGTACGAAGTTTCAAAAGAGGAAATATCTATTGGGTCATGGTTTCACCAATGAAATGGTCACTTCACATAACATTTTGAATTTTGCTTTCACACTTGCTCATGTACCAGGCCTGAGTAAAGCAGTATGCAGAGTAAGCCTGTTCAATAGATGTGCATTCCATAAGTGGTTGTAAAACCAGTGAAACCCTTTGGACTTAGTGTTTGTATTTTATTGGTTGATTTATTTTTCAAATTGTTTGTTTTACTCTTTTTAACTGTGAGTCAGGGAAGCCCTCACTCATAGTGATTTAGACCTCTCCAAAAGCTCTGAAAGTATTCATGTAACAGCTATTACATGTTATAAGTTTCTCCTAATAAAACGTGAAAGACTAACAGTCTCTGCCACTTTTCATCTAAATTCAGTGTTGGGCTAAATTCAGTGATGGACTTTTTACAAGTCCTCTGAAATGTGTCCTCCTCTAACCACTGGTCGTGCTGGAATTTACTTTCTTGTGAAGACAGGATTTGAGCAAATTGACACAAGTACAGTTTGCCACTACTCTGCACACCTGGTTAAGTATCGAGTTCCCTAAATGGTGTGTGTTTTATTTTGATCTCTGCTCACACTTTGCTCATCCAGTTAGAACCACAGGGCTCCAGGCCATAGCGTTCCAGGCCTAAATATGAAAATTTCCATTCCATTTTGGGAGTTCATTCGTCTCACATAATTACTTTTTCCACAAGTGTGTGCTTAAGGAGAGGCCCTGTCCAAATGTGGAGAGGCCCATTTTCATTCACTCACTTTCAGACTTTCTAAGATTTTCAGTTACTAGAGGTTTGCCCAGACTTGCCATTGTCAAGGGACAGTGCACTTCACTTGAAGTTGTGCAGTATTTCTTCATGGGTCTCCATGGAAATTTCACCAATGGGAAACTCTTGCTGTAGTCATCTCCAAGTGTTGCTGCCTAAGAAAATATAACTAACAAAGGATGTGGTTTCAAGCAGAATGAGGAAAGGAGGGATTATCTTTATTTCAGTGCAGGTTGACCTTTCAAAGAAACAGTAATTCCTATCAAATAGGAGGTAAAATCTTTTGTAAAGAGACAAGGACATGACACGCTCAACTTTATGTCACTTTTTTTAAAACTCCAAGGGCATTTGAGAAATTCTTGGCTCCTGAATTGTCCCGTTTTTCAAATTTCTCTTAGGTAAGACACACCAGCTTCTTCAAACCATGGTACTGTTCCTTCCATGTAAAAAACCAAAGTCAAAAACAAATTAAATTAGAACAAAACCCATGAAATAACATTTGAGAGCACACAATTGCTCAGCAGGCCCATGTAAACACTATTCAAGAAGCTAGAGGTACAGAAGTCTCAGCCTTCAGCCCATGGCCTGAAGTTTTGTCTCTATCATTGCCCCTCAATTCCCTGGCATGTCCAAATTAACTCATGAATCTTTACTCATTTCCTTTTCAAATGCACAGGATCCAATATATTTGAACCCTGTTCACCTAGGCAGTAATCATCCAAGGACACACCAGAGGAAGGGCAGCCACCCCCTTGCCTGGGGCCTTGGAGCTTATCACAATAGAAATGGACACCTGAACAAGGGGAGCCAAAACAAAGAGAGGCCTATTCCTAAAGCCTGAAGCACAGAAGCTACCTATAGACCAGTAGTGGGATTTCACAAATTATGTAAGAATCTCTGTGCACATGCTTGGCCTGGTCGCTCATGCCTATAATCCCAGCCATCTGGGGGCTGAGGTGGATGGATCCTTGGGAGTTCCACTCCATCTTGGGCTACAAATTTATCTCAAGGCCTCTTTCAACAACTACATAAGATGTTGTTTCCAAAAAGGGGACAACAGAAAACTAGACACACTTGGTCCAGGTCCCTGGGTTCACTACACGAGTTGTGGAGTCTAAATAATCCATGCCATGAGAAAATACCTGGGATTTTTAGTTAAAGGGGCATTTGCATCCCGTTTCTAAGGATTTCCCTGTCACCATGTTACATTTGAATTCTGGGAAGACCTGCTAGTGATAAGCTATCTAATATTATGTTGAATTAGGTATTGAGCTAGTACCTCATATTTAGTGCTCAGGGTTATGCTGGAATGGCTGCGGACCTCCTTGAAATAGCGATTGCAGACATGTGAACCCCAAGGAAGCTGGATAGTTGAAGCAGCACTCCAAATATTCATGCACTGCAAGGATTCACTTTCATTTTGGGACTCATCTTCTGGTTGCTGGCTTTTAGTGCTAACTGATACTACCATGGTGGCAGTAATCCAGCAGAGATTGCATGTATGGTATGCAGGTTTGCTTCCCAAGCCACCAGAAACTCAGCACAACCCACATCATTGTGGCATTTTCTTTCCTCCCCTGAAACATTTGGCTTTCTAAGTTTGAAAATTGAATAGACTGGGGTAGTCAAGTTTGGACACCATGTACCACAAACAGAGCTAAAGACAGAGCGAATTACTTCCCTCCACTTGTCAAAATATGTCAAATTTGCTTGAACACCACAACTTCAAAAAAATTCGGGGGCAACTTAGAGAGGTGAATCAAATACTGCATGATTGGAATGGCTGTGGTTGTATGAGGTGGAGAGCTGCAGAGTTGGGCTGAAACTGTTCACAGAAATCCACAGGCTTGTGGTTGTCAGGCAACCACGCTGGGCTGAGATTGGCTGAACATCACTGTGAGGTGGATTTTAGGCTCTAGGTGTGAAAATTTAAAAGACTGATGTAGTCAAATTTGGAACCCATAGACCTCAGACATACCAAAAGCTTTTCCAATTACTTCCCTCCACTTCTCAAAATATGTCAAATTTTGTTGATCACTACAACTGTAAAAAAAATTGTGAGGCAACATAGAGAGGCTAATCAAATACTGCATGATTGGAATTGCTGTGGTTGTATGAGGTGGAAAGCTGCAGATTTGGGCTGAAACAGTTCACAGAAATCCACAAGCTTGTGGTTGCCAGACAACCACACTGGGCTGTGATTGGCTGAGCACCATTGTGAGCTGGACTTTAGGCTCTAGGATACAAGTGTGCAGTAGGAGACCTGAGTCACAATGCTGGGCGTTGCCATGGAGACCTCAGTGGCACAGAGGACCTTGTAGATCAAGATTTAAATAGGATGAATATTCTTGGCCTGGTATGCCACAATATTCTCTCTGAAGGCTTCACTGCTCAGAATTTGTGGGTGGAAATGGTTGCCAATCTACACATGGATGTACTTTCAATGGGATATGAAATATTCCAGGGCCTGGCAGATGATCTCTGACATGTCCTATCATTGAGCATACCCTTTTCCCTTGTCATGTCTGTCATTTGGCTGAGTCCTGTTCCCTAAGCTATTCAGTCAAGACTTGCTGGCATCATTCACCTGCAGTATAAGAGCTTTCTGTGAAATTTCTCAGCAGAAATCCTCTGCAAGCACATAGCTTTGGATATGAGAGACAGTGGTGGAAGTTGAATTTCAAGGGCAGATATTTGAAAACAATGAAACAAGCCCCAAATAAGATCTTTACATGTTTCCCAGATGAATATGTTTGGAAATATTGGGAAAGATGGAGATCAAGACAGAGAAGAGTGCACACCCATTTCAAGGTACAAAAACCAGGGAAATACATGGGAAAGAAAGAGAGCTGGTTAATCTGATGTAAAAATCTTTGATGATGAAAGGAAAAGTATATTCTCATGATGATTTAATCAGGCTGTAGAAGTGAAGTTCTCATGTTGGTTGTCCTATGTGTGGCATTCTGCATTGGGCAGTGGATGCAGGACAGGAGATCTTCAAATAAATCTGGTGGAACACAAAATACTGAAAAAAAATCAGCCTAAATCCTTTGTATTCCTTCCCTTTGAGAACATATATGGATAATGTACAAAGTTTCAAAAGAGAAAATGTCTATTGGGTCATGGTTTCACCAATGAAATGGTCACATCACATAACATTTTGAATTTTGCTTTCACACTTGCTCCTGTACCGGGCCTGAGTAAAGCAGAATGCAGAGTAAGCCTGTTCAATAGATGTGCATTCCATAGGTGGTTTTAAAACCAGTGAAACCCTTTGGACTTAGTGTTTGTATTTTATTGGTTGATTGATTTTTCAAATTGTTTGTTTTACTCTTTTTAACTGTGAGTCAGGGAAGCCCTCACTCATAGTGATTTAGACCTCTCCAAAAGCTCTGAAAGTATTCATGTAACAGCTATTACATGTTATAAGTTTCTCCTATTAAAACGTGAAAGACTAACAGACTCTGCCACTTTTCATCTAAATTCAGTGTTGGGCTAAATTCAGTGATGGACTTTTTACAAGTCCTTTGAAATGTGTCCTCCTCTAACCACTGGTCGTGCTGGAATTTACTTTCTTGTGAAGACAGGATTTGAGCAAATTGACACAAGTACAGTTTGCCACTACTCTGCACAACTGGTTAACTATCGAGCTCCCTAAATGGTGTGTGTTTTATTTTGATCTCTGCTCACACTTTGCTCATCCAGTTAGAACCACAGGGCTCCAGGCCATAGCGTTCCAGGCCTAAACAAGAAAATTTCCAGTCCGTTTTGGGAGTTCATTCGTCTCTCATAATTACTTTTTCCACAAATGTATGCTTAAGGAGAGGCCCTGTCCAAATGTGGAGAGGCCCATTTTCATTCACTCACTTTCAGACTTTCTAAGATTTTCACTTACTAGAGGTTTGCCCAGACTTGCCATTGTCAAGGGACAGTGCACTTCACTTGAAGTTGTGCGGTATTACTTCATGGGTCTCCATGGAAATTCCACCAATGGGAAACTCTTTCTGTAGTCATCTCCAAGTGTTGCTGCCTAAGAACATATAACTAACAAAGGATGTGGTTTCAAGCAGAATGAGGAACGGAGGGATTATCTTTCTTTCAGTGCAGATTGACCTTTCAAAGAAACAGTAATTCCTATCAAATAGGAGGTAAAATCTTCTGTAAAGAGACATGGACATGACACGCTCAACTTTATGTCACATTTTTTAAAACGCCAAGGGCAGTTGAGAATTTCTTGGCTCCTGAATAGTCCCGTTTTTCAAATTTCTCTTAGGTAAGACACACCAGCTTCTTCAAACCATGGTACTGTTCCTTCCATGTAAAAAACCAAAGGAAAAAACAAATTAAATTAAAACAAATCCCATGAAATAACATTTGAGAGCACACAATTGCTCAGCAGGCCCATGTAAACACTATTCAAGAAGCTAGAGGTACAGAAGCCTCAGCCTTCAGCCCATGGACTGAAGTTTTGTCTCTATCATGACCCCTCAATTCCCTGGCATGTCCACATTAACTAATGAATCTTTACTCATTTCCTTTTCAAATGCACAGGATCCAATATATTTGAACCCTGTTCACCTGGGCCGTAATCATCCAAGGACACACCAGAGGAAGGGCAGCAACCCCCTTGACTGGGGCCTTGGAGCTTATCACAATAGAAATGGAAACCTGAACAAGGGGAGCCAAAACAAAGAGAGGCATATTCCTAAAGCCTGAAGCACAGAAGATACCTATAGACAAGTAGCGGGATTTCACAAATTATGTAAGAATCTGTGTGCACATGCTTGGCATGGTCCCTCATGCCTATAATCTCAGCCATCTGGGGGCTGAGGTGGATGGATCCTTTGGAGTTCCACTCCATCTCGGGCTACGAATTTATCTCAAGGCCTCTTTCAACAACTACATAAGATGTTGTTTCCAAAAAGAGGACAACAGCAAACTAGACACACTTGGTCCAGGTCCCTGGGTTCACTACACGAGTTGTGGAGTCTAAATATTCCATGCCATGAGAAAATACCTGGGATTTTTAGGGAAAGGGGCATTTGCATCCCGTTTCTAAGGATTTACCTTTCACCATGTTACATTTGAATTCTGGGAAGACCTGCTGGTGATAAGCTATCTAGTATTATGTTGGTTTAGGTATTGAGCTAGTACCTCATATTTAGTGTTCAGGGTTATGCTGGAATGGCTGCGGACCTCCTTGAAATAGCGATTGCAGACATGTGAACCCCGAGGAAGATGGATTGTTGAAGCAGGCACTCCAAATATTCATGCACTGCAAGGATTCACTTTCATTTTGGGACTCATCTTCTGGTTGCTGGCTTTTAGTGCTAACCGATACTACCATAATGGCAGTAATCCAGCAGAGATTGCATGTATGGTTTGCAGGTTTGCTTCCCAAGCCACCAGAAACTCAGCAGAACCCACATCATTGTGGCATTTTCTTTCCTCCCCTGAAACATTTGGCTTTCTAAGTTTCAAAATTGAATAGATTGTGGTAGTCAAGTTTGGACACCATGTACCACAAACAGAGCTAAAGACAGAGCGAATTACTTCCCTCCACTTGTCAAAATATGTCAAATTTGCTTGATCACCACAACTTCAAAGAAAATTCGGGGGCAACTTAGAGAGGTGATTCAAATACTGCATGATTGGAATGGCTGTGGTTGTATGAGGTGGAGAGTTGCAGAGTTGGGCTAAAACTGTTTACAGAAATCCACAAGCTTTTGGTTGCCAGGCAACCACACTGGGGTGTGATTCGCTGAGCACCATTGTGAGCTGGACTTTAGGCTCTAGGATACAAGTGTGCAGTAGGAGACCTGAGTCACAATGCTGGGCGTTGCCATGGAGACCGCAGTGGCACAGAGGAACTTGTAGAGCAAGATTTAAATAGGATGAATATTCTTGGGCTGGTATGCCACAATATACTCTCTGAAGGCTTCACTGCTCAGAATTTGTGGATGGAAATGCTTGCCAATCTACACATGGATGTACTTTCAATGGGATATGAAATATGCCAGGGCCTGGCAGATGATCTCTGCCATGTCCTATCCTTGAGTATACACTTTTCCCTTGTCATGTCTGTCATTTGGCTGAGTCCTGTTCCCTAAGCTATTCAGTCAAGACTTGCTGGCATCATTCACCTGCAGTATAAGAGCTTTCTGTGAAATTTCTCAGCAGAAATCCTCTGCAAGCACATAGCTTTGGATATGAGAGACAGTGGTGGAAGTTGAATTTCAAGGGCAGATATTTGAGAACAATGAAACAAGCCCCGAATAAGATCTTTCCATGTTTCCCAGATGAATATGTTTGGAAATATTGGGAAAAATGGAGATCAAGACTGAGAAGAGTGCACACCCATTTCAAGGTACAAAAACCAGGAAAATGCATGGGAAAGCAAGAGAGCTGGTTAATCTGATGTAAAAATCTTTGATGATGAAAGGAAAAGTATATTCTCATGATGATTTAATCAGGCTGTAGAAGTGAAGTTCTCATGTTGGTTGTCCTATGTGTGGTCTTCAGCATTGGGCAGTGGATGCAGGACAGGAGATCTTTAAATAAATCTGGTTTAACACAAAATACTGAAAAAAAATCAGCTTAAATCCTGTGTATTCCTTCCCTTTGAGAACATATATGGATAATGTACGAAGTTTCAAAAGAGAAAATGTCTATTGGATCATGGTTTCACCAATGAAATGGTCACATCACATATCATTTTGAATTTTGCTTTCACACTTGCTCCTGTACCAGGCCTGAGTAAACCAGAATGCAGAGTAAGCCTGTTCAATAGATGTGCATTCCATAATTGGTTTTAAAACCAGTGAAACCCTTTGGACTTAGTGTTTGTATTTCATTGGTTGATTTATTTTTCAAATTGTTTGTTTTACTCTTTTTAACTGTGAGTCAGGGAAGCCCTCACTCATAGTGATTTAGACCTCTCCAAAAGCTCTGAAAGTATTCATGTAACAGCTATTACATGTTATAAGTTTCTCCTATTATAACGTGAAAGACTAACAGACTCTGCCACTTTTCATCTAAATTCAGTGTTGGGCTAAATTCAGTGATGGGCTTTTTACAAGTCCTTTGAAATGTGTCCTCCTCTAGCCACTGGTCGTGCTGGAATTTACTTTCTTGTGAAGACAGGATTTGAGCAAATTGACACAAGTACAGTTTGCCACTACTCTGCACACCTGGTTAAGTATCGAGTTCCCTAAATGGTGTGTGTTTTATTTGATCTCTGCTGACACTTTGCTCATCCAGTTAAAACCACAGGGCTCCAGGCCATAGCGTTCCAGGCCTAAACAAGAAAATTTCCATTCCGTTTTGGGCGTTCATTCGTCTCTCATAATTACTTTTTCCACAAATGTGTGCTTTAGGAGAGGCCTTGTCCAAATGTGGAGAGGCCCATTTTCATTCACTCACTTTCAGACTTTCTAAGATTTTCAGTTACTAGAGGTTTGCCCAGACTTGCCATTGTCAAGGGACAGTGCACTTCACTTGAAGTTGTGCAGTATTACTTCATGGGTCTCCATGGAAATTCCACCAATGGGAAACTCTTTCTGTAGTCATCTCCAAGTGTTGCTGCCTAAGAACATATAACTAACAAATGATGTGGTTTCAAGCAGAATGAGGAACGGAGGGATTATCTTTCTTTCAGTGCAGGTTGACTTTTCAAAGAAACAGTAATTCCTATCAAATAGGAGGTAAAATCTGTTGTAAAGAGACATGGACATGACACGCTCAACTTTATGTCACATTTTTTAAAACGCCAAGGGCTTTTGAGAAATTCTTGGCTCCTGAATAGTCCCGTTTTTCAAATTTCTCTTAGGTAAGACACACCAGCTTCTTCAAACCATGGTACTGTTCCTTCCATGTAAAAAACCAAAGTCAAAAACAAATTAATTTAAAACAAATCCCATGAAATAACATTTGAGAGCACACAATTGCTCAGCAGGCCCATGTAAACACTATTCAAGAAGCTAGAGGTACAGAAGTCTCAGCCTTCAGCCCATGGCCTGAAGTTTTGTCTCTATCATGGCCCCTCAATTCCCTGGCATGTCCACATTAACTCATGAATCTTTACTCATTTCCTTTTCAAATGCACAGGATCCAATATATTTGAACCCTGTTCACCTAGGCAGTAATCATCCAAGGACACACCAGAGGAAGGGCAGCCACCCCCTTGCCTGGGGCCTTGGAGCTTATCACAATAGAAATGGACACCTGAACAAGGGGAGCCAAAACAAAGAGAGACATATTCCTAAAGCCTGAAGCACAGAAGATACCTATAGACAAGTAGCGGGATTTCATAAATTATGTAAGAATCTCTGTGCACATGCTTGGCATGGTCGCTCATGCCTATAATCCCAGCCATCTGGGGGCTGAGGTGGATGGATCCTTGGGAGTTCCACTCCATCTCGGGCTACGAATTTATCTCAAGGCCTCTTTCAACAACTACATAAGATGTTGTTTCCAAAAAGAGGACAACAGAAAACTAGACACACTTGGTCCAGGTCCCTGGGTTGACTACACGAGTTGTGGAGTCTAAATATTCAATGCCATGAGAAAATACCTGGGATTTTTAGGGAAAGGGGCATTTGCATCCCGTTTCTTTGGATTTACCTTTCACCATGTTACATTTGAATTCTGGGAAGACCTGCTGGTGATAAGCTATCTAGTATTATGTTGGTTTAGGTATTGAGCTAGTACCTCATATTTAGTGTTCAGGGTTATGCTGGAATGGCTGCGGACCTCCTTGAAATAGCGATTGCAGACATGTGAACCCCGAGGAAGATGGATTGTTGAAGCAGGCACTCCAAATATTCATGCACTGCAAGGATTCACTTTCATTTTGGGACTCATCTTCTGGTTGCTGGCTTTTAGTGCTAACCGATACTACCATAATGGCAGTAATCCAGCAGAGATTGCATGTATGGTTTGCAGGTTTGCTTCCCAAGCCACCAGAAACTCAGCAGAACCCACATCATTGTGGCATTTTCTTTCCTCCCCTGAAACATTTGGCTTTCTAAGTTTCAAAATTGAATAGATTGTGGTAGTCAAGTTTGGACACCATGTACCACAAACAGAGCTAAAGACAGAGCGAATTACTTCCCTCCACTTGTCAAAATATGTCAAATTTGCTTGATCACCACAACTTCAAAGAAAATTCGGGGGCAACTTAGAGAGGTGAATCAAATACTGCATGATTGGAATGGCTGTGGTTGTATGAGGTGGAGAGCTGCAGAGTTGGGCTGAAACTGTTTACAGAAATCCACAAGCTTTTGGTTGCCAGGCAACCACACTGGGGTTTGATTCGCTGAGCACCATTGTGAGCTGGACTTTAGGCTCTAGGATACAAGTGTGCAGTAGGAGACCTGAGTCACAATGCTGGGCGTTGCCATGGAGACCGCAGTGGCACAGAGGAACTTGTAGAGCAAGATTTAAATAGGATGAATATTCTTGGCCTGGTATGCCACAATATACACGCTGAAGGCTTCACTGTTCAGAATTTGTGGATGGAAATGCTTGCCAATCTACACATGGATGTACTTTCAATGGGATATGAAATATGCCAGGGCCTGGCAGATGATCTCTGCCATGTCCTATCCTTGAGCATACACTTTTCCCTTGTCATGTCTGTCATTTGGCTGAGTCCTGTTCCCTAAGCTATTCAGTCAAGACTTGCTGGCATCATTCACCTGCAGTATAAGAGCTTTCTGTGAAATTTCTCAGCAGAAATCCTCTGCAAGCACATAGCTTTGGATATGAGAGACAGTGGTGGAAGTTGAATTTCAAGGGCAGATATTTGAGAACAATGAAACAAGCCCCGAATAAGATCTTTACATGTTTACTAGATGAATGTGTTTGGAAATATTGGGGAAGATGGAGATCAAGACTGAGAAGTGTGCACACCCATTTCAAGGTACAAAAACCAGGGAAAAACATGGGAAACCAGAGAGCTGGTTAATCTGATGTAAAAATCTTGATGATGAAAGGAAAAGTATATTCTCATGATGATTTAATCAAGCTGTAGAAGTGAAGTTCTCATGTTGGTGGCCCTATGTGTGGACTTCTGCATTGGGCAGTGGATGCAGGACAGGAGATGTTCAAATAAATCTGGTGGAACACAAAATACTGAAAAAAATCAGCCTAAATCCAGTGTAATCCTTCCCTTTGAGAAAATATATGGATAATGTACGAAGTTTCAAAAGAGGAAATGTCTATTGGGTCATGGTTTCACCAATGAAGTGGTCACTTCACATAACATTTTGAATTTTGCTTTCACACTTGCTCATGTACCAGGCCTGAGTAAAGCAGAATGCAGAGTAAGCCTGTTCAATAGATGTGCATTCCATAAGTGGTTGTAAAACCAGTGAAACCCTTTGGACTTAGTGTTTGTATTTTATTGGTTGATTTATTTTTCAAATTGTTTGTTTTACTCTTTTTAACTGTGAGTCAGGGAAGCCCTCACTCATAGTGATTTAGACCTCTCCAAAAGCTCTGAAAGTATTCATGTAACAGCTATTACATGTTATAAGTTTCTCCTAATAAAACGTGAAAGACTAACAGTCTCTGCCACTTTTCATCTAAATTCAGTGTTGGGCTAAATTCAGTGATGGACTTTTTACAAGTCCTTTGAAATGTGTCCTCCTCTAACCACTGGTCGTGCTGGAATTTACTTTCTTGTGAAGACAGGATTTGAGCAAATTGACACAAGTACAGTTTGCCACTACTCTGCACACCTGGTTAAGTATGGAGTTCCCTAAATGGTGTGTGTTTTATTTGATCTCTGCTGACACTTTGCTCATCCAGTTAAAACCTCAGGGCTCCAGGCCATAGCGTTCCAGGCCTAAACAAGAAAATTTCCATTCCGTTTTGGGAGTTCATTCGTCTCTCATAATTACTTTTTCCACAAATGTGTGCTTTAGGAGAGGCCTTGTCCAAATGTGGAGAGGCCCATTTTCATTCACTCACTTTCAGACTTTCAAAGATTTTCAGTTACTAGAGGTTTGCCCAGACTTGCCATTGTCAAGGGACAGTGCACTTCACTTGAAGTTGTGCAGTATTACTTCATGGGTCTCCATGGAAATTCCACCAATGGGAAACTCTTTCTGTAGTCATCTCCAAGTGTTGCTGCCTAAGAACATATAACTAACAAATGATGTGGTTTCAAGCAGAATGAGGAACGGAGGGATTATCTTTCTTTCAGTGCAGGTTGACTTTTCAAAGAAACAGTAATTCCTATCAAATAGGAGGTAAAATCTTTTGTAAAGAGACATGGACATGTCACGCTCAACTTTATGTCACATTTTTTAAAACGCCAAGGGCTTTTGAGAAATTCTTGGCTCCTGAATAGTCCCGTTTTTCAAATTTCTCTTAGGTAAGACACAACAGCTTCTTCAAACCATGGTACTGTTCCTTCCATGTAAAAAACCAAAGGAAAAAACAAATTAAATTAAAACAAATCCCATGAAATAACATTTGAGAGCACACAATTGCTCAGCAGGCCCATGTAAACACTATTCAAGAAGCTAGAGGTACAGAAGTCTCAGCCTTCAGCCCATGGCCTGAAGTTTTGTCTCTATCATGGCCCCTCAATTCCCTGGCATGTCCACATTAACTCATGAATCTTTACTCATTTTCTTTTCAAATGCACAGGATCCAATATATTTGAACCCTGTTCACCTAGGCAGTAATCATCCAAGGACACACCAGAGGAAGGGCAGCCACCCCCTTGCCTGGGGCCTTGGAGCTTATCACAATAGAAATGGACACCTGAACAAGGGGAGCCAAAACAAAGAGAGACATATTCCTAAAGCCTGAAGCACAGAAGATACCTATAGACAAGTAGCGGGATTTCATAAATTATGTGAGAATCTCTGTGCACATGCTTGGCATGGTCGCTCATGCCTATAATCCCAGCCATCTGGGGGCTGAGGTGGATGGATCCTTGGGAGTTCCACTCCATCTTGGGCTACGAATTTATCTCAAGGCCTCTTTCAACAACTACATAAGATGTTGTTTCCAAAAAGAGGACAACAGAAAACTAGACACACTTGGTCCAGGTCCCTGGGTTGACTACACGAGTTGTGGAGTCTAAATATTCAATGCCATGAGAAAATACCTGGGATTTTTAGGGAAAGGGGCATTTGCATCCCGTTTCTAAGGATTTACCTTTCACCATGTTACATTTGAATTCTGGGAAGACCTGCTGGTGATAAGCTATCTAGTATTATGTTGGTTTAGGTATTGAGCTAGTACCTCATATTTAGTGTTCAGGGTTATGCTGGAATGGCTGCGGACCTCCTTGAAATAGCGATTGCAGACATGTGAACCCCGAGGAAGATGGATTGTTGAAGCAGGCACTCCAAATATTCATGCACTGCAAGGATTCACTTTCATTTTGGGACTCATCTTCTGGTTGCTGGCTTTTAGTGCTAACCGATACTACCATAATGGCAGTAATCCAGCAGAGATTGCATGTATGGTTTGCAGGTTTGCTTCCCAAGCCACCAGAAACTCAGCAGAACCCACATCATTGTGGCATTTTCTTTCCTCCCCTGAAACATTTGGCTTTCTAAGTTTCAAAATTGAATAGATTGTGGTAGTCAAGTTTGGACACCATGTACCACAAACAGAGCTAAAGACAGAGCGAATTACTTCCCTCCACTTGTCAAAATATGTCAAATTTGCTTGATCACCACAACTTCAAAGAAAATTCGGGGGCAACTTAGAGAGGTGAATCAAATACTGCATGATTGGAATGGCTGTGGTTGTATGAGGTGGAGAGCTGCAGAGTTGGGCTGAAACTGTTTACAGAAATCCACAAGCTTTTGGTTGCCAGGCAACCACACTGGGGTTTGATTCGCTGAGCACCATTGTGAGCTGGACTTTAGGCTCTAGGATACAAGTGTGCAGTAGGAGACCTGAGTCACAATGCTGGGCGTTGCCATGGAGACCGCAGTGGCACAGAGGAACTTGTAGAGCAAGATTTAAATAGGATGAATATTCTTGGCCTGGTATGCCACAATATACACACTGAAGGCTTCACTGTTCAGAATTTGTGGATGGAAATGCTTGCCAATCTACACATGGATGTACTTTCAATGGGATATGAAATATGCCAGGGCCTGGCAGATGATCTCTGCCATGTCCTATCCTTGAGCATACACTTTTCCCTTGTCATGTCTGTCATTTGGCTGAGTCCTGTTCCCTAAGCTATTCAGTCAAGACTTGCTGGCATCATTCACCTGCAGTATAAGAGCTTTCTGTGAAATTTCTCAGCAGAAATCCTCTGCAAGCACATAGCTTTGTATATGAGAGACAGTGGTGGAAGTTGAATTTCAAGGGCAGATATTTGAGAACAATGAAACAAGCCCCGAATAAGATCTTTACATGTTTACTAGATGAATGTGTTTGGAAATATTGGGGAAGATGGAGATCAAGACTGAGAAGTGTGCACACCCATTTCAAGGTACAAAAACCAGGGAAAAACATGGGAAACCAGAGAGCTGGTTAATCTGATGTAAAAATCTTGATGATGAAAGGAAAAGTATATTCTCATGATGATTTAATCAAGCTGTAGAAGTGAAGTTCTCATGTTGGTTGCCCTATGTGTGGACTTCTGCATTGGGCAGTGGATGCAGGACAGGAGATGTTCAAATAAATCTGGTGGAACACAAAATACTGAAAAAATCAGCCTAAATCCAGTGTAATCCTTCCCTTTGAGAAAATATATGGATAATGTACGAAGTTTCAAAAGAGGAAATGTCTATTGGGTCATGGTTTCACCAATGAAGTGGTCACTTCACATAACATTTTGAATTTTGCTTTCACACTTGCTCATGTACCAGGCCTGAGTAAAGCAGAATGCAGAGTAAGCCTGTTCAATAGATGTGCATTCCATAAGTGGTTGTAAAACCAGTGAAACCCTTTGGACTTAGTGTTTGTATTTTATTGGTTGATTTATTTTTCAAATTGTTTGTTTTACTCTTTTTAACTGTGAGTCAGGGAAGCCCTCACTCATAGTGATTTAGACCTCTCCAAAAGCTCTGAAAGTATTCATGTAACAGCTATTACATGTTATAAGTTTCTCCTAATAAAACGTGAAAGACTAACAGTCTCTGCCACTTTTCATCTAAATTCAGTGTTGGGCTAAATTCAGTGATGGACTTTTTACAAGTCCTTTGAAATGTGTCCTCCTCTAACCACTGGTCGTGCTGGAATTTACTTTCTTGTGAAGACAGGATTTGAGCAAATTGACACAAGTACAGTTTGCCACTACTCTGCACACCTGGTTAAGTATCGAGTTCCCTAAATGGTGTGTGTTTTATTTTGATCTCTGCTCACACCTTGCTCATCCAGTTAGAACCACAGGGCTCCAGGCCATAGCGTTCGAGGCCTAAATATGAAAATTTCCATTCCATTTTGGGAGTTCATTCGTCTCTCATAATTACCTTTTCCACAAGTGTGTGCTTAAGGAGAGGCCCTGTCCAAATGTGGAGAGGCCCATTTTCATTCACTCACTTTCAGACTTTCTAAGATTTTCAGTTACTAGAGGTTTGCCCAGACTTGCCATTGTCAAGGGACAGTGCACTTCACTTGAAGTTGTGCAGTATTTCTTCATGGGTCTCCATGGAAATTTCACCAATGGGAAACTCTTGCTGTAGTCATCTCCAAGTGTTGCTGCCTAAGAAAATATAACTAACAAAGGATGTGGTTTCAAGCAGAATGAGGAAAGGAGGGATTATCTTTATTTCAGTGCAGCTTGACCTTTCAAAGAAACAGTAATTCCTATCAAATAGGAGGTAAAATCTTTTGTAAAGAGACATGGACATGATACGCTCAAGTTTATGTCACTTTTTTTAAAATACCAAGGGCATTTGAGAAATTCTTGGCTCCTGAATTGTCCCGTTTTTCAAATTTCTCTTAGGTAAGACACACCAGCTTCTGAAACCATGGTACTGTTCCTTCCATGTAAAAAACCAAAGTCAAAAACAAATTAAATTAAAACAATACCCATGAAATAACATTTGAGAGCACACAATTGCTCAGGAGGCCCATGTAAACACTATTCAAGAAGCTAGAGGTACAGAAGCCTCAGCCTTCAGCCCATGGCCTGAAGTTTTGTCCTTATCATGGCCCCTCAATTCCCTGGCATGTCCACATTAACTCATGAATCTTTACTCATTTCCTTTTCAAATGCACAGGATCCAATATATTTGAACCCTGTTCACCTAGGCAGTAATCATCCAAGGACACACCAGAGGAAGGGCAGCCACCCCCTTGCCTGGGGCCTTGGAGCTTATCACAATAGAAATGGACACCTGAACAAGGGGAGCCAAAACAAAGAGAGGCATATTCCTAAAGCCTGAAGCACAGAAGCTACCTATAGACCAGTAGTGGGATTTCACAAATTATGTAAGAATCTCTGTGTACATGCTTGGCATGGTCGCTCATGCCTATAATCCCAGCCATCTGGGGGCTGAGGTGGATGGATCCTTGGGAGTTCCACTCCATCTTGGGCTACAAATTTATCTCAAGGCCTCTTTCAACAACTACATAAGATGTTGTTTCCAAAAAGGGGACAACAGAAAACTAGACACACTTGGTCCAGGTCCCTGGGTTCACTACACGAGTTGTGGAGTCTAAATAATCCATGCCATGAGAAAATACCTGGGATTTTTAGGGAAAGGGGCATTTGCATCCCGTTTCTAAGGATTTCCCTTTCACCATGTTACATTTGAATTCTGGGAAGACCTGCTGGTGATAAGCTATCTAATATTATGTTGGATTAGGTATTGAGCTAGTACCTCATATTTAGTGCTCAGGGTTATGCTGGAATGGCTGCGGATCTCCTTGAAATGGCGATTGCAGACATGTGAACCCTGAGGACGCTGGATTGTTGAAGCAGGCACTCCAAATATTCACGCACTGCAAGGATTCACTTTCATTTTGGGACTCATCTTCTGGTTGCTGGCTTTTAGTGCTAACTGATACTACCATGGTGGCAGTAATCCAGCAGAGATTGCATGTATGGTTTGCAGGTTTGCTTCCCAAGCCACCAGAAACTCAGCAGAACCCACATCATTGTGGCATTTTCTTTCCTCCCCTGAAACATTTGGCTTTCTAAGTTTGAAAATTGAATAGATTGTGGTAGTCAAGTTTGGACACCATGTACCACAAACAGAGCTAAAGACAGAGTGAATTACTTCCCTCCACTTGTCAAAATATGTCAAATTTGTTTTATCACCGCAACTTCAAAGAAAATTCGGGGGCAACTTAGAGAGGTGAATCAAATACTGCATGATTGGAATGGCTGTGGTTGTATGAGGTGGAGAGCTGCAGAGTTGGGCTGAAACTGTTCACAGAAATCCACAGGCTTGTGGTTGTCAGGCAACCACGCTGGGCTGAGATTGGCTGAACATCACTGTGAGGTGGATTTTAGGCTCTAGGTGTGAAAATTTAAAAGACTGATGTAGTCAAATTTGGAACCCATAGACCTCAGACATACCAAAAGCTTTTCCAATTACTTCCCTCCACTTCTCAAAATATGTCAAATTTTGTTGATCACTACAACTGTAAAAAAAATTGTGAGGCAACATAGAGAGGCTAATCAAATACTGCATGATTGGAATTGCTGTGGTTGTATGAGGTGGAAAGCTGCAGATTTGGGCTGAAACAGTTCACAGAAATCCACAAGCTTGTGGTTGCCAGACAACCACACAGGGCTGTGATTGGCTGAGCACCATTGTGAGCTGGACTTTAGGCTCTAGGATACAAGTGTGCAGTAGGAGACCTGAGTCACAATGCTGGGCATTGCTATGGAGACCTCAGTGGCACAGAGGACCTTGTAGATCAAGATTTAAATAGGATGAATATTCTTGGCCTGGTATGCCACAGTATTCTCTCTGAAGGCTTCACTGCTCAGAATTTGTGGGTGGAAATGGTTGCCAATCTACACATGGATGTACTTTCAATGGGATATGAAATATTCCAGGGCCTGGCAGATGATCTCTGACATGTCCTATCATTGAGCATACCCTTTTCCCTTGTCATGTCTGTCATTTGGCTGAGTCCTGTTCCCAAATCTATTCAGTCAAGACTTGCTGGCATCATTCACCTGCAGTATAAGAGCTTTCTGTGAAATTTCTCAGCAGAAATCCTCTGCAAGCACATAGCTTTGGATATGAGAGACAGTGGTGGAAGTTGAATTTCAAGGGCAGATATTTGAAAACAATGAAACAAGCCCCAAATAAGATCTTTACATGTTTCCCAGATGAATATGTTTGGAAATATTGGGAAAGATGGAGATCAAGACAGAGAAGAGTGCACACCCATTTCAAGGTACAAAAACCAGGGAAATACATGGGAAAGAAAGAGAGCTGTTTAATCTGATGTAAAAATCTTTGATGATGAAAGGAAAAGTATATTCTCATGATGATTTAATCAGGCGGTAGAAGTGAAGTTCTCATGTTGGTTGTCCTATGTGTGGCATTCTGCATGGGGCAGTGGATGCAGGACAGGATATCTTCAAATAAATCTGGTGGAACACAAAATACTGAAAAAAAATCAGCCTAAATCCTTTGTATTCCTTCCCTTTGAGAACATATATGGATAATGTACAAAGTTTCAAAAGAGAAAATGACTATTTGGTCATGGTTTCACCAATGAAATTGTCACATCACATAACATTTTGAATTTTGCTTTCACACTTGCTCCTGTTCCGGGCCTGAGCAAAGCAGAATGCAGAGTAAGCCTTTTCAATAGATGTGCATTCCATAAATGGTTTAAAAACCAGTGAAACCCTTTGGACTTAGTGTTTGTATTTTATTCGTTGATTTATTTTTCAAATTGTTTGTTTTACTCTTTTTAACTGTGAGTCAGGGAAGCCCTCACTCACAGTGATTTATACCTCTCCAAAAGCTCTGAAAGTATTCATGTAACAGCTATTACATGTTATAAGTTTCTCCTATTAAAACGTGAAAGACTAACAGACTCTGCCACTTTTCATCTAAATTCAGTGTTGGGCTAAATTCAGTGATGGACTTTTTACAAGTCCTTTGAAATGTGTCCTCCTCTAACCACTGGTCGTGCTGGAATTTACTTCCTTGTGAAGACAGGATTTGAGCAAATTGACACAAGTACAGTTTGCCACTACTCTGCACAACTGGTTAACTATCGAGCTCCCTAAATGGTGTGTGTTTTATTTTGATCTCTGCTCACACTTTGCTCATCCAGTTAGAACCACAGGGCTCCAGGCCATAGCGTTCCAGGCCTAAACAAGAAAATTTCCATTCCGTTTTGGGCGTTCATTCGTCTCTCATAATTACTTTTTCCACAAATGTGTGCTTAAGGAGAGGCCCTGTCCAAATGTGGAGAGGCCCATTTTCATTCACTCACTTTCAGACTTTCTAAGATTTTCAGTTACTAGAGGTTTGCCCAGACTTGCCATTGTCAAGTGACAGTGCACTTCACTTGAAGTTCTGCAGTATTACTTCATGGGTGTCTAAGGAAATTCCACCAAAGGGAAACTCTTTCTGTAGTCATCTCCAAGTGTTGCTGCCTAAGAACATATAACTAACAAAGGATGTGGTTTCAAGCAGAATGAGGAAAGGAGGGATTATCTTTATTTCAGTGCAGCTTGACCTTTCAAAGAAACAGTAATTCCTATCAAATAGGAGGTAAAATCTTTTGTAAAGAGACATGGACATGATACGCTCAACTTTATGTCACTTTTTTTAAAATACCAAGGGCATTTGAGAAATTCTTGGCTCCTGAATTGTCCCGTTTTTCAAATTTCTCTTAGGTAAGACACACCAGCTTCTTCAAACCATGGTACTGTTCTTTCCATGTAAAAAACCAAAGTCAAAAACAAAATAAATTAAAACAAAACCCATGAAATAACATTTGAGAGCACACAATTGCTCAGGAGGCCCATGTAAACACTATTCAAGAAGCTAGAGGTACAAAAGCCTCAGCCTTCAGCCCATGGCCTGAAGTTTTGTCTCTATCATGGCCCCTCAATTCCCTGGCATGTCCACATTAACTCATGAATCTTTACTCATTTCCTTTTCAAATGCACATTATCCAATATATTTGAACCCTGTTCACCTAGGCAGTAATCATCCAAGGACACACCAGAGGAAGGGCAGCCACCCCCTTGCCTGGGGCCTTGGAGCTTATCACAATAGAAATGGACACCTGAACAAGGGGAGCCAAAACAAAGAGAGGCATATTCCTAAAGCCTGAAGCACAGAAGCTACCTATAGACCAGTAGTGGGATTTCACAAATTATGTAAGAATCTCTGTGCACATGCTTGGCATGGTCGCTCATGCCTATAATCCCAGCCATCTGGGGGCTGAGGTGGATGGATCCTTGGGAGTTCCACTCCATCTTGGGCTACGAATTTATCTCAAGGCCTCTTTCAACAACTACATAAGATGTTGTTTCCAAAAAGGGGACACAGAAAACTAGACACACTTGGTCCAGGTCCCTGGGTTCACTACACGAGTTGTGGAGTCTAAATAATCCATGCCATGAGAAAATACCTGGAATTTTTAGGGAAAGGGGCATTTGCATCCCGTTTCTTAGGATTTCCCTTTCACCATGTTACATTTGAATTCTGGGAAGACCTGCTGGTGATAAGCTATCTAATATTATGTTGGATTAGGTATTGAGCTAGTACCTCATATTTAGTGCTCAGGGTTATGCTGGAATGGCTTCGGACCTCCTTGAAATAACGATTGCAGACATGTGAACCCCGAGGAAGCTGGATAGTTGAAGCAGTCACTCCAAATATTCATGCACTGCAAGGATTCACTTTCATTTTGGGACTCATCTTCTGGTTGCTGGCTTTTAGTGCTAACTGATACTACCATGGTGGCAGTAATCCAGCAGAGATTGCATGTATGGTTTGCAGGTTTGCTTCCCAAGCCACCAGAAACTCAGCAGAACCCACATCATTGTGGCATTTTCTTTCCTCCCCTGAAACATTTGGCTTTCTAAGTTTGAAAATTGAATAGACTGGGGTACTCAAGTTTGGACACCGTGTACCACAAACAGAGCTAAAGACAGAGCGAATTACTTCCCTCCACTTGTCAAAATATGTCAAATTTGCTTGATCACCACAACTTCAAAGAAAATTTGGGGACAACTTAGAGAGGTGAATCAAATACTGCATGATTGGAATGGCTGTGGTTGTATGAGGTGGAGAGCTGCAGAGTTGGGCTGAAACTGTTCACAGAAATCCACAGGCTTGTGGTTGTCAGGCAACCACGCTGGGCTCAGATTTGCTGAACATCACTGTGAGGTGGATTTTAGGCTCTAGGTGTGAAAATTTAAAAGACTGGTGTAGTCAAGTTTGGAACCCATAGACCTCAGACATACCAAAAGCTTTTCCAACTACTTCCCTCCACTTCTCAAAATATGTCAAATTTTGTTGATCACTACAACTGTAAAAAAAATTCTGAGGCAACATAGAGAGGCTAATCAAATACTGCATGATTGGAATGGCTGTGGTTGTATGAGGTGGAAAGCTGCAGATTTGGGCTGAAACAGTTCACAGAAATCGACAAGCTTGTGGTTGCCAGACAACCACACTGGGCTGTGATTGGCTGAGCACCATTGTGAGCTGGACTTTAGGCTCTAGGATACAAGTGTGCAGTAGGAGACCTGAGTCACAATGCTGGGCGTTGCCATGGAGACCTCAGTGGCACAGAGGACCTTGTAGATCAAGATTTAAATAGGATGAATATTCTTAGCCTGGGATGCCACAATATTCTCTCTGAAGGCTTCACAGCTCAGAATTTGTGGATGGAAATGCTTGCAAATCTACACATGGTTGTACTTTCAATGGGATATGAAATATTCCAGGGCCTGGCAGATGATCTTTGACATGTCCTATCATTGAGCATACCCTTTTCCTTGTCATGTCTGTCATTTGGCTGAGTCCTGTTCCCTAAGCTATTCAGTCAAGACTTGCTGGCATCATTCACCTGCAGTATAAGAGCTTTCTGTGAAATTTCTCAGCAGAAATCCTCTGCAAGCACATAGCTTTGGATATGAGAGACAGTGGTGGAAGTTGAATTTCAAGGGCAGATATTTGAAAACAATGAAACTGTGAGAGTTGACCCCCCTGCTATAACCCCCTCCCCGAGTTATAAAAAGCAGCAAAGAATGTTTTACTCCCTAACTCCCCAGAGCGGGGAATAAAATGGTTAACTCCCTAACTCCCCAGAGCTATCAGAGCAGAGCAGAAAGAAATGCCTAACTCCCCAGAGCTATCAGAGCAGAAAAAAAAAAAAAAAGAAAGAATGCACCTGCAAGGTTGTTCCGTCTCAACGAGATAAGTAAGACAAGTAACTGTTCTGTTCTGGGCACATAGTGACTGGGCTAGGACCCCCAGTCTCCCTGGTTACACAACCCCAAACCGCTCCAATCAATTTCTGCCAAATCCTATGCTGCTCAAAATTACCAATGCAATCTGCTTCTGTAAACTCGCTTGCCTCCCATTTGCGCCATTAAAACCCTACACAATTCCCCCTCGGGGCCCTCCGCACTTGTTTGCCTGGGGGACCCCATGCGCATGGTAATAAACTTTTTTCCCTCACCAAGAGTTGAGTCCTTGGGGTCTCTTTCCCTGCAGCATCGGCCCTAACATCTTGGAGGCCCCAGCGAGATAGCACGTCTCACGGGAGGTGACCTCATGCCTACATCTTGGTATGACAAGACCTCAGGAAAAAGCCCCCACCATGGGTAAAACCCTTCCTTCCTCCACCCTCTCCTTGGTTGCCTGTTTAAACTTGTTACTAACTTAAGGGCTTGTTGCCCATTTCTGTTGCAGGATCCATATGGCTTATTAGATTCAAGGTTCATGATAAGAAAAATTATTTCCTTTAGCTGACCAAACTATGCAAGATGCTCCCTTTGTTTGTGTCTTTAATGCTGTGGCGCCTTGTTTAATATGTAAGACTTCAATTGATTGCTTGCAACCTCAGCATACCTTTTAAAAGGAATATTTTTTCCTCTCTGGTAAAAATGTAAACATGTGCACATATATATGCATATCTCTGTTTATTAAAAATCATATCAACTTTACCAAGTAAAAACCAGATGGTAGTATATTTGAGCCAGTTAAAAGGTTACAGTTTTGTTTTTAAAATACAGCATTTTTATGTGATAAAAAGACATAAAATAAGTATGTTTTAGACTACTAAAAGGTGACTTCAAGGGTTTTGTTGAGAGTTTTGATGTTGTCTGAGAAGTAAAAAAAAGGTTAATTGACTGGTAATAGTAAAAAGAGGGACAAAGAGAGTGGTCTTCAAGTAAAGGTGTCTGGCTATGCCAAAATGTAAAAAAAGATTAAAGCTTAGTTTGAGAGGTATTATTGTAAGTTGTAGAAGGCTCAAGAGGATGTAAATTTTATTTGTCTTGATTTATAGTACTGCAAATAACAGGTTTGACAAAAAAATAAATGTGTTTAAAATTTGACAGTATTAGATCAGTTTTGGTAAAAGTATACATAAGATTGTACTTTGCTACAAAATGTTTTCATTAAAATGAGATTATAGGTGATACTAAAAATAAGATACAAATTCTTACATGTGCTGTGAACATCTAGGAGATTATGCAGCACAATTTTGTTACCTGTGAAAAAGCCCTTTTTGTTAAGAATATAATTTTAATAAAATGATGGCCTGCCACGTGACACCCTTGGACAAAAAGCAGTGTGCCATCCAGATAAAGCCGGCTCTCTGATCCGGAATGCCAAAACCATGTTTTCCTTTTGTGCTACCCTGACTGGAAATCCAGAGGTAAGGAGGCTTCCCAGTATCGCCAGTTGTTCTCTTTGTAACTCAGTCGGCCCCACATGTTAGACAAAAATTACAAAGGTTTGAGAGGTTTAAAAAAATGCCCCTCAGCCAGTTAATAAAGATAGCACAAAAAGGTCTTTGAGAACTAAAAAAATTTACAAAAAGATAGCCAAGATGTTAAAATTGCTCTATGAGAAAAAACTTTTAAAAAACAGACGAGAGTTTCTGGGGACAATTGGATACTGTAGGCTAAATTTTACTAAAACGCTTGCCTCTATATGACTCCCATAAGGGAGAAACTCAAAATTCGCTGAACTGGACTGATAAATGCAAACAGGCCTTCCAACAGCTCAAGCGGGCCATGACAGAGGCCCCAGCCCTGGGACTCCCTGACGTTACCAAGCCTTTCATCTTGTTCATAGATAAACTCAGGGACATTGCCAAAGGAGCCCTAACTCAGGACATTGGCCCTTAAAAGAGGCCTATAGCCTTCCTCTCCAAAAGACTTAATCCAGTAACAGGAGTATGGCCCCCTGCCTTAAAATACTAGCTACTGTGACAATGTTACTTAAGAAAACAAAAAAACACGCTTTGGGCAAGTGATTTCTGTGGTAACCTCTCACAGTTTAGAGACTTGTCAAAACCCCTCCTAAAAAAAGGCTCTCCAATGCCAGAATTCTACTGTCAAGCCCTGCTTCTAGACCCAAAGTCAATGATATTCAAGACTCCTTTGGGGCTGGGGATTTAGCTCAGCGGCATAAGCGCCTGCTTTGCAAGCAGGCAGTCGTGAGTTCGATCCTCGGTACCGATAAAAAGGAAATAGACAAAAAAAAAAAAAAAAAAAAAAAAAAAGACTTCTTCAGCTTTAAACCCAGCCACCCTTATGCCTGATGATGACCTGGAGGAACAAAGGACACCTCTCCATGAGTGTGCTGACATCCTCAAACTGCAGCGGAACCTACAGGCTGAACTTACTGACCAGCTTTTGAAAAATGCCGACAACTGTTCGATGGAAACAGCTTCATCCAGAACGGCAGAGACAGATGAGTGGCCGGGACAGCAGTGACCACCAAAAAGGAGATACTCTGGGTTAAAGGGTTAGAGCCTGGCACCTCTGCCCAAAAGGCAGAGCTCATTGCTTTGACTGATGTACTAAAACTAGCCACAAAAAAGAGGGTAAACATCTATACTGATAGTAGATATGCTTTTGCTACTATACATATACATAGAGCCATCTATTAAGAGCGAGGTCTCTTAACCTTGGCCAGAGCTAAGATTAAAAAAAAAAAAAAAAGAGAGGGCTCCACAAATCCTAAATTTGCTGGCAGCAGTCTGGCTGTCAACACATTGCTGCTATTCACCTGAGGAAACAATTTGGCAGATCAGGCCGCTAAAAGAGTAACAATCACATCAGAGAGGCCAGCCGAAAAAGTAACTGCTCTGATGCGAGTCCCCCCGACCTTATCAGAACCAGACTACACTGGTTGTTGTGAGCTATCTAACGGATTCCAGTCCCTGTGATTAAAAGACAAGTACAAAATTTCTAAGAGCCACAGGACTGATCCAGTGTTTGGGACCCTGGCAGAGGCCTGTTGTCTACCTTTCCAAGAGACTTGGTTCTGTGGCAACCAGATGGCCACCCTGTCTGCGGTGATTTCTTCAATGGCCCCCTCATAAAGGAGGCTTAAAAATTGACTTTTGGACACAAACTCTTAATTGTTTCCTCCTATTCACTAGAGACTCTCATCAAGGCCCCACCAGACTGATGGATGTCTAATTCCTGAGCCATACATTATCAGGCACTATTTCTAGAAACAACAGCTTCAAACTCGGCTACTTTGCTGCCTGAGGATGACCCCTCGTTGCATCATTGATCACCTCACGGAACATCGACCTTATGTAGTTGATAAGCTACTGTCTAGAGTTCCATGTACCTCTCTGATAAAAACAGTTATGTCTCTCAAGAGCCCATTTACACTTAAAAAGACCAACATCTGGCAGCTCAACTTCCAAGAGATTCCGGGGGCTAATATCAAGCTAGTCCAGTCTGTGAGCTTCAGATGCCCTCAGTGCCAATTGGTAAATCTAAAAGTACCACAACAAATAAAAACCACTGGTTATCGTGGGACTATGCCTAAAAACACTAAAAAATAGATTTTACAAAAATAAAAAGCCTAAACTTCAAAAATATAAGTGTTTTCTACTTAGTCTGAGTCAGCTCTGATAGCAGTTTCTCTAATTTGGTCTCCCTTTTTATCCGTGGGGTCCAACAATGGCCTGGCTTTTATAGCCTAGTAACTCAAATTAACCTAAGCTTTACAGATCAATTAAAAAAACTCGATTGGGCTTACCAGCCTCAGAGTTCAAAAAAGATAAAAAGATAAGTTAGATTTTAAAGACTATAATTACTAATGACCTTAAAAACTGGCAAAAACTGGGTGAGTCTCTTTCCCTTCTGCCCCTTTACATGCATGATACACCCCCTATGTTGCAGATATTTCCTCTTTTGAGGTTTTATGTGAGGTTTCTAAAAATTAGCTAATTTAACTAATCAAGATCTTATTAAGTCTCCCCAGACTTTTCAGCTAGCTGTGACTTCCATCCACTGGTTACTTCGCTGCTGCCCACTGCAGCTAAAGAGCCTAGGCACCTAGACAAGCAACCTCACCGTAAATCTCTTAAGAGCGACCTCACCGTAAATTTCTTGAGCCGCAATAGATTGTCAAAATAGCTAAAAGCCTGCCTGGATTCAACGTTCCCAATGCAGACAAGTCCCAACTTCAAAAGACCCTCAGCCTACAAATAAGTAAACTGTCATTTTTCTTCCAAGGACACTTTAAAGCTTAAGATTGTCTAATATAACTGATAATTTTGTGTTCTCCTTCTTTATAGAGACCCCAAGGAGGCCTCTGTCTGACTTAAAAATTGTTACTTGTATGATAAAACAGAGTAAATTTAAATGTTGGTTTTCTTTCTCCTTTTGGTTAACAGCTTTAATGACAGCTACAAGACCTTTGTTAATCCTCCTACTGGGCCTTATGTTATAAACAAGTTGATAAACTATGTCAAAGTTCTTAAAAGCTTGTAATTTTAAAGACACATACAAGGTTATAAACAGACGCAATAAAAAAGCTAAGAGAAAAAATTAAATCTCGAGAGCCCCCTTCAAGTAAAGCCAAAATGTTCTCCTTCTGGGAATCAATCCTGCCCTATAGTCTCCCTTTACTGGGACCCCTGGCTAGATTCATTATAGTCATGGCTATAGCCCCTTACCTCATTAACCGAGTAACCCAGTTTGTGAGGGCTCAGATCTCTCAAGTAAAGGTTATGGTGCTACGTCAACAGTATGACCCCTTACCAATACAGGACCTTTAAGATTAAAAGTCATCAAAAAAAAGGGGGGGGAATGTGAGAGTTGACCCCCCTGCTATAACCCCCTCCCCGAGTTATAAAAAGCAGCAAAGAATGTTTCACTCCCTAACTCCCCAGAGCGGGGAATAAAAGGGTTAACTCCCTAACTCCCCAGAGCTATCAGAGCAGAGCAGAAAGAAATGCCTAACTCCCCAGAGCTATCAGAGCAGGAAAAAAAAAAAAAAAAGAAAGAAAGAAAGAAAGAATGCACCTGCAAGGTTGTTCCGTCTCAACGAGATAAGTAAGACAAGTAACTGTTCTGTTCTGGGCACATAGTGACTGGGCTAGGACCCCCAGTCTCCATGGTTACTCAACCCCAAACCCCTCCAATCAATTTCTGCCAAATCCTATGCTGCTCAAAATTAACCAATGCAATCTGCTTCTGTAAACACGCTTGCCTCCCGTTTACCCCCTTAAAAACCCTACACAATTCCCCCTCGGGGCCCTCCGCACTTGTTTGCCTGGGGGACCCCATGCGCATGGTAATAAACTTTTTTCCTTCACCAAGAGTTGAGTCCTTGGGGTCTCTTTCCCTGCGGCGTCGGCCCTAACTTCTTGGAGGCCCCAGCGAGATAGCACGTCTCACGGGAGGTGACCTCAACGGCTCTGCGGTGGGTGAGTACGACCGGTCGCTTCTTATTTTTACTCTGAGGATCAATCTACCAGTATTTTACGCCCCGAGCCAACTGGGCAATTTTTGTTACCTGTTTTTGTTATCTGTTCTCTGTTCTCTGGTGACCGGAGGATGCCCCACACGGTTTTCCATGACTCACCGTCTGCGATAGGATTTTCCTATCGGTCTGGGGAATTTCATTCCCAATCTGTGGTCCTTCTGGGCCAATCTGGGGAATTTCATTCCCAATCTGTGGTCCTTCTGGGCCAATCTGGGGAATTTCATTCCCAATCTGTGGTCCTTCTGGGCCAATCTGGGGAATTTCATTCCCAATCTGTGGTCCTTCTGGGCCAATCTGGGGAATTTCATTCCCAATCTGTGGTCCTTCTGGGCCAATCTGGGGAATTTCATTCCCAACCTGTGGTCCGTCTGGGCCAATATGGGGAATTTCATTCCCAATCTGTGGTCCTTCTGGGCCAATCTGGGGAATTTCATTCCCAATCTGTGGTCCGTCCGGGCCAATCTGGAGGCACCCCCTAAGGTGATTCATTTGATGTGAAACTCATGCATGAGAGTGAGGTGGCCGGCCTGTTTGTCCTGTGTGTTGTGACTGTTGTGATCGGTTATTTGTTGTGCCGCGCGTACGCTAACCACTCTTTGTCTTCAGAACACCATGGGACAAAAGACATCGTCCCCATTGTCCCTCACCCTCGACCATTGGTCAGAGGTTCGAGAGAGGGCTCACAATCTCTCCTTACAGGTTAAAAAAGTAAATGACAGACTTTCTTCTCATCTGAGTGGCCCACATTCTCCGTGGGTTGGCCACCAAAGGGGACTTTCCACCTTCCCCTCATCTTAGCAGTTAAAAACATCATCTTCCGCCCCGGACGAAGAGGGCCACCCCGACCAGCGTGCCTACATCTTGGTATGACAAGACCTCAGGAAAAAGCCCCCACCGTGGGTAAAACCCTTCCTTCCTCCAACCTCTCCTTGGTTGCCTGTTTAAACTTGTTACTAACTTAGGGGCTTGTTGCCCATTTCTGTTGCAGGATCCATATGGCTTATTAGATTCAAGGTTCATGATAAGAAAAATTATTTCCTTTAGCTGACCAAACTATGCAAGAAGCTCCCTTTGTTTGTGTCTTTAATGCTGTGGCGCCTTGTTTAATATGTAAGACTTCAATTGATTGCTTGCAACCTCAGCATACCTTTTAAAAGGAATATTTTTTCCTCTCTGGTAAAAATGTAAACATGTGCACATATATATGTATATCTCTGTTTATTAAAAATCATATCAACTTTACCAAGTAAAAACCAGATGGTAGTATATTTGAGCCAGTTAAAAGGTTACAGTTTTGTTTTTAAAATACAGCATTTTTATGTGATAAAAAGACATAAAATAAGTATGTTTTAGACTACTAAAAGGTGACTTCAAGGGTTTTGTTGAGAGTTTTGATGTTGTCTGAGAAGTAAAAAAAAGGTTAATTGACTGGTAATAGTAAAAAGAGGGACAAAGAGAGTGGTCTTCAAGTAAAGGTGTCTGGCTATGCCAAAATGTAAAAAAAGATTAAAGCTTAGTTTGAGAGGTATTATTGTAAGTTGTAGAAGGCTCAAGAGGATGTAAATTTTATTTGTCTTGATTTATAGTACTGCAAATAACAGGTTTGACAAAAAAATAAATGTGTTTAAAATTTGACAGTATTAGATCAGTTTTGGTAAAAGTATACATAAGATTGTACTTTGCTACAAAATGTTTTCATTAAAATGAGATTATAGGTGATACTAAAAATAAGATACAAATTCTTACATGTGCTGTGAACATCTAGGAGATTATGCAGCACAATTTTGTTACCTGTGAAAAAGCCCTTTTTGTTAAGAATATAATTTTAATAAAATGATGGCCTGCCACGTGACACCCTTGGACAAAAAGCAGTGTGCCATCCAGATAAAGCCGGCTCTCTGATCCGGAATGCCAAAACCATGTTCTCCTTTTGTGCTACCCTGACTGGACATCCAGAGGTAAGGAGGCTTCCCAGTATCGCCAGTTGTTCTTTTGTAACTCAGTCGGCCCCACATGTTAGACAAAAATTACAAAGGTTTGAGAGGTTTAAAAAAATGCCCCTCAGCCAGTTAATAAAGATAGCACAAAAAGGTCTTTGAGAACTAAAAAAATTTACAAAAAGATAGCCAAGATGTTAAAATTGCTCTATGAGAAAAAACTTTTAAAAAACAGACGAGAGTTTCTGGGGACAATTGGATACTGTAGGCTAAATTTTACTAAAACGCTTGCCTCTATATGACTCCCATAAGGGAGAAACTCAAAATTCGCTGAACTGGACTGATAAATGCAAACAGGCCTTCCAACAGCTCAAGCGGGCCTTGACAGAGGCCCCAGCCCTGGGACTCCCTGACGTTACCAAGCCTTTCATCTTGTTCATAGATAAACTCAGGGACATTGCCAAAGGAGCCCTAACTCAGGACATTGGCCCTTAAAAGAGGCCTATAGCCTACCTCTCCAAAAGACTTAATCCAGTAACAGGAGTATGGCCCCCTGCCTTAAAATACTAGCTACTGTGACAATGTTACTTAAGAAAACAAAAAAACACGCTTTGGGCAAGTGATTTCTGTGGTAACCTCTCACAGTTTAGAGACTTATCAAAACCCCTCCTAAAAAAAGGCTCTCCAATGCCAGAATTCTACTGTCAAGCCCTGCTTCTAGACCCAAAGTCAATGATATTCAAGACTCCTTTGGGGCTGGGGATTTAGCTCAGCGGCATAAGCGCCTGCTTTGCAAGCAGGCAGTCGTGAGTTCGATCCTCGGTACCGATAAAAAGGAAATAGACAAAAAAAAAAAAGACTTCTTCAGCTTTAAACCCAGCCACCCTTATGCCTGATGATGACCTGGAGGAACAAAGGACACCTCTCCATGAGTGTGCTGACATCCTCAAACTGCAGCGGAACCTACAGGCTGAACTTACTGACCAGCTTTTGAAAAATGCCGACAACTGTTCGATGGAAACAGCTTCATCCAGAAAGGCAGAGACAGATGAGTGGCCGGGACAGCAGTGACCACCAAAAAGGAGATACTCTGGGTTAAAGGGTTAGAGCCTGGCACCTCTGCCCAAAAGGCAGAGCTCATTGCTTTGACTGATGTACTAAAGCTAGCCACAAAAAAGAGGGTAAACATCTATACTGATAGTAGATATGCTTTTGCTACTATACATATACATAGAGCCATCTATTAAGAGCGAGGTCTCTTAACCTTGGCCAGAGCTAAGATTAAAAAAAAAAAAAAAAAAAAGAGAGGGCTCCACAAATCCTAAATTTGCTGGCAGCAGTCTGGCTGTCAACACATTGCTGCTATTCACCTGAGGAAACAATTTGGCAGATCAGGCCGCTAAAAGAGTAACAATCACATCAGAGAGGCCAGCCGAAAAAGTAACTGCTCTGATGCGAGTCCCCCCGACCTTATCAGAACCAGTCTACACAAAAAAGACTACACTGGTTGTTGTGAGCTATCTAACAGATTCCAGTCCCTGTGATTAAAAGACAAGTACAAAATTTCTAAGAGCCACAGGACTGATCCAGAGTTTGGGACCCTGGCAGAGGCCTGTTGTCTACCTTTCCAAGAGACTTGGTTCTGTGGCAACCAGATGGCCACCCTGTCTGCGGTGATTTCTTCAATGGCCCCCTAATAAAGGAGGCTTAAAAATTGACTTTTGGACACAAAGTCTTAATTGTTTCCTCCTATTCACTAGAGACTCTCATCAAGGCCCCACCAGACTGATGGATGTCTAATTCCTGAGCCATACATTATCAGGCACTATTTCTAGAAACAACAGCTTCAAACTCGGCTACTTTGCTGCCTGAGGATTACCCCTCGTTGCCTCATTGATCACCTCACGGAACATCGACCTTATGTAGTTGATAAGCTACTGTCTAGAGTTCCATCCTACTTCTCTGATAAAAACAGTTATGTCTCTCAAGAGCCCATTTACACTTAAAAAGACCAACATCTGGCAGCTCAACTTCCAAGAGATTCCGGGGGCTAATATCAAGCTAGTCCAGTCTGTGAGCTTCAGATGCCCTCAGTGCCAATTGGTAAATCTAAAAGTACTACAACAAATAAAAACCACTGGTTATCGTGTGACTATGCCTAAAAACACTAAAAAATAGATTTTACAAAAATAAAAAGCCTAAACTTCAAAAATATAAGTGTTTTCTACTTAGTCTGAGTCAGCTCTGATAGCAGTTTCTCTAATTTGGTCTCCCTTTTTATCCGTGGGGTCCAACAATGGCCTGGCTTTTATAGCCTAGTAACTCAAATTAACCTAAGCTTTACAGATCAATTAAAAAAACTCGATTGGGCTTACCAGCCTCAGAGTTCAAAAAAGATAAAAAGATAAGTTAGATTTTAAAGACTATAATTACTAATGACCTTAAAAACTGGCAAAAACTGGGTGAGTCTCTTTCCCTTCTGCCCCTTTACATGCATGATACACCCCCTATGTTGCAGATATTTCCTCTTTTGAGGTTTTATGTGAGGTTTCTAAAAATTAGCTAATTTAACTAATCAAGATCTTATTAAGTCTCCCCAGACTTTTCAGCTAGCTGTGACTTCCATCCACTGGTTACTTCGCTGCTGCCCACTGCAGCTAAAGAGCCTAGGCACCTAGACAAGCGACCTCACCGTAAATCTCTTAAGAGCGACCTCACCGTAAATTTCTTGAGCCGCAATAGATTGTCAAAATAGCTAAAAGCCTGCCTGGATTCAACGTTCCCAATGCAGACAAGTCCCAACTTCAAAAGACCCTCAGCCTACAAATAAGTAAACTGTCATTTTTCTTCCAAGGACACTTTAAAGCTTAAGATTGTCTAATATAACTGATAATTTTGTGTTCTCCTTCTTTATAGAGACCCCAAGGAGGCCTCTGTCTGACTTAAAAATTGTTACTTGTATGATAAAACAGAGTAAATTTAAATGTTGGTTTTCTTTCTCCTTTTGGTTAACAGCTTTAATGACAGCTACAAGACCTTTGTTAATCCTCCTACTGGGCCTTATGTTATAAACAAGTTGATAAACTATGTCAAAGTTCTTAAAAGCTTGTAATTTTAAAGACACATACAAGGTTATAAACAGACGCAATAAAAAAGCTAAGAGAAAAAATTAAATCTCGAGAGCCCCCTTCAAGTAAAGCCAAAATGTTCTCCTTCTGGGAATCAATCCTGCCCTATAGTCTCCCTTTACTGGGACCCCTGGCTAGATTCATTATAGTCATGGCTATAGCCCCTTACCTCATTAACCGAGTAACCCAGTTTGTGAGGGCTCAGATCTCTCAAGTAAAGGTTATGGTGCTACGTCAACAGTATGACCCCTTACCAATACAGGACCTTTAAGATTAAAAGTCATCAAAAAAAAAATGGGTGGGAATGTGAGAGTTGACCCCCCTGCTATAACCCCCTCCCCGAGTTATAAAAAGCAGCAAAGAATGTTTCACTCCCTAACTCCCCAGAGCGGGAAATAAACGGGTTAGCTCCCTAACTCCCCAGAGCTATCAGAGCAGAGCAGAAAGAAATGCCTAACTCCCCATAGCTATCAGAGCAGGAAAAAAAAAAAAAAAAAAAAAAAAAAAAAAAAAAAAAAAAAAAAAAAAAGAAAGATTGCACCTGCAAGGTTGTTCCGTCTCAACGAGATAAGTAAGACAAGTAACTGTTCTGTTCTGGGCACATAGTGACTGGGCTAGGACCCCCAGTCTCCATGGTTACTCAACCACAAACCCCTCCAATCAATTTCTGCCAAATCCTATGCTGCTCAAAATTAACCAATGCAATCTGCTTCTGTAAACTCGCTTGCCTCCCGTTTGCGCCCTTAAAAACCCTACACAATTCCCCCTCGGGGCCCTCCGCACTTGTTTGCCTGGGGGACCCCATGCGCATGGTAATAAACTTTTTTCCTTCACCAAGAGTTGAGTCCTTGGGGTCTCTTTCCCTGCGGCGTTGGCCCTAACATCTTGGAGGCCCCAGCGAGATAGCACGTCTCACGGGAGGTGACCTCAACGGCTCTGCGGTGGGTGAGTATGACCGGTCGCTTCTTATTTTTACTCTGAGGATCAATCTACCAGTATTTTACGCCCTGAGCCAACTGGGCAATTTTTGTTACCTGTTTTTGTTATCTATTCTCTGTTCTCTGGTGACCGGGGGATGCCCCACACGGTTTTCCGTGACTCACCGTCTGCGATAGGATTTTCCTATCGGTCTGGGGAATTTCATTCCCAATCTGTGGTCCTTCTGGGCCAATCTGGGGAATTTCATTCCCAATCTGTGGTCCTTCTGGGCCAATCTGGGGAATTTCATTCCCAATCTGTGGTCCTTCTGGGCCAATCTGGGGAATTTCATTCCCAATCTGTGGTCCTTCTGGGCCAATCTGGGGAATTTCATCCCCAATCTGTGGTCCGTCTGGGCCAATCTGGGGAATTTCATTCCCAATCTGTGGTCCGTCCGGGCCAATCTGGAGGCACCCCCTAAGGTGACTCATTTGATGTGAAACTCATGCGTGAGAGTGAGGTGGCCGGCCTGTTTGTCCTGTGTGTTGTGACTGTTGTGATCTGTTATTTGTTGTGTCGCGCGTACGCTAACCACTCTTTGTCTTCAGAACACCATGGGACAAAAGACATAGTCCCCATTGTCCCTCACCCTCGACCATTGGTCAGAGGTTCGAGAGAGGGCTCACAATCTCTCCTTACAGGTTAAAAAAGTAAATGACAGACTTTCTGCTCGTCTGAGTGGCCCACATTCTCCGTGGGTTGGCCACCAGAGGGGACTTTCCACCTTCCCCTCATCTTAGCAGTTAAAAACATCATCTTCCGCCCCGGACGAAGAGGGCCACCCCGACCAGCGTGCCTACATCTTGGTATGACAAGACCTCAGGAAAAAGCCCCCACCGTGGGTAAAACCCTTCCTTCCTCCGCCCTCTCCTTGGTTGCCTGTTTAAACTTGTTACTAACTTAAGGGCTTGTTGCCCATTTCTGTTGCAGGATCCATATGGCTTATTAGATTCAAGGTTCATGATAAGAAAAATTATTTCCTTTAGCTGACCAAACTATGCAAGATGCTCCCTTTGTTTGTGTCTTTAATGCTGTGGCGCCTTGTTTAATATGTAAGACTTCAATTGATTGCTTGCAACCTCAGCATACCTTTTAAAAGGAATATTTTTTCCTCTCTGGTAAAAATGTAAACATGTGCACATATATATGTATATCTCTGTTTATTAAAAATCATATCAACTTTACCAAGTAAAAACCAGATGGTAGTATATTTGAGCCAGTTAAAAGGTTACAGTTTTGTTTTTAAAATACAGCATTTTTATGTGATAAAAAGACATAAAATAAGTATGTTTTAGACTACTAAAAGGTGACTTCAAGGGTTTTGTTGAGAGTTTTGATGTTGTCTGAGAAGTAAAAAAAAAGGTTAATTGACTGGTAATAGTAAAAAGAGGGACAAAGAGAGTGGTCTTCAAGTAAAGGTGTCTGGCTATGCCAAAATGTAAAAAAAGATTAAAGCTTAGTTTGAGAGGTATTATTGTAAGTTGTAGAAGGCTCAAGAGGATGTAAATTTTATTTGTCTTGATTTATAGTACTGCAAATAACAGGTTTGACAAAAAAATAAATGTGTTTAAAATTTGACAGTATTAGATCAGTTTTGGTAAAAGTATACATAAGATTGTACTTTGCTACAAAATGTTTCCATTAAAATGAGATTATAGGTGATACTAAAAATAAGATACAAATTCTTACATGTGCTGTGAACATCTAGGAGATTATGCAGCACAATTTTGTTACCTGTGAAAAAGCCCTTTTTGTTAAGAATATAATTTTAATAAAATGATGGCCTGCCACGTGACACCCTTGGACAAAAAGCAGTGTGCCATCCAGATAAAGCCGGCTCTCTGATCCGGAATGCCAAAACCATGTTCTCCTTTTGTGCTACCCTGACTGGACATCCAGAGGTAAGGAGGTTTCCCAGTATCGCCAGTTGTTCTCTTTGTAACTCAGTCGGCCCCACATGTTAGACAAAAATTACAAAGGTTTGAGAGGTTTAAAAAAATGCCCCTCAGCCAGTTAATAAAGATAGCACAAAAAGGTCTTTGAGAACTAAAAAATTTACAAAAAGATAGCCAAGATGTTAAAATTGCTCTATGAGAAAAAACTTTTAAAAAACAGACGAGAGTTTCTGGGGACAATTGGATACTGTAGGCTAAATTTTACTAAAACGCTTGCCTCTATATGACTCCCATAAGGGAGAAACTCAAAATTCGCTGAACTGGACTGATAAATGCAAACAGGCCTTCCAACAGCTCAAGCGGGCCTTGACAGAGGCCCCAGCCCTGGGCCTCCCTGACGTTACCAAGCCTTTCATCTTGTTCATAGATAAACTCAGGGACATTGCCAAAGGAGTCCTAACTCAGGACATTGGCCCTTAAAAGAGGCCTATAGCCTACCTCTCCAAAAGACTTAATCCAGTAACAGGAGTATGGCCCCCTGCCTTAAAATACTAGCTACTGCGACAATGTTACTTAAGAAAACAAAAAAACACGCTTTGGGCAAGTGATTTCTGTGGTAACCTCTCACAGTTTAGAGACTCTTATCAAAACCCCTCCTAAAAAAAGGCTCTCCAATGCCAGAATTCTACTGTCAAGCCCTGCTTCTAGACCCAGAGTCAATGATATTCAAGACTCCTTTGGGGCTGGGGATTTAGCTCAGCGGCATAAGCGCCTGCTTTGCAAGCAGGCAGTCGTGAGTTCGATCCTCGGTACCGATAAAAAGGAAATAGACAAAAAAAAAAAAAAAGACTTCTTTAGCTTTAAACCCAGCCACCCTTATGCCTGATGATGACCTGGAGGAACAAAGGACACCTCTCCATGAGTGTGCTGACATCCTCAAACTGCAGCGGAACCTACAGGCTGAACTTACTGACCAGCTTTTGAAAAATGCCGACAACTGTTCGATGGAAACAGCTTCATCCAGAAAGGCAGAGACAGATGAGTGGCCGGGACAGCAGTGACCACCAAAAAGGAGATACTCTGGGTTAAAGGGTTAGAGCCTGGCACCTCTGCCCAAAAGGCAGAGCTCATTGCTTTGACTGATGTACTAAAGCTAGCCACAAAAAAGAGGGTAAACATCTATACTGATAGTAGATATGCTTTTGCTACTATACATATACATAGAGCCATCTATTAAGAGCGAGGTCTCTTAACCTTGGCCAGAGCTAAGATTAAAAAAAAAAAAAAGAAAAAAAGAGAGGGCTCCACAAATCCTAAATTTGCTGGCAGCAGTCTGGCTGTCAACACATTGCTGCTATTCACCTGAGGAAACAATTTGGCAGATCAGGCCGCTAAAAGAGTAACAATCACATCAGAGAGGCCAGCCGAAAAAGTAACTGCTCTGATGCGAGTCCCCCCGACCTTATCAGAACCAGTCTACACAAAAAAGACTACACTGGTTGTTGTGAGCTATCTAACAGATTCCAGTCCCTGTGATTAAAAGACAAGTACAAAATTTCTAAGAGCCACAGGACTGATCCAGAGTTTGGGACCCTGGCAGAGGCCTGTTGTCTACCTTTCCAAGAGACTTGGTTCTGTGGCAACCAGATGGCCACCCTGTCTGCGGTGATTTCTTCAATGGCCCCCTAATAAAGGAGGCTTAAAAATTGACTTTTGGACACAAACTCTTAATTGTTTCCTCCTATTCACTAGAGACTCTCATCAAGGCCCCACCAGACTGATGGATGTCTAATTCCTGAGCCATACATTATCAGGCACTATTTCTAGAAACAACAGCTTCAAACTCGGCTACTTTGCTGCCTGAGGATTACCCCTCGTTGCCTCATTGATCACCTCACGGAACATCGACCTTATGTAGTTGATAAGCTACTGTCTAGAGTTCCATCCTACTTCTCTGATAAAAACAGTTATGTCTCTCAAGAGCCCATTTACACTTAAAAAGACCAACATCTGGCAGCTCAACTTCCAAGAGATTCCGGGGGCTAATATCAAGCTAGTCCAGTCTGTGAGCTTCAGATGCCCTCAGTGCCAATTGGTAAATCTAAAAGTACTACAACAAATAAAAACCACTGGTTATCGTGTGACTATGCCTAAAAACACTAAAAAATAGATTTTACAAAAATAAAAAGCCTAAACTTCAAAAATATAAGTGTTTTCTACTTAGTCTGAGTCAGCTCTGATAGCAGTTTCTCTAATTTGGTCTCCCTTTTTATCCGTGGGGTCCAACAATGGCCTGGCTTTTATAGCCTAGTAACTCAAATTAACCTAAGCTTTACAGATCAATTAAAAAAACTCGATTGGGCTTACCAGCCTCAGAGTTCAAAAAAGATAAAAAGATAAGTTAGATTTTAAAGACTATAATTACTAATGACCTTAAAAACTGGCAAAAACTGGGTGAGTCTCTTTCCCTTCTGCCCCTTTACATGCATGATACACCCCCTATGTTGCAGATATTTCCTCTTTTGAGGTTTTATGTGAGGTTTCTAAAAATTAGCTAATTTAACTAATCAAGATCTTATTAAGTCTCCCCAGACTTTTCAGCTAGCTGTGACTTCCATCCACTGGTTACTTCGCTGCTGCCCACTGCAGCTAAAGAGCCTAGGCACCTAGACAAGCGACCTCACCGTAAATCTCTTAAGAGCGACCTCACCGTAAATTTCTTGAGCCGCAATAGATTGTCAAAATAGCTAAAAGCCTGCCTGGATTCAACGTTCCCAATGCAGACAAGTCCCAACTTCAAAAGACCCTCAGCCTACAAATAAGTAAACTGTCATTTTTCTTCCAAGGACACTTTAAAGCTTAAGATTGTCTAATATAACTGATAATTTTGTGTTCTCCTTCTTTATAGAGACCCCAAGGAGGCCTCTGTCTGACTTAAAAATTGTTACTTGTATGATAAAACAGAGTAAATTTAAATGTTGGTTTTCTTTCTCCTTTTGGTTAACAGCTTTAATGACAGCTACAAGAACTTTGTTAATCCTCCTACTGGGCCTTATGTTATAAACAAGTTGATAAACTATGTCAAAGTTCTTAAAAGCTTGTAATTTTAAAGACACATACAAGGTTATAAACAGACGCAATAAAAAAGCTAAGAGAAAAAATTAAATCTCGAGAGCCCCCTTCAAGTAAAGCCAAAATGTTCTCCTTCTGGGAATCAATCCTGCCCTATAGTCTCCATTTACTGGGACCCCTGGCTAGATTCATTATAGTCATGGCTATAGCCCCTTACCTCATTAACCGAGTAACCCAGTTTGTGAGGGCTCAGATCTCTCAAGTAAAGGTTATGGTGCTACGTCAACAGTATGACCCCTTACCAATACAGGACCTTTAAGATTAAAAGTCATCAAAAAAAAAGGGTGGGAATGTGAGAGTTGACCCCCCTGCTATAACCCCCTCCCCGAGTTATAAAAAGCAGCAAAGAATGTTTCACTCCCTAACTCCCCAGAGCGGGGAATAAAAGGGTTAACTCCCTAACTCCCCAGAGCTATCAGAGCAGAGCAGAAAGAAATGCCTAACTCCCCAGAGCTATCAGAGCAGGAAAAAAAAAAAAAAAAAAGAAAGAATGCACCTGCAAGGTTGTTCCGTCTCCACGAGATAAGTAAGACAAGTAACTGTTCTGTTCTGGGCACATAGTGACTGGGCTAGGACCCCCAGTCTCCATGGTTACTCAACCACAAACCCCTCCAATCAATTTCTGCCAAATCCTATGCTGCTCAAAATTAACCAATGCAATCTGCTTCTGTAAACTCGCTTGCCTCCCGTTTGCGCCCTTAAAAACCCTACACAATTCCCCCTCGGGGCCCTCCGCACTTGTTTGCCTGGGGGACGCCATGCGCATGGTAATAAACTTTTTTCCTTCACCAAGAGTTGAGTCCTTGGGGTCTCTTTCCCTGCGGCGTCGGCCCTAACATCTTGGAGGCCCCAGCGAGATAGCACGTCTCACGGGAGGTGACCTCAACGGCTCTGCGGTGGGTGAGTACGACCGGTCGCTTCTTATTTTTACTCTGAGGATCAATCTACCGGTATTTTACGCCCCGAGCCAACTGGGCAATTTTTGTTACCTGTTTTTGTTATCTGTTCTCTGTTCTCTGGTGACCGGGGGATGCCCCAAAAGGTTTTCCCTGACTCACCGTCTGCGATAGGATTTTCCTATCGGTCTGGGGAATTTCATTCCCAATCTGTGGTCCTTCTGGGCCAATCTGGGAAATTTCATTCCCAATCTGTGGCCCTTCTGGGCCAATCTGGGGAATTTCATTCCCAATCTGTGGTCCTTCTGGGCCAATCTGGGGAATTTCATCCCCAATCTGTGGTCCGCCTGGCCAATCTGTGGAATTTCATTCCCAATCTGTGGTCCGTCTGGGCCAATCTGGGGAATTTCATTCCCAATCTGTGGTCCGTCCGGGCCAATCTGGAGGCACCCCCTAAGGTGACTCATTTGATGTGAAACTCATGCGTGAGAGTGAGGTGGCCGGCCTGTTTGTCCTGTGTGTTGTGACTGTTGTGATCGATTATTTGTTGTGTCGAACGTACGCTAACCACTCTTTGTCTTCAGAACACCATGGGACAAAAGACATCGTCCCCATTGTCCCTCACCCTCGACCATTGGTCAGAGGTTCGAGAGAGGGCTCACAATCTCTCCTTACAGGTTAAAAAAGTAAATGACAGACTTTCTGCTCGTCTGAGTGGCCCACATTCTCCGTGGGTTGGCCACCAGAGGGGACTTTCCACCTTCCCCTCATCTTAGCAGTTAAAAACATCATCTTCCGCCCCGGACGAAGAGGGCCACCCCGACCAGCATGCCTACATCTTGGTATGACAAGACCTCAGGAAAAAGCCCCCACCGTGGGTAAAACCCTTCCTTCCTCCGCCCTCTCCTTGGTTGCCTGTTTAAACTTGTTACTTACTTAAGGGCTTGTTGCCCATTTCTGTTGCAGGATCCATATGGCTTATTAGATTCAAGGTTCATGATAAGAAAACTTATTTCCTTTAGCTGACCAAACTATGCAAGATGCTCCCTTTGTTTGTGTCTTTACTGCTGTGGCTCCTTGTTTAATATGTAAGACTTCATTTGATTGCTTGCAACCTCAGCATACCTTTTAAAAGGAATATTTTTTCCTCTCTGGTAAAAATGTAAACATGTGCACATATATATGTATATCTCTGTTTATTAAAAATCATATCAACTTTACCAAGTAAAAACCAGATGGTAGTATATTTGAGCCAGTTAAAAGGTTACAGTTTTGTTTTTAAAATACAGCATTTTTATGTGATAAAAAGACATAAAATAAGTATGTTTTAGACTACTAAAAGGTGACTTCAAGGGTTTTGTTGAGAGTTTTGATGTTGTCTGAGAAGTAAAAAAAAAGGTTAATTGACTGGTAATAGTAAAAAGAGGGACAAAGAGAGTGGTCTTCAAGTAAAGGTGTCTGGCTATGCCAAAATATAAAAAAAGATTAAAGCTTAGTTTGAGAGGTATTATTGTAAGTTGTAGAAGGCTCAAGAGGATGTAAATTTTATTTGTCTTGATTTATAGTACTGCAAATAACAGGTTTGACAAAAAAATAAATGTGTTTAAAATTTGACAGTATTAGATCAGTTTTGGTAAAAGTATACATAAGATTGTACTTTGCTACAAAATGTTTTCATTAAAATGAGATTATAGGTGATACTAAAAATAAGATACAAATTCTTACATGTGCTGTGAACATCTAGGAGATTATGCAGCACAATTTTGTTACCTGTGAAAAAGCCCTTTTTGTTAAGAATATAATTTTAATAAAATGATGGCCTGCCACGTGACACCCTTGGACAAAAAGCAGTGTGCCATCCAGATAAAGCCGGCTCTCTGATCCGGAATGCCAAAACCATGTTCTCCTTTTGTGCTACCCTGACTGGACATCCAGAGGTAAGGAGGTTTCCCAGTATCGCCAGTTGTTCTCTTTGTAACTCAGTCGGCCCCACATGTTAGACAAAAATTACAAAGGTTTGAGAGGTTTAAAAAAATGCCCCTCAGCCAGTTAATAAAGATAGCACAAAAAGGTCTTTGAGAACTAAAAAATTTACAAAAAGATAGCCAAGATGTTAAAATTGCTCTATGAGAAAAAACTTTTAAAAAACAGACGAGAGTTTCTGGGGACAATTGGATACTGTAGGCTAAATTTTACTAAAACGCTTGCCTCTATATGACTCCCATAAGGGAGAAACTCAAAATTCGCTGAACTGGACTGATAAATGCAAACAGGCCTTCCAACAGCTCAAGCGGGCCTTGACAGAGGCCCCAGCCCTGGGACTCCCTGACGTTACCAAGCCTTTCATCTTGTTCATAGATAAACTCAGGGACATTGCCAAAGGAGTCCTAACTCAGGACATTGGCCCTTAAAAGAGGCCTATAGCCTACCTCTCCAAAAGACTTAATCCAGTAACAGGAGTATGGCCCCCTGCCTTAAAATACTAGCTACTGTGACAATGTTACTTAAGAAAACAAAAAAACACGCTTTGGGCAAGTGATTTCTGTGGTAACCTCTCACAGTTTAGAGACTCTTATCAAAACCCCTCCTAAAAAAAGGCTCTCCAATGCCAGAATTCTACTGTCAAGCCCTGCTTCTAGACCCAGAGTCAATGATATTCAAGACTCCTTTGGGGCTGGGGATTTAGCTCAGAGGCATAAGCGCCTGCTTTGCAAGCAGGCAGTCGTGAGTTCGATCCTCGGTACCGATAAAAAGGAAATAGACAAAAAAAAAAAAAAGACTTCTTCAGCTTTAAACCCAGCCACCCTTATGCCTGATGATGACCTGGAGGAACAAAGGACACCTCTCCATGAGTGTGCTGACATCCTCAAACTGCAGCGGAACCTACAGGCTGAACTTACTGACCAGCTTTTGAAAAATGCCGACAACTGTTCGATGGAAACAGCTTCATCCAGAACGGCAGAGACAGATGAGTGGCCGGGACAGCAGTGACCACCAAAAAGGAGATACTCTGGGTTAAAGGGTTAGAGCCTGGCACCTCTGCCCAAAAGGCAGAGCTCATTGCTTTGACTGATGTACTAAAACTAGCCACAAAAAAGAGGGTAAACTTCTATACTGATAGTAGATATGCTTTTGCTACTATACATATACATAGAGCCATCTATTAAGAGCGAGGTCTCTTAACCTTGGCCAGAGCTAAGATTAAAAAAAAAAAAGAGAGGGCTCCACAAATCCTAAATTTGCTGGCAGCAGTCTGGCTGTCAACAGATTGCTGCTATTCACCTGAGGAAACAATTTGGCAGATCAGGCCGCTAAAAGAGTAACAATCACATCAGAGAGGCCAGCCGAAAAAGTAACTGCTCTGATGCGAGTCCCCCCAACCTTATCAGAACCAGTCTACACAAAAAAGACTACACTGGTTGTTGTGAGCTATCTAACGGATTCCAGTCCCTGTGATTAAAAGACAAGTACAAAATTTCTAAGAGCCACAGGACTGATCCAGAGTTTGGGACCCTGGCAGAGGCCTGTTGTCTACCTTTCCAAGAGACTTGGTTCTGTGGCAACCAGATGGCCACCCTGTCTGCGGTGATTTCTTCAATGGCCCCCTCATAAAGGAGGCTTAAAAATTGACTTTTGGACACAAACTCTTAATTGTTTCCTCCTATTCACTAGAGACTCTCATCAAGGCCCCACCAGACTGATGGATGTCTAATTCCTGAGCCATACATTATCAGGCACTATTTCTAGAAACAACAGCTTCAAACTCGGCTACTTTGCTGCCTGAAGATGACCCCTCGTTGCCTCATTGATCACCTCACGGAACATCGACCTTATGTAGTTGATAAGCTACTGTCTAGAGTTCCATCCTACTTCTCTGTTAAAAACAGTTATGTCTCTCAAGAGCCCATTTACACTTAAAAAGACCAACATCTGGCAGCTCAACTTCCAAGAAATTCCGGGGGCTAATATCAAGCTAGTCCAGTCTGTGAGCTTCAGATGCCCTCAGTGCCAATTGGTAAATCTAAAAGTACTACAACAAATAAAAACCACTGGTTATCGTGGGACTATGCCTAAAAACACTAAAAAATAGATTTTACAAAAATAAAAAGCCTAAACTTCAAAAATATAAGTGTTTTCTACTTAGTCTGAGTCAGCTCTGATAGCAGTTTCTCTAATTTGGTCTCCCTTTTTATCCGTGGGGTCCAACAATGGCCTGGCTTTTATAGCCTAGTAACTCAAATTAACCTAAGCTTTACAGATCAATTAAAAAAACTCGATTGGGCTTACCAGCCTCAGAGTTCAAAAAAGATAAAAAGATAAGTTAGATTTTAAGGACTATAATTACTAATGACCTTAAAAACTGGCAAAAACTGGGTGAGTCTCTTTTCCTTCTGCCCCTTTACATGCATGATACACCCCCTATGTTGCAGATATTTCCTCTTTTGAGGTTTTATGTGAGGTTTCTAAAAATTAGCTAATTTAACTAATCAAGATCTTATTAAGTCTCCCCAGACTTTTCAGCTAGCTGTGACTTCCATCCACTGGTTACTTCGCTGCTGCCCACTGCAGCTAAAGAGCCTAGGCACCTAGACAAGCGACCTCACCGTAAATCTCTTAAGAGCGACCTCACCGTAAATTTCTTGAGCCACAATAAATTGTCAAAATAGCTAAAAGCCTGCCTGGATTCAACGTTCCCAATGCAGACAAGTCCCAACTTCAAAACACCATCAGCCTACAAATAAGTAAACTGTCATTTTTCTTCCAAGGACACTTTAAAGCTTAAGATTGTCTAATATAACTGATAATTTTGTGTTCTCCTTCTTTATAGAGACCCCAAGGAGGCCTCTGTCTGACTTAAAAATTGTTACTTGTATGATAAAACAGAGTAAATTTAAATGTTGGTTTTCTTTCTCCTTTTGGTTAACAGCTTTAATGACAGCTACAAGACCTTTGTTAATCCTCCTACTGGGCCTTATGTTATAAACAAGTTGATAAACTATGTCAAAGTTCTTAAAAGCTTGTAATTTTAAAGACACATACAAGGTTATAAACAGACGCAATAAAAAAGCTAAGAGAAAAAATTAAATCTCGAGAGCCCCCTTCAAGTAAAGCCAAAATGTTCTCCTTCTGGGAATCAATCCTGCCCTATAGTCTCCCTTTACTGGGACCCCTGGCTAGATTCATTATAGTCATGGCTATAGCCCCTTACCTCATTAACCGAGTAACCCAGTTTGTGAGGGCTCAGATCTCTCAAGTAAAGGTTATGGTGCTACGTCAACAGTATGACCCCTTACCAATACAGGACATTTAAGATTAAAAGTCATCAAAAAAAAAAGGGTGGGAATGTGAGAGTTGACCCCCCTGCTATAACCCCCTCCCCGAGTTATAAAAAGCAGCAAAGAATGTTTCACTCCCTAACTCCCCAGAGCGGGGAATAAAAGGGTTAACTCCCTAACTCCCCAGAGCTATCAGAGCAGAGCAGAAAGAAATGCCTAACTCCCCAGAGCTATCAGAGCAGGAAAAAAAAAAAAAAAAAAAAAGAAAGAATGCACCTGCAAGGTTGTTCCGTCTCCACGAGATAAGTAAGACAAGTAACTGTTCTGTTCTGGGCACATAGTGACTGGGCTAGGACCCCCAGTCTCCATGGTTACTCAACCACAAAACCCTCCAATCAATTTCTGCCAAATCCTATGCTGCTCAAAATTAACCAATGCAATCTGCTTCTGTAAACTCGCTTGCCTCCCGTTTGCGCCCTTAAAAACCCTACACAATTCCCCCTCGGGGCCCACCGCACTTGTTTGCCTGGGGGACGCCATGCGCATGGTAATAAACTTTTTTCCTTCACCAAGAGTTGAGTCCTTGGGGTCTCTTTCCCTGCGGCGTCGGCCCTAACATCTTGGAGGCCCCAGCGAGATAGCACGTCTCACGGGAGGTGACCTCAACGGCTCTGCGGTGGGTGAGTACGACCGGTCGCTTCTTATTTTTACTCTGAGGATCAATCTACCGGTATTTTACGCCCCGAGCCAACTGGGCAATTTTTGTTACCTGTTTTTGTTATCTGTTCTCTGTTCTCTGGTGACCGGGGGATGCCCCAAAAGGTTTTCCCTGACTCACCGTCTGCGATAGGATTTTCCTATCGGTCTGGGGAATTTCATTCCCAATCTGTGGTCCTTCTGGGCCAATCTGGGAAATTTCATTCCCAATCTGTGGCCCTTCTGGGCCAATCTGGGGAATTTCATTCCCAATCTGTGGTCCTTCTGGGCCAATCTGGGGAATTTCATCCCCAATCTGTGGTCCGCCTGGCCAATCTGTGGAATTTCATTCCCAATCTGTGGTCCGTCTGGGCCAATCTGGGGAATTTCATTCCCAATCTGTGGTCCGTCCGGGCCAATCTGGAGGCACCCCCTAAGGTGACTCATTTGATGTGAAACTCATGCGTGAGAGTGAGGTGGCCGGCCTGTTTGTCCTGTGTGTTGTGACTGTTGTGATCGATTATTTGTTGTGTCGAACGTACGCTAACCACTCTTTGTCTTCAGAACACCATGGGACAAAAGACATCGTCCCCATTGTCCCTCACCCTCGACCATTGGTCAGAGGTTCGAGAGAGGGCTCACAATCTCTCCTTACAGGTTAAAAAAGTAAATGACAGACTTTCTGCTCGTCTGAGTGGCCCACATTCTCCGTGGGTTGGCCACCAGAGGGGACTTTCCACCTTCCCCTCATCTTAGCAGTTAAAAACATCATCTTCCGCCCCGGACGAAGAGGGCCACCCCGACCAGCATGCCTACATCTTGGTATGACAAGACCTCAGGAAAAAGCCCCCACCGTGGGTAAAACCCTTCCTTCCTCCGCCCTCTCCTTGGTTGCCTGTTTAAACTTGTTACTTACTTAAGGGCTTGTTGCCCATTTCTGTTGCAGGATCCATATGGCTTATTAGATTCAAGGTTCATGATAAGAAAACTTATTTCCTTTAGCTGACCAAACTATGCAAGATGCTCCCTTTGTTTGTGTCTTTACTGCTGTGGCTCCTTGTTTAATATGTAAGACTTCATTTGATTGCTTGCAACCTCAGCATACCTTTTAAAAGGAATATTTTTTCCTCTCTGGTAAAAATGTAAACATGTGCACATATATATGTATATCTCTGTTTATTAAAAATCATATCAACTTTACCAAGTAAAAACCAGATGGTAGTATATTTGAGCCAGTTAAAAGGTTACAGTTTTGTTTTTAAAATACAGCATTTTTATGTGATAAAAAGACATAAAATAAGTATGTTTTAGACTACTAAAAGGTGACTTCAAGGGTTTTGTTGAGAGTTTTGATGTTGTCTGAGAAGTAAAAAAAAAGGTTAATTGACTGGTAATAGTAAAAAGAGGGACAAAGAGAGTGGTCTTCAAGTAAAGGTGTCTGGCTATGCCAAAATATAAAAAAAGATTAAAGCTTAGTTTGAGAGGTATTATTGTAAGTTGTAGAAGGCTCAAGAGGATGTAAATTTTATTTGTCTTGATTTATAGTACTGCAAATAACAGGTTTGACAAAAAAATAAATGTGTTTAAAATTTGACAGTATTAGATCAGTTTTGGTAAAAGTATACATAAGATTGTACTTTGCTACAAAATGTTTTCATTAAAATGAGATTATAGGTGATACTAAAAATAAGATACAAATTCTTACATGTGCTGTGAACATCTAGGAGATTATGCAGCACAATTTTGTTACCTGTGAAAAAGCCCTTTTTGTTAAGAATATAATTTTAATAAAATGATGGCCTGCCACGTGACACCCTTGGACAAAAAGCAGTGTGCCATCCAGATAAAGCCGGCTCTCTGATCCGGAATGCCAAAACCATGTTCTCCTTTTGTGCTACCCTGACTGGACATCCAGAGGTAAGGAGGTTTCCCAGTATCGCCAGTTGTTCTCTTTGTAACTCAGTCGGCCCCACATGTTAGACAAAAATTACAAAGGTTTGAGAGGTTTAAAAAAATGCCCCTCAGCCAGTTAATAAAGATAGCACAAAAAGGTCTTTGAGAACTAAAAAATTTACAAAAAGATAGCCAAGATGTTAAAATTGCTCTATGAGAAAAAACTTTTAAAAAACAGACGAGAGTTTCTGGGGACAATTGGATACTGTAGGCTAAATTTTACTAAAACGCTTGCCTCTATATGACTCCCATAAGGGAGAAACTCAAAATTCGCTGAACTGGACTGATAAATGCAAACAGGCCTTCCAACAGCTCAAGCGGGCCTTGACAGAGGCCCCAGCCCTGGGACTCCCTGACGTTACCAAGCCTTTCATCTTGTTCATAGATAAACTCAGGGACATTGCCAAAGGAGTCCTAACTCAGGACATTGGCCCTTAAAAGAGGCCTATAGCCTACCTCTCCAAAAGACTTAATCCAGTAACAGGAGTATGGCCCCCTGCCTTAAAATACTAGCTACTGTGACAATGTTACTTAAGAAAACAAAAAAACACGCTTTGGGCAAGTGATTTCTGTGGTAACCTCTCACAGTTTAGAGACTCTTATCAAAACCCCTCCTAAAAAAAGGCTCTCCAATGCCAGAATTCTACTGTCAAGCCCTGCTTCTAGACCCAGAGTCAATGATATTCAAGACTCCTTTGGGGCTGGGGATTTAGCTCAGAGGCATAAGCGCCTGCTTTGCAAGCAGGCAGTCGTGAGTTCGATCCTCGGTACCGATAAAAAGGAAATAGACAAAAAAAAAAAAAAGACTTCTTCAGCTTTAAACCCAGCCACCCTTATGCCTGATGATGACCTGGAGGAACAAAGGACACCTCTCCATGAGTGTGCTGACATCCTCAAACTGCAGCGGAACCTACAGGCTGAACTTACTGACCAGCTTTTGAAAAATGCCGACAACTGTTCGATGGAAACAGCTTCATCCAGAACGGCAGAGACAGATGAGTGGCCGGGACAGCAGTGACCACCAAAAAGGAGATACTCTGGGTTAAAGGGTTAGAGCCTGGCACCTCTGCCCAAAAGGCAGAGCTCATTGCTTTGACTGATGTACTAAAACTAGCCACAAAAAAGAGGGTAAACTTCTATACTGATAGTAGATATGCTTTTGCTACTATACATATACATAGAGCCATCTATTAAGAGCGAGGTCTCTTAACCTTGGCCAGAGCTAAGATTAAAAAAAAAAAAGAGAGGGCTCCACAAATCCTAAATTTGCTGGCAGCAGTCTGGCTGTCAACAGATTGCTGCTATTCACCTGAGGAAACAATTTGGCAGATCAGGCCGCTAAAAGAGTAACAATCACATCAGAGAGGCCAGCCGAAAAAGTAACTGCTCTGATGCGAGTCCCCCCAACCTTATCAGAACCAGTCTACACAAAAAAGACTACACTGGTTGTTGTGAGCTATCTAACGGATTCCAGTCCCTGTGATTAAAAGACAAGTACAAAATTTCTAAGAGCCACAGGACTGATCCAGAGTTTGGGACCCTGGCAGAGGCCTGTTGTCTACCTTTCCAAGAGACTTGGTTCTGTGGCAACCAGATGGCCACCCTGTCTGCGGTGATTTCTTCAATGGCCCCCTCATAAAGGAGGCTTAAAAATTGACTTTTGGACACAAACTCTTAATTGTTTCCTCCTATTCACTAGAGACTCTCATCAAGGCCCCACCAGACTGATGGATGTCTAATTCCTGAGCCATACATTATCAGGCACTATTTCTAGAAACAACAGCTTCAAACTCGGCTACTTTGCTGCCTGAAGATGACCCCTCGTTGCCTCATTGATCACCTCACGGAACATCGACCTTATGTAGTTGATAAGCTACTGTCTAGAGTTCCATCCTACTTCTCTGTTAAAAACAGTTATGTCTCTCAAGAGCCCATTTACACTTAAAAAGACCAACATCTGGCAGCTCAACTTCCAAGAAATTCCGGGGGCTAATATCAAGCTAGTCCAGTCTGTGAGCTTCAGATGCCCTCAGTGCCAATTGGTAAATCTAAAAGTACTACAACAAATAAAAACCACTGGTTATCGTGGGACTATGCCTAAAAACACTAAAAAATAGATTTTACAAAAATAAAAAGCCTAAACTTCAAAAATATAAGTGTTTTCTACTTAGTCTGAGTCAGCTCTGATAGCAGTTTCTCTAATTTGGTCTCCCTTTTTATCCGTGGGGTCCAACAATGGCCTGGCTTTTATAGCCTAGTAACTCAAATTAACCTAAGCTTTACAGATCAATTAAAAAAACTCGATTGGGCTTACCAGCGTCAGAGTTCAAAAAAGATAAAAAGATAAGTTAGATTTTAAGGACTATAATTACTAATGACCTTAAAAACTGGCAAAAACTGGGTGAGTCTCTTTTCCTTCTGCCCCTTTACATGCATGATACACCCCCTATGTTGCAGATATTTCCTCTTTTGAGGTTTTATGTGAGGTTTCTAAAAATTAGCTAATTTAACTAATCAAGATCTTATTAAGTCTCCCCAGACTTTTCAGCTAGCTGTGACTTCCATCCACTGGTTACTTCGCTGCTGCCCACTGCAGCTAAAGAGCCTAGGCACCTAGACAAGCGACCTCACCGTAAATCTCTTAAGAGCGACCTCACCGTAAATTTCTTGAGCCACAATAAATTGTCAAAATAGCTAAAAGCCTGCCTGGATTCAACGTTCCCAATGCAGACAAGTCCCAACTTCAAAACACCATCAGCCTACAAATAAGTAAACTGTCATTTTTCTTCCAAGGACACTTTAAAGCTTAAGATTGTCTAATATAACTGATAATTTTGTGTTCTCCTTCTTTATAGAGACCCCAAGGAGGCCTCTGTCTGACTTAAAAATTGTTACTTGTATGATAAAACAGAGTAAATTTAAATGTTGGTTTTCTTTCTCCTTTTGGTTAACAGCTTTAATGACAGCTACAAGACCTTTGTTAATCCTCCTACTGGGCCTTATGTTATAAACAAGTTGATAAACTATGTCAAAGTTCTTAAAAGCTTGTAATTTTAAAGACACATACAAGGTTATAAACAGACGCAATAAAAAAGCTAAGAGAAAAAATTAAATCTCGAGAGCCCCCTTCAAGTAAAGCCAAAATGTTCTCCTTCTGGGAATCAATCCTGCCCTATAGTCTCCCTTTACTGGGACCCCTGGCTAGATTCATTATAGTCATGGCTATAGCCCCTTACCTCATTAACCGAGTAACCCAGTTTGTGAGGGCTCAGATCTCTCAAGTAAAGGTTATGGTGCTACGTCAACAGTATGACCCCTTACCAATACAGGACCTTTAAGATTAAAAGTCATGAAAAAAAAAAAGGGTGGGAATGTGAGAGTTGACCCCCCTGCTATAACCCCCTCCCCGAGTTATAAAAAGCAGCAAAGAATGTTTCACTCCCTAACTCCCCAGAGCGGGAAATAAAAGGGTTAGCTCCCTAACTCCCCAGAGCTATCAGAGCAGAGCAGAAAGAAATGCCTAACTCCCCATAGCTATCAGAGCAGGAAAAAAAAAAAAAAAAAAAAAAAAAAAAAAAAAAAAAAAGAAAGAATGCACCTGCAAGGTTGTTCCGTCTCAACGAGATAAGTAAGACAAGTAACTGTTCTGTTCTGGGCACATAGTGACTGGGCTAGGACCCCCAGTCTCCATGGTTACTCAACCCCAAACCCCTCCAATCAATTTCTGCCAAATCCTATGCTGCTCAAAATTAACCAATGCAATCTGCTTCTGTAAACTCGCTTGCCTCCCGTTTGCGCCCTTAAAAACCCTACACAATTCCCCCTCGGGGCCCTCCGCACTTGTTTGCCTGGGGGACCCCATGCTCATGGTAATAAACTTTATTCCTTCACCAAGAGTTGAGTCCTTGGGGTCTCTTTCCCTGCGGCGTCGGCCCTAACATCTTGGAGGCCCCAGCGAGATAGCACGTCTCACGGGAGGTGACCTCAACAGCTTTGCAGTGGGTGAGTACGACCGGTCGCTTCTTATTTTTACTCTGAGGATCAATCTACCAGTATTTTACGCCCTGAGCCAACTGGGCAATTTTTGTTACCTGTTTTTGTTATCTGTTCTCTGTTCTCTGGTGACTGGGGGATGCCCCACACGGTTTTCCGTGACTCACCGTCTGCGATAGGATTTTCCTATCGGTCTGGGGAATTTCATTCCCAATCTGTGGTCCTTCTGGGCCAATCTGGGGAATTTCATTCCCAATCTGTGGTCCTTCTGGGCCAATCTGGGGAATTTCATCCCCAATCTGTGGTCCGTCTGGGCCAATCTGGGGAATTTCATTCCCAATCTGTGGTCCGTCCGGGCCAATCTGGAGGCACCCCCTAAGGTGACTCATTTGATGTGAAACTCATGCGTGAGAGTGAGGTGGCCGGCCTGTTTGTCCTGTGTGTTGTGACTGTTGTGATCTGTTATTTGTTGTGTCGCGCGTACGCTAACCACTCTTTGTCTTCAGAACACCATGGGACAAAAGACATAGTCCCCATTGTCCCTCACCCTCGACCATTGGTCAGAGGTTCGAGAGAGGGCTCACAATCTCTCCTTACAGGTTAAAAAAGTAAATGACAGACTTTCTGCTCGTCTGAGTGGCCCACATTCTCCGTGGGTTGGCCACCAGAGGGGACTTTCCACCTTCCCCTCATCTTAGCAGTTAAAAACATCATCTTCCGCCCCGGACGAAGAGGGCCACCCCGACCAGCGTGCCTACATCTTGGTATGACAAGACCTCAGGAAAAAGCCCCCACCGTGGGTAAAACCCTTCCTTCCTCCGCCCTCTCCTTGGTTGCCTGTTTAAACTTGTTACTAACTTAAGGGCTTGTTGCCCATTTCTGTTGCAGGATCCATATGGCTTATTAGATTCAAGGTTCATGATAAGAAAAATTATTTCCTTTAGCTGACCAAACTATGCAAGATGCTCCCTTTGTTTGTGTCTTTAATGCTGTGGCGCCTTGTTTAATATGTAAGACTTCAATTGATTGCTTGCAACCTCAGCATACCTTTTAAAAGGAATATTTTTTCCTCTCTGGTAAAAATGTAAACATGTGCACATATATATGTATATCTCTGTTTATTAAAAATCATATCAACTTTACCAAGTAAAAACCAGATGGTAGTATATTTGAGCCAGTTAAAAGGTTACAGTTTTGTTTTTAAAATACAGCATTTTTATGTGATAAAAAGACATAAAATAAGTATGTTTTAGACTACTAAAAGGTGACTTCAAGGGTTTTGTTGAGAGTTTTGATGTTGTCTGAGAAGTAAAAAAAAGGTTAATTGACTGGTAATAGTAAAAAGAGGGACAAAGAGAGTGGTCTTCAAGTAAAGGTGTCTGGCTATGCCAAAATGTAAAAAAAGATTAAAGCTTAGTTTGAGAGGTATTATTGTAAGTTGTAGAAGGCTCAAGAGGATGTAAATTTTATTTGTCTTGATTTATAGTACTGCAAATAACAGGTTTGACAAAAAAATAAATGTGTTTAAAATTTGACAGTATTAGATCAGTTTTGGTAAAAGTATACATAAGATTGTACTTTGCTACAAAATGTTTCCATTAAAATGAGATTATAGGTGATACTAAAAATAAGATACAAATTCTTACATGTGCTGTGAACATCTAGGAGATTATGCAGCACAATTTTGTTACCTGTGAAAAAGCCCTTTTTGTTAAGAATATAATTTTAATAAAATGATGGCCTGCCACGTGACACCCTTGGACAAAAAGCAGTGTGCCATCCAGATAAAGCCGGCTCTCTGATCCGGAATGCCAAAACCATGTTCTCCTTTTGTGCTACCCTGACTGGACATCCAGAGGTAAGGAGGTTTCCCAGTATCGCCAGTTGTTCTCTTTGTAACTCAGTCGGCCCCACATGTTAGACAAAAATTACAAAGGTTTGAGAGGTTTAAAAAAATGCCCCTCAGCCAGTTAATAAAGATAGCACAAAAAGGTCTTTGAGAACTAAAAAATTTACAAAAAGATAGCCAAGATGTTAAAATTGCTCTATGAGAAAAAACTTTTAAAAAACAGACGAGAGTTTCTGGGGACAATTGGATACTGTAGGCTAAATTTTACTAAAACGCTTGCCTCTATATGACTCCCATAAGGGAGAAACTCAAAATTCGCTGAACTGGACTGATAAATGCAAACAGGCCTTCCAACAGCTCAAGCGGGCCTTGACAGAGGCCCCAGCCCTGGGACTCCCTGACGTTACCAAGCCTTTCATCTTGTTCATAGATAAACTCAGGGACATTGCCAAAGGAGTCCTAACTCAGGACATTGGCCCTTAAAAGAGGCCTATAGCCTACCTCTCCAAAAGACTTAATCCAGTAACAGGAGTATGGCCCCCTGCCTTAAAATACTAGCTACTGTGACAATGTTACTTAAGAAAACAAAAAAACACGCTTTGGGCAAGTGATTTCTGTGGTAACCTCTCACAGTTTAGAGACTCTTATCAAAACCCCTCCTAAAAAAAGGCTCTCCAATGCCAGAATTCTACTGTCAAGCCCTGCTTCTAGACCCAGAGTCAATGATATTCAAGACTCCTTTGGGGCTGGGGATTTAGCTCAGAGGCATAAGCGCCTGCTTTGCAAGCAGGCAGTCGTGAGTTCGATCCTCGGTACCGATAAAAAGGAAATAGACAAAAAAAAAAAAAAAGACTTCTTCAGCTTTAAACCCAGCCACCCTTATGCCTGATGATGACCTGGAGGAACAAAGGACACCTCTCCATGAGTGTGCTGACATCCTCAAACTGCAGCGGAACCTACAGGCTGAACTTACTGACCAGCTTTTGAAAAATGCCGACAACTGTTCGATGGAAACAGCTTCATCCAGAACGGCAGAGACAGATGAGTGGCCGGGACAGCAGTGACCACCAAAAAGGAGATACTCTGGATTAAAGGGTTAGAGCCTGGCACCTCTGCCCAAAAGGCAGAGCTCATTGCTTTGACTGATGTACTAAAACTAGCCACAAAAAAGAGGGTAAACATCTATACTGATAGTAGATATGCTTTTGCTACTATACATATACATAGAGCCATCTATTAAGAGCGAGGTCTCTTAACCTTGGCCAGAGCTAAGATTAAAAAAAAAAAAGAGAGGGCTCCACAAATCCTAAATTTGCTGGCAGCAGTCTGGCTGTCAACAGATTGCTGCTATTCACCTGAGGAAACAATTTGGCAGATCAGGCCGCTAAAAGAGTAACAATCACATCAGAGAGGCCAGCCGAAAAAGTAACTGCTCTGATGCGAGTTCCCCCGACCTTATCAGAACCAGTCTACACAAAAAAGACTACACTGGTTGTTGTGAGCTATCTAACAGATTCCAGTCCCTGTGATTAAAAGACAAGTACAAAATTTCTAAGAGCCACAGGACTGATCCAGAGTTTGGGACCCTGGCAGAGGCCTGTTGTCTACCTTTCCAAGAGACTTGGTTCTGTGGCAACCAGATGGCCACCCTGTCTGCGGTGATTTCTTCAATGGCCCCCTAATAAAGGAGGCTTAAAAATTGACTTTTGGACACAAACTCTTAATTGTTTCCTCCTATTCACTAGAGACTCTCATCAAGGCCCCACCAGACTGATGGATGTCTAATTCCTGAGCCATACATTATCAGGCACTATTTCTAGAAACAACAGCTTCAAACTCGGCTACTTTGCTGCCTGAGGATGACCCCTCGTTGCCTCATTGATCACCTCACGGAACATCGACCTTATGTAGTTGATAAGCTACTGTCTAGAGTTCCATCCTACTTCTCTGATAAAAACAGTTATGTCTCTCAAGAGCCCATTTACACTTAAAAAGACCAACATCTGGCAGCTCAACTTCCAAGAGATTCCGGGGGCTAATATCAAGCTAGTCCAGTCTGTGAGCTTCAGATGCCCTCAGTGCCAATTGGTAAATCTAAAAGTACTACAACAAATAAAAACCACTGGTTATTGTGGGACTATGCCTAAAAACACTAAAAAATAGATTTTACAAAAATAAAAAGCCTAAACTTCAAAAATATAAGTGTTTTCTACTTAGTCTGAGTCAGCTCTGATAGCAGTTTCTCTAATTTGGTCTCCCTTTTTATCCGTGGGGTCCAACAATGGCCTGGCTTTTATAGCCTAGTAACTCAAATTAACCTAAGCTTTACAGATCAATTAAAAAAACTCGATTGGGCTTACCAGCCTCAGAGTTCAAAAAAGATAAAAAGATAAGTTAGATTTTAAAGACTATAATTACTAATGACCTTAAAAACTGGCAAAAACTGGGTGAGTCTCTTTTTCTTCTGCCCCTTTACATGCATGATACACCCCCTATGTTGCAGATATTTCCTCTTTTGAGGTTTTATGTGAGGTTTCTAAAAATTAGCTAATTTAACTAATCAAGATCTTATTAAGTCTCCCCAGACTTTTCAGCTAGCTGTAACTTCCATCCACTGGTTACTTCGCTGCTGCCCACTGCAGCTAAAGAGCCTAGGCACCTAGACAAGCGACCTCACCGTAAATCTCTTAAGAGCGACCTCACCGTAAATTTCTTGAGCTGCAATAGATTGTCAAAATAGCTAAAAGCCTGCCTGGATTCAACATTCCCAATGCAGACAAGTCCCAACTTCAAAAGACCGTCAGCCTACAAATAAGTAAACTGTCATTTTTCTTCCAAGGACACTTTAAAGCTTAAGATTGTCTAATATAACTGATAATTTTGTGTTCTCCTTCTTTATAGAGACCCCAAGGAGGCCTCTGTCTGACTTAAAAATTGTTACTTGTATGATAAAACAGAGTAAATTTAAATGTTGGTTTTCTTTCTCCTTTTGGTTAACAGCTTTAATGACAGCTACAAGACCTTTGTTAATCCTCCTACTGGGCCTTAAGTTATAAACAAGTTGATAAACTATGTCAAAGTTCTTAAAAGCTTGTAATTTTAAAGACACATACAAGGTTATAAACAGACGCAATAAAAAAGCTAAGAGAAAAAATTAAATCTCGAGAGCCCCCTTCAAGTAAAGCCAAAATGTTCTCCTTCTGGGAATCAATCCTGCCCTATAGTCTCCCTTTACTGGGACCCCTGGCTAGATTCATTATAGTCATGGCTATAGCCCCTTACCTCATTAACCGAGTAACCCAGTTTGTGAGGGCTCAGATCTCTCAAGTAAAGGTTATGGTGCTACGTCAACAGTATGACCCCTTACCAATACAGGACCTTTAAGATTAAAAGTCATCAAAAAAAAGGGGGGGGAATGTGAGAGTTGACCCCCCTGCTATAATCCCCTCCCCGAGTTATAAAAAGCAGCAAAGAATGTTTCACTCCCTAACTCCCCAGAGCGGGGAATAAAAGGGTTAGCTCCCTAACTCCCCAGAGCTATCAGAGCAGAGCAGAAAGAAATGTCTAACTCCCCATAGCTATCAGAGCAGGAAAAAAAAAAAAAAAAGAAAGAATGCACCTGCAAGGTTGTTCCGTCTCAACGAGATAAGTAAGACAAGTAACTGTTCTGTTCTGGGCACATAGTGACTGGGCTAGGACCCCCAGTCTCCATGGTTACTCAACCCCAAACCCCTCCAATCAATTTCTGCCAAATCCTATGCTGCTCAAAATTAACCAATGCAATCTGCTTCTGTAAACTCGCTTGCCTCCCGTTTGCGCCCTTAAAAACCCTACACAATTCCCCCTCGGGGCCCTCCGCACTTGTTTGCCTGGGGGACCCCATGCGCATGGTAATAAACTTTTTTCCTTCACCAAGAGTTGAGTCCTTGGGGTCTCTTTCCCTGCGGCGTCGGCCCTAACATCTTGGAGGCCCCAGCGAGATAGCACGTCTCACGGGAGGTGACCTCAACGGCTCTGCGGTGGGTGAGTACGACCGGTCGCTTCTTATTTTTACTCTGAGGATCAATCTACCAGTATTTTACGCCCCGAGCCAACTGGGCAATTTTTGTTACCTGTTTTTGTTATCTGTTCTCTGTTCTCTGGTGACCGGGGGATGCCCCACATGGTTTTCCGTGACTCACCGTCTGCGATAGGATTTTCCTATCGGTCTGGGGAATTTCATTCCCAATCTGTGGTCCTTCTGGGCCAATCTGGGGAATTTCATTCCCAATCTGTGGTCCTTCTGGGCCAATCTGGGGAATTTCATTCCCAATCTGTGGTCCTTCTGGGCCAATCTGGGGAATTTCATTCCCAATCTGTGGTCCTTCTGGGCCAATCTGGGGAATTTCATCCCCAATCTGTGGTCCGTCTGGGCCAATCTGGGGAATTTCATTCCCAATCTGTGGTCCGTCCGGGCCAATCTGGAGGCACCCCCTAAGGTGACTCATTTGATGTGAAACTCATGCGTGAGAGTGAGGTGGCCGGCCTGTTTGTCCTGTGTGTTGTGACTGTTGTGATCTGTTATTTGTTGTGTCGCACGTACGCTAACCACTCTTTGTCTTCAGAACACCATGGGACAAAAGACATAGTCCCCATTGTCCCTCACCCTCGACCATTGGTCAGAGGTTCGAGAGAGGGCTCACAATCTCTCCTTACAGGTTAAAAAAGTAAATGACAGACTTTCTGCTCGTCTGAGTGGCCCACATTCTCCGTGGGTTGGCCACCAGAGGGGACTTTCCACCTTCCCCTCATCTTAGCAGTTAAAAACATCATCTTCCGCCCCGGACGAAGAGGGCCACCCCGACCAGCGTGCCTACATCTTGGTATGACAAGACCTCAGGAAAAAGCCCCCACCGTGGGTAAAACCCTTCCTTCCTCCGCCCTCTCCTTGGTTGCCTGTTTAAACTTGTTACTAACTTAAGGGCTTGTTGCCCATTTCTGTTGCAGGATCCATATGGCTTATTAGATTCAAGGTTCATGATAAGAAAAATTATTTCCTTTAGCTGACCAAACTATGCAAGATGCTCCCTTTGTTTGTGTCTTTAATGCTGTGGCGCCTTGTTTAATATGTAAGACTTCAATTGATTGCTTGCAACCTCAGCATACCTTTTAAAAGGAATATTTTTTCCTCTCTGGTAAAAATGTAAACATGTGCACATATATATGTATATCTCTGTTTATTAAAAATCATATCAACTTTACCAAGTAAAAACCAGATGGTAGTATATTTGAGCCTGTTAAAAGGTTACAGTTTTGTTTTTAAAATACAGCATTTTTATGTGATAAAAAGACATAAAATAAGTATGTTTTAGACTACTAAAAGGTGACTTCAAGGGTTTTGTTGAGAGTTTTGATGTTGTCTGAGAAGTAAAAAAAAAAGGTTAATTGACTGGTAATAGTAAAAAGAGGGACAAAGAGAGTGGTCTTCAAGTAAAGGTGTCTGGCTATGCCAAAATGTAAAAAAAGATTAAAGCTTAGTTTGAGAGGTATTATTGTAAGTTGTAGAAGGCTCAAGAGGATGTAAATTTTATTTGTCTTGATTTATAGTACTGCAAATAACAGGTTTGACAAAAAAATAAATGTGTTTAAAATTTGACAGTATTAGATCAGTTTTGGTAAAAGTATACATAAGATTGTACTTTGCTACAAAATGTTTCCATTAAAATGAGATTATAGGTGATACTAAAAATAAGATACAAATTCTTACATGTGCTGTGAACATCTAGGAGATTATGCAGCACAATTTTGTTACCTGTGAAAAAGCCCTTTTTGTTAAGAATATAATTTTAATAAAATGATGGCCTGCCACGTGACACCCTTGGACAAAAAGCAGTGTGCCATCCAGATAAAGCCGGCTCTCTGATCCGGAATGCCAAAACCATGTTCTCCTTTTGTGCTACCCTGACTGGACATCCAGAGGTAAGGAGGTTTCCCAGTATCGCCAGTTGTTCTCTTTGTAACTCAGTCGGCCCCACATGTTAGACAAAAATTACAAAGGTTTGAGAGGTTTAAAAAAATGCCCCTCAGCCAGTTAATAAAGATAGCACAAAAAGGTCTTTGAGAACTAAAAAATTTACAAAAAGATAGCCAAGATGTTAAAATTGCTCTATGAGAAAAAACTTTTAAAAAACAGACGAGAGTTTCTGGGGACAATTGGATACTGTAGGCTAAATTTTACTAAAACGCTTGCCTCTATATGACTCCCATAAGGGAGAAACTCAAAATTCGCTGAACTGGACTGATAAATGCAAACAGGCCTTCCAACAGCTCAAGCGGGCCTTGACAGAGGCCCCAGCCCTGGGACTCCCTGACGTTACCAAGCCTTTCATCTTGTTCATAGATAAACTCAGGGACATTGCCAAAGGAGTCCTAACTCAGGACATTGGCCCTTAAAAGAGGCCTATAGCCTACCTCTCCAAAAGACTTAATCCAGTAACAGGAGTATGGCCCCCTGCCTTAAAATACTAGCTACTGTGACAATGTTACTTAAGAAAACAAAAAAACACGCTTTGGGCAAGTGATTTCTGTGGTAACCTCTCACAGTTTAGAGACTCTTATCAAAACCCCTCCTAAAAAAAGGCTCTCCAATGCCAGAATTCTACTGTCAAGCCCTGCTTCTAGACCCAGAGTCAATGATATTCAAGACTCCTTTGGGGCTGGGGATTTAGCTCAGCGGCATAAGCGCCTGCTTTGCAAGCAGGCAGTCGTGAGTTCGATCCTCGGTACCGATAAAAAGGAAATAGACAAAAAAAAAAAAAAAAGACTTCTTCAGCTTTAAACCCAGCCACCCTTATGCCTGATGATGACCTGGAGGAACAAAGGACACCTCTCCATGAGTGTGCTGACATCCTCAAACTGCAGCGGAACCTACAGGCTGAACTTACTGACCAGCTTTTGAAAAATGCCGACAACTGTTCGATGGAAACAGCTTCATCCAGAACGGCAGAGACAGATGAGTGGCCGGGACAGCAGTGACCACCAAAAAGGAGATACTCTGGATTAAAGGGTTAGAGCCTGGCACCTCTGCCCAAAAGGCAGAGCTCATTGCTTTTACTGATGTACTAAAACTAGCCACAAAAAAGAGGGTAAACATCTATACTGATAGTAGATATGCTTTTGCTACTATACATATACATAGAGCCATCTATTAAGAGCGAGGTCTCTTAACCTTGGCCAGAGCTAAGATTAAAAAAAAAAAAAAAAAAAAAAAGAGAGGGCTCCACAAATCCTAAATTTGCTGGCAGCAGTCTGGCTGTCAACAGATTGCTGCTATTCACCTGAGGAAACAGTTTGGCAGATCAGGCCGCTAAAAGAGTAACAATCACATCAGAGAGGCCAGCCGAAAAAGTAACTGCTCTGATGCGAGTTCCCCCGACCTTATCAGAACCAGTCTACACAAAAAAGACTACACTGGTTGTTGTGAGCTATCTAACAGATTCCAGTCCCTGTGATTAAAAGACAAGTACAAAATTTCTAAGAGCCACAGGACTGATCCAGAGTTTGGGACCCTGGCAGAGGCCTGTTGTCTACCTTTCCAAGAGACTTGGTTCTGTGGCAACCAGATGGCCACCCTGTCTGCGGTGATTTCTTCAATGGCCCCCTAATAAAGGAGGCTTAAAAATTGACTTTTGGACACAAACTCTTAATTGTTTCCTCCTATTCACTAGAGACTCTCATCAAGGCCCCACCAGACTGATGGATGTCTAATTCCTGAGCCATACATTATCAGGCACTATTTCTAGAAACAACAGCTTCAAACTCGGCTACTTTGCTGCCTGAGGATGACCCCTCGTTGCCTCATTGATCACCTCACGGAACATCGACCTTATGTAGTTGATAAGCTACTGTCTAGAGTTCCATCCTACTTCTCTGATAAAAACAGTTATGTCTCTCAAGAGCCCATTTACACTTAAAAAGACCAACATCTGGCAGCTCAACTTCCAAGAGATTCCGGGGGCTAATATCAAGCTAGTCCAGTCTGTGAGCTTCAGATGCCCTCAGTGCCAATTGGTAAATCTAAAAGTACTACAACAAATAAAAACCACTGGTTATCGTGGGACTATGCCTAAAAACACTAAAAAATAGATTTTACAAAAATAAAAAGCCTAAACTTCAAAAATATAAGTGTTTTCTACTTAGTCTGAGTCAGCTCTGATAGCAGTTTCTCTAATTTGGTCTCCCTTTTTATCCGTGGGGTCCAACAATGGCCTGGCTTTTATAGCCTAGTAACTCAAATTAACCTAAGCTTTACAGATCAATTAAAAAAAACTCGATTGGGCTTACCAGCCTCAGAGTTCAAAAAAGATAAAAAGATAAGTTAGATTTTAAAGACTATAATTACTAATGACCTTAAAAACTGGCAAAAACTGGGTGAGTCTCTTTTCCTTCTGCCCCTTTACATGCATGATACACCCCCTATGTTGCAGATATTTCCTCTTTTGAGGTTTTATGTGAGGTTTCTAAAAATTAGCTAATTTAACTAATCAAGATCTTATTAAGTCTCCCCAGACTTTTCAGCTAGCTGTAACTTCCATCCACTGGTTACTTCGCTGCTGCCCACTGCAGCTAAAGAGCCTAGGCACCTAGACAAGCGACCTCACCGTAAATCTCTTAAGAGCGACCTCACCGTAAATTTCTTGAGCTGCAATAGATTGTCAAAATAGCTAAAAGCCTGCCTGGATTCAACATTCCCAATGCAGACAAGTCCCAACTTCAAAAGACCGTGAGCCTACAAATAAGTAAACTGTCATTTTTCTTCCAAGGACACTTTAAAGCTTAAGATTGTCTAATATAACTGATAATTTTGTGTTCTCCTTCTTTATAGAGACCCCAAGGAGGCCTCTGTCTGACTTAAAAATTGTTACTTGTATGATAAAACAGAGTAAATTTAAATGTTGGTTTTCTTTCTCCTTTTGGTTAACAGCTTTAATGACAGCTACAAGACCTTTGTTAATCCTCCTACTGGGCCTTAAGTTATAAACAAGTTGATAAACTATGTCAAAGTTCTTAAAAGCTTGTAATTTTAAAGACACATACAAGGTTATAAACAGACGCAATAAAAAAGCTAAGAGAAAAAATTAAATCTCGAGAGCCCCCTTCAAGTAAAGCCAAAATGTTCTCCTTCTGGGAATCAATCCTGCCCTATAGTCTCCCTTTACTGGGACCCCTGGCTAGATTCATTATAGTCATGGCTATAGCCCCTTACCTCATTAACCGAGTAACCCAGTTTGTGAGGGCTCAGATCTCTCAAGTAAAGGTTATGGTGCTACGTCAACAGTATGACCCCTTACCAATACAGGACCTTTAAGATTAAAAGTCATCAAAAAAAAGGGTGGGAATGTGAGAGTTGACCCCCCTGCTATAACCCCCTCCCCGAGTTATAAAAAGCAGCAAAGAATGTTTCACTCCCTAACTCCCCAGAGCGGGGAATAAAAGGGTTAGCTCCCTAACTCCCCAGAGCTATCAGAGCAGAGCAGAAAGAAATGTCTAACTCCCCATAGCTATCAGAGCAGGAAAAAAAAAAAAAAAAAAGAAAGAATGCACCTGCAAGGTTGTTCCGTCTCAACGAGATAAGTAAGACAAGTAACTGTTCTGTTCTGGGCACATAGTGACTGGGCTAGGACCCCCAGTCTCCATGGTTACTCAACCCCAAACCCCTCCAATCAATTTCTGCCAAATCCTATGCTGCTCAAAATTAACCAATGCAATCTGCTTCTGTAAACTCGCTTGCCTCCCGTTTGCGCCCTTAAAAACCCTACACAATTCCCCCTCGGGGCCCTCCGCACTTGTTTGCCTGGGGGACCCCATGCGCATGGTAATAAACTTTTTTCCTTCACCAAGAGTTGAGTCCTTGGGGTCTCTTTCCCTGCGGCGTCGGCCCTAACATCTTGGAGGCCCCAGCGAGATAGCACGTCTCACGGGAGGTGACCTCAACGGCTCTGCGGTGGGTGAGTACGACCGGTCGCTTCTTATTTTTACTCTGAGGATCAATCTACCAGTATTTTACGCCCCGAGCCAACTGGGCAATTTTTGTTACCTGTTTTTGTTATCTGTTCTCTGTTCTCTGGTGACCGGGGGATGCCCCACATGGTTTTCCGTGACTCACCGTCTGCGATAGGATTTTCCTATCGGTCTGGGGAATTTCATTCCCAATCTGTGGTCCTTCTGGGCCAATCTGGGGAATTTCATTCCCAATCTGTGGTCCTTCTGGGCCAATCTGGGGAATTTCATTCCCAATCTGTGGTCCTTCTGGGCCAATCTGGGGAATTTCATTCCCAATCTGTGGTCCTTCTGGGCCAATCTGGGGAATTTCATCCCCAATCTGTGGTCCGTCTGGGCCAATCTGGGGAATTTCATTCCCAATCTGTGGTCCGTCCGGGCCAATCTGGAGGCACCCCCTAAGGTGACTCATTTGATGTGAAACTCATGCGTGAGAGTGAGGTGGCCGGCCTGTTTGTCCTGTGTGTTGTGACTGTTGTGATCTGTTATTTGTTGTGTCGCACGTACGCTAACCACTCTTTGTCTTCAGAACACCATGGGACAAAAGACATAGTCCCCATTGTCCCTCACCCTCGACCATTGGTCAGAGGTTCGAGAGAGGGCTCACAATCTCTCCTTACAGGTTAAAAAAGTAAATGACAGACTTTCTGCTCGTCTGAGTGGCCCACATTCTCCGTGGGTTGGCCACCAGAGGGGACTTTCCACCTTCCCCTCATCTTAGCAGTTAAAAACATCATCTTCCGCCCCGGACGAAGAGGGCCACCCCGACCAGCGTGCCTACATCTTGGTATGACAAGACCTCAGGAAAAAGCCCCCACCGTGGGTAAAACCCTTCCTTCCTCCGCCCTCTCCTTGGTTGCCTGTTTAAACTTGTTACTAACTTAAGGGCTTGTTGCCCATTTCTGTTGCAGGATCCATATGGCTTATTAGATTCAAGGTTCATGATAAGAAAAATTATTTCCTTTAGCTGACCAAACTATGCAAGATGCTCCCTTTGTTTGTGTCTTTAATGCTGTGGCGCCTTGTTTAATATGTAAGACTTCAATTGATTGCTTGCAACCTCAGCATACCTTTTAAAAGGAATATTTTTTCCTCTCTGGTAAAAATGTAAACATGTGCACATATATATGTATATCTCTGTTTATTAAAAATCATATCAACTTTACCAAGTAAAAACCAGATGGTAGTATATTTGAGCCTGTTAAAAGGTTACAGTTTTGTTTTTAAAATACAGCATTTTTATGTGATAAAAAGACATAAAATAAGTATGTTTTAGACTACTAAAAGGTGACTTCAAGGGTTTTGTTGAGAGTTTTGATGTTGTCTGAGAAGTAAAAAAAAAAGGTTAATTGACTGGTAATAGTAAAAAGAGGGACAAAGAGAGTGGTCTTCAAGTAAAGGTGTCTGGCTATGCCAAAATGTAAAAAAAGATTAAAGCTTAGTTTGAGAGGTATTATTGTAAGTTGTAGAAGGCTCAAGAGGATGTAAATTTTATTTGTCTTGATTTATAGTACTGCAAATAACAGGTTTGACAAAAAAATAAATGTGTTTAAAATTTGACAGTATTAGATCAGTTTTGGTAAAAGTATACATAAGATTGTACTTTGCTACAAAATGTTTCCATTAAAATGAGATTATAGGTGATACTAAAAATAAGATACAAATTCTTACATGTGCTGTGAACATCTAGGAGATTATGCAGCACAATTTTGTTACCTGTGAAAAAGCCCTTTTTGTTAAGAATATAATTTTAATAAAATGATGGCCTGCCACGTGACACCCTTGGACAAAAAGCAGTGTGCCATCCAGATAAAGCCGGCTCTCTGATCCGGAATGCCAAAACCATGTTCTCCTTTTGTGCTACCCTGACTGGACATCCAGAGGTAAGGAGGTTTCCCAGTATCGCCAGTTGTTCTCTTTGTAACTCAGTCGGCCCCACATGTTAGACAAAAATTACAAAGGTTTGAGAGGTTTAAAAAAATGCCCCTCAGCCAGTTAATAAAGATAGCACAAAAAGGTCTTTGAGAACTAAAAAATTTACAAAAAGATAGCCAAGATGTTAAAATTGCTCTATGAGAAAAAACTTTTAAAAAACAGACGAGAGTTTCTGGGGACAATTGGATACTGTAGGCTAAATTTTACTAAAACGCTTGCCTCTATATGACTCCCATAAGGGAGAAACTCAAAATTCGCTGAACTGGACTGATAAATGCAAACAGGCCTTCCAACAGCTCAAGCGGGCCTTGACAGAGGCCCCAGCCCTGGGACTCCCTGACGTTACCAAGCCTTTCATCTTGTTCATAGATAAACTCAGGGACATTGCCAAAGGAGTCCTAACTCAGGACATTGGCCCTTAAAAGAGGCCTATAGCCTACCTCTCCAAAAGACTTAATCCAGTAACAGGAGTATGGCCCCCTGCCTTAAAATACTAGCTACTGTGACAATGTTACTTAAGAAAACAAAAAAACACGCTTTGGGCAAGTGATTTCTGTGGTAACCTCTCACAGTTTAGAGACTCTTATCAAAACCCCTCCTAAAAAAAGGCTCTCCAATGCCAGAATTCTACTGTCAAGCCCTGCTTCTAGACCCAGAGTCAATGATATTCAAGACTCCTTTGGGGCTGGGGATTTAGCTCAGCGGCATAAGCGCCTGCTTTGCAAGCAGGCAGTCGTGAGTTCGATCCTCGGTACCGATAAAAAGGAAATAGACAAAAAAAAAAAAAAAGACTTCTTCAGCTTTAAACCCAGCCACCCTTATGCCTGATGATGACCTGGAGGAACAAAGGACACCTCTCCATGAGTGTGCTGACATCCTCAAACTGCAGCGGAACCTACAGGCTGAACTTACTGACCAGCTTTTGAAAAATGCCGACAACTGTTCGATGGAAACAGCTTCATCCAGAACGGCAGAGACAGATGAGTGGCCGGGACAGCAGTGACCACCAAAAAGGAGATACTCTGGATTAAAGGGTTAGAGCCTGGCACCTCTGCCCAAAAGGCAGAGCTCATTGCTTTTACTGATGTACTAAAACTAGCCACAAAAAAGAGGGTAAACATCTATACTGATAGTAGATATGCTTTTGCTACTATACATATACATAGAGCCATCTATTAAGAGCGAGGTCTCTTAACCTTGGCCAGAGCTAAGATTAAAAAAAAAAAAAAAAAAAAAGAGAGAGGGCTCCACAAATCCTAAATTTGCTGGCAGCAGTCTGGCTGTCAACAGATTGCTGCTATTCACCTGAGGAAACAGTTTGGCAGATCAGGCCGCTAAAAGAGTAACAATCACATCAGAGAGGCCAGCCGAAAAAGTAACTGCTCTGATGCGAGTTCCCCCGACCTTATCAGAACCAGTCTACACAAAAAAGACTACACTGGTTGTTGTGAGCTATCTAACAGATTCCAGTCCCTGTGATTAAAAGACAAGTACAAAATTTCTAAGAGCCACAGGACTGATCCAGAGTTTGGGACCCTGGCAGAGGCCTGTTGTCTACCTTTCCAAGAGACTTGGTTCTGTGGCAACCAGATGGCCACCCTGTCTGCGGTGATTTCTTCAATGGCCCCCTAATAAAGGAGGCTTAAAAATTGACTTTTGGACACAAACTCTTAATTGTTTCCTCCTATTCACTAGAGACTCTCATCAAGGCCCCACCAGACTGATGGATGTCTAATTCCTGAGCCATACATTATCAGGCACTATTTCTAGAAACAACAGCTTCAAACTCGGCTACTTTGCTGCCTGAGGATGACCCCTCGTTGCCTCATTGATCACCTCACGGAACATCGACCTTATGTAGTTGATAAGCTACTGTCTAGAGTTCCATCCTACTTCTCTGATAAAAACAGTTATGTCTCTCAAGAGCCCATTTACACTTAAAAAGACCAACATCTGGCAGCTCAACTTCCAAGAGATTCCGGGGGCTAATATCAAGCTAGTCCAGTCTGTGAGCTTCAGATGCCCTCAGTGCCAATTGGTAAATCTAAAAGTACTACAACAAATAAAAACCACTGGTTATCGTGGGACTATGCCTAAAAACACTAAAAAATAGATTTTACAAAAATAAAAAGCCTAAACTTCAAAAATATAAGTGTTTTCTACTTAGTCTGAGTCAGCTCTGATAGCAGTTTCTCTAATTTGGTCTCCCTTTTTATCCGTGGGGTCCAACAATGGCCTGGCTTTTATAGCCTAGTAACTCAAATTAACCTAAGCTTTACAGATCAATTAAAAAAAACTCGATTGGGCTTACCAGCCTCAGAGTTCAAAAAAGATAAAAAGATAAGTTAGATTTTAAAGACTATAATTACTAATGACCTTAAAAACTGGCAAAAACTGGGTGAGTCTCTTTTCCTTCTGCCCCTTTACATGCATGATACACCCCCTATGTTGCAGATATTTCCTCTTTTGAGGTTTTATGTGAGGTTTCTAAAAATTAGCTAATTTAACTAATCAAGATCTTATTAAGTCTCCCCAGACTTTTCAGCTAGCTGTAACTTCCATCCACTGGTTACTTCGCTGCTGCCCACTGCAGCTAAAGAGCCTAGGCACCTAGACAAGCGACCTCACCGTAAATCTCTTAAGAGCGACCTCACCGTAAATTTCTTGAGCTGCAATAGATTGTCAAAATAGCTAAAAGCCTGCCTGGATTCAACATTCCCAATGCAGACAAGTCCCAACTTCAAAAGACCGTGAGCCTACAAATAAGTAAACTGTCATTTTTCTTCCAAGGACACTTTAAAGCTTAAGATTGTCTAATATAACTGATAATTTTGTGTTCTCCTTCTTTATAGAGACCCCAAGGAGGCCTCTGTCTGACTTAAAAATTGTTACTTGTATGATAAAACAGAGTAAATTTAAATGTTGGTTTTCTTTCTCCTTTTGGTTAACAGCTTTAATGACAGCTACAAGACCTTTGTTAATCCTCCTACTGGGCCTTAAGTTATAAACAAGTTGATAAACTATGTCAAAGTTCTTAAAAGCTTGTAATTTTAAAGACACATACAAGGTTATAAACAGACGCAATAAAAAAGCTAAGAGAAAAAATTAAATCTCGAGAGCCCCCTTCAAGTAAAGCCAAAATGTTCTCCTTCTGGGAATCAATCCTGCCCTATAGTCTCCCTTTACTGGGACCCCTGGCTAGATTCATTATAGTCATGGCTATAGCCCCTTACCTCATTAACCGAGTAACCCAGTTTGTGAGGGCTCAGATCTCTCAAGTAAAGGTTATGGTGCTACGTCAACAGTATGACCCCTTACCAATACAGGACCTTTAAGATTAAAAGTCATCAAAAAAAAGGGTGGGAATGTGAGAGTTGACCCCCCTGCTATAACCCCCTCCCCGAGTTATAAAAAGCAGCAAAGAATGTTTCACTCCCTAACTCCCCAGAGCGGGGAATAAAAGGGTTAGCTCCCTAACTCCCCAGAGCTATCAGAGCAGAGCAGAAAGAAATGTCTAACTCCCCATAGCTATCAGAGCAGGAAAAAAAAAAAAAAAAAAGAAAGAATGCACCTGCAAGGTTGTTCCGTCTCAACGAGATAAGTAAGACAAGTAACTGTTCTGTTCTGGGCACATAGTGACTGGGCTAGGACCCCCAGTCTCCATGGTTACTCAACCCCAAACCCCTCCAATCAATTTCTGCCAAATCCTATGCTGCTCAAAATTAACCAATGCAATCTGCTTCTGTAAACTCGCTTGCCTCCCGTTTGCGCCCTTAAAAACCCTACACAATTCCCCCTCGGGGCCCTCCGCACTTGTTTGCCTGGGGGACCCCATGCGCATGGTAATAAACTTTTTTCCTTCACCAAGAGTTGAGTCCTTGGGGTCTCTTTCCCTGCGGCGTCGGCCCTAACATCTTGGAGGCCCCAGCGAGATAGCACGTCTCACGGGAGGTGACCTCAACGGCTCTGCGGTGGGTGAGTACGACCGGTCGCTTCTTATTTTTACTCTGAGGATCAATCTACCAGTATTTTACGCCCCGAGCCAACTGGGCAATTTTTGTTACCTGTTTTTGTTATCTGTTCTCTGTTCTCTGGTGACCGGGGGATGCCCCACACGGTTTTCCGTGACTCACCGTCTGCGATAGGATTTTCCTATCGGTCTGGGGAATTTCATTCCCAATCTGTGGTCCTTCTGGGCCAATCTGGGGAATTTCATTCCCAATCTGTGGTCCTTCTGGGCCAATCTGGGGAATTTCATTCCCAATCTGTGGTCCTTCTGGGCCAATCTGGGGAATTTCATTCCCAATCTGTGGTCCTTCTGGGCCAATCTGGGGAATTTCATCCCCAATCTGTGGTCCGTCTGGGCCAATCTGGGGAATTTCATTCCCAATCTGTGGTCCGTCCGGGCCAATCTGGAGGCACCCCCTAAGGTGACTCATTTGATGTGAAACTCATGCGTGAGAGTGAGGTGGCCGGCCTGTTTGTCCTGTGTGTTGTGACTGTTGTGATCTGTTATTTGTTGTGTCGCGCGTACGCTAACCACTCTTTGTCTTCAGAACACCATGGGACAAAAGACATAGTCCCCATTGTCCCTCACCCTCGACCATTGGTCAGAGGTTCGAGAGAGGGCTCACAATCTCTCCTTACAGGTTAAAAAAGTAAATGACAGACTTTCTGCTCGTCTGAGTGGCCCACATTCTCCGTGGGTTGGCCACCAGAGGGGACTTTCCACCTTCCCCTCATCTTAGCAGTTAAAAACATCATCTTCCGCCCCGGACGAAGAGGGCCACCCCGACCAGCGTGCCTACATCTTGGTATGACAAGACCTCAGGAAAAAGCCCCCACCGTGGGTAAAACCCTTCCTTCCTCCGCCCTCTCCTTGGTTGCCTGTTTAAACTTGTTACTAACTTAAGGGCTTGTTGCCCATTTCTGTTGCAGGATCCATATGGCTTATTAGATTCAAGGTTCATGATAAGAAAAATTATTTCCTTTAGCTGACCAAACTATGCAAGATGCTCCCTTTGTTTGTGTCTTTAATGCTGTGGCGCCTTGTTTAATATGTAAGACTTCAATTGATTGCTTGCAACCTCAGCATACCTTTTAAAAGGAATATTTTTTCCTCTCTGGTAAAAATGTAAACATGTGCACATATATATGTATATCTCTGTTTATTAAAAATCATATCAACTTTACCAAGTAAAAACCAGATGGTAGTATATTTGAGCCTGTTAAAAGGTTACAGTTTTGTTTTTAAAATACAGCATTTTTATGTGATAAAAAGACATAAAATAAGTATGTTTTAGACTACTAAAAGGTGACTTCAAGGGTTTTGTTGAGAGTTTTGATGTTGTCTGAGAAGTAAAAAAAAGGTTAATTGACTGGTAATAGTAAAAAGAGGGACAAAGAGAGTGGTCTTCAAGTAAAGGTGTCTGGCTATGCCAAAATGTAAAAAAAGATTAAAGCTTAGTTTGAGAGGTATTATTGTAAGTTGTAGAAGGCTCAAGAGGATGTAAATTTTATTTGTCTTGATTTATAGTACTGCAAATAACAGGTTTGACAAAAAAATAAATGTGTTTAAAATTTGACAGTATTAGATCAGTTTTGGTAAAAGTATACATAAGATTGTACTTTGCTACAAAATGTTTCCATTAAAATGAGATTATAGGTGATACTAAAAATAAGATACAAATTCTTACATGTGCTGTGAACATCTAGGAGATTATGCAGCACAATTTTGTTACCTGTGAAAAAGCCCTTTTTGTTAAGAATATAATTTTAATAAAATGATGGCCTGCCACGTGACACCCTTGGACAAAAAGCAGTGTGCCATCCAGATAAAGCCGGCTCTCTGATCCGGAATGCCAAAACCATGTTCTCCTTTTGTGCTACCCTGACTGGACATCCAGAGGTAAGGAGGTTTCCCAGTATCGCCAGTTGTTCTCTTTGTAACTCAGTCGGCCCCACATGTTAGACAAAAATTACAAAGGTTTGAGAGGTTTAAAAAAATGCCCCTCAGCCAGTTAATAAAGATAGCACAAAAAGGTCTTTGAGAACTAAAAAATTTACAAAAAGATAGCCAAGATGTTAAAATTGCTCTATGAGAAAAAACTTTTAAAAAACAGACGAGAGTTTCTGGGGACAATTGGATACTGTAGGCTAAATTTTACTAAAACGCTTGCCTCTATATGACTCCCATAAGGGAGAAACTCAAAATTCGCTGAACTGGACTGATAAATGCAAACAGGCCTTCCAACAGCTCAAGCGGGCCTTGACAGAGGCCCCAGCCCTGGGACTCCCTGACGTTACCAAGCCTTTCATCTTGTTCATAGATAAACTCAGGGACATTGCCAAAGGAGTCCTAACTCAGGACATTGGCCCTTAAAAGAGGCCTATAGCCTACCTCTCCAAAAGACTTAATCCAGTAACAGGAGTATGGCCCCCTGCCTTAAAATACTAGCTACTGTGACAATGTTACTTAAGAAAACAAAAAAACACGCTTTGGGCAAGTGATTTCTGTGGTAACCTCTCACAGTTTAGAGATTCTTATCAAAACCCCTCCTAAAAAAAGGCTCTCCAATGCCAGAATTCTACTGTCAAGCCCTGCTTCTAGACCCAGAGTCAATGATATTCAAGACTCCTTTGGGGCTGGGGATTTAGCTCAGCGGCATAAGCGCCTGCTTTGCAAGCAGGCAGTCGTGAGTTCGATCCTCGGTACCGATAAAAAGGAAATAGACAAAAAAAAAAAGACTTCTTCAGCTTTAAACCCAGCCACCCTTATGCCTGATGATGACCTGGAGGAACAAAGGACACCTCTCCATGAGTGTGCTGACATCCTCAAACTGCAGCGGAACCTACAGGCTGAAATTACTGACCAGCTTTTGAAAAATGCCGACAACTGTTCGATGGAAACAGCTTCATCCAGAACGGCAGAGACAGATGAGTGGCCGGGACAGCAGTGACCACCAAAAAGGAGATACTCTGGATTAAAGGGTTAGAGCCTGGCACCTCTGCCCAAAAGGCAGAGCTCATTGCTTTGACTGATGTACTAAAACTAGCCACAAAAAAGAGGGTAAACATCTATACTGATAGTAGATATGCTTTTGCTACTATACATATACATAGAGCCATCTATTAAGAGCGAGGTCTCTTAACCTTGGCCAGAGCTAAGATTAAAAAAAAAAAAAAAAAAAAAGAGAGGGCTCCACAAATCCTAAATTTGCTGGCAGCAGTCTGGCTGTCAACAGATTGCTGCTATTCACCTGAGGAAACAATTTGGCAGATCAGGCCGCTAAAAGAGTAACAATCACATCAGAGAGGCCAGCCGAAAAAGTAACTGCTCTGAGGCGAGTCCCCCCGACCTTATCAGAACCAGACTACACTGGTTGTTGTGAGCTATCTAACGGATTCCAGTCCCTGTGATTAAAAGACAAGTACAAAATTTCTAAGAGCCACAGGACTGATCCAGTGTTTGGGACCCTGGCAGAGGCCTGTTGTCTACCTTTCCAAGAGACTTGGTTCTGTGGCAACCAGATGGCCACCCTGTCTGCGGTGATTTCTTCAATGGCCCCCTCATAAAGGAGGCTTAAAAATTGACTTTTGGACACAAACTCTTAATTGTTTCCTCCTATTCACTAGAGACTCTCATCAAGGCCCCACCAGACTGATGGATGTCTAATTCCTGAGCCATACATTATCAGGCACTATTTCTAGAAACAACAGCTTCAAACTCGGCTACTTTGCTGCCTGAGGATGACCCCTCGTTGCATCATTGATCACCTCACGGAACATCGACCTTATGTAGTTGATAAGCTACTGTCTAGAGTTCCATGTACCTCTCTGATAAAAACAGTTATGTCTCTCAAGAGCCCATTTACACTTAAAAAGACCAACATCTGGCAGCTCAACTTCCAAGAGATTCCGGGGGCTAATATCAAGCTAGTCCAGTCTGTGAGCTTCAGATGCCCTCAGTGCCAATTGGTAAATCTAAAAGTACCACAACAAATAAAAACCACTGGTTATCGTGGGACTATGCCTAAAAACACTAAAAAATAGATTTTACAAAAATAAAAAGCCTAAACTTCAAAAATATAAGTGTTTTCTACTTAGTCTGAGTCAGCTCTGATAGCAGTTTCTCTAATTTGGTCTCCCTTTTTATCCGTGGGGTCCAACAATGGCCTGGCTTTTATAGCCTAGTAACTCAAATTAACCTAAGCTTTACAGATCAATTAAAAAAACTCGATTGGGCTTACCAGCCTCAGAGTTCAAAAAAGATAAAAAGATAAGTTAGATTTTAAAGACTATAATTACTAATGACCTTAAAAACTGGCAAAAACTGGGTGAGTCTCTTTTCCTTCTGCCCCTTTACATGCATGATACACCCCCTATGTTGCAGATATTTCCTCTTTTGAGGTTTTATGTGAGGTTTCTAAAAATTAGCTAATTTAACTAATCAAGATCTTATTAAGTCTCCCCAGAATTTTCAGCTAGCTGTGACTTCCATCCACTGGTTACTTCGCTGCTGCCCACTGCACCTAAAGAGCCTAGGCACCTAGCCAAGCGACCTCACCGTAAATCTCTTAAGAGCGACCTCACCGTAAATTTCTTGAGCCGCAATAGATTGTCAAAATAGCTAAAAGCCTGCCTGGATTCAAAGTTCCCAATGCAGACAAGTCCCAACTTCAAAAGACCGTCAGCCTACAAATAAGTAAACTGTCATTTCTTCCAAGGACACTTTAAAGCTTAAGATTGTCTAATATAACTGATAATTTTGTGTTCTCCTTCTTTATAGAGACCCCAAGGAGGCCTCTGTCTGACTTAAAAATTGTTACTTGTATGATAAAACAGAGTAAATTTAAATGTTGGTTTTCTTTCTCCTTTTGGTTAACAGCTTTAATGACAGCTACAAGACCTTTGTTAATCCTCCTACTGGGCCTTATGTTATAAACAAGTTGATAAACTATGTCAAAGTTCTTAAAAGCTTGTAATTTTAAAGACACATACAAGGTTATAAACAGACGCAATAAAAAAGCTAAGAGAAAAAATTAAATCTCGAGAGCCCCCTTCAAGTAAAGCCAAAATGTTCTCCTTCTGGGAATCAATCCTGCCCTATAGTCTCCCTTTACTGGGACCCCTGGCTAGATTCATTATAGTCATGGCTATAGCCCCTTACCTCATTAACCGAGTAACCCAGTTTGTGAGGGCTCAGATCTCTCAAGGAAAGGTTATGGTGCTACGTCAACAGTATGACCCCTTACCAATAAAGGACCTTTAAGATTAAAAGTCATCAAAAAAAAGGGGGGGGAATGTGAGAGTTGACCCCCCTGCTATAACCCCCTCCCCGAGTTATAAAAAGCAGCAAAGAATGTTTCACTCCCTAACTCCCCAGAGTGGGGAATAAAAGGGTTAACTCCCTAACTCCCCAGAGCTATCAGAGCAGAGCAGAAAGAAATGCCTAACTCCCCAGAGCTATCAGAGCAGAAAAAAAAAAAAGAAAGAATGCACCTGCAAGGTTGTTCCGTCTCAACGAGATAAATAAGACAAGTAACTGTTCTGTTCTGGGCACATAGTGACTGGGCTAGGACCCCCAGTCTCCATGGTTACTCAACCCCAAACCACTCCAATCAATTTTGCCAAATCCTATGCTGCTCAAAATTAACCAATGCAATCTGCTTCTTTAAACACGTTTGCCTCTCATTTGCGCCCATAAAAACCCTACACAATTCCCCCTCGGTGCCCTCCGCACTTGTTTGCCTGGGGGACCCCATGCGCATGTTAATAAACTTTTTTCCCTCACCAAAAGTTGAGTCCTTGGGGTCTCTTTCCCTGTGCCATTGGCCCTAATAAAACAAGCCCCAAATAAGATCTTTACATGTTTCCCAGATGAATATGTTTGGAAATATTGGGAAAGATGGAGATCAAGACTGAGAAGAGTGCACAACCATTTCAAGGTACAAAAACCAGGGAAAAACATGGGAAAGAAAGAGAGCAGGTTAATATGATGTAAAAATCTTTGATGATGAAAGGAAAAGTATATTCTCATGATGATTTAATCAGGCTGTAGAAGTGAAGTTCTCATGTTGGTTGTCCTATGTGTGGCATTCTGCATTGGGCAGAGGATGCAGGACAGGATTTCTTCAAATAAATCTGGTGGAACACAAAATACTGAAAAAAATCAGCCTAAATCCTGTGTAATCCTTCCCTTTGGGAACATATATGGATAATGTACGAAGTTTCAAAAGAGAAAATGTCTATTGGGTCATGGTTTCACCAATGAAATGGTCACATCACATAACATTTTGAATTTTGCTTTCACACTTGCTCCTGTACCGGGCCTGAGTAAAGCAGAATGCAGAGTAAGCCTGTTCAATAGATGTGCATTCCATAAGTGGTTTAAAAACCAGTGAAACCCTTTGGACTTAGTGTTTGTATTTTATTGGTTGATTTATTTTTCAAATTGTTTGTTTTACTCTTTTTAACTGTGAGTCAGGGAAGCCCTCACTCATAGAGATTTAGACCTCTCCAAAAGCTCTGAAACTATTCATGTAACAGCTATTACATGTTATAAGTTTCTCCTATTTAAACGTGAAAGTCTAACAGACTCTGCCACTTTTCATCTAAATTCAGTGTTGGGCTAAATTCAGTGATGGACTTTTTACAAGTCCTTTGAAATGTGTCCTCCTCTAGTCACTGGTCGTGCTGGAATTTACTTTCTTGTGAAGACAGTATTTGAGCAAATTGACACAAGTACAGTTTGCCACTACTCTGCACACCTGGTTAAGTATCGAGTTCCCTAAATGGTGTGTGTTTTATTTTGATCTCTGCTCACACTTTGCTCATCCAGTTAGAACCACAGGGCTCCAGGACATAGCGTTCCAGGCCTAAACAAGAAAATTTCCATTCCGTTTTGGGAGTTCATTCGTCTCTCATAATTACTTTTTGCACAAATGTGTGCTTAAAGAGAGGCCCTGTCCAAAGTACGAGAGGCCCATTTTCATTCACTCACTTTCAGATTTTCTAAGATTTTCTGTTACTAGAGTTTTGCCCAGACTTGCCATTGTCAAGTGACAGTACACTTCACTTGAAGTTGTGCAGTATTACTTCATGGGTCTCCATGGAAATTCCACCAATGGGAAACTCTTGCTGTAGTCATCTCCAAGTGTTGCTGCCTAAGAACATATAACTAACAAAGGATGTGGTTTCAAGCAGAATGAGGAAAGGAGGGATTATCTTTATTTCAGTGCAGGTTGACCTTTCAAAGAAACAGTAATTCCTATCAAATTGGAGGTAAAATCTTTTGTAAAGAGACATGGACATGATTCTCTCAACTTTATGTCACTTTTTGTAAAACGCCATGGGCATTTGAGAAATTCTTGGCTCCTGAATTGTCCCGTTTTTCAAATTTCTCTTAGGTAAGACACACCAACTTCTTCAAACCATGGTACTGTTCCTTCCATGTAATAAACCAAAGAAAAAAACAAATTAAATTAAAACAAAACCCATGGAATAACATTTGAGAGCACACAATTGCTCAGCAGGCCCATGTAAACACTATTCAAGAAGCTAGAGGTACAGAAGCCTCAGCCTTCAGCCCATGGCCTGAAGTTTTTTCTCTATCATGGCCCCTCAATTCTCTGGCATGTCCACATTAACTCATGATTCTTTACTCATTTCCTTTTCAAATGCACAGGATCCAATATATTTGAACCCTGTTCACCTAGGCAGTAATCATCCAAGGACACACCAGAGGAAGGGCAGCCACCCTCTTGCCTGGGGCCTTGGAGCTTATCACAATAGAAATGGACACCTGAACAAGGGGAGCCAAAACAAAGAGAGGCATATTCCTAAAGCCTGAAGCACAGAAGCTACCTATAGACCAGTCCTGGGATTTCACAAATTATGTAAGAATCTCTGTGCACGTGCTTGGCATGGTCGCTCATGCCTATAATCCCAGCCATCTGGGGGCTGAGGTGGATGGATCCTTGGGAGTTCCACTCCATCTTGGGCTACGAATTTATCGCAAGGCCTCTTTCAACAACTACAAAAGATGTTGTTTCCAAAAAGAGGACAACAGAAAACTAGACACACTTGGTCCAGGTCCGTGGGTTCACTACACGAGTTGTGGAGTCTAAATATTCCATGCTAGGAGAAAATACCTGGGATTTTTAGGAAAAGGGGCATTTGCATCCCGTTTATAAGGGTTTCCCTTTCACCATGTTACATTTGAATTCTGGGAAGACCTGCTGGTGATAAGCTATCTAGTATTATGTTGGTTTAGGTATTGAGCTAGTACCTCATATTTGGTGTTCAGGGTTATGCTGGAATGGCTGCGGACCTCCTTGAAATAGCGATTGCAGACATGTGAACCCTGAGGAAGCTGGATAGTTGAAGCAGGCACTCCAAATATTCATGCACTGCAAGGATTCACTTTCATTTTGGGACTCATCTTCTGGTTGCTTGCTTTTAGTGCTAACTGATACTACCATGGTGGCAGTAATCCAGAAGAGATTGCATGTATGGTTTGCAGGTTTGCTTCCCAAGCCACCAGAAACTCAGCAGAACCCACATCATTGTGGCATTTTCTTTCCTCCCCTGAAATATTTGTCTTTCTAAGTTTGAAAATTGAATAGACTGGGGTAGTCAAGTTTGGACCCCATGTACCACAAACAGAGCTAAAGACAGAGCGAATTACTTCCCTACACTTGTCAAAATATGTCAAATTTGCTTGATCACCACAACTTCAAAGAAAATTTGGGGGCAACTTAGAGAAGTGAATCAAATACTGCATGATTGGAATGGCTGTGGTTGTATGAGGTGGAGAGCTGCAGAGTTGGGCTGAAACTGTTCACAGAAATCCACAGGCTTGTGGTTGTCAGGCAACCACGCTGGGCTGAGATTGGCTGAACATCACTGTGAGGTGGATTTTAGGCTCTAGGTGTGAAAATTTAAAAGACTGGTGTAGTCAAGTTTGGAACCCATAGACCTCAGACATACCAAAAGCTTTTCCAATTACTTCCCTCCACTTCTCAAAATATGTCAAATTTTGTTGATCACTACAACTGTAAAAAAAATTCTGAGGCAACATAGAGAGGCTAATCAAATACTGCATGATTGGAATTGCTGTGGTTGTATGAGGTGGAAAGCTGCAGATTTGGGCTGAAACAGTTCACAGAAATCCACAAGCTTGTGGTTGCCAGACAACCACACTGGGCTGTGATTGGCTGAGCACCATTGTGAGCTGGACTTTAGACTCTAGGATACAAGTGTGCAGTAGGAGACCTGGGTCACAATGCTGGGCGTTGCCATGGAGACCTCAGTGGCACAGAGGACTTTGTAGATCAAGATTTAAATAGGATGAATATTCTTGGCCTGGTATGCCACAATATTCTCTCTGAAGGCTTCACTGCTCAGAATTTGTGGATGGAAATGGTTGCCAATCTACACATGGATGTACTTTCAATGGGATATGAAATATTCCAGGGCCTGGCAGATGATCTCTGACATGTCCTATCATTGAGCAAACCCTTTTCCCTTGTCATGTCTTTCATTTGGCTGAGTCCTGTTCCCTAAGCTATTCAGTCAAGACTTGCTGGCATAATTCACCTGCAGTATAAGAGCTTTCTGTGAAATTTCTCAGCAGAAATCATCTGCAAGCACATAGCTTTTGATATGAGAGACAGTGGTGGAAGTTGAATTTCAAGGGCAGATATTTGAAAACAATGAAACAAGCCCCCAATAAGATCTTTACATGTTTCCCAGATGAATATGTTTGGAAATATTGGGAAAGATGGAGATCAAGACACAGAAGAGTGCACACCCATTTCAAGGTACAAAAACCAGGGAAATACATGGGAAAGAAAGAGAGCTGGTTAATCTGATGTAAAAATCTTTGATGATGAAAGGAAAAGTATATTCTCATGATGATTTAATCAGGCTGTAGAAGTGAAGTTCTCATGTTGGTTGTCCTATGTGTGGCATTCTGCATTGGGCAGTGGATGCAGGACAGGAGATCTTCAAATAAATCTGGTGGAACACAAAATACTGAAAAAAAATCAGCCTAAATCCTGTGTATTCCTTCCCTTTGAGAACATATATGGATAATGTACGAAGTTTCAAAAGAGAAAATGTCTATTGGGTCATGATTTCACCAATGAAAAGGTCACATCACATAACATTTTGAATTTTGCTTTCACACTTGCTCCTGTACCGGGCCTGAGTAAAGCAGAATGCAGAGTAAGCCTGTTCAATAGATGTGCATTCCATAAGTGGTTTAAAAACCAGTGAAACCCTTTGGACTTAGTGTTTGTATTTTATTGGTTGATTTATTTTTCAAATTGTTTGTTTTACTCTTTTTAACTGTGAGTCAGGGAAGCCCTCACTCATAGAGATTTAGACCTCTCCAAAAGCTCTTCAAGTATTCATGTAACAGCTATTACATGTTATAAGTTTCTCCTATTAAAACGTGAAAGACTAACAGACTCTGCCACTTTTCATCTAAATTCAGTGTTGGGCTAAATTCAGTGATGGACTTTTTACAAGTCCTTTGAAATGTGTCCTCCTCTAGTCACTGGTCGTGCTGGAATTTACTTTCTTGTGAAGACAGGATTTGAGCAAATTGACACAAGTACAGTTTGCCACTACTCTGCACACCTGGTTAAGTATCGAGTTCCCTAAATGGTGTGTGTTTTATTTTGATCTCTGCTCACACTTTGCTCATCCAGTTAGAACCACAGGGCTCCAGGACATAGCGTTCCAGGCCTAAACAAGAAAATTTCCATTCCGTTTTGGGAGTTCATTCGTCTCTCATAATTACTTTTTGCACAAATGTGTGCTTAAAGAGAGGCCCTGTCCAAAGTTCGAGAGGCCCATTTTCATTCACTCACTTTCAGATTTTCTAAGATTTTCTGTTACTAGAGTTTTGTCCAGACTTGCCATTGTCAAGTGACAGTACACTTCACTTGAAATTGTGCAGTATTACTTCATGGGTCTCCATGGAAATTCCACCAATGGAAAACTCTGTAGTCATCTCCAAGTGTTGCTACCTAAGAACATATAACTAACAAAGGATGTGGTTTCAAGCAGAATGAGGAAAGGACAGATTATCTTTATTTCAGTGCAGGTTGACCTTTCAAAGAAACAGTAATTCCTATCAAATAGGAGGTAAAATCTTTTGTAAAGAGACATGGACATGATACGCTCAACTTTATGTCACTTTTTTTAAAATGCCAAGGGCATTTGAGAAATTCTTGGCTCCTGAATTGTCCCGTTTTTCAAATTTCTCTTAGGTAAGACACACCAGCTTCTTCAAACAACGGAACTGTTCCTTCCATGTAAAAAACCAAAGTCAAAAACAAATTAAATTAAAACAAAACCCATGAAATAACATTTGAGAGCACACAATTGCTCAGCAGGCCCATGTAAACACTGTTCAAGAAGCTAGAGGTACAGAAGCCTCAGCCTTCATCCCATGGCCTGAAGTTTTGTCTCTATCATGGCCCCTCAATTCCCTGGCATGTCCACATTAACTCATGATTCTTTACTCATTTCCTTTTCAAATGCACAGGATCCAATATATTTGAACCCTGTTCACCTAGGCAGTAATCATCCAAGGACACACCAGAGGAAGGGCAGCCACCCCCTTGCCTGGGGCCTTGGAGCTTATCACAATAGAAATGGACACCTGAAAAAGGGGAGCCAAAACAAAGAGAGGCCTATTCCTAAAGCCTGAAGCACAGAAGCTACCTATAGACCAGTAGTGGGATTTCACAAATTATGTAAGAATCTCTGTGCACATGCTTGGCATGGTCGCTCATGCCTATAATCCCAGCCATCTGGGGGCTGAGGTGGATGGATCCTTGGGAGTTCCACTCCATCTCGGGCTACGAATTTATCTCAAGGCCTCTTTCAACAACTACATAAGATGTTGTTTCCAAAAAGAGGACAACAGAAAACTAGACACACTTGGTCCAGGACCCTGGGTTCACTACACGAGTTGTGGAGTCTAAATATTCCATGCCAGGAGAAAATACCTGGGATTTTTAGGGAAAGGGGCATTTGCATCCCATTTCTAAGGGTTTCCCTTTCACCATGTTACATTTGAATTCTGGGAAGACCTGCTGGTGATAAGCTATCTAGTATTATGTTGGTTTAGGTATTGAGCTAGTACCTCATATTTGGTGTTCAGGGTTATGCTGGAATGGCTGCGGACCTCCTTGAAATAGCGATTGCAGACATGTGAACCCTGAGGAAGCTGCATAGTTGAAGCAGGCACTCCAAATATTCATGCACTGCAAGGATTCACTTTCATTTTGGGACTCATCTTCTGGTTGCTGGCTTTTAGTGCTAACTGATACTACCATGGTGGCAGTAATCCAGCAGAGATTGCATGTATGGTTTGCAGGTTTGCTTCCCAAGCAACCAGAAACTCAGCAGAACCCAAATCATTGTGGCATTTTCTTTCCTCCTCTGAAACATTTGGCTTTCTAAGTTTGAAAATTGAATAGACTGGGGTAGTCAAGTTTGGACACCATGTACCACAAACAGAGCTAAAGACAGAGCCAATTACTTCCCTCCACTTGTGAAAATATGTCAAATTTGCTTGATCACCACAACTTCAAAGAAAATTCGGGGGCAACTTAGAGAGGTGAATCAAATACTGCATGATTGGAATGGCTGTGGTTGTATGAGGTGGAGAGCTGCAGAGTTGGGCTGAAACTGTTCACAGAAATCCACAGGCTTGTGGTTGTCAGGCAACCACGCTGGGCTGAGATTGGTTGAACATCCCTGTGAGGTGGATTTTAGGCTCTAGGTGTGAAAATTTTAAAGACTGGGGTAGTCAAGTTTGGAACCCATAGACCTCAGACATACCAAAAGCTTTTCCAATTACTTCCCTCCACTTCTCAAAATATGTCAAATTTTGTTGATCACTACAACTGTAAAAAAAATTCTAAGGTAACGTAGAGAGGCTAATCATATACTGCATGATTGGAATTGCTGTGGTTGTATGAGGTGGAAAGCTGCAGATTTGGGCTGAAACAGTTCACAGAAATCCACAAGCTTGTGGTTGCCAGACAACCACACTGGGCTGTGATTGGCTGAGCACCATTGTGAGCTGGACTTTAGGCTCTAGGATACAAGTGTGCAGTAGGAGACCTGAGTCACAATGCTGGGTGTTTCCATGGAGACCTCAGTGGCACAGAGGACCTTGTAGATCAACATTTAAATAGGATGAATATTCTTGGCCTGGTATGCCACAAAATTCTCTCTGAAGGCTTCACTGCTCAGAATTTGTGGATGGAAATGCTTGCCAATCTACACATGGATGTACTTTCAGTGGGATATGAAATATTCCAGGGCCTGGGAGATGATCTCTGACATGTCCTATCATTGAGCATACGCATTTCCCTTGTCATGTCTCTCATTTGGCTGAGTCCTGTTCCCTAAGCTATTCAGTCAAGACTTGCTGGCATAATTCACCTGCAGTATAAGAGCTTTCTGTGAAATTTCTCAGCAGAAATACTCTCAAGCACATAGCTTTTGATATGAGAGACAGTGGTGGAAGTTGAATTTCAAGGGCAGATATTTGAAAACCATGAAACAAGCCCCAAATAAGATCTTTACATGTTTCCCAGATGAATATGTTTGGAAATATTGGGAAGGATGGAGATCAAGACTGAGAAGAGTGCACACCCATTTCAAGGTACAAAAACCAGGGAACTACATGGGAAAGAAAGAGAGCTGGTTAATCTGATGTAAAAATCTTTGATGATGAAAGGAAAATTATATTCTCATGATGATTTAATCAGGCTGTAGAAGTGAAGTTCTCATGTTGGTTGTCCTATGTGTGGCATTCTGCATTGGGCAGTGGATGCAGGACAGGAGATCTTCAAATAAATCTGGTGGAACACAAAATACTGAAAAAAATCATCCTAAATCCTGTGTATTCCTTCCCTTTGAGAACATATATGGATAATGTACGAAGTTTCAAAAGAGAAAATGTCTATTGGGTCATGATTTCACCAATGAAAAGGTCACATCACATAACATTTTGAATTTTGCTTTCACACTTGCTCCTGTACCGGGCCTGAGTAAAGCAGAATGCAGAGTAAGCCTGTTCAATAGATGTGCATTCCATAAGTGGTTTAAAAACCAGTGAAACCCTTTGGACTTAGTGTTTGTATTTTATTGGTTGATTTATTTTTCAAATTGTTTGTTTTACTCTTTTTAACTGTGAGTCAGGGAAGCCCTCACTCATAGAGATTTAGACCTCTCCAAAAGCTCTTAAAGTATTCATGTAACAGCTATTACATGTTATAAGTTTCTCCTATTAAAACGTGAAAGACTAACAGACTCTGCCACTTTTCATCTAAATTCAGTGTTGGGCTAAATTCAGTGATGGACTTTTTACAAGTCCTTTGAAATGTGTCCTCCTCTAGTCACTGGTCGTGCTGGAATTTACTTTCTTGTGAAGACAGGATTTGAGCAAATTGACACAAGTACAGTTTGCCACTACTCTGCACACCTGGTTAAGTATCGAGTTCCCTAAATGGTGTGTGTTTTATTTTGATCTCTGCTCACACTTTGCTCATCCAGTTAGAACCACAGGGCTCCAGGACATAGCGTTCCAGGCCTAAACAAGAAAATTTCCATTCCGTTTTGGGAGTTCATTCGTCTCTCATAATTACTTTATGCACAAATGTGTGCTTAAAGAGAGGCCCTGTCCAAAGTTCGAGAGGCCCATTTTCATTCACTCACTTTCAGATTTTCTAAGATTTTCTGTTACTAGAGGTTTGCCAAGACTTGCCATTGTCAAGTGACAGTACACTTCACTTGAAGTTGTGCAGTATTACTTCATGTGTCTCCATGGAAATTCCACCAATGGGAAACTCTGTAGTCATCTCCAAGTGTTGCTACCTAAGAACATATAACTAACAATGGATGTGGTTTCAAGCAGAATGAGGAAAGGACGGATTATCTTTATTTCAGTGCACGTTGACCTTTCAAAGAAACAGTAATTCCTATCAAATAGGAGGTAAAATCTTTTGTAAAGAGACATGGACATGATACGCTCAACTTTATGTCACTTTTTTTAAAATGCCAAGGGCATTTGAGAAATTCTTGGCTCCTGAATTGTCCCGTTTTTCAAATTTCTCTTAGGTAAGACACACCAGCTTCTTCAAACCATGGTACTGTTCCTTCCATGTAAAAAACCAAAGTCAAAAACAAATTAAATTAAAACAAAACCCATGAAATAACATTTGAGAGCACACAATTGCTCAGCAGGCCCATGTAAACACTGTTCAAGAAGCTAGAGGTACAGAAGCCTCAGCCTTCATCCCATGGCCTGAAGTTTTGTCTCTATCATGGCCCCTCAATTCCCTGGCATGTCCACATTAACTCATGATTCTTTACTCATTTCCTTTTCAAATGCACAGGATCCAATATATTTGAACCCTGTTCACCTAGGCAGTAATCATCCAAGGACACACCAGAGGAAGGGCAGCCACCCCCTTGCCTGGGGCCTTGGAGCTTATCACAATAGAAATGGACACCTGAACAAGGGGAGCCAAAACAAAGAGAGGCCTATTCCTAAAGCCTGAAGCACAGAAGCTACCTATAGACCAGTAGTGGGATTTCACAAATTATGTAAGAATCTGTGTGCACATGCTTGGCATGGTCGCTCATGCCTATAATCCCACCAATCTGGGGGCTGAGGTGGATGGATCCTTGGGAGTTCCACTCCATCTTGGGCTACGAATTTATCTCAAGGCCTCTTTCAACAACTACATAAGATGTTGTTTCCAAAAAGGGGAAAACAGAAAACTAGACACACTTGGTCCATGTCCCTGGGTTCACTACACGAGTTGTGGAGTCTAAATAATCCATGCAATGAGAAAATACCTGGGATTTTTAGGGAAAGGGGCATGTGCATCCTGTTTCTAAGGATTTCCCTTTCACCATGTTACATTTGAATTCTGGGAAGACCTGCTGGTGATAAGCTATCTAATATTATGTTGGATTAGGTATTGAGCTAGTACCTCATATTTAGTGCTCAGGGTTATGCTGGAATGGCTGCGGACCTCCTTGAAATAATGATTGCAGACATGTGAACCCCGAGGAAGCTGGATAGTTGAAGCAGGCACTCCAAATATTCATGCACTGCAAGGATTCACTTTCATTTTGGGACTCATCTTCTGGTTGCTGGCTTTTAGTGCTAACTGATACTACCATGGTGGCAGTAATCCAGCAGAGATTGCATGTATGGTTTGCAGGTTTGCTTCCCAAGCCACCAGAAACTCAGCAAAACCCAAATCATTGTGGCATTTTCTTTCCTCCCCTGAAACATTTGGTTTATAAGTTTGAAATTGAATAGACTCGGGTAGTCAAGTTTGGACACCATGTACCACAAACAGAGCTAAAGACAGAGCGAATTACTTCCCTCCACTTGTCAAAATATATCAAATTTGCTTGATCACCACAACTTCAAATAAAATTCGGGGGCAACTTAGAGAGGTGAATGAAATACTGCACGATTGGAATGGCTGTGGTTGTATGAGGGGGAGAGCTGCAGAGTTGGGCTGAAACTGTTCACAGAAATCCACAAGCTTTTGGTTGCCAGGCAACCACACTGGGCTGTGATTCGCTGAGCACCATTGTGAGCTTGGACTTTAGGCTCTAGGATACAAGTGTGCAGTAGGATACCTGAGTCACAATGCTGGGCGTTGCCATGGAGAACTCAGTGGCACAGAGGACCTTGTAGGGCAAGATTTAAATAGGATGAATATTCTTGGCCTGGTATGCCACAAAATTCTCTCTGAAGGCTTCACTGCTCAGAATTTGTGGATGGAAATGCTTGCCAATCTACACATGGATGTACTTTCAGTGGGATATGAAATATTCCAGGGCCTGGGAGATGTTCTCTGACATGTCCTATCATTGAGCATACGCATTTCCCTTGTCATGTCTCTCATTTGGCTGAGTCCTGTTCCCTAAGCTATTCAGTCAAGACTTGCTGGCATAATTCACCTGCAGTATAAGAGCTTTCTGTGAAATTTCTCAGCAGAAATCCTCTCAAGCACATAGCTTTTGATATGAGAGACAGTGGTGGAAGTTGAATTTCAAGGGCAGATATTTGAAAACAATGAAACAAGCCCCAAATAAGATCTTTACATGTTTCCCAGATGAATATGTTTGGAAATATTGGGAAAGATGGAGATCAAGACTGAGAAGAGTGCACACCCATTTCAAGGTACAAAAACCAGGGAACTACATGGGAAAGAAAGAGAGCTGGTTAATCTGATGTAAAAATCTTTGATGATGAAAGGAAAATTATATTCTCATGATGATTTAATCAGGCTGTAGAAGTGAAGTTCTCATGTTGGTTGTCCTATGTGTGGCATTCTGCATTGGGCAGTGGATGCAGGACAGGAGATCTTCAAATAAATCTGGTGGAACACAAAATACTGAAAAAAATCATCCTAAATCCTGTGTATTCCTTCCCTTTGAGAACATATATGGATAATGTATGAAGTTTCAAAAGAGAAAATGTCTATTGGGTCATGATTTCACCAATGAAAAGGTCATATCACATAACATTTTGAATTTTGCTTTCACACTTGCTCCTGTACCGGGCCTGAGTAAAGCAGAATGTAGAGTAAGCCTGTTCAATAGATGTGCATTCCATAAGTGGTTTAAAAACCAGTGAAACCCTTTGGACTTAGTGTTTGTATTTTATTGGTTGATTTATTTTTCAAATTGTTTGTTTTACTCTTTTTAACTGTGAGTCAGGGAAGCCCTCACTCATAGAGATTTAGACCTCTCCAAAAGCTCTTAAAGTATTCATGTAACAGCTATTACATGTTATAAGTTTCTCCTATTAAAACGTGAAAGACTAACAGACTCTGCCACTTTTCATCTAAATTCAGTGTTGGGCTAAATTCAGTGATGGACTTTTTACAAGTCCTTTGAAATGTGTCCTCCTCTAGTCACTGGTCGTGCTGGAATTTACTTTCTTGTGAAGACAGGATTTGAGCAAATTGACACAAGTACAGTTTGCCACTACTCTGCACACCTGGTTAAGTATCGAGTTCCCTAAATGGTGTGTGTTTTATTTTGATCTCTGCTCACACTTTGCTCATCCAGTTAGAACCACAGGGCTCCAGGACATAGCGTTCCAGGCCTAAACAAGAAAATTTCCATTCCGTTTTGGGAGTTCATTCGTCTCTCATAATTACTTTTTGCACAAATGTGTGCTTAAAGACAGGCCCTGTCCAAAGTTCGAGAGGCCCATTTTCATTCACTCACTTTCAGATTTTCTAAGATTTTCTGTTACTAGAGGTTTGCCAAGACTTGCCATTGTCAAGTGACAGTACACTTCACTTGAAGTTGTGCAGTATTACTTCATGGGTCTCCATGGAAATTCCACCAATGGGAAACTCTGTAGTCATCTCCAAGTGTTGCTACCTAAGAACATATAACTAACAAAGGATGTGGTTTCAAGCAGAATGAGGAAAGGACGGATTATCTTTATTTCACTGCACGTTGACCTTTCAAAGAAACAGTAATTCCTATCAAATAGGAGGTAAAATCTTTTGTAAAGAGACATGGACATGATACGCTCAACTTTATGTCACTTTTTTTAAAATGCCAAGGGCATTTGAGAAATTCTTGGCTCCTGAATTGTCCCGTTTTTCAAATTTCTCTTAGGTAAGACACACCAGCTTCTTCAAACCATGGTACTGTTCCTTCCATGTAAAAAACCAAAGTCAAAAACAAATTAAATTAAAACAAAACCCATGAAATAACATTTGAGAGCACACAATTGCTCAGCAGGCCCATGTAAACACTGTTCAAGAAGCTAGAGGTACAGAAGCCTCAGCCTTCATCCCATGGCCTGAAGTTTTGTCTCTATCATGGCCCCTCAATTCGGGGGCATGTCCACATTAACTCATGATTCTTTACTCATTTCCTTTTCAAATGCACAGGATCCAATATATTTGAACCCTGTTCACCTAGGCAGTAATCATCCAAGGACACACCAGAGGAAGGGCAGCCACCCCCTTGCCTGGGGCCTTGGAGCTTATCACAATAGAAATGGACACCTGCAAAAGGGGAGCCAAAACAAAGAGAGGCCTATTCCTAAAGCCTGAAGCACAGAAGCTACCTATAGACCAGTAGTGGGATTTCACAAATTATGTAAGAATCTGTGTGCACATGCTTGGCATGGTCGCTCATGCCTATAATCCCACCAATCTGGGGGCTGAGGTGGATGGATCCTTGGGAGTTCCACTCCATCTTGGGCTACGAATTTATCTCAAGGCCTCTTTCAACAACTACATAAGATGTTGTTTCCAAAAAGGGGAAAACAGAAAACTAGACACACTTGGTCCATGTCCCTGGGTTCACTACACGAGTTGTGGAGTCTAAATAATCCATGCAATGAGAAAATACCTGGGATTTTTAGGGAAAGGGGCATGTGCATCCTGTTTCTAAGGATTTCCCTTTCACCATGTTACATTTGAATTCTGGGAAGACCTGCTGGTGATAAGCTATCTAATATTATGTTGGATTAGGTATTGAGCTAGTACCTCATATTTAGTGCTCAGGGTTATGCTGGAATGGCTGCGGACCTCCTTGAAATAATGATTGCAGACATGTGAACCCCGAGGAAGCTGGATAGTTGAAGCAGGCACTCCAAATATTCATGCACTGCAAGGATTCACTTTCATTTTGGGACTCATCTTCTGGTTGCTGGCTTTTAGTGCTAACTGATACTACCATGGTGGCAGTAATCCAGCAGAGATTGCATGTATGGTTTGCAGGTTTGCTTCCCAAGCCACCAGAAACTCAGCAAAACCCAAATCATTGTGGCATTTTCTTTCCTCCCCTGAAACATTTGGTTTATAAGTTTGAAATTGAATAGACTCGGGTAGTCAAGTTTGGACACCATGTACCACAAACAGAGCTAAAGACAGAGCGAATTACTTCCCTCCACTTGTCAAAATATATCAAATTTGCTTGATCACCACAACTTCAAATAAAATTCGGGGGCAACTTAGAGAGGTGAATGAAATACTGCACGATTGGAATGGCTGTGGTTGTATGAGGGGGAGAGCTGCAGAGTTGGGCTGAAACTGTTCACAGAAATCCACAAGCTTTTGGTTGCCAGGCAACCACACTGGGCTGTGATTCGCTGAGCACCATTGTGAGCTTGGACTTTAGGCTCTAGGATACAAGTGTGCAGTAGGATACCTGAGTCACAATGCTGGGCGTTGCCATGGAGAACTCAGTGGCACAGAGGACCTTGTAGGGCAAGATTTAAATAGGATGAATATTCTTGGCCTGGTATGCCACAAAATTCTCTCTGAAGGCTTCACTGCTCAGAATTTGTGGATGGAAATGCTTGCCAATCTACACATGGATGTACTTTCAGTGGGATATGAAATATTCCAGGGCCTGGGAGATGTTCTCTGACATGTCCTATCATTGAGCATACGCATTTCCCTTGTCATGTCTCTCATTTGGCTGAGTCCTGTTCCCTAAGCTATTCAGTCAAGACTTGCTGGCATAATTCACCTGCAGTATAAGAGCTTTCTGTGAAATTTCTCAGCAGAAATCCTCTCAAGCACATAGCTTTTGATATGAGAGACAGTGGTGGAAGTTGAATTTCAAGGGCAGATATTTGAAAACAATGAAACAAGCCCCAAATAAGATCTTTACATGTTTCCCAGATGAATATGTTTGGAAATATTGGGAAAGATGGAGATCAAGACTGAGAAGAGTGCACACCCATTTCAAGGTACAAAAACCAGGGAACTACATGGGAAAGAAAGAGAGCTGGTTAATCTGATGTAAAAATCTTTGATGATGAAAGGAAAATTATATTCTCATGATGATTTAATCAGGCTGTAGAAGTGAAGTTCTCATGTTGGTTGTCCTATGTGTGGCATTCTGCATTGGGCAGTGGATGCAGGACAGGAGATCTTCAAATAAATCTGGTGGAACACAAAATACTGAAAAAAATCATCCTAAATCCTGTGTATTCCTTCCCTTTGAGAACATATATGGATAATGTATGAAGTTTCAAAAGAGAAAATGTCTATTGGGTCATGATTTCACCAATGAAAAGGTCATATCACATAACATTTTGAATTTTGCTTTCACACTTGCTCCTGTACCGGGCCTGAGTAAAGCAGAATGTAGAGTAAGCCTGTTCAATAGATGTGCATTCCATAAGTGGTTTAAAAACCAGTGAAACCCTTTGGACTTAGTGTTTGTATTTTATTGGTTGATTTATTTTTCAAATTGTTTGTTTTACTCTTTTTAACTGTGAGTCAGGGAAGCCCTCACTCATAGAGATTTAGACCTCTCCAAAAGCTCTTAAAGTATTCATGTAACAGCTATTACATGTTATAAGTTTCTCCTATTAAAACGTGAAAGACTAACAGACTCTGCCACTTTTCATCTAAATTCAGTGTTGGGCTAAATTCAGTGATGGACTTTTTACAAGTCCTTTGAAATGTGTCCTCCTCTAGTCACTGGTCGTGCTGGAATTTACTTTCTTGTGAAGACAGGATTTGAGCAAATTGACACAAGTACAGTTTGCCACTACTCTGCACACCTGGTTAAGTATCGAGTTCCCTAAATGGTGTGTGTTTTATTTTGATCTCTGCTCACACTTTGCTCATCCAGTTAGAACCACAGGGCTCCAGGACATAGCGTTCCAGGCCTAAACAAGAAAATTTCCATTCCGTTTTGGGAGTTCATTCGTCTCTCATAATTACTTTTTGCACAAATGTGTGCTTAAAGACAGGCCCTGTCCAAAGTTCGAGAGGCCCATTTTCATTCACTCACTTTCAGATTTTCTAAGATTTTCTGTTACTAGAGGTTTGCCAAGACTTGCCATTGTCAAGTGACAGTACACTTCACTTGAAGTTGTGCAGTATTACTTCATGGGTCTCCATGGAAATTCCACCAATGGGAAACTCTGTAGTCATCTCCAAGTGTTGCTACCTAAGAACATATAACTAACAAAGGATGTGGTTTCAAGCAGAATGAGGAAAGGACGGATTATCTTTATTTCACTGCACGTTGACCTTTCAAAGAAACAGTAATTCCTATCAAATAGGAGGTAAAATCTTTTGTAAAGAGACATGGACATGATACGCTCAACTTTATGTCACTTTTTTTAAAATGCCAAGGGCATTTGAGAAATTCTTGGCTCCTGAATTGTCCCGTTTTTCAAATTTCTCTTAGGTAAGACACACCAGCTTCTTCAAACCATGGTACTGTTCCTTCCATGTAAAAAACCAAAGTCAAAAACAAATTAAATTAAAACAAAACCCATGAAATAACATTTGAGAGCACACAATTGCTCAGCAGGCCCATGTAAACACTGTTCAAGAAGCTAGAGGTACAGAAGCCTCAGCCTTCATCCCATGGCCTGAAGTTTTGTCTCTATCATGGCCCCTCAATTCGGGGGCATGTCCACATTAACTCATGATTCTTTACTCATTTCCTTTTCAAATGCACAGGATCCAATATATTTGAACCCTGTTCACCTAGGCAGTAATCATCCAAGGACACACCAGAGGAAGGGCAGCCACCCCCTTGCCTGGGGCCTTGGAGCTTATCACAATAGAAATGGACACCTGCAAAAGGGGAGCCAAAACAAAGAGAGGCCTATTCCTAAAGCCTGAAGCACAGAAGCTACCTATAGACCAGTAGTGGGATTTCACAAATTATGTAAGAATCTGTGTGCACATGCTTGGCATGGTCGCTCATGCCTATAATCCCACCAATCTGGGGGCTGAGGTGGATGGATCCTTGGGAGTTCCACTCCATCTTGGGCTACGAATTTATCTCAAGGCCTCTTTCAACAACTACATAAGATGTTGTTTCCAAAAAGGGGAAAACAGAAAACTCGACACACTTGGTCCATGTCCCTGGGTTCACTACACGAGTTGTGGAGTCTAAATAATCCATGCCATGAGAAAATACCTGGGATTTTTAGGGAAAGGGGCATGTGCATCCTGTTTCTAAGGATTTCCCTTTCACCATGTTACATTTGAATTCTGGGAAGACCTGCTGGTGATAAGCTAACTAATATTATGTTGGATTAGGTATTGAGCTAGTACCTCATATTTAGTGCTCAGGGTTATGCTGGAATGGCTGCGGACCTCCTTAAAATAGTGATTGCAGACATGTGAACCCCGAGGAAGCTGGATAGTTGAAGCAGGCACTCCAAATATTCATGCACTGCAAGGATTCATTTTCATTTTGGGACTCATCTTCTGGTTGCTGGATTTTAGTGCTAACTGATACTACCATGGTGGCAGTAATCCGGCAGAGATTGCATGTATGGTTTGCAGGTTTGCTTCCCAAGCCACCAGAAACTCAGCAAAACCCAAATCATTGTGGCATTTTCTTTCCTCCCCTGAAACATTTGGTTTATAAGTTTGAAAATTGAATAGACTCGGGTAGTCAAGTTTGGACACCATGTACCACAAACAGAGCTAAAGACAGAGCGAATTACTTCCCTCCACTTGTCAAAATATATCAAATTTGCTTGATCACCACAACTTCAAATAAAATTCGGGGGCAACTTAGAGAGGTGAATGAAATACTGCACGATTGGAATGGCTGTGGTTGTATGAGGTGGAGAGCTGCAGAGTTGGGCTGAAACTGTTCACAGAAATCCACAAGCTTTTGGTTGCCAGGCAACCACACTGGGCTGTGATTCGCTGAGCACCATTGTGAGCTTGGACTTTAGGCTCTAGGATACAAGTGTGCAGTAGGATACCTGAGTCACAATGCTGGGCATTGCCATCGAGACCTCAGTTGCACAGAGGACCTTGTAGGGCAAGATTTAAATAGGATGAATATTCTTGGCCTGGTATGCCACAATAGACTCTCTGAAGGCTTCACTGCTCAGAATTTGTGAATGGAAATGCTTGCCAATCTACACATGGATGTACTTTCAATGGGATATGAAATATGCCAGGGCCTGGCAGATGATCTCTGCCATGTCCTATCCTTGAGCATACACTTTTCCCTTGTCATGTCTGTCATTTGGCTGAGTCCTGTTCCCTAAGCTATTCAGTCAACACTTGCTGGCATCATTCACCTGCAGTATAAGAGCTTTCTGTTAAATTTCTCAGCAGAAATCCTCTGCAAGCACATAGCTTTGGATATGAGAGACAGTGGTGGAAGTTGAATTTCAAGGGCAGATATTTGAAAACAATGAAACAAGCCCTGAATAAGATCTTTACATGTTTCCCAGATGAATATGTTTGGAAATATTGGGGAAGATGTAGATCAAGACTGAGAAGAGTGCACACCCATTTCAAGGTACAAAAACCAGGGAAAAACATGGGAAACCAGAGAGCTGGTTAATCTGATGTAAAAATCTTGATGATGAAAGGAAAAGTATATTCTCATGATGATTTAATCAAGCTGTAGAAGTGAAGTTCTCATGTTGGTTGCCCTATGTGTTGCCTTCTGCATTGGGCATTGGATGCAGGACAGGAGATCTTCAAATAAATCTGGTGGAACACAAAATACTGAAAAAAATCAGCCTAAATCCTGTGTAATCCTTCCCTTTGAGAAAATATATGGATAATGTATGAAGTTTCAAAGGAGAAAATGTCTATTGGGTCATGGTTTCACCAATGAAATGGTCACTTCACATAATGTTTTGAATTTTGCTTGCTCATGTACCAGGGCTGAGTAAAGCAGAATGCAGAGTAAGCCTGTTCAATAGATGTGCATTCCACAAATGGTTTTAAAACCAGTGAAAACCTTTGGACTTAGTGTTTGTATTTTATTGGTTGATTTATTTTTTCAAATTGTTTGTTTTACTCTTTTTAACTTTGTGAGTCAGGGAAGCCCTCACTCATAGTGATTTAGACCTCTCCAAAAGCTCTGAAGGTATTCATGTAACAGCCATAACATGTTATAAGTTTCTCCTATTAAAACTTGAAAGACTAACAGACTCTGCCACTTTTCATCTAAATTCAGTGTTGGACTAAATTCAGTTTTGGTCTTTTTACAAGTCTTTTGAAATGTGTCCTCCTCTAGTCACTGGTCATGCTGGCATTTACTTTCTTGTGAAGACAGGATTTGAGCAAATTGACACAAGTACAGTTTGCCACTACTCTGGACACCTGGTTAAGTATCAAGTTCCCTAAATGGTATGTGTTTTATTTTAATCTCTGCTCACACTTTGCTCTTCCAGTTAGAACCACAGGGCTCCAGGCCATAGCGTTCCAGGCCTAAACAAGAAAATTTCCATTCCGTTTTGGGTGTGCATTAGTCTCTCATAATTACTTTTTCCACAAATGTGTGCTTAAGGAGAGGCCTTGTCCAAATGTGGAGAGGCCCATTTTCATTCACTCACTTTAAGACTTTCTAAGATTTTCAGTTACTACAGGTTTGCCCAGACTTGCCATTGTCAAGGGACAGTGCACTTCACTTGAAGTTGTGCAGTATTACTTCATGTGTCTCCATGTAAATTCCACCAATGGGAAACTCTTGCTGTAGTCATCTCCAAGTGTTGCTGCCTAAAAACATATAACTAACCAAGGATGTGGTTTCAATCAGAATGAGGAAAGGAGGGATTATCTTTTTTTCATTGCAGGGTGACCTTTCAAAGAAACAGTAATTCCTATCAAATAGGAGGTAAAATCATTTGTAAAGAGACATGGACATGACACCCTCAACTTTATGTCACTTTTTTTAAAAGGCCAAGGGCATTTGAAAAATTCTTGGCTCCTGAATTGTACAGTTTTTCAAATTTCTCTTAGGTAAGACACACCAGCTTCTTCAAACCATGGTACTGTTCCTTCCATGTAAAACACGAAAGGAAAAAACAAAATAAATTAAAACAAAACCCATGAAATAACATTTGAGAGCACACAATTGCTCAGCAGACCCATGTAAACACTATTCAAGAAGCTAGAGGTACAGAAGCCTCAGCCTTCAGCCCATGGCCTGAAGTTTTGTCTCTATCATGGCCCCTCAATTCCCTGGCATGTCCACTTTAGCTCATGAATCTTTACTCATTTCCTTTTCAAATGCACAGGATCCAATATATTTGAACCCTGTTCACCTAGGCAGTAATCATCAAAGGACACACCAGAGGAAGGGCAGCCACTCCCTTGCCTGGGGCCTTGGAGCTTATCAAAATAGAAATGGACACCTGAACAAGGGGAGCCAAAACAAAGAGAGGCATATTCCTAAAGCCTGAAGCACAGAAGCTACCTATAGACCAGTAGTGGGATTTCCAAATTATGTAAGAATCTCTGTGCACATGCTTGGCATGGTCGCTCATGCCTATAATCCCAGCCATCTGGGGGCTGAGGTGGATGGATCCTTGGGAGTTCCTCTCCATCTCAGGCTACGAATTTATCTGAAGGCCTCTTTCAACAACTACATAAGATGCTGTTTCCAAAAAGAGGACAACAGAAAACTAGACACACTTGGTCCAGGTCCCTGGGTTCACTACACGAGTTGTGGAGTCTTAATATTCCATGCCAGGAGAAAATACCTGGGTTTTTTTCGGGAAAGGGGCATTTGCATCCCGTTTCTAAGGGTTTCCATTTCACCATGTTACATTTGAATTCTGGGAAGACCTGCTGGTGATAAGCTATCTAGTATTATGTTGGTTTAGGTATTGAGCTAGTACCTCATGTTTAGTGTTCAGGGTTATGCTGGAATGGCTGCAGACCTCCTTGAAATAGCGATTGCAGACATGTTAACCCCGAAGAAGCTGCATAGTTGAAGCAGGCACTCCAAATATTCATGCACTGCAAGGATTCACTTTCATTTTGGGAGTCATCTTCTGGTTGCTGGCTTTTAGTGCTAACTGATACTACCATGGTGGCAGTAATCCAGCAGAGATTGCATGATTGGTTTGCAGTTTTGCTTCCAAGCCACCAGAAACTCAGCAGAACCCAAATCATTGTGGCATTTTCTTTCCTCCCCTGAAACATTTGGCTTTCTAAGTTTGAAAATTGAATAGACTGGGGTAGTCAAGTTTGGACACCATGTACCACAAACAGAGCTAAAGACAGAGCGAATTACTTCCCTCCACTTGTCAAAATATATCAAATTTGCTTGATCACCACAACTTCAAATAAAATTCGGGGGCAACTTAGAGAGGTGAATCAAATACTGCATGATTGGAATGGCTGTGGTTGTATGAGGTGGAGAGCTGCAGAGTTGGGCTGAAACTGTTCACAGAAATCCACAAGCTTTTGGTTGCCAGGCAACCACACTGGGCTGTGATTCGCTGAGCACCATTGTGAGCTGGACTTTAGGCTCTAGGATACAAGTGTGCAGTAGGAGACCTGAGTCACAATGCTGGGCGTTGCCATGGAGACCTCAGTGGCACAGAGGACCTTGTAGGGCAAGATTTAAATAGGATGAATATTCTTGGCCTGGTATGCCACAATATACTCTCTGAAGGCTTCACGGCTCAGAATTTGTGGATGGAAATGCTTGCCAATCTACACATGGATGTACTTTCAATGGGATATGAAATATGCCAGGGCCTGGCAGATGATCTCTGACATGTCCTATCATTGAGCATACCCTTTTCCCTTGTCATGTCTGTCATTTAGCTGAGTCCTTTTCCCTAAGCTATTCAGTCAAGACTTGCTGGAATCATTCACCTGCAGTATAAGAGCTTTCTGTGAAATTTCTCAGCAGAAATCCTCTGCAAGCACATAGCTTTGGATATGAGAGACAGTGGTGGAAGTTGAATTTCAAGGGCAGATATTTGCAAACAATGAAACAAGCCCCAAATAAGATCTTTACATGTTTCCCAGATGAATATGTTTGGAAATATTGGGGAAGATGGAGATCAAGACTGAGAAGAGTGCACACCCATTTCAAGGTACAAAAACCAGGGAAAAACATGGGAAAGCAAGAGAGCTGGTTAATCTGATGTAAAAATCTTGATGATGAAAGGAAAAGTATATTCTCATGATGATTTAATCAGGCTGTAGAAGTGAAGTTCTCATGTTGGTTGCCCTATGTGTGGCCTTCTGCATTAGGCAGTGGATGCAGGACAGGAGATCTTCAAATAAATCTGGTGGAACACAAAATACTGAAAAAAATCAGCCTAAATCCTGTGTAATCCTTCCCTTTGAGAAAATAAATGGATAATGTACGAAGTTTCAAAAGAGAAAATGTCTAATGGGTCATGGTTTCACCAATGAAATGGTCACTTCACATAACATTTTGAATTTTGCTTTCACACTTGCTCATGTACCAGGCCTGAGTAAAGCAGAATGCAGAGTAAGCCTGTTCAATAGATGTGCATTCCATAAGTGGCTTTAAAACCAGTGAAACCCTTTGGACTTAGTGTTTGCATTTTATTGGTTGATTTATTTTTTCAAATTGTTTGTTTTACACTTTTTAACTTTGTGAGTCAGGGAATCCCTCACTCATAGTGATTTAGACCTCTCCAAAAGCTCTGAAGGTATTCATGTAACAGCCATTACATGTTATAAGTTTCTCCTATTAAAACTTGAAAGACTAACAGACTCTGCCACTTTTCATCTAAATTCAGTGTTGGGCTAAATTCAGTGTTGGACTTTTTACAAGTCCTTTGAAATGTGTCCTCCTCTAGTCACTGGTCGTGCTGGAATTTACTTTCTTGTGAAGACAGGATTTGAGCAAATTGACACAAGTGCAGTTTGCCACTACTCTGCACACCTGGTTAAGTATCCAGTTCCCTAAATGGTGTGTGTTTTATTTTGATCTCTGCTCACACTTTGCTCTTCCAGTTAGAACCACAGGGCTCCAGGCCATAGTGTTCCAGGCCTAAACAGGAAAATTTCCATTCCGTTTTGGGAGTTCATTCATCTCTCATAATTACTTTTTCCACAAATGTGTGCTTAAGGAGAGGCCTTGTCCAAATGTGGAGAGGCCCATTTTCATTCACTCACTTTCAGACTTTCTAAGATTTTCAGTTACTAGAGGTTTGCCCAGACTTGCCATTGTAAGGGACAGTGCACTTCACTTGAAGTTGTGCAGTATTACTTCATGTGTCTCCATGGAAATTCCACCAATGGGAAACACTTGCTGTAGTCATCTCCAAGTGTTGCTGCCTAAGAAAATATAACTAACAAAGATGTGGTTTCAAGCAGAATGAGGAAAGTAGGGATTATCTTTATTTCAGTGCAGGTTGACCTTTCAAAAAACAGTAATTCCTATCAAATAGGAGGTAAAATCTTTTGTAAAGAGAAATGGGCATGACACCCTCAACATTATGTCACTTTTTTTAAAACGCCAAGGCCATTTGAAAAATTCTTGGCTCCTGAATTGTACAGTTTTTCAAATTTCTCTTAGGTAAGACACACCAGCTTCTTCAAACCATGGTACTGTTCCTTCCATGTAACAAACCAAAGGAAAAAACAAAATAAATTAAAACAAAACCCATGAAATAACATTTGAGAGCACACAATTGCTCAGCAGACCCATGTAAACACTATTCAAGAAGCTAGAGGTACAGAAGCCTCAGCCTTCAGCCCATGGCCTGAAATTTTGTCTCTATCATGGCCCCTCAATTCCCTGGCATGTCCACATTAACTCATGAAACTTTACTCATTTCCTTTTCAAATGCACAGGATCCAGTATATTTGAACCCTGTTCACCTAGGCAGTAATCATCAAAGGACACACCAGAGGAAGGGCAGCCACCCCCTTGCCTGGGGCCTTGGAGCTTATCACAATGGAAATGGACACCTGAACAAGGTTAGACAAAACAAAGAGAGGCCTATTCCTAAAGTCTGAAGCACAGAAGCTTCCTATAGACCAGTAGTGGGATTTCACAAATTATGTAAGAATCTCTGTGCACATGCTTGGCATGGTCGCTCATGCCTATAATCCCAGCCATCTGGGGGCTGAGGTGGATGGATCCTTGGGAGTTCCACTCCATCTCGGGGTACGAATTTATCTCAAGGCCTCTTTCAACAACTACATATGATGTTGTTTCCAAAAAGAGGACAACAGAAAACTAGACACACTTGGTCCAGGTTCCTGGGTTCACTACACGAGTTGTGGAGTCTAAATATTCCATGCCAGGAGAAAATACCTGGGATTTTTAGGGAAAGGGGCATTTGCATCCCGGTTCTATGGGTTTCCCTTTCACCATGTTACATTTGAATTCTGAGAAGACCTGCTGGTGATAAGCTATCTAGTATTATGTTGGTTTAGGTATTGAGCTAGTACCTCATGTTTAGTGTTCAGGGTTATGCTGGAATGGCTGCAGACCTCCTTGAAATAGCGATTGCAGACATGTTAACCCCGAAGAAGCTGCATAGTTGAAGCAGGCACTCCAAATATTCATGCACTGCAAGGATTCACTTTCATTTTGGGACTCATCTTCTGGTTGCTGGCTTTTAGTGCTAACTGATACTACCATGGTGGCAGTAATCCAGCAGAGATTGCATGATTGGTTTGCAGTTTTGCTTCCCAAGCCACCAGAAACTCAGCAGAACCCAAATCATTGTGGCATTTACTTTCCTCCCCTGAAACATTTGGCTTTCTAAGTTTGAAAATTGAATAGACTGGCGTAGTCAAGTTTGGACACCATGTACCACAAACAGAGCTAAAGACAGAGCGAATTACTTCCCTCCACTTGTCAAAATATATCAAATTTGCTTGATCACCACAACTTCAAATAAAATTCGGGGGCAACTTAGAGAGGTGAATCAAATACTGCATGATTGGAATGGCTGTGGTTGTATGAGGTGGAGAGCTGCAGAGTTGGGCTGAAACTGTTCACAGAAATCCACAAGCTTTTGGTTGCCAGGCAACCACACTGGGCTGTGATTCGCTGAGCACCATTGTGAGCTGGACTTTAGGCTCTAGGATACAAGTGTGCAGTAGGAGACCTGAGTCACAATGCTGGGGGTTGCCATGGAGACCTCAGTGGCACAGAGGACCTTGTAGGGCAAGATTTAAATAGGATGAATATTCTTGGCCTGGTATGCCACAATATACTCTCTGAAGGCTTCACTGCTCAGAATTTGTGGATGGAAATGCTTGCCAATCTACACATGGATGTACTTTCAATGGGATATGATATATGCCAGGGCCTGGCAGATTAACTCTGCCATGTCCTATCCTTGAGCATACACATTTCCCTTGTCATGTCTGTCATTTGGCTGAGTCCTGTTCCCTAAGCTATTCAGTCAAGACTTGCTGGCATCATTTAACCTGCAGTATAAGAGCTTTCTGTGAAATTTCTCAGCAGAAATCCTCTGCAAGCACATAGCTTTGGATATGAGAGACAGTGGTGGAAGTTGAATTTCAAGGGCAGATATTTGAAAACAATGAAACAAGGCCCGAATAAGTTCTTTACATGTTTCCCAGATGAATATGTTTGGAAATATTGGGGAAGATGGAGATCAAGACTGAGAAGAGTGCACACCCATTTCAAGGTACAAAAACCAGGGAAAAACATGGGAAAGCAAGAGAGCTGGTTAATCTGATGTAAAAATCTTGATGATGAAAGGAAAAGTATATTCTCATGATGATTTAATCAGGCTGTAGAAGTGAAGTTCTCATGTTGGTTGCCCTATGTGTGGCCTTCTGCATTAAGCAGTGGATGCAGGACAGGAGATCTTCAAATAAATCTGGTGGAACACAAAATACTGAAAAAAATCAGCCTAAATCCTGTGTAATCATTCCCTTTGAGAAAATAAATGGATAATGTACGAAGTTTCAAAAGAGAAAATGTCTAATGGGTCATGGTTTCACCAATGAAATGGTCACTTCACATAACATTTTGAATTTTGCTTTCACACTTGCTCATGTACCAGGCCTGAGTAAAGCAGAATGCAGAGTAAGCCTGTTCAATAGATGTGCATTCCATAAGTGGCTTTAAAACCAGTGAAACCCTTTGGACTTAGTGTTTGAATTTTATTGGTTTATTTATTTTTTCAAATTGTTTGTTTTACTCTTTTTAAATTTGTGAGTCAGGGAAGCCCTCACTCATAGTGATTTAGACCTCTCCAAAAGCTCTGAAGGTATTCATGTAACAGCCATTACATGTTATAAGTTTCTCCTATTAAAACTTGAAAGACTAACAGACTCTGCCACTTTTCATCTAAATTCAGTGTTGGGCTATATTCAGTGTTGGACTTTTTACAAGTCCTTTGAAATGTGTCCTCCTCTAGTCACTGGTCGTGCTGGAATTTACTTTCTTGTGAAGACAGGATTTGAGCAAATTGACACAAGTGCAGTTTGCCACTACTCTGCACACCTGGTTAAGTATCCAGTTCCCTAAATGGTGTGTGTTTTATTTTGATCTCTGCTCACACTTTGCTCTTCCAGTTAGAACCACAGGGCTCCAGGCCATAGTGTTCCAGGCCTAAACAGGAAAATTTCCATTCCGTTTTGGGAGTTCATTCGTCTCTCATAATTACTTTTTCCACAAATGTGTGCTTAAGGAGAGGCCTTGTCCAAATGTGGAGAGGCCCATTTTCATTCACTCACTTTCAGACTTTCTAAGATTTTCAGTTACTAGAGGTTTGCCCAGACTTGCCATTGTAAGGGACAGTGCACTTCACTTGAAGTTGTGCAGTATTACTTCATGTGTCTCCATGGAAATTCCACCAATGGGAAACACTTGCTGTAGTCATCTCCAAGTGTTGCTGCCTAAGAAAATATAACTAACAAAGATGTGGTTTCAAGCCGAATGAGGAAAGTAGGGATTATCTTTATTTCAGTGCAGGTTGACCTTTCAAAAAACAGTAATTCCTATCAAATAGGAGGTAAAATCTTTTGTAAAGAGACATGGACATGACACGCTCAACTTTATGTCACTTTTTTTAAAACGCCAAGGGCATTTGAAAAATTCTTGGCTCCTGAATTGTACAGTTTTTCAAATTTCTCTTAGGTAAGACACACCAGCTTCTTCAAACCATGGTACTGTTCCTTCCATGTAACAAACCAAAGGAAAAAGCAAAATAAATTAAAACAAAACCCATGAAATAACATTTGAGAGCACACAATTGCTCAGCAGACCCATGTAAACACTATTCAAGAAGCTAGAGGTACAGAAGCCTCAGCCTTCAGCCCATGGCCTGAAATTTTGTCTCTATCATGGCCCCTCAATTCCCTGGCATGTCCACATTAACTCATGAAACTTTACTCATTTCCTTTTCAAATGCACAGGATCCAGTATATTTGAACCCTGTTCACCTAGGCAGTAATCATCCAAGGACACACCAGAGGAAGGGCAGCCACCCCCTTGCCTGGGGCCTTGAAGCTTATCACAATAGAAATGGACACCTGAACAAGGGGAGACAAAACAAAGAGAGGCCTATTCCTAAAGCCTGAAGCACAGAAGCTTCCTATAGACCAGTAGTGGGATTTCACAAATTATGTAAGAATCTCTGTGCACATGCTTGGCATGGTCACTCATGCCTATAATCCCAGCCATCTGGGGGCTGAGGTGGATGGATCCTTGGGAGTTCCACTCCATCTCGGGCTATGAATTTATCTCAAGGCCTCTTTCAACAACTACATATGATGTTGTTTCCAAAAAGAGGACAACAGAAAACTAGACACACTTGGTCCAGGTCCCTGGGTTCACTACACGAGTTGTGGAGTCTAAATATTCCATGCCAGGAGAAAATACCTGGGATTTTTAGGGAAAGGGGCATTTGCATCCCGGTTCTATGGGTTTCCCTTTCACCATGTTACATTTGAATTCTGAGAAGACCTGCTGGTGATAAGCTATCTAGTATTATGTTGGTTTAGGTATTGAGCTAGTACCTCATGTTTAGTGTTCAGGGTTATGCTGGAATGGCTGCAGACCTCCTTGAAATAGTGATTGCAGACATGTTAACCCCGAAGAAGCTGCATAGTTGAAGCAGGCACTCGAAATATTCATGCACTGCAAGGATTGACTTTCATTTTGGGACTCATCTTCTGGTTGCTGGCTTTTAGTGCTAACTGATAATACCATGGTGGCAGTAATCCAGCAGAGATTGCATGATTGGTTTGCAGTTTTGCTTCCCAAGCCACCAGAAACTCAGCAGAACCCAAATCATTGTGGCATTTTCTTTCCTCCCCTGAAACATTTGGCTTTCTAAGTTTGAAAATTGAATAGACTGGGGTAGTCAAGTTTGGACACTATGTACCACAAACAGAGCTAAAGACAGAGCGAATTACTTCCCTCCACTTGTCAAAATATATCAAATTTGCTTGATCACCACAACTTCAAATAAAATTCGGGGGCAACTTAGCGAGGTGAATCAAATACTGCATGATTGGAATGGCTGTGGTTGTATGAGGTGGAGAGCTGCAGAGTTGGGCTGAAACTGTTCACAGAAATCCACAAGCTTTTGGTTGCCAGGCAACCACACTGGGCTGTGATTGGCTGAGCACCATTGTGAGCTGGACTTTAGACTCTAGGATACAAGTGTGCAGTAGGAGACCTGAGTCACAATGCTGGGCGTTGCCATGGAGAACTCAGTTGCACAGAGAACCTTGTAGGGCAAGATTTAAATAGGATGAATATTCTTGGCCTGGTATGCCACAATATACTCTCTGAAGGCTTCACTGCTCAGAATTTGTGGATGGAAATGCTTGCCAATCTACATATGGATGTACTTTCAATGGGATATGAAATATGCCAGGGCCTGGCAGATGATCTCTGCCATGTCCTATCCTTGAGCATACACTTTTCCCTTGTCATGTCTGTCATTTGGCTGAGTCCTGTTCCCTAAGCTATTCAGTCAAGACTTGCTGGCATCATTCACCTGCAGTATAAGAGCTTTCTGTGAAATTTCTCAGCAGAAATCCTCTGCAAGCACATAGCTTTGGATATGAGAGACAGTGGTGGAAGTTGAATTTCAAGGGCAGATATTTGAAAACAATGAAACAAGGCCCGAATAAGATCTTTACATGTTTCCCAGATGAATATGTTTGGAAATATTGGGGAAGATGGAGATCAAGACTGAGAAGAGTGCACACCCATTTCAAGGTACAAAAACCAGGGAAAAACTTGGGAAAGCAAGAGAGCTGGTTAATCTGATGTAAAAATCTTGATGATGAAAGGAAAAGTACATTCTCATGATGATTTAATCAGGCTGTAGAAATGAAGTTCTCATGTTGGTTGCCCTATGTGTGGCCTTCTGCATTGGGCAGTGGATGCAGGACAGGAGATCTTCAAATAAATCTGGTGGAACACAAAATACTGAAAAAAATCAGCCTAAATCCTGTGTAATCCTTCCCTTTGAGAAAATAAATGGATAATGTACGAAGTTTCAAAAGAGAAAATTGATAGAGTTATTTCCAAAAGATGAAAAATATTAACAAAGATGAGAAATATAAAATAAAAAGCGGCCTTTATTCTGAGAACACGGAGAGAGATGACCGGCACCCCCACCGCTGGCGTCCGGCGATCTCTCCGGCGGACACGCGGCATGGGGGCCTGTAAATAGCCTCGGTTTGGGGTGGAACCTAAGGCGGGCATTAGGGATACACAGGTAGCCCATTGGTCCTAGGTTTGGCGCCATATGTATATTCCCAGGGGCGGGAAGATGGCGTCACAGGTAACTTCCTAGGGGCAGGGCAAGATGGGGCTTCCTGCTTCCGGTTGTGGCTTTCCTGGCTACAGTTTCCTGCCTGGGACAAAACCTTTCATATCCCGTCTTATGCTTATTATTATGAAAAGGGGCAAAGATATCTCTCTTTAACTACTTCCTGCTGGCAAAGGGCGCTGTACTGGAGCCTAGGGGAGTCGACGGGATGAAGGTTGATGCCCAGGTAGATGCTGCTGCCAGGTGTTTTAGCCAGGACAGCTTCACTGGTGAATGCACGTATGTCAGACTGGAAAAACAAAGAGACAAAATGTTATGAGGAGACATGGCACTGTCATATTTAAGGACCCAGGTGAGGTAGAAGGAAAGGTGCCTTTGATTTAGACATATCATTCTATCAGGACCATGTTGAGGTAGAAACATTTCCACGTTGAGGCAGAATTCTGAAAATTAAACGTGGGGTTAGGAGGAGTGGAGTTATGAGAGGTGATTACTCCCCCATCTGAAAGCATAAAAGTTAAGACGGTAGGTTGGTGAGGCTTGTCTCTGGAATGCATGATGTTGGAGTCTGTAGGCAATACTGTTAAAGAGTCCTGCTGTAAAAATGATCATTAATAGAATGTAAGAAATTAGGAACCAAAGTGGATAACAAAACATGACTTGGCCTGTTAACTGTGGCTGCGAGGCCTTTGTGAGATGGAGACGGGTAGGCGACAGAAGATGAGATGACCACTCAGAATGATCAGAGTTAGGGCTGGAAGGGCACCTCTTAGCCTGAGCGATGTGGAACCAGGATGGCAATCCAGCAACTTTGATTTAGGCATGGGTCACTGTAACCTGGTTGTAGTCCTTGGAATGATTTGCTGTAACAGAACTTTAGCAAGTATGAGAAAGGCTCTTATGCATCCTGAAAAAGTATAAACCAAGTGAGAAGACAAAAATGTATCTGTGTCTTGACTAGGGTTACCTGAGAAATTGGTGAATAAGAAAGGAAGGGGGTGGTCTGTATCACTGAGGAAGGGTCCACCAGCAACAACAGGTAGGAGCTGTTGAGGCCTCAGTGTGTCTAAGTCAGCCTGTATAAAAGGCATTTTAAGATTTAGGACTGGGACCTGCACAAAATAGGCCCTGTTTGTAAATGGCATAGGTTGACCATCAATACCCCCAGAGATTGAGGACTTAATATAGCAGCCTGAATACTCAGGAAGACCTCTGTATATATGGCCTCTATGTCCACAAATATAGAGAATGTCTTACCTGAGACTTTAGTGCAACTTGGAATCTGAGACGGACACCTTAAAGGGGGCTGTTGTTGCCCTGAACCCCCTCAGCCTCCAGCAGCGATTTTCTGTCGGTGACGAATCTGGCAGTGTCGACATTTCTTGTGAGGGCTATTACTTAGGATGACTTACCCACTCTCTGGTGGCTAGGACAGTCCAGTAGCCCTGGAGTAAGGTCTCAAAGAATGACAGGGTGGGGCATTTTCTTGCCCAGTATCTTCTGCTGCATTTTGAGTGTGGTCCATGGAGGGGGCAGGCAGCTCCACCTTGTGTAGGTTTACCTGTCTCAGAACTCCAAGTGTCACAAGTGTTAAAAATATTAAAAAACCATATTAAGGTCTCTATAAGGTTTGAAGGTCAAGTTTTGCCTTTTTGTTTGGGATTTGGACTATAGTAGAATTAAGTAAGTATGCAGGAATTTAATATTGGCATTTTGGATTAGAGAGCAGGCTTTAATGGAAACATTTTGCAGTAAAGGTTTAGCAATATTATGAATAAATCTATCAAAACTGATCTAATACTGTCAAATTCTGAACACATTTACTTTTAAAGTTGTTATTTGCAGTAGTATGAACCAAGACAAATAAAATAAAACTTTGAAGAAAACCCTTGTCTTGAAATAGAGCTAGTGGTTCCCAGCAAAAAGGAATTTATAACCTTAGTTGTTAAACAGGAGATTGGTGAAGGCTTTGATTGATAAACAAGGCTGGTAAAATTATCAGGTGGCCAATAACCTTGATTAAATGGTTTGAGAATTGTAATAAAAGCATCTTTTGAGCGGAGCCAAATTGTAAAAAAAAGCATGCCTGAGCAGAGCCGGTGATCTGCTGTTTCTCGGCACTCCGGCAGAGCACGCCCAGTGGGTGGGGCAAGCCCTGGAATGTAGCGCGCAGGGGTGGGCTCGGACTGCCCCCGGAAACGTGTAAGGTGGCAGCGGCGACGACGGCGCATGGGGGAGGGAGGGACTGGGACGGCGCATGGGGGAGGGGCTGGGAGGCGACCCGACACAGTGCACAAAGCTGGAACTGCTTGCAGGGCTCGAGGATTAGAAAGCCAATTTAGGAACACAGCTGGGTTTTGATTAGCTTCCTGGACCTGTTTTAAAAATTTGTTATAGTTAGTATGCTTGTCCTGCTCTGGCACAGCTATAGGCCCAGAGTCATTATAAACGTCCTTAAAATGTAAATCATAACAATTAGTAATAAATTTAAATTGCCTGATATAATTCTGTGGGTCAACAGAGAGGCTACCTAATTTAAGGGTAATCTGAGCTAGATCAGAAAAGGAAAAAGGCACATGGATGTTAACAAGTCCCTTGGGGCCAGCTTGCTCCCGAAGCGGTAGCAGAGCCTGAGGAGATTCCGGAGCAGAGGGCCACTGAGCAGCCATCCTTCCGGTAGGCACATGTGAGCAATCATCTGTAGAGCGGCTACAGAGCTGCTGCCGGTTACCCTGGGAAACACGAGCAGATGGCGTCTCACTGTGCGCCTCGCAGCTAGAGGACTGCTGTCGGCAGCACAATGAAGCGTCATGTGCACTGCAACAGGGCGGCTGTTGTAGTTCACAAGAGGAGCCACAAGGAGACGCCTGTTGACAGTGAGGGTCCTGGAAACATGGCGGCACCCTGTCACGTGACCCAAAACATGGCGGCGCCCTGTCGCCATGTGGCCCTCCGGAACATGGCGGTGCCATGCCACATGGCAGAGGGTTGCAACATGGCGACTGTTCCCCGCGCAAGCTGGAACAATCACGCGACCTGCTGGAAGGACATAGCGAGCGAGACCTAGTATGGTGGGCAGGCGGTGAGAATGCTGTAGGGGATACAGAATTCTCAGGAGAGGAAGTCGGAGACTGTGAGGAAGCGCTAACAGAGGGATTAAAGCTGCTGGGAGAGTTATGGGTCCCAGGAGAAGGCGGGGGAGAGGATGGAACATCGGGAGATAACTGCGACACAGAGGGATTAGAGCTGCTGGGAGAACTATGGGTCCTGGAAGGCGGAGAGGGAGACGATCGTACAGTGGGAGGTATCTGCAATGGAGAGGAATTAGAGCTGCTGAGAGAATCAGGCACAGGGGGAGGAGAAAGCGGTCCGGCGGGAGGTAATGGCAGGGAACGAATTTGGTGGTAGGCAGGCGGCGGCTGGGAAAACAATGGAGGGCAGGACGGAAAAGTTTGTGGCGCAGTAGACTTAGCTAAAAGTATCTCAGCGGGAGCACAAGACTTAATGAGAGATGGGCGTGTTCTCAGAATAAGAAAGGCTTGGACATAAGGGAGTTCCAATAACTTGTTGCCAGCTTGACAGAAATCATACAAGTTCCTGAGAATGCAGGGGTCAAATGTTCCTTGCCGAGGCCAAGGCTTGCCGATAAGCGGGTAGGTTGGCCAGACCTCCTGGCAGTAAAAAGTTAGTTGTTTAGTTTTTATGGTACCTTTAAGTTTTAGAGTACGTAAATTGGAAATTAGGCATTTTAAAGGCGTCTTTTGGGAGTTAGAAAATACGTTCCCCATGACTGATTCAGGCAAGAAAAAAACCGGAGGTCCAGAAAAAAGTCGTCACTTATTTGTGGTACCACGCGGCGGAACGGTTCCAAACCGTAAACTCCAGTCGTCACTGAGATTTACGAATGGAGTCTACGTGGGGTCAGTAACAGTTTTGCCCGTGAAAGCGCAAGGCTTTAAGGGAAGTGAGGGTCTTTCAGTGTGGGCGGTCCCAAAAATATCTGCTTTGGGCTATCCGAACCCAAAGAACGTGAGAGATTTTGTGGGCGCAGGTTTGCCCAGAAAGAACCCTGCCCTGGGCGGTCCTAAGGACGTGAAAATGCACAGACCCACGCAGACGGGAAGAACATTCCACTGGGGCTGCCCAGTGCGAAAAGTTCCCCGGGGAGTGCTCACCTGAAATCAGTCTGGCCGATGCGGAGTGCAGGCGGCTGGCTACAGGAACGTCTCGGGAGAGGAAAAAGCTCGGGATTAATCCAGGATGTTATCTGGTTATCTGCTAGAAGACTTTGGGTATGTGGCCCAAGAGTCAGTTGCCTGCTGATCGAGTCACGGCAACAAATGATAGAGTTATTTCCAAAAGATGAAAAATATTAACAAAAGATGAGAAATATAAAATAAAAAGCGGCCTTTATTCTGAGAACACGGAGAGAGATGACCGGCAACCCCCACCGCTGGCGTCCGGCGATCTCTCCGGCGGACACGCGGCATGGGGGCCTGTAAATAGCCTCGGTTTGGGGTGGAACCTAAGGCGGGCATTAGGGATACACAGGTAGCCCATTGGTCCTAGGTTTGGCGCCATATGTAAATTCCCAGGGGCGGGAAGATGGCGTCACAGGTAACTTCCTAGGGGCAGGGCAAGATGGGGCTTCCTGCTTCCGGTTGTGGCTTTCCTGGCTACAGTGTCCAGCCTGGGCCAAAACCTTTCAAAAATGTCTAATGGGTCATGGTTTCACCAATGAAATGGTCACTTCACATAACATTTTGAATTTTGCTTTCACACTTGCTCATGTACCAGGCCTGAGTAAAGCAGAATGCAGAGTAAGCCTGTTCAATAGATGTGCATTCCATAAGTGGCTTTAAAACCAGTGAAACCCTTTGGACTTAGTGTTTGTATTTTATTGGTTTATTTATTTTTTCAAATTGTTTGTTTTACTCTTTTTAAATTTGTGAGTCAGGGAAGCCCTCACTCATAGTGATTTAGACCTCTCCAAAAGCTCTGAAGGTATTCATGTAACAGCCATTACATGTTATAAGTTTCTCCTATTAAAACTTGAAAGAATAACAGACTCTGCCACTTTTCATCTAAATTCAGTGTTGGGCTAAATTCAGTGTTGGACTTTTTACAAGTCCTTTGAAATGCGTCCTCCTCTAGTCACTGGTCGTGCTGGAATTTACTTTCTTGTGAAGACAGGATTTGAGCAAATTGACACAAGTGCAGTTTGCCACTACTCTGCACACCTGGTTAAGTATCCAGTTCCCTAAATGGTGTGTGTTTTATTTTGATCTCTGCTCACACTTTGCTCTTCCAGTTAGAACCACAGGGCTCCAGGCCATAGTGTTCCAGGCCTAAACAGGAAAATTTCCATTCCGTTTTGGGAGTTCATTCGTCTCTCATAATTACTTTTTCCACAAATGTGTGCTTAAGGAGAGGCCTTGTCCAAATGTGGAGAGGCCCATTTTCATTCACTCACTTTCAGACTTTCTAAGATTTTCAGTTACTAGAGGTTTGCCCAGACTTGCCATTGTAAGGGACAGTGCACTTCACTTGAAGTTGTGCAGTATTACTTCATGTGTCTCCATGGAAATTCCACCAATGGGAAACACTTGCTGTAGTCATCTCCAAGTGTTGCTGCCTAAGAAAATATAACTAACAAAGATGTGGTTTCAAGCAGAATGAGGAAAGTAGGGATTATCTTTATTTCAGTGCAGGTTGACCTTTCAAAAAACAGTAATTCCTATCAAATAGGAGGTAAAATCTTTTGTAAAGAGACATGGACATGACACGCTCAACTTTATGTCAATTTTTTTTAAAACGCCAAGGGCATTTGAAAAATTCTTGGCTCCTGAATTGTACAGTTTTTCAAATTTCTCTTAGGTAAGACACTCCAGCTTCTTCAAACCATGGTACTGTTCCTTCCATGTAACAAATCAAAGGAAAAAACAAAATAAATTAAAACAAAACCCATGAAATAACATTTGAGAGCACACAATTGCTCAGCAGACCCATGTAAACACTATTTAAGAAGCTAGAGGTACAGAAGCCTCAGCCTTCAGCCCATGGCCTGAAATTTTGTCTCTATCATGGCCCCTCAATTCCCTGGCATGTCCACATTAACTCATGAAACTTTACTCATATCCTTTTCAAATGCACAGGATCCAATATATTTGAACCCTGTTCACCTAGGCAGTAATCATCCAAGGACACACCAGAGGAAGGGCAGCCACCCCTTTGCCTGGGGCCTTGGAGCTTATCACAATAGAAATGGACACCTGAACAAGGGGAGACAAAACAAAGAGAGGCATATTCCTAAAGCCAGAAGCACAGAAGCTTCCTATAGACCAGTAGTGGGATTTCACAAATTATGTAAGAATCTCTGTGCACATACTTGGCATGGTCGCTCATGCCTATAATCCCAGCCATCTGGGGGCTGAGGTGGATGAATCCTTGGGAGTTCCACTCCATCTCGGGCTACGAATTTATCTCAAGGCCTCTTTCAACAACTACATATGATGTTGTTTCCAAAAAGAGGACAACAGAAAACTAGACACACTTGGTCCAGGTCCCTGGGTTCACTACATGAGTTGTGGAGTCTAAATATTCCATGCCAGAAGAAAATACCTGGGATTTTTAGGGAAAGGGGCATTTGCATCCCGGTTCTATGGGTTTCCCTTTCACCATGTTACATTGGAATTCTGAGAAGACCTGCTGGTTATAAGCTATCTAGTATTATGTTGGTTTAGGTATTGAGCTAGTACCTCATGTTTAGTGTTCAGGGTTATGCTGGAATGGCTGCAGACCTCCTTGAAATAGCGATTGCAGACATGTTAACTCCGAAGAAGCTGCATAGTTGAACCAGGCACTCGAAATATTCATGCACTGCAAGGATTCACTTTCATTTTGGGACTCATCTTCTGGTTGCTGGCTTTTAGTGCTAACTGATACTACCATGGTGGCAGTAATCCAGTAGAGATTGCATGATTGGTTTGCAGCTTTGCTTCCCAAGCCACCAGAAACTCAGCAGAACCCAAATCATTGTGGCATTTTCTTTCCTCCCCTGAAACATTTGGCTTTCTAAGTTTGAAAATTGAATAGACTGGGGTAGTCAAGTTTGGACACCATGTACCACAAACAGAGCTAAAGACAGAGCGAATTACTTCCCTCCACTTGTCAAAATATATCAAATTTGCTTGATCACCACAACTTCAAATAAAATTCGGGGGCAACTTAGAGAGGTGAATCAAATACTGCATGATTGGAATGGCTGTGGTTGTATGAGGTGGAGAGCTGCAGAGTTGGGCTGAAACTGTTCACAGAAATCCACAAGCTTTTGGTTGCCAGGCAACCACACTGGGCTGTGATTGGCTGAGCACCATTGTGAGCTGGACTTTAGTCTCTAGGATACAAGTGTGCAGTAGGAGACCTGAGTCACAATGCTGGGCGTTGCCATGGAGAACTCAGTTGCACAGAGGACCTTGTAGGGCAAGATTTAAATAGGATAAATATTCTTGGCCTGGTATGCCACAATATACTCTCTGAAGGCTTCACTGCTCAGAATTTGTGGATGGAAATGCTTGCCAATCTACATATGGATGTACTTTCAATGGGATATGAAATATGCCAGGGCCTGGCAGATGATCTCTGCCATGTCCTATCCTTGAGCATACACTTTTCCCTTGTCATGTCTGTCATTTGGCTGAGTCCTGTTCCCTAAGCTATTCAGTCAAGACTTGCTGGCATCATTCACCTGCAGTATAAGAGCTTTCTGTGAAATTTCTCAGCAGAAATCCTCTGCAAGCACATAGCTTTGGATATGAGAGACAGTGGTGGAAGTTGAATTTCAAGGGAAGATATTTGAAAACAATGAAACAAGGCCCGAATAAGATCTTTACATGTTTCCCAGATGAATATGTTTGGAAATATTGGGGAAGATGGAGATCAAGACTGAGAAGTGTGCACACCCATTTCAAGGTACAAAAACCAGGGAAAAACATGGGAAAGCAAGAGAGCTGGTTAATCTGATGTAAAAATCTTGATGATGAAAGGAAAAGTACATTCTCATGATGATTTAATCAGGCTGTAGAAGTGAAGTTCTCATGTTGGTTGCCCTATGTGTGGCCTTCTGCATTGGGCAGTGGATGCAGGACAGGAGATCTTCAAATAAATCTGGTGGAACACAAAATACTGGAAAAAATCAGCCTAAATCCTGTGTAATCCTTCCCTTTGAGAAAATAAATGGATAATGTACGAAGTTTCAAAAGAGAAAATGTCTAATGGGTCATGGTTTCACCAATGAAATGGTCACTTCACATGACATTTTGAATTTTGCTTTCACACTTGCTCATGTACCAGGCCTGAGTAAAGCAGAATGCAGAATAAGCCTGTTCAATAGATGTGCATTCCATAAGTGGCTTTAAAACCAGTGAAACCCTTTGAACTTAGTGTTTGTATTTTATTGGTTTATTTATTTTTTCAAATTGTTTGTTTTACTCTTTTTAACTTTGTGAGTCAGGGAAGCCCTCACTCATAGTGATTTAGACCTCTCCAAAAGCTCTGAAGGTATTCATGTAACAGCCATTACATGTTATAAGTTTCTCCTATTAAAACATGAAAGACTAACAGACTCTGCCACTTTTCATCTAAATTCAGTGTTGGGCTAAATTCAGTGTTGGACTTTTTACAAGTCCTTTGAAATGTGTCCTCCTCTAGTCACTGGTCGTGCTGGAATTTACTTTCTTGTGAAGACAGGATTTGAGCAAATTGACACAAGTGCAGTTTGCCACTACTCTGCACACCTGGTTAAGTATCCAGTTCCCTAAATGGTGTGTGTTTTATTTTGATCTCTGCTCACACTTTGCTCTTCCAGTTAGAACCACAGGGCTCCAGGCCATAGTGTTCCAGGCCTAAACAGGAAAATTTCCATTCCGTTTTGGGAGTTCATTCGTCTCTCATAATTACTTTTTCCACAAATGTGTGCTTAAGGAGAGGCCTTGTCCAAATGTGGAGAGGCCCATTTTCATTCACTCACTTTCAGACTTTCTAAGATTTTCAGTTACTAGAGGTTTGCCCAGACTTGCCATTGTAAGGGACAGTGCACTTCACTTGAAGTTGTGCAGTATTACTTCATGTGTCTCCATGGAAATTCCACCAATGGGAAACACTTGCTGTAGTCATCTCCAAGTGTTGCTGCCTAAGAAAATATAACTTACAAAGATGTGGTTTCAAGCAGAATGAGGAAAGTAGGGATTATCTTTATTTCAGTGCAGGTTGACCTTTCAAAAAACAGTAATTCCTATCAAATAGGTGGTAAAATCTTTTGTAAAGAGACATGGACATGACACGCTCAACTTTATGTCACTTTTTTTTAAAATGCCAAGGGCATTTGAAAAATTCTTGGCTCCTGAATTGTACCGTTTTTCAAATTTCTCTTAGGTAAGACACACCAGCTTCTTCAAACCATGGTACTGTTCCTTCCATGTAACAAACCAAAGGAAAAAACAAAATAAATTAAAACAAAACCCATGAAATAACATTTGAGAGCACACAATTGCTCAGCAGACCCATGTAAACACTATTTAAGAAGCTAGAGGTACAGAAGCCTCAGCCTTCAGCCCATGGCCTGAAATTTTGTCTCTATCATGGCCCCTCAATTCCCTGGCATGTCCACATTAACTCATGAAACTTTACTCATATCCTTTTCAAATGCACAGGATCCAATATATTTGAACCCTGTTCACCTAGGCAGTAATCATCCAAGGACACACCAGAGGAAGGGCAGCCACCCCTTTGCCTGGGGCCTTGGAGCTTATCACAATAGAAATGGACACCTGAACAAGGGGAGCCAAAACAAAGAGAGGCATATTCCTAAAGCCTGAAGCAAAGAAGCTTCCTATAGACCAGTAGTGGGATTTCACAAATTATGTAAGAATCTCTGTGCACATGCTTGGCATGGTCGCTCATGCCTATAATCCCAGCCATCTGGGGGCTGAGGTAGATGGATCCTTGGGAGTTCCACTCCATCTCGGGCTACGAATTTATCTCAAGGCCTCTTTCAACAACTACATATGATGTTGTTTCCAAAAAGAGGACAACAGAAAACTAGACACACTTGGTCCAGGTCCCTGGGTTCACTACACGAGTTGTGGAGTCTAAATATTCCATGCCAGGAGAAAATACCTGGGATTTTTAGGGAAAGGGTCATTTGCATCCCGGTTCTATGGGTTTCCCTTTCACCATGTTACATTGGAATTCTGAGAAGACCTGCTGGTGATTAGCTATCTAGTATTATGTTGGTTTAGGTATTGAGCTAGTACCTCATGTTTAGTGTTCAGGGTTATGCTGGAATGGCTGCACACCTCCTTGAAATAGCGATTGCAGACATGTTAACCCCGAAGAAGCTGCTGGTTGAAGCAGGCACTCGAAATATTCATGCACTGCAAGGATTCACTTTCATTTTGGGACTCATCTTCTGGTTGCTGGCTTTTAGTGCTAACTGATACTACCATGGTGGCAGTAATCCAGCAGAGATTGCATGATTGGTTTGCAGTTTTGCTTCCCAAGCCACCAGAAACTCAGCAGAACCCACATCATTGTGGCATTTTCTTTCCTCCCCTGAAACATTTGGCTTTCTAAGTTTTAAAATTGAATAGACTGGGGTAGTCAAGTTTGGACACCATGTACCACATACAGAGCTAAAGACAGAGCGAATTACGCCCCTCCACTTGTCAAAATATATCAAATTTGCTTGATCACCACAACTTCAAATAAAATTTGGGGGCAACTTAGAGAGGTGAATCAAATACTGCATGATTGGAATGGCTGTGGTTGTATGAGGTGGAGAGCTGCAGAGTTGGGCTGAAACTGTTCACAGAAATCCACAAGCTTTTGGTTGCCAGGCAGCCACACTGGGCTGTGATTGGCTGAGCACCATTGTGAGCTGGACTTTAGGCTCTAGGATACAAGTGTGCAGTAGGAGACCTGAGTCACAATGCTGGGCATTGCCATGGAGACCTCAGTGGCACAGAGGACCTTGTAGGGCAAGATTTAAATAGGATGAATATTCTTGGCCTGGTATGCCACAATATACTCTCTGAAGGCTTCACTGCTCAGAATTTGTGGATGGAAATGCTTGCCAATCTACACATGGATGTACTTTCAATGGGATATGAAATATGCCAGGGCCTGGCAGATGATCTCTGCCATGTCCTATCCTTGAGCATACACTTTTCCCTTTTCATGTCTGTCATTTGGCTGAGTCCTGTTCCCTAAGCTATTCAGTCAAGACTTGCTGGCATCATTCACCTGCAGTATAAGAGCTTTCTGTGAAATTTCTCAGCAGAAATCCTCTGCAAGCACATAGCTTTGGATATGAGAGACAGTGGTGGAAGTTGAATTTCAAGGGCAGATATTTGAAAACAATGAAACAAGCCCCGAATAAGATCTTTACATGTTTCCCAGATGAAAATGTTTGGAAATATTGGGGAAGATGGAGATCAAGACTGAGAAGAGTGCACACGCATTTCAAGGTACAAAAACAAGGGAAAAACATGGGAAAGCAAGAGAGCTGGTTAATCTGATGTAAAAATCTTGATGATGAAAGGAAAAGTATATTCTCATGATGATTTAATCAGGCTGTAGAAGTGAAGTTCTCATGTTGGTTGTCCTATGTGTGGCATTCTGCATTGGGCAGTGGATGCAGGACAGGAGATCTTCAAATAAATCTGGTGGAACACAAAATACTGGAAAAAATCAGCCTAAATCCTTTGTAATCCTTCCCTTTGAGAAAATAAATGGATAATGTACGAAGTTTCAAAAGAGAAAATGTCTAATGGGTCATGGTTTCACCAATGAAATGGTCACTTCACATAACATTTTGAATTTTGCTTTCACACTTGCTCATGTACCAGGCCTGAGTAAAGCAGAATGCAGAGTAAGCCTGTTCAATAGATGTGCATTCCATAAGTGGCTTTAAAACCAGTGAAACCCTTTGGACTTAGTGTTTGTATTTTATTGGTTTATTTATTTTTTCAAATTGTTTGTTTTACTCTTTTTAACTTTGTGAGTCAGGCAAGCCCTCACTCATAGTGATTTAGACCTCCCCAAAAGCTCTGAAGGGATTCATGTAACAGCCATTACATGTTATAAGTTTCTCCTATTAAAACTTGAAAGACTAACAGACTCTGCCACTTTTCATCTAAATTCAGTGTTGGACTTTTTACAAGTTCTTTGAAATGTGTCCTCCTCTAGTCACTGGTCGTGCTGGAATTTACTTTCTTGTGAAGACAGTATTTGAGCAAATTTACACAAGTGCATTTTGCCACTACTCTGCACACCTGGTTAAGTATCGAGTTCCCTAAATGGTGTGTGTTTTATTTTGATCTCTGCTCACACTTTGCTCTTCCGGTTAGAACCACAGGGCTCCAGGCCATAGTGTTCCAGGCCTAAACAAGAAAATTTCCATTCCGTTTTGGGAGTTCATTCGTCTCTCATAATTACTTTTTCCACAAATGTGTGCTTTAGGAGAGGCCTTGTCCAAATGTGGAGAGGCCCATTTTCATTCACTCACTTTCAGACTTTCTAAGATTTTCAGTTACTAGAGGTTTGCCCAGACTTGCCATTGTAAGGGACAGTGCACTTCACTTGAAGTTGTGCAGTATTACTTCATGTGTCTCCATGGAAATTCCACCAATGGGAAACACTTGCTGTAGTCATCTCCTAGTGTTGCTGCCTAAGAAAATATAACTAACAAAGATGTGGTTTCAAGCAGAATGAGGAAAGTAGGGATTATCTTTATTTCAGTGCAGGTTGACCTTTCAAAGAAACAGTAATTCCTATCAAATAGGAGGTAAAATCTTTTGTAAAGAGAAATGGGCATGACACGCTCAACTTTATGTCACTTTTTTTAAAACGCCAAGGGCATTTGAGAAATTCTTGGCTCCTGAATTGTACCGTTTTTCAAATTTCTCTTAGGTAAGACACACCAGCTTCTTCAAATCATGGTACTGTTCCTTCCATGTAACAAACCAAAGGAAAAAACAAAATAAATTAAAACAAAACCCATCAAATAACATTTGAGAGCACACAATTGCTCAGCAGGCCCATGTAAACACTATTCAAGAAGCTAGAGGTACAGAAGCCTCAGCCTTCAGCACATGGCCTGAAGTTTTGTCTCTATCATGGCCCCTCAATTCCCTGGCATGTCCACATTAACTCATGAATCTTTACTCATTTCCTTTTCAAATGCACAGGATCCAATATATTTGAACCCTGTTCACCTAGGCAGTAATCATCCAAGGACACACCAGAGGAAGGGCAGCCACCCCCTTGCCTGGGGCCTTGGAGCTTATCACAATAGAAATGGACACCTGAACAAGGGGATCCAAAACAAAGAGAGGCATATTCCTAAATCCTGAAGCACAGAAGCTACCTATAGACCAGTAGTGGGATTTCACAAATTCTGTAAGAATGTCTGTGCACATGCTTGGCATGGTCGCTCATGCCTATAATCCCAGCCATCTGGGGGCTGAGGTGGATGGATCCTTGGGAGTTCCACTCCATCTTGGGCTACGAATTTATCTCAAGGCCTCTTTCAACAACTACATAAGATGTTGTTTCCAAAAAGAGGACAACAGAAAACTAGACACACTTGGTCCAGGTCCCTGGGTTCACTACACGAGTTGTGGAGTCTAAATAATCCATGCCATGAGAAAATATATGGTATTTTTAGGGAAAGGGGCATTTGCATCCCGTTTCTAAGGGTTTCCCTTTCACCATGTTACATTTGAATTCTGGGAAGACCTGCTGGTGATAAGCTATCTAGTATTATGTTGGATTAGGTATTGAGGTAGTACCTCATATTTAGTGCTCAGGTTTATGCTAGAATGGCTGCGGACCTCCTTAAAATAGCGATTGCAGACATGTAAACCCCGAGGAAGCTGGATAGTTGAAGCAGGCACTCCAAATATTCATGCACTGCAAGGATTCACTTTCATTTTGGGACTCATCTTCTGGTTGCTGGGTTTTAGTGCTAACTGATATTACCATGGTGGCAGTAATCCAGCAGAGATTGCAAGTATGGTTTGCAGGTTTGCTTCCCAAGCCACCAGAAACTCAGCAGAACCCACATCATTGTGGCATTTTCTTTCCTCCCCTGAAACATTTGGCTTTCTAAGTTTGAAAATTGAATAGACTGGGGTAGTCAAGTTTGGACCCCATGTACCACAAACAGAGCTAAAGACAGAGCGAATTACTTCCCTCCACTTGTCAAAATATGTCAAATTTGCATGATCACCACAACTTCAAATAAAATTCGGGGGCAACTTAGAGAGGTCAATCAAATACTGCATGATTGGAATGGCTGTGGTTGTATGAGGTGGAGAGCTGCAGAGTTGGGCTGAAACTGTTCACAGAAATCCACAGTCTTGTGGTTCTCAGGCAACCACGCTGGGCTGAGATTGGCTGAACATCACTGTGAGGTGGATTTTAGGCTCTAGGTGTGAAAATTTAAAAGACTGGGGTAGTCAAGTTTCGAATCCATAGACCTCAGACATACCAAAAGCTTTTCCAATTATTTCCCTCCACTTCTCAAAATATGTCAAATTTTGTTGATCACTACAACTGTAAAAAAAATTCTGAGGCAACAAAGAGAGGCTAATCAAATACTGCATGATTGGAATTGCTGTGGTTGTATGAGGTGGAAAGCTGCAGATTTGGGCTGAAACAGTTCACAGAAATCCACAAGCTTGTGGTTGCCAGACAACCACACTGGGCTGTGATTGGCTGAGCACCATTGTGAGCTGGACTTTAGGCTCTAGGATACAAGTGTGCAGTAGGAGACCTGAGTCACAATGCTGGGTGTTTCCATGGAGACCTCAGTGGCCGAGAGGTCCTTGTAGGGCAAGATTTAAATAGGATGAATATTATTGGCCTGGTATGCCACAATATTCTCTCTGAAGGCTTCACTGCTCAGAATTTGTGGATGGAAATGCTTGCCAATCTACACATGGATGTACTTTCAGTGGGATATCAAATATTCCAGGGCCTGGCAGATGATCTCTGACATGTCCTATCATTGAGCATACCCTTTTCCCTTGTCATGTCTGTCATTTGGCTGAGTCCTGTTCCCTAAGCTATTCAGTCAATACTTGCTGGCATAATTCACCTGCAGTATAAGAGCTTTCTGTGAAATTTCTCAGCAGAAATCCTCTGCAAGCACATAGCTCTGGATATGAGAGACAGTGGTGGAAGTTGAATTTCAAGGGCAGATATTTGAAAACAATGAAACAAGCCCCAAATAAGATCTTTACATGTTTCCCAGATGAATATGTTTGGAAATATTGGGAAAGATGGAGATCAACACTGAGAAGTGTGCACAGACATTTCAAGGTACAAAAACCAGGGAACTACATGGGAAAGAAAGAGAGCTGGTTAATCTGATGTAAAAATCTTTGATGATGAAAGGAAAAGTATATTCTCATGATGATTTAATCAGGCTGTAGAAGTGAAGTTCTCATGTTGGTTGTCCTATGTGTGGCATTCTGCATTGGGCAGTGGATGCAGGACAGGAGATCTTCAAATAAATCTGGTGGAACACAAAATACTGAAAAAAAATCATCCTAAATCCTGTGTATTCCTTCCCTTTGAGAACATATATGGATAATGTACGAAGTTTCAAAAGAGAAAATGTCTATTGGGTTATGGTTTCACCAATGAAATGGTAACATCACATAACATATTGAATTTTGCTTTCACACTTGCTCCTGTACCGGGCCTGAGTAAAGCAGAATGCAGAGTAAGCCTGTTCAATAGATGTGCATTCCATAAGTGGTTTAAAAACCAGTGAAACCCTTTGGACTTAGTGTTTGTATTTTATTGGTTGATTTATTTTTCAAATTGTTTGTTTTACTCTTTTTTACTGTGAGTCAGGGAAGCCCTCACTCATAGTGATTTAGACCTCTCCAAAAGCTCTGAAAGTATTCATGTAACAGCTATTACATGTTATAAGTTTCTCCTATTAAAACGTGAAAGACTAACAGACTCTGCCACTTTTCATCTAAATTCAGTGTTGGGCTAAATTCAGTGATGGACTTTTTACAAGTCCTTTGAAATGTGTCCTCCTCTAGCCACTGGTCGTGCTGGAATTTACTTTCTTGTGAAGACAGGATTGGAGCAAATTGACACAAGTACAGTTTGCCACTACTCTGCACACCTGGTTAAGTATCGAGTTCCCTAAATGGTGTGTGTTTTATTTTGATCTCTGCTCACACTTTGCTCATCCAGTTAGAATCACAGGGCTCCAGGCCATAGCGTTCCAGGCCTAAACAAGAAAATTTCCATTCCGTTTTGGGAGTGCATTAGTCTCTCATAATTACTTTTTCCACAAATGTGTGCTTAAGGAGAGGCCCTGTCCAAATGTGGAGAGGCCCATTTTCATTCACTCACTTTCAGAATTTTGAAGATTTTCAGTTACTAGAGGTTTGCCCAGACTTGCCATTGTCAAGTGACAGTGCACTTCACTTGAAGTTGTGCAGTATTACTTCATGTGTCTCCATGGAAATTCCACCAATGGGAAACTCTGTAGTCATCTCCAAGTGTTGCTGCCTAAGAATGTATAACTAACAAAGGATGTGGTTTCAAGCAGAATGAGAAAAGGAGGGATTATCTTTATTTCAGTGCAGGTTGACCTTTCAAAGAAACAGTATTTCCTATCAAATAGGAGGTAAAATTTTTTTTTAAAGAGACATGGACATGATGCGCTCAACTTTATGTCACTTTTTTTAAAACGCCAAGGGCATTTGAGAAATTCTTGGCTCCTGAATTGTCCCGTTTTTCAAATTTCTCTTAGGTAAGACACACCAGCTTCTTCAAACCATGGTACTGTTATTTCCATGTAAAAAACCAAAGGAAAAAACAAATTAAATTAAAACAAAACCCATGAAATAACATTTGAGAGCACACAATTGCTCAGCAGGCCCATGTAAACACTATTCAAGAAGCTAGAGGTACAGAAGCCTCAGCCTTCAGCCCATGGCCTGAATTTTTGTCTCTATCATGGCGCCTCAATTCCCTGGCATGTCCACATTAACTCATGAATCTTTACTGATTTCCTTTTCAAATGCACAGGATCCAATATATTTGAACCCTGTTCACCTAGTCAGTAATCATCCAAGGACACACCAGAGGAAGTGCAGCCACCCCCTTGCCTGGGGCCTTGGAGCTTATCACAATAGAAATGGACACCTGAACAAGGGGAGCCAAAACAAAGAGAGGCCTATTCCTAAAGCCTGAAGCACAGAAGCTACCTATAGACCAGTAGTGGGATTTCACAAATTATGTAAGAATCTCTGTGCACGTGCTTGGCATGGTCGCTCATGACTATAATTCCAGCCATCTGAGGGCTGAGGTGGATGGGTCCTGAGGAGTTCCACTCCATCTTGGGCTACGAATTTATCTCAAGGCCTCTTTTAACAATTACATAAGATGTTGTTTCTAAAAAGAGGACAACAGAAAACTAGACACACTTGGTCCAGGTCCATGGGTTCACTACACGAGTTGTGGAGTCTAAATAATCCATGCCATGAGAAAATACCTGGGATTTTTAGGGAAAGGAGCATTTGCATCCTGTTTCTAAGGGTTTCCCTTTCACCATGTTACATTTGAATTCTGAGAAGACCTGCTGGTGATAAGCTATCTAATATTATGTTGGATTAGGTATTGAGGTAGTACCTCATACTTAGTGCTCAGGGTTATTCTGAAATGGCTTCGGACCTCCTTGAAATAGCGATTGCAGACATGTGAACCCCGAGAAAGCTGCATAGTTGAAGCAGGCACTCCAAATATTCATGCACTGCAAGAATTCACTTTCATTTTGGGACTCATCTTCTGGTTGCTGGCTTTTAGTGCTAACTGATACTACCATGTAATATCAGTATACTGATATTACCATGTAATACCAGTAATCCAGCAGAGATTGCATGTATGGTTTGCAGGTTTGCTTCCCAAGCCACCAGAAACTCAGCAGAACCCACATCATTGTGGCATTTTCTTTCCTCCCCTGAAACATTTGGCTTTCTAAGTTTGAAAATTGAATAGACTGGGATAGTCAGGTTTCGACACCATGTACCACAAACAGAGCTAAAGACAGAGTGAATTATTTCCCTCCACTTGTCAAAATATGTCAAATTTACTTGATCACCACAACTTCAAAGAAAATTTGGGGGCAACTTAGAGAGGTGAATCAAATACTGCATGATTGGAATGGCTGTGTTTGTATGAGGTGGAGACCTGCAGAGTGGTGCTGAAACTGTTCACAGAAATCCACAGGCTTGTGGTTGTCAGGCAACCACACTGGGCTGAGATTGGCTGAACATCACTGTGATGTGGATTTTAGGCTCTAGGTGTGAAAGTTTAAAAGACTGGGGTAGTAAAGTTTTGAACCCATAGACCTCAGACATACCAAAAGCTTTTCCAATTACTTCCCTCCACTTCTCAAAATATGTCAAATTTTGTTGATCACTACAACTGTAAAAAAAATTCTGAAGAAACATAGAGAGGCTAATCAAATACTGCATGATTGGAATTGCTGTGGTTGTATGAGGCGGAAAGCTGCAGATTTGGGCTGAAACAGTTCACAGAAATCCACAAGCTTGTGGTTGCCAGGCAACCACACTGGGCTGAGATTGGCTGAACATCACTGTGAGGTGGATTTTAGGCTCTAGGTATGAAAATTTGAAAGAATGGGGTAGTCAAGTTTCGAACCCATAGACCTCAGACATACCAAAATGTTTTCCAATTACTTCCCTCCACTTCTCAAAATATGTCAAATTTTGTTGATCACTACAACTGGAAAAAAATTTCTGAGGCAACATAGAGAGGCCAATCAAATACTGCATGATTGGAATTGCTGTGGTTGTAAGAGATGGATAGCTGCAGATTTGGGCTGAAACAGTTCACAGAAATCCACAAGCTTGTGGTTGCCAGACAACCACACTGGGCTGTGATTGGCTGAGCACCATTGTGAGCTGGACTTTAGGTTCTAGGATACAAGTGTTCAGTAGGAGACCTGAGTCACAATGCTGGACGTTTCCATGGAGACCTCAGTGGCACAGAGGACCTTGTAGGGCAAGATTTAAATAGGATGAATATTCTTGGCCTGGTATGCCACAATATTCTCTCTGAAGGCTTCACTGCTCAGAATTTGTGGATGGAAATGCTTGCCAATCTACACATGGATGTACTTTCAATGGGATATGAAATATGCCAGGGCCTGGCAGATGACCTCTGACATGCCCTATCATTGAGCATATCATTTTCCCTTGTCATGTCTGTCATTTGGCTGAGTCCTGTTCCCTAAGCTATTCAGTCAAGACTTGCTGGCATCATTCACCTGCAGTATAAGAGCTTTCTGTGAAATTTCTCAGCAGAAATCCTCTGCAAGCACATAGCTTTGGATATGAGAGACAGTGGTGGAAGTTGAATTTCAAGGGCAGATGTTTGAAAACAATGAAACAAGCCCCGAATAAGATCTTTACGTGTTTCCCAGATGAATATGTTTGGAAATATTGGGGAAGATGGAGATCAAAACTGAGAAGAGTGCACACCCATTTCAAGGTACAAAAACCAGGGAAATACATGGGAAAGAAAGAGAGCTGGTTAATCTGATGTAAAAATCTTTGATGATGAAAGTAAAAGTATATTCTCATGATGATTTAATCAGGCTGTAGAAGTGAAGTTCTCATGTTGGTTGTCCTAAGTGTGGCATTCTGCATTGGGCAGTGGATGCAGGACAGGAGATCTTCAAATAAATCTGGTGGAACACAAAATACTGAAAAAAATCAGCCTAAATCCTGGGTATTCCTTCCTTTGCGAACATATATGGATAATGTATGAAGTTTCAAAAGAGAAAATGTCTATTGGGTCATGGTTTCACCAATGAAATGGTCCCTTCACATAACATTTTGAATTTTGCTTTCACACTTGCTCCTGTACCGGGCGTGAGTAAAGCAGAATGCAGAGTAAGCCTGTTCAATAGATGTGCATTCCATAAGTGGTTTTAAAACTAGTGAAACCCTTTGGACTTAGTGTTTGTATTTTATTGGTTGATTTATTTTTCAAATTGTTTGTTTTACTCTTTTTAACATGGAAGCCCTCACTCATAGTGATTTAGACCTCTCCAAAAGCTCTGAAAGTATTCATGTAACAGCTATTACATGTTATAAGTTTCTCCTATTAAAACGTGAAAGACTAACAGACTCTGCCACTTTTCATCTAAATTCAGTGTTGGGCTAAATTCAGTGTTGGACTTTTTACAAGTCCTTTGAAATGTGTCCTCCTCTAGCCACTGGTCGTGCTGGAATTTACTTTCTTGTGAAGACAGGATTTGAGCAAATTGACACAAGTACAGTTGGCCACTACTCTGCACACCTGGTTAAGTATCGAGTTCCCTAAATGGTGTGTGTTTTATTTTGATCTCTGCTCACACTTTGCTCATCCAGTTAGAACCACAGGGCTCCAGGCCATAGAGTTCCAGGCCTAAACAAGAAAATTTCCATTCCATTTTGGGAGTTCATTCGTCTCTCATAATTACTTTTTCCACAAATGTGTTCTTAAGGAGAGGCCTTGTCCAAATGTGGAGAGGCCCATTTTCATTCACTCACTTTCAGACTTTCTAAGATTTTCAGTTACTAGAGGTTTGCCCAGACTTGCCATTGTCAAGGGACAGTGCACTTCACTTGAAGTTGTGCAGTATTACTTCATGGGTCTCCATGGAAATTCCACCAATGGGAAACTCTTTCTGTAGTCATCTCCAAGTGTTGCTGCCTAAGAACATATAACTAACAAAGGATGTGGTTTCAAGCAGAATGAGGAAAGGAGGGATTATCTTTATTTCAGTGCAGGTTGACCTTTCAAAGAAACAGTAATTCCTATCAAATAGGAGGTAAAATCTTTTGTAAAGAGACATGGACATGATACGCTCAACTTTATGTCACTTTTTTTAAAACGCCAAGGGCATTTGAGAAATTCTTGGCTCCTGAATTGTCCCGTTTTTCAAATTTCTCTTAGGTAAGACACACCAACTTCTTCAAACCATGGTACTGTTCCTTCCATGTAAAAAACCAAAGGAAAAATCAAATTAAATTAAAACAAAACCCATGAAATAACATTTGAGAGCACACAATTGCTCAGCAGGCCCATGTAAACACTATTCAAGAAGCTAGAGGTACAGAAACCTCAGCCTTCAGCCCATGGCCTGAAGTTTTGTCTCTATCATGGCCCCTCAATTCCCTGGCATGTCCACATTAACTCATGAATCTTTAATCATTTCCTTTTCAAATGCACAGTATTAAATATATTTGAACCCTGTTCACCTAGGCAGTAATCTTCCAAGGACACACCAGAGGAAGGGCAGCCACCCCCTTGCCTGGGGCCTTGGAGCTTATCACAATAGAAATGGACACCTGAACAAGGGGAGCCAAAACAAAGAGAGGCATATTCCTAAAGCCTGAAGCACAGAAGCTACCTATAGAACAGTAGTGGGATTTCACAAATTATGTAAGAATCTCTGTGCACATGCTTGGCATGGTCGCTCATGCCTATAATCCCAGCCATCTGGGGGCTGAGGTGTATGGATCCTTGGGAGTTCCACTCCATCTTGGGCTACGAATTTATCTCAAGGCCTCTTTCAACAACTACATAAGATGTTGTTTCCAAAAAGAGGACAACAGAAAACTAGACACACTTGGTCCAGGACCCTGGGTTCACTACACGAGTTGTGGAGTCTAAATAATCCATGCCATGAGAAAATACCTGGGATTTTTAGGGAAAGGGGCATTTGCATCCCGTTTCTAAGGGTTTCCCTTTCACCATGTTACATTTGAATTCTGGGAAGACCTGCTGGTGATAAGCTATCTAGTATTATGTTGGTTTAGGTATTGAGCTAGTACCTCATATTTTGTGTTCAGGGTTATGCTGGAATGGCTGCGGACCTCCTTGAAATAGCAATTGCAGACATGTGAACCCCGAGGAAGCTGGATAGTTGAAGCAGGCACTCCAAATATTCATGCACTGCAAGGATTCACTTTCATTTTGGGATTCATCTTCTGGTTGCAGGCTTTTAGTGCTGATACTACCATGGTGGCAGTAATCCAGCAGAGATTGCATGTATGGTTTGCAGGTTTGCTTCCCAAGCCACCAGAAACTCAGCAGAACCCACATCATTGTGGCATTTTCTTTCCTCCCCTGAAACATTTGGCTTTCTAAGTTTGAAAATTGAATAGACTGGTGTAGTCAAGTTTGGACCCCATGTACCACAAACAGAGCTAAACACAGAGCGAATTACTTCCCTCCACTTGTCAAAATATGTCAAATTTGCTTGATCACCACAACTTCAAATAAAATTCGGGAGCAACTTAGAGAGGTGAATCAAATACTGCATGATTGGAATGGCTGTGGTTGTATGAGGTGGAGAGCTGCAGAGTTGGGCTGAAACTGTTCACAGAAATCCACAGGCTTGTGGTTGTCAGGCAACCACGCTGGGCTGCGATTGGCTGAACATCACTGTGAGGTGGATTTTAGGCTGTAGGTGTCAAAATGTTAAAGACTGGTGTAGTCAAGTTTGGAACCCATACACCTCAGACATACCAAAAGCTTTTCCAATTACTTCCCTCCACTTCTCAAAATATGTCAAATTTTGTTGATCACTACAACTGTAATAAAAACTCTGAGGCAACATAGAGAGGCTAATCAAATACTGCATGATTGGAATTGCTGTGGTTGTATGAGGTGGAAAGCTGCAGTGTTGGGCTGAAACAGTTCACAGAAATCCACAAGCTTGTGGTTGCCAGACAACCACACTGGGCTGTGATTGGCTGAGCACCATTGTGAGCTGGACTTTAGGCTCTAGGACACAACTGTGCAGTAGGAGACCTGAGTCACAATGCTGGGCGTTGCCATGGAGAACTCAGTGGCACAGAGGACCTTGTAGATCAAGATTTAAATAGGATGAATATTCTTGGCCTGGTATGCCACAATATTCTCTCTGAAGGCTTCACTGCTCAGAATTTGTGGATGGAAATGCTTGCCAATCTACACATGGATGTACTTTCAATGGGATATGAAATATTCCCGGGCCTGGCAGATGACCTCTGACATGTCCTATCATTGAGCATACCCTTTTCCCTTGTCATGTCTGTCATTTGGCTGAGTCCTGTTCCCTAAGCTATTCAGTCAAGACTTGCTGGCATCATTCACCTGCAGTATAAGAGCTTTCTGTGAAATTTCTCAGCAGAAATCCTCTGCAAGCACATAGCTTTGGATATGAGAGACAGTGGTGGAAGTTGAATTTCAAGGGCAGATATTTGAAAACAATGAAACAAGCCCCAAATAAGATCTTTACATGTTTCCCAGATGAATATGTTTGGAAATATTGGGGAAGATGGAGATCAAGACTGTGAAGAGTGCACACCCATTTCAAGGTACAAAAACCAGGGAAATACATGGGAAAGAAAGAGAGCTGGTTAATCTGATGTAAAAATCTTTGATGATGAAAGTAAAAGTATATTCTCATGATGATTTAATCAGGCTGTAGAAGTGAAGTTCTCATGTTGGTTGTCCTAAGTGTGGCATTCTGCATTGGGCAGTGGATGCAGGACAGGAGATCTTCAAATAAATCTGGTGGAACACAAAATACTGAAAAAAATCAGCCTAAATCCTGGGTATTCCTTCCTTTGCGAACATATATGGATAATGTATGAAGTTTCAAAAGAGAAAATGTCTATTGGGTCATGGTTTCACCAATGAAAAGGTCCCTTCACATAACATTTTGAATTTTGCTTTCACACTTGCTCCTGTACCGGGCGTGAGTAAAGCAGAATGCAGAGTAAGCCTGTTCAATAGATGTGCATTCCATAAGTGGTTTTAAAACTAGTGAAACCCTTTGGACTTAGTGTTTGTATTTTATTGGTTGATTTATTTTTCAAATTGTTTGTTTTACTCTTTTTAACATGGAAGCCCTCACTCATAGTGATTTAGACCTCTCTAAAAGCTCTGAAAGTATTCATGTAACAGCTATTACATGTTATAAGTTTCTCCTATTAAAACGTGAAAGACTAACAGACTCTGCCACTTTTCATCTAAATTCAGTGTTGGGCTAAATTCAGTGATGGACTTTTTACAAGTCCTTTGAAATGTGTCCTCCTCTAGCCACTGGTCGTGCTGGAATTTACTTTCTTGTGAAGACAGGATTTGAGCAAATTGACACAAGTACAGTTGGCCACTACTCTGCACACCTGGTTAAGTATCGAGTTCCCTAAATGGTGTGTGTTTTATTTTGATCTCTGCTCACACTTTGCTCATCCAGTTAGAACCACAGGGCTCCAGGCCATAGAGTTACAGGCCTAAACAAGAAAATTTCCATTCCATTTTGGGAGTTCATTCGTCTCTCATAATTACTTTTTCCACAAATGTGTGCTTAAGGAGAGGCCTTGTCCAAATGTGGAGAGGCCCATTTTCATTCACTCACTTTCAGACTTTCTAAGATTTTCAGTTACTAGAGGTTTGCCCAGACTTGCCATTGTCAAGGGACAGTGCACTTCACTTGAAGTTGTGCAGTATTACTTCATGGGTCTCCATGGAAATTCCACCAATGGGAAACTCTTTCTGTAGTCATCTCCAAGTGTTGCTGCCTAAGAACATATAACTAACAAAGGATGTGGTTTCAAGCAGAATGAGGAAAGGAGGGATTATCTTTATTTCAGTGCAGGTTGACCTTTCAAAGAAACAGTAATTCCTATCAAATAGGAGGTAAAATCTTTTGTAAAGAGACATGGACATGATACGCTCAACTTTATGTCACTTTTTTTAAAACGCCAAGGGCATTTGAGAAATTCTTGGCTCCTGAATTGTCCCGTTTTTCAAATTTCTCTTAGGTAAGACACACCAACTTCTTCAAACCATGGTACTGTTCCTTCCATGTAAATAACCAAAGGAAAAATCAAATTAAATTAAAACAAAACCCATGAAATAACATTTGAGAGCACACAATTGCTCAGCAGGCCCATGTAAACACTATTCAAGAAGCTAGAGGTACAGAAACCTCAGCCTTCAGCCCATGGCCTGAAGTTTTGTCTCTATCATGGCCCCTCAATTCCCTGGCATGTCCACATTAACTCATGAATCTTTAATCATTTCCTTTTCAAATGCACAGTATTAAATATATTTGAACCCTGTTCACCTAGGCAGTAATCTTCCAAGGACACACCAGAGGAAGGGCAGCCACCCCCTTGCCTGGGGCCTTGGAGCTTATCACAATAGAAATGGACACCTGAACAAGGGGAGCCAAAACAAAGAGAGGCATATTCCTAAAGCCTGAAGCACAGAAGCTACCTATAGACCAGTAGTGGGATTTCACAAATTATGTAAGAATCTCTGTGCACATGCTTGGCATGGTCGCTCATGCCTATAATCCCAGCCATCTGGGGGCTGAGGTGTATGGATCCTTGGGAGGTCCACTCCATCTTGGGCTACGAATTTATCTCAAGGCCTCTTTCAACAACTACATAAGATGTTGTTTCCAAAAAGAGGACAACAGAAAACTAGACACACTTGGTCCAGGACCCTGGGTTCACTACACGAGTTGTGGAGTCTAAATAATCCATGCCATGAGAAAATACCTGGGATTTTTAGGGAAAGGGGCATTTGCATCCCGTTTCTAAGGGTTTCCCTTTCACCATGTTACATTTGAATTCTGGGAAGACCTGCTGGTGATAAGCTATCTAGTATTATGTTGGTTTAGGTATTGAGCTAGTACCTCATATTTAGTGTTCAGGGTTATGCTGGAATGGCTGCGGACCTCCTTGAAATCGCAATTGCAGACATGTGAACCCCGAGGAAGCTGGATAGTTGAAGCAGGCACTCCAAATATTCATGCACTGCAAGGATTCACTTTCATTTTGGGATTCATCTTCTGGTTGCAGGCTTTTAGTGCTGATACTACCATGGTGGCAGTAATCCAGCAGAGATTGCATGTATGGTTTGCAGGTTTGCTTCCCAAGCCACCAGAAACTCAGCAGAACCCACATCATTGTGGCATTTTCTTTCCTCCCCTGAAACATTTGGCTTTCTAAGTTTGAAAATTGAATAGACTGGTGTAGTCAAGTTTGGACCCCATGTACCACAAACAGAGCTAAACACAGAGCGAATTACTTCCCTCCACTTGTCAAAATATGTCAAATTTGCTTGATCACCAAAACTTCAAATAAAATTCGGGAGCAACTTAGAGACGTGAATCAAATACTGCATGATTGGAATGGCTGTGGTTGTATGAGGTGGAGAGCTGCAGAGTTGGGCTGAAACGGTTCACAGAAATCCACAGGCTTGTGGTTGTCAGGCAACCACGCTGGGCTGAGATTGGCTGAACATCACTGTGAGGTGGATTTTAGGCTGTAGGTGTGAAAATTTAAAAGACTGGTGTAGTCAAGTTTGGAACCCATAGACCTCAGACATACCAAAAGGTTTTCCAATCACTTCCCTCCACTTCTCAAAATATGTCAAATTTTGTTGATCACTACAACTGTAAAAAAAATTCTGAGGCAACATAGAGAGGCTAATCAAATACTGCATGATTGGAATTGCTGTGGTTGTATGAGGTGTAAAGCTGCAGATTTGGGCTGAAACAGTTCACAGAAATCCACAAGCTTGCGGTTGCCAGACAACCACACTGGGCTGTGATTGGCTGAGCACCATTGTGAGTTTGACTTTAATCTCTAGGATACAAGTGTGCAGTAGGAGACCTGAGTCACAATGCTGGGCGTTTCCATGGAGACCTCAGTGGCACAGAGGACCTTGTAGGGCAAGATTTAAATAGGATGAATATTCTTGGCCTGGTATGCCACAATATTCTCTCTGAAGGCTTCACAGCTCAGAATTTGTGGATGGAAATGCTTGCCAATCTACACATGGATGTACTTTCAGTGGGATATGAAATATTCCAGGGCCTGGCAGATGATCTCTGACATGTCCTATCATTGAGCATACCCTTTTCCCTTGTCATGTCTGTCATTTGGCTGAGTCCTCTTCCCTAAGCTATTCAGTCAAGACTTGCTGGCATAATTCACCTGCAGTATAAGAGCTTTCTGTGAAATTTCTCAGCAGAAATCCTCTGCAAGCACATAGCTTGGGATATGAGAGACAGTGGTGGAAGTTGAATTTCAAGGGCAGATATTTGAAAACAATGAAACAAGCCCCAAATAAGATCTTTACATGTTTCCCAGATGAATATGTTTGGAAATATTGGGAAAGATGGAGATCAAGACTGAGAAGTGTGCACAGACATTTCAAGGTACAAAAACCAGGGAAATACATGGGAAAGAAAGAGAGCTGGTTAATCTGATGTAAAAATCTTTGATGATGAAAGGAAAAGTATACTCTCATGATGATTTAATCAGGCTGTAGAAGTGAAGGTCTCATGTTGGTTGTCCTAAGTGTGGCATTCTGCATTGGGCAATGGATGCAGGACAGGAGATCTTCAAATAAATCTGGTGGAACAAAAAATACTGAAAAAAATCAGCCTAAATCCTGGGTATTCCATCCTTTGAGAACATATATGGATAATGTATGAAGTTTCAAAAGAGAAAATGTCTATTGGGTCATGGTTTCACCAATGAAATGGTCACTTCACATAACATTTTAAATTTTGCTTTCACACTTGCTCCTGTACCGGGCCTGAGTAAAGCAGAATGCAGAGTAAGCCTGTTCAATAGATGTGCATTCCATAAGTGGTTTTAAAACCAGTGAAACCCTTTGGACTTAGTGTTTGTATTTCATTGGTTGATTTATTTTTCAAATTGTTTGTTTTACTCTTTTTAACTGTGAGTCAGGGAAGCCATCACTCATAGTGATTTAGACCTCTCCAAAAGCTCTGAAAGTATTCATGTCACAGCTATTACATGTTATAAGTTTCTCCTATTAAAACGTGAAAGACTAACAGACTCTGCCACTTTTCATCTAAATTCAGTGTTGGGCTAAATTCAGTGATGGACTTTGTACAAGTCCTTTGAAATGTGTCCTCCTATAGCCACTGGTCGTGCTGAAATTTACTTTCTTGTGAAGACAGGATTTGAGCAAATTGACACAAGTACAGTTTGCCACTACTCTGCACACCTGGTTAAGTATTGAGTTCCCTAAATTGTGTGTGTTTTATTTTGATCTCTGCTCACATTTTGCTCATCCAGTTAGAACCACAGGGCTCCAGGACATAGCGTTCCAGGCCTAAACAAGAAAATTTCCATTCCGTTTTGGGAGTTCATTCGTCTCTCATAATTACTTTTTCCACAAATGTGTGCTTAAGGAGAGGCCCTGTCCAAATGTGGAGAGGCCCATTTTCATTCACTCACTTTCAGACTTTCTAAGATTTTCAGTTACTAGAGGTTTGCCCAGACTTGCCATTGTCAAGGGACCATGCACTTCACTTGAAGTTGTGCAGTATTACTTCATGTGTCTCCATGGAAATTCCACCAATGGGAAACTCTTTCTGTAGTCATCTCCAAGTGTTGCTGCCTAAGAACATATAACTAACAAAGGATGTGGTTTCAAGCAGAATGAGGAAAGGAGGGATTATCTTTATTTCAGTGCAGGTTGACCTTTCAAAGAAACAGTAATTCCTATCAAATAGGAGGTAAAATCTTTTGTAAAGAGACATGGACATGATACGCTCAACTTTATGTCACTTTTTTTAAAACGCCAAGGGCATTTGAGAAATTCTTGGCTCCTGAATTGTCCCGTTTTTCAAATTTCTCTTAGGTAAGACACACCAACTTCTTCAAACCATGGTACTGTTCCTTCCATGTAAAAAACCAAAGGAAAAAACAAATTAAATTAAAACAAAACCCATGAAATAACATTTGAGAGCACACAATTGCTCAGCAGGCCCATGTAAACACTATTCAAGAAGCTAGAGGTACAGAAACCTCAGCCTTCAGCCCATGGCCTTAAGTTTTGTCTCTATCATGGCCCCTCAAATCCCTGGCATGTCCACATTAACTCATGAATCTTTACTCATTTCCTTTTCAAATGCACAGGATCCAATATATTTGAACCCTGTTCACCTAGGCAGTAATCTTCCAAGGACACACCAGAGGAAGGGCAGCCACCCCCTTGCCTGGAGCCTTGGAGCTTATCATAATAGAAATGGACACCTGAACAAGGGGAGCCAAAACAAAGAGAGGCATATTCCTAAAGCCTGAAGCACAGAAGCTACCTATAGACCAGTAGTGGGATTTCACAAATTATGTAAGAATCTCTATGCACATGCTTGGCATGGTCGCTCATGCCTATAATCCCAGCCATCTGGGGGCTGAGGTGTATGGATCCTTGGGAGTTCCACTCCATCTTGGGCTACGAATTTATCTCAAGGCCTCTTTCAACAACTACATAAGATGTTGTTTCCAAAAAGAGGACAACAGAAAACTAGACACACTTGGTCCAGGTCCCTGGGTTCACTTCACGAGTTGTGGAGTCTAAATAATCCATGCCATGAGAAAATACCTGGAATTTTTAGGGAAAGGGGCATTTGCATCCCGTTTCGAAGGGTTTCCCTTTCACCATGTTACATTTGAATTCTGGGAAGACCTGCTGGTGATAAGCTATCTAGTATTATGTTGGATTAGGTATTGAGCTAGTACCTCATATTTAGTGTTCAGGATTATGCTGGAATGGCTGTGGACCTCCTTGAAATAGGGACTGCAGACATGTGAAAATTTAAAAGACTGGTGTAGTCAAGTTTGGAACCCGTATACCTCAGACATACCAAAAGGTTTTCCAATTACTTCCCTCCACTTCTCAAAATATGTCAAATTTTGTTGATCACAACAACTGTAAAAAAATTCTGAGGCAACATAGAGAGGCTAATCAAACGCTGCATATTTGGAATTGCTGTGGTTGTATGAGGTGGAAGGCTGCAGATTTGGGCTGAAACAGTTCACAGAAATCCACAAGCTTGTGGTTGCCAGACAACCACACTGGGCTGTGATTGGCTGAGCACCATTGTGAGCTGGACTTTAGGCTCTAGGATACAAGTGTGCAATAGGAGCCCTGAGTCACAATGCTGGGCGTTGCAATGGAGACCTCAGTGGCACAGAGGATCTTGTAGGGCAAGATTTAAATAGGATGAATATTCTTGGCCTGGTATGCCACAATATTCTCACTGAAGGCTTCACTGCTCAGAATTTGTTGATGGAAATGCTTGCCAATCTACACATGGATGTACTTTCAATGGGATATGAAATATTCCAGGGCCTGGCAGATGATCTCTGACATGTCCTATCATTGAGCATGCCCTTTTTCTTTGTCATGTCTGTCATTTGGCTGAGTCCTGTTCACCTAAGCTATTCAGTCAAGACTTGCTGGCATCATTCACCTGCAGTAAAAGAGCTTTCTGTGAAATTTCTCAGCAGAAATCCTCTGCAAGCACATAGCTTTGGATATGAGAGACAGTGGTGGAAGTTGAATTTCAAGGGCAGATATTTGAAAACAATGAAACAAGCCCCAAATAAGATCTTTACATGTTTCCCAGATGAATATGTTTGGAAATATTGGGAAAGATGGAGATCAAGATTGAGAAAAGTGCACACCCATTTCAAGGTACAAAAACCAGGGAAAAACATGGGAAAGCAAGAGAGCTGGTTAATCTGATGTAAAAATCTTTGATGATGAAAGGAAAAGTATATTCTCATGATGATTTAATCAGGCTGTAGAAGTGAAGTTCTCATGTTGGTTGTCCTATGTGTGGCCTTCTGCATTGGGCAGTGGATGCAGGACAGGAGATCTTCAAATAAATCTGGTGGAACACAAAATACTGAAAAAAAATCAGCCAAAATCCTGTGTATTCCTTCCCTTTGAGAACATATATGGATAATGTACGTAGTTTCAAAAGAGAAAATGTCTATTGGGTCATGGTTTCACCAATGAAATGTTCACATCACATAACATTTTGAATTTTGCTTTCACACTTGCTCCTGTACCGGGCCTGAGTAAAGCAGAATGCAGAGTAAGCCTGTTCAATAGATGTGCATTCCATAAGTGGTTTTAAAACCAGTGAAACCCTTTGGACTTAGTGTTTGTATTTCATTGGTTGATTTATTTTTCAAATTGTTTGTTTTACTCTTTTTAACTGTGAGTCAGGGAAGCCATCACTCATAGTGATTTAGACCTCTCCAAAAGCTCTGAAAGTATTCATGTCACAGCTATTGCATGTTATAAGTTTCTCCTATTAAAACGTGAAAGACTAACAGACTCTGCCACTTTTCATCTAAATTCTGTGTTGGGCTAAATTCAGTGATGGACTTTTTACAAGTCCTTTGAAATGTTTCCTCCTCTAGCCACTGGTCGTGCTGGAATTTACTTTTTTGTGAAGACAGGATTTGAGCAAATTGACACAAGTACAGTTGGCCACTACTCTGCACACCTGGTTAAGTATTGAGTTCCCTAAATGGTGTGTGTTTTATTTTGATCTCTGCTCACACTTTGCTCATCCAGTTAGAACCACAGGGCTCCAGGCCATAGCGTTCCAGGCCTAAACAAGAAAATTTCCATTCCGTTTTGGGAGTTCATTCGTCTCTCATAATTACTTTTTCCACAAATGTGTGCTTAAGGAGAGGCCTTGTCCAAATGTGGAGAGGCCCATTTTCATTCACTCACTTTCAGACTTTCTAAGATTTTCAGTTACTAGAGGTTTGCCCAGACTTGCCATTGTCAAGGGACAGTGCACTTCACTTGAAGTTGTGCAGTATTACTTCATGTGTCTCCATGGAAATTCCACCAATGGGAAACTCTTTCTGTAGTCATCTGCAAGTGTTGCTGCCTAAGAACATATAACTAACAAAGGATGGGGTTTCAAGCAGAATGAGGAAAGGAGGGATTATCTTTATTTCAGTGCAGGTAGACCTTTCAAAGAAACAGTAATTCCTATCAAATAGGAGGTAAAATCTTTTGTAAAGAGACATGGACATGATAAGCTCAACTTTATGTCACATTTTTAAAACGCCAAGGGCATTTGAGAAATTCTTGGCTCCTGAATTGTCCCGTTTTTCAAATTTCTCTTAGATAAGACACACCAACTTCTTCAAACCATGGTACTGTTCCTTCCATGTAAAAAACCGAAGGAAAAAACAAATTAAATTAAAACAAAACCCATGAAATAACATTTGAGAGCACACAATTGCTCAGCAGGCCCATGTAAACACTATTCAAGAAGCTCTAGGTACAGAAGCCTCAGCCTTCAGCCCATGGCCTGAAGTTTTGTCTCTATCATGGCCCCTCAATTCCCTGGCATGTCCACATTAACTCATGATTCTTTAATCATTTCCTTTGCAAATGCACAGGATCCAATATATTTGAACCCTGTTCACCTAGGCAGTAACCTTCCAAGGACACACCAGAGGAAGGGCAGCCAACCCCTTGCCTGGAGCCTTGGAGCTTATCACAATAGAAATGGACCCCTGAACAAGGGGAGCCAAAACAAAGAGAGGCATATTCCTAAAACCTGAAGCACAGAAGCTACCTATAGACCAGTAGTGGGATTTCACAAATTATGTAAGAATCTCTGTGCACATGCTTGGCATGGTCGCTCATGCCTATAATCCCAGCCATCTGGGGGCTGAGGTGGATGGATCCTTGGGAGTTCCACTCCATCTTGGGCTACGAATTTATCTCAAGGCCTATTTCAACAACTACATAAGATGTTGTTTCCAAAAAGAGGACAACAGAAAACTAGACACACTTGATCCAGGTCCCTGGGGTCACTACACGAGTTGTGGATTCTAAATATTCCATGCCATGAGAAAATACCTGGGATTTTTAGGGAAAAGGGGCATTTGCATCCCGTTTCTAAGGGTTTCCCTTTCACCATGTTACATTTGAATTCTGGGAAGACCTGCTGGTGATAAGCTATCTAGTATTATGTTGGATTAGGTATTGAGCTAGTACCTCATATTTAGTGTTCAGGATTATGCTGGAATGGCTGTGGACCTCCTTGAAATAGCGATTGCAGACATGTGAAAATTTAAAAGACTGGTGTAGTCAAGTTTGGAACCCATACACCTCAGACATACCAAAAGGTTTTCCAATTAGTTCCCTCCACTTCTCAAAATATGTCAAATTTTGTTGATCACTACAACTGTAAAAAAAATCTGAGGCAACATAGAGAGGCTAATCAAATACTGCATGATTGGAATTGCTGTGGTTGTATGAGGTGGAAAGCTGCAGATTTGGGCTGAAACAGTTGACAGAAATCCACAAGCTTGTGGTTGCCAGACAACCACACTGGGCTGTGATTGGCTGAGCACCATTGTGAGCTGGACTTTAGGCTCTAGGATACAAGTGTGCAGTAGGAGACCTGAGTCACAATGCTGGGCGTTTCCATGGAGACCACAGTGGCACAGAGGACCTTGTAGGGCAAGATTTAAATAGGATGAATATTCTTGGCCTGATAGGCCACAATATTCTCTCTGAAGGCTTCACTGCTCAGAATTTGTGGATGGAAATGCTTGCCAATCTACACATGGATGTACTTTCAATGGGATATGAAATATGCCAGGGCCTGGCAGATGTTCTCTGACATGTCCTATCATTGAGCATACCCTTTTCCCTTGTCATGTCTGTCATTTGGCTGAGTCCTGTTCCCTAAGCTATTCAGTCAAGACTTGCTGGCATCATTCACCTGCAGTATAAGAGCTTTCTGTGAAATTTCTCAGCAGAAATCCTCTGCAAGCACATAGCTTTGGATATGAGAGACAGTGGTGGAAGTTGAATTTCAAGGGCAGATATTTGAAAACAATGAAACAAGCCCCAAATAAGATCTGTACATGTTTCCCAGATGAATATGTTTCCAAATATTGGGAAAGATGGAGATCAAGACTGAGAAGAGTGCACACACGTTTCAAGGTACAAAAACCAGGGAAAAACATGGGAAAGAAAGAGAGCTGGTTAATCTGATGTAAAAATCTTTGATGATGAAAGGAAAAGTATATTCTCATGATGATTTATTCAGGCTGTAGAAGTGAAGTTCTCATGTTGGTTGTCCTATGTGTGGCATTCTGCATTGGGCAGTGGATGCAGGACAGGAGATCTTCAAATAAATCTGGTCGAACACAAAATACTGAAAAAAAATCAGCCAAAATCCTGTGTATTCCTTCCCTTTGAGAACATATATGTATAATGTACGAAGTTTCAAAAGAGAAAATGTCTATTGGGTCATGGTTTCACCAATGAAATTGTCACATCACATAACATTTTGAATTTTGCTTTCACACTTGCTCCTGTACCGGGCCTGAGTAAAGCAGAATGCAGAGTAAGCCTGTGCAATAGATGTGCATTCCATAAGTGGTTCAAAAACCAGTGAAACCCTTTGGACTTAGTGTTTGTATTTTGTTGGTTGATTTATTTTTCAACTTGTTTGTTTTACTCTTTTTAACATGGAAGCCCTCACTCATAGTGATTTAGACCTCTCCAAAAGCTCTGAAAGTATTCATGTAACAGCTATTACATGTTATAAGTTTCTCCTATTAAAACGTGAAAGACTAACAGACTCTGCCACTTTTCATCTAAATTCAGTGTTGGGCTAAATTCAATGATGGACTTTGTACAAGTCCTTTGAAATGTGTCCTTCTATAGCCACTGGTCGTGCTGGAATTTACTTTCTTGTGAATACAGGATTTGAGCAAATTGACACAAGTACAGTTTGCCACTACTCTGCACACCTGGTTAACTATCGAGTTCCCTAAATGGTGTGTGTTTTATTTTGATCTCTGCTCACACTTTGCTCATCCAGTTAGAACCACAGGGCTCCAGGCCATAGCGTTCCAGGCCTAAACAAGAAAATTTCCATTCCGTTTTGGGAGTTCATTCGTCTCTCATAATTACTTTTTCCACAAATGTGTGCTTAAGGAGAGGCCCTGTCCAAATGTGGAGAGGCCCATTTTCATTCACTCACTTTCAGACTTTCTAAGATTTTCAGTTACTAGAGGTTTGCCCAGACTTGCCATTGTCAAGGGACAGTGCACTTCTCTTGAAATTGTGCAGTATTACTTCATGTTTCTCCATGGAAATTCCACCAATGGGAAACTCTTTCTTTAGTCATCTCCAAGAGTTGCTGCCTAAGAACATATCACTAGCAAAGCATGTGTTTTTAAGCAGAATGAGGAAAGGAGGGATTATCTTTATTTCAGTGCAGGTTGACCTTTCAAAGAAACAGTAATTCCTAACAAATAGGAGGTAAAATCTTTTGTAAAGAGACATGGACATGATACGCTCAACTTTATGTCACTTTTTTTAAAACGCCAAGGGCATTTGAGAAATTCTTGGCTCCTGAATTGTCCCGTTTTTCAAGTTTATCTTAGGTAAGACACACCGGCTTCTTCAAACCATGGTACTGTTCCTTCCATGTAAAAAACCAAAGGAAAAAACAAAATAAATTAAAACAAAACCCATGAAATAATATTTGAGAGCACACAATTGCTCAGCAGGCTCATGTAAACACTATTCAAGAAGCTAGAGGTACAGAAGCCTCAACCTTCAGCCCATGGCCTGAAGTTTTGCCTCTATCATGGCCCCTCAATTCCCTGGCATGTCCACATTAACTCATGAATCTTTACACATTTCCTTTTCAAATGCACAGGATCAAATATATTTGAACCCTGTTCACCTGGGCAGTAATCATCCAAGGACACAGCAGAGGAAGGGCAGCCACCCCCTTGCCTGGGGCCTTGGAGCTTATCACAATAGAAATGGACACCTGAACAAGGGGAGACAAAACAAAGAGAGGCATATTCCTAAAGCCTGAAGCACAGAAGCTACCTATAGACCAGTAGTGGGATTTCACAAATTATGTAAGAATCTCTGTGCACATGCTTGGCATGGTCGCTCATGCCTATAATCCCAGCCATCTGGGGGCTGAGGTGTATGGATCCTTGGGAGTTCCACTCCATCTTGGGCTACGAATTTATCTCAAGGCCTCTTTCAACAACTACATAAGATGTTGTTTCCAAAAAGAGGACAACAGAAAACTAGACACACTTGGTCCAGGACCCTGGGTTCACTACACGAGTTGTGGAGTCTAAATAATCCATGCCAGGAGAAAATACCTGGGATTTTTAGGGAAAGGGGCATTTGCATTCCGTTTCTAAGGGTTTCCCTTTCACCATGTTACATTTGCATTCTGGGAAGACATGCTGGTGATAAGCTATCTAGTATTATGTTGGTTTAGGTATTGAGCTAGTACCTCATATTTAGTGTTCAGGGTTATGCTGGAATGGCTGCGGACCTCCTTGAAATAGCTATTGCAGACATGTGAACCCCGAGGAAGCTGGATAGTTGAAGCAGGCACTCCAAATATTCATGAACTGCAAGGATTCACTTTCATTTTGGGACTCATCTTCTGGTTGCTGGCTTTTAGTGCTAACTGATACTACCATGGTGGCAATAATCCAGCAGAGATTGCATGTATGGTTTGCAAGTTTGCTTCCCAAGCCACCAGAAACTCAGCAGAACCCACATCATTGTGGCATTTTCTTTCCTCCCCTGAAACATTTGGCTTTCTAAGTTTGAAAATTCAATAGACTGGGGTAGTCAAGTTTGGACCCCATGTACCACAAATAGAGCTAAAGACAGAACGAACTACTTCCCTCCACTTGTCAAAATATGTCAAATTTGCTTGATCACCACAACTTCAAATAAAATTCGGGAGCAACTTAGAGAGGTGAATCAAATACTGCATGATTGGAATGGCTGTGGTTGTATGAGGTGGAGAGCTGCAGAGTTGGGCTGAAACTGTTCACAGAAATTCACAGGCTTGTGGTTGCCAGGCAACCACGCTGGGCTGAGATTGGCTGAACATCACTGTGAGGTGGATTTTAGGCTGTAGGTGTGAAAATTTAAAAGACTGGTGTAGTCAAGTTTGGAACCCATACACCTCAGACATACCAAAAGCTTTTCCAATTACTTCCCTCCACTTCTCAAAATATGTCAAATTTTGTTGATCACTACAACTGTAAAAAAAATTCTGAGGCAACATAGAGAGGCTAATGAAATACTGCATGATTGGAATTGCTGTGGTTGTATGAGGTGGAAAGCTGCAGATTTGGGCTGAAACAGTTGACAGAAATCCACAAGCTTGTGATTGCCAGACAACCACACTGGGCTGTGGTTGGCTGAGCACCATTGTGAGCTGGACTTTACGCTCTAGGATACAAGTGTGCAGCAGGAGACCTGAGTCACAATGCTGGGCGTTTCCATGGAGACCTCAGTGGCACAGAGGACCTTGTAGATCAAGATTTAAATAGGATGAATATTCTTTGCCTGGTATGCCACAATATTGTCTCTGAAGGCTTCACTGCTCAGAATTTGTGGATGGAAATGCTTGCCAATCTACACATGGATGTACATTCAATGGGATATGAAATATTCCAGGGCCTGGCAGATGAACTCTGACATGTCCTATCATTGAGCATACCCTTTTCCCTTGTCATGTATGTCATTTGGCTGAGTCCTGTTCCCTAAGCTATTCCATCAAGACTTGCTGACATCATTCACCTGCAGTATAAGAGCTTTCTGTGAAATTTCTCAGCAGAAATCCTCTGTAAGCACATAACTTTGGATATGAGAGACAGTGGTGGAAGTTGAATTTCAAGGGCAGATATTTGAAAACAATGAAACAAGCCCCAAATAAGATCTTTACATGTTTCCCAGATGAATATGTTTGGAAATATTGGGAAAGATGGAGATCAAGACTGAGAAGAGTGCACACCCATTTCAAGGTACAAAAACCAGGGAAATACATGGGAAAGAAAGAGATCTGGTTAATCTGATGTAAAAATCTTTGATGATGAAAGGAAAAGTATATTCTCATGATGATTTAATCAGGCTGTAAAAGTGAAGTTCTCATGTTGGTTGTCCTATGTGTGGCATTCTGCATTGGGCAGTGGATGCAGGACAGGAGATCTTCAAATAAATCTGGTGGAACACAAAATACTGAAAAAAAATCAGCCAAAATCCTGTGTATTCCTTCCCTTTGAGAACATATATGGATAATGTACGAAGTTTCAAAAGAGAAAATGTCTATTGGGTCATGGTTTCACCAATGAAATGGTCACATCACATAACATTTTGAATTTTGCTTTGACACTTGCTCCTGTACCGGGCCTGAGTAAAGCAGACTGCAGAGTAAGCCTGTTCAATAGATGTGCATTCCATAAGTGGTTTTAAAACCAGTGAAACCCTTTGGACTTAGTGTTTGCATTTCATTGGTTGATTTATTTTTCAAATTGTTTGTTTTACTCTTTTTCACTGTGAGTCAGGGAAGCCATCACTCATAGTGATTTAGACCTCTCCAAAAGCTCTGAATGTATTCATGTAACAGCTATTACATGGTATAAGCTTCTCCTATTAAAACGTGAAAGACTAACAGACTCTGCCACTTTTCATCTAAATTCAGTGTTGGGCTAAATTCAGTGATGGACTTTGTACAAGTCCTTTGAAATGTGTCCTCCTATAGCCACTGGTCGTGCTGGAATTTACTTTCTTGTGAAGACAGGATTTGAGCAAATTGACACAAGTACAGTTTGCCACTACTCTGCACACCTGGTTAAGTATGGAGTTCCCTAAATGGTGTGTGTTTTATTTTGATCTCTGCTCACACTTTGCTCATCCAGTTAGAACCACAGGGCTCCAGGCCATAGCGTTCCAGGCCTAAACAAGAAAATTTCCAGTCCATTTTGGGAGTTCATTCCTCTCTCATAATTACTTTTTCCACAAATGTGTGCTTAAGGAGAGGCCTTGTCCAAATGTGGAGAGGCCCATTTTCATTCACTCACTTTCAGACTTTCTAAGATTTTCAGTTACTAGAGGTTTGCCCAGACTTGCCATTGTCAAGGGACAGTGCACTTCTCTTGAAATAGTGCAGTATTACTTCATGGGTCTCCATGGAAATTCCACCAATGGGAAACTTTCTTTAGTCATCTCCAAGTGTTGCTGCCTAAGAACATATAACTAACAAAGGATGTGTTTTTAAGCAGAATGAGGAAAGGAGGGATTATCTTTATTTCAGTGCAGGTTGACCTTTCAAAGAAACAGTAATTCCTATCAAATAGGAGGTAAAATCTTTTGTAAAGAGACATGGACATGATACGCTCAACTTTATGTCACTTTTTTTAAAATGCCAAGGGCATTTGAGAAATTCTTGGCTCCTGAATTGTCCCGTTTTTCAAATTTCTCTTAGGTAAGACACACCGGCTTCTTCAAACCATGGTACTGTTCCTTCCATGTAAAAAACCAAAGGAAAAAACAAAATAAATTAAAACGAAACCCATGAAATAACATTTGAGAGCACACAATTGCTCAGCAGGCCCAGGTAAATACTATTCAAGAAGCTAGAGGAACAGAAGCCTCAACCTTCAGCCCATGGCCTGAAGTTTTGCCTCTATCATGGCCCCTCAGTTCCCTGGCATGTCCACATTAACTCATGAATCTTTACTCATTTCCTTTTCAAATGCACAGGATCAAATATATTTGAACCCTGTTCACCTGGGCCGTAATCATCCAAGGACACACCAGAGGAAGGGCAGCCACCCCCTTGCCTGGGGCCTTGGAGCTTATCACAATAGAAATGGACACCTGAACAAGGGGAGCAAAAAACAAAGAGAGGCATATTCCTAAAGCCTGAAGCACAGAAGCTCCCTATAGACCAGTAGTGGGATTTCACAAATTATGTAAGAATCTCTGTGCACATGCTTGGCATGGTCGCTCATGCCTATAATCCCAGCCATCTGGGGTCTGAGGTGGATGGATCCTTGGGAGTTCCACTCCATCTTGGGCTACGAATTTATCTCAAGGCCTCTTTCAACAACTACATAAGATGTTGTTTCCAAAAAGAGGACAACAGAAAACTAGACACACTTGGTCCAGGTCCCTGGGTTCACTACACGAGTTGTAGAGTCTAAATATTCCATGCCATGAGAAAATACCTGGGATTTTTAGGGAAAGGAGCATTTGCATCCCGTTTCGAAGGGTTTTCCTTTCACCATGTTACATTTGAATTCTGGGAAGACCTGCTGGTGATAAGCTATCTATTATAATGGTGGATTAGGTATTGAGCTAGTACCTCATATTTAGTGTTCAGGGTTATGCTGGAATGGCTGGGGACCTCCTTGAAATAGCGATTGCATACATGTGAACCCCGAGGAAGCTGGATAGTTGAAGCAGGCACTCCAAATATTCATGCACTGCAAGGATTCACTTTCATTTTGGGACTCATCTTCTGGTTGCTGGCTTTTAGTGCTAACTGATACTACCATGGTGGCAGTAATCCAGCAGAGATTGCATGTATGGTTTGCAGGTTTGTTTCCCAAACCACCAGAAACTCAGCAGAACCCACATTATTGTGGCATTTTCTTTCCTGCCCTGAAACATTTGGCTTTCTAAGTTTGAAAATTGAATAGACTGGGGTAGTCAAGTTTGGACCCCATGTACCACAAACAGAGCTAAAGACAGAGCGAATTACTTCCCTCCACTTGTCAAAATATGTCAAATTTGCTTGATCACCACAACTTCAAATAAAATTCGGGAGCAACTTAGAGAGGTGAATCAAATACTGCATGATTGGAATGGCTGTGGTTGTATGAGGTGGAGAGCTGCAGAGTTGGGCTGAAACTGTTCACAGAAATCCACAGGCTTGTGGTTGTCAGGCAAACACGCTGGGTTGACATTGGCTGAACATCACTGTGAGGTGGATTTTAGGCTGTAGGTGTGAAAATTTAAAAGACTGGTGTAGTCAAGTTTGGAACCCATAGACCTCAGACATACCAAAAGGTTTTCCAATTACTTCCCTCCACTTCTCAAAATATGTCAAATTTTGTTGATCACTACAACTGTAAAAAAAACTCTGAGGCAACATAGAGAGGCTAATCAAATACTGCATGATTGGAATTGCTGTGGTTGTATGAGGTGGAAAGCTGCAGATTTGGGCTGAAACCGTTCACAGAAATCCACAAGCTTGTGGTTGACAGACAACCACACTGGGCTGTGATTGGCTGAGCACCATTGTGAGCTGGACTTTAGGCTCTAGGATACAAGTGTGCAGTAGGAGACCCGAGTCACAATGCTGGGCGTTTCCATGGAGACCTGAGTGGCATAGAGGACCTTGTAGGGCAAGATTTAAATAGGATGAATATTCTTGGCCTGGTATGCCACAATATTCTCTCTGAAGGCTTCACTGCTCAGAATTTGTGGATGGAAATGCTTGCCAATCTACACATGGATGTACTTTCAATGGGATATGAAATATTCCAGGGCCTGGCAGATGATCTCTGACATGTCCTATCATTGAGCATACACTTTTCCCTTGTCATGTCTGTCATTTGGCTGAGTCCTGTTCCCTAAGCTATTCAGTCAAGACTTGCTGGCATCATTCACCTGCAGTATAAGAGCTTTCTGTGAAATTTCTCAACAGAAATCCTCTGCAAGCACATAGCTTTGGATATGAGAGACAGTGGTGGAAGTTGAATTTCAAGGGCAGATATTGAAAAGAATGAAACAAGCCCCGCATAAGATCTTTACATGTTTCCCAGATGAATATGTTTGGAAATATTGGGAAAGATGGAGATCAAGACTGAGAAGAGTGCACACCCATTTCAAGGTACAAAAACCAGGCAAAAACATGGGAAAGAAAGAGAGCTGGTTAATCTGATGTAAAAATCTTTGATGATGAAAGGAAATATATATTCTCATGATGATTTAATCAGGCTGTAGAAGTGAAGTTCTCATGTTGGTTGTCCTATGTGTGGCCTTCTGCATTGGGCAGTGGATGCAGGACTGGAGATCTTCAAATAAATCTGGTGAAACACAAAATACTGAAAAAAAATCAGCCTAAATCCTGTGTATTCTTCCCTTTGAGAACATATATGGATAATGTACGAAGTTTCAAAAGAGAAAATGTCTATTGGGTCATGGTTTCACCAATGAAATGGTCACATCACATAACATTTTGAATTTTGCTTTGACACTTGCTCCTGTACCGGGCCTGAGTAAAGCAGACTGCAGAGTAAGCCTGTTCAATAGATGTGCATTCCATAAGTGGTTTTAAAACCAGTGAAACCCTTTGGACTGAGTGTTTGTATTTCATTAGTTGATTTATTTTTCAAATTGTTTGTTTTACTCTTTTTAACTGTGAGTCATGGAAGCCCTCACTCATAGTGATTTAGACCTCTCCAAAAGCTCTGAAAGTATTCATGTAACAGCTATTACATGTTGTAAGTTTCTCCTATTAAAACGTGAAAGACTAACAGACTCTGCCACTTTTCATCTAAATTCAGTGTTGGGCTAAATTCAGTGATGGACTTTTTACAAGTCCTTTGAAATGTGTCCTCCTCTAGCCACTGGTCGTGCTGGAATTTACTTTCTTGTGAAGACAGGATTTGAGCAAATTGACACAAGTACAGTTTGACACTACTCTGCACACCTGACTAAGTATCGAGTTCCCTAAATGGTGTGTGTTTTATTTTGATCTCTGCTCACACTTTGCTCATCCAGTTAGAACCACAGGGCTCCAGGCCATAGCGTTCCAGGCCTAAACAAGAAAATTTCCAGTCCATTTTGGGAGTTCATTCCTCTCTCATAATTACTTTTTCCACAAATGTGTGCTTAAGGAGAGGCCTTGTCCAAATGTGGAGAGGCCCATTTTCATTCACTCACTTTCAGACTTTCTAAGATTGTCAGTTACTAGAGGTTTGCCCAGACTTGCCATTGTCAAGGGACAGTGCACTTCTCTTGAAATTGTGCAGTATTACTTCATGGGTCTCCATGGAAATTCCACCAATGGGAAACTCTTTCTTTAGTCATCTCCAAGTGTTGCTGCCTAAGAACATATAACTAACAAAGGATGTGTTTTTAAGCAGAATGAGGAAAGGAGGGATTATCTTTATTTCAGTGCAGGTTGACCTTTCAAAGAAACAGTAATTCCTATCAAATAGGAGGTAAAATCTTTTGTAAAGAGACATGGACATGATACGCTCAACTTTATGTCACTTTTTTTTAAAACGCCAAGGGCATTTGAGAAATTCTTGGCTCCTGAATTGTCCCGTTTTTCAAATTTCTCTTAGGTAAGACACACCGGCTTCTTCAAACCATGGTACTGTTCCTTCCATGTAAAAAACCAAAGGAAAAAACAAAATAAATTAAAACAAAACCCATGAAATAACATTTGAGAGCACACAATTGCTCAGCAGGCCCATGTAAACACTATTCAAGAAGCTAGAGGAACAGAAGCCTCAACCTTCAGCCCATGGCCTGAAGTTTTGCCTCTATCATGGCCCCTCAATTCCCCTGCATGTCCACATTAACTCATGAATCTTTACTCATTTCCTTTTCAAATGCACAGGATCCAATATATTTGAACCCTGTTCACCTGGGCCGTAATCATCCAAGGACACAGCAGAGGAAGGGCAGCCACCCCCTTGCCTGGGGCCTTGGAGCTTATCACAATAGAAATGGACACCTGAACAAGGGGAGCCAAAACAAAGAGAGGCATATTCCTAAAGCCTGAAGCACAGAAGCTACCTATAGACCAGTAGTGGGATTTCACAAATTATGTAAGAATCTCTGTGCACATGCTTGGCATGGTCGCTCATGCCTATAATCCCAGCCATCTGGGGGCTGAGGTGGATGGATCCTTGGGAGTTCCACTCCATCTTGGGCTACGAATTTATCTCAAGGCCTCTTTCAACAACTACATAAGATGTTGTTTCCAAAAAGAGGACAACAGAAAACTAGACACACTTGGTCCAGGTCCCTGGGTTCACTACATGGGTTGTGGAGTCTAAATATTCCATGCCATGAGAAAATACCTGGGATTTTTAGGGAAAGGGGCATTTGCATCCCGTTTCGAAGGGTTTTCCTTTCACCATGTTACATTTGAATTCTGGGAAGACCTGCTGGTGATAAGCTATCTAGTATTATGTTGGATTAGGTATTGAGCTAGTGCCTCATATTTAGTGTTCAGGGTTGTGCTGGATTGGCTGCTGACCTCCTTGAAATAGCGATTGCAGACATGTGAACCCCGAGGAAGCTGGATAGTTGAAGCAGGCACTCCAAATATTCATGAACTGCAAGGATTCACTTTCATTTTGGGACTCATCTTCTGGTTGCTGGCTTTTAGTGCTAACTGATACTACCATGGTGGCAGTAATCCAGCAGAGATTGCATGTATGGTTTGCAGGTTTGCTTCCCAAGCCACCAGAAACTCAGCAGTACCCACATCATTGTGGCATTTTCTTTTCTCCCTGTTGGGAGCCGCAGCCAAGCCCGGTCGCCTTACTTGGCGGACGTGAGGCCTGTAGAAAGGAGCAAAGCCTGAGCTAAATTACCCCTCCCATCGAGTGAGCCAAGTTGGCGCCTGCTTCCTGCCCCCTGATTGCCCTGGCGACGTAAGCAGCCCGCGCAATAGAATAGTCTGCCTAGCAACAACTGATGTTAGCCAATCAGCCCGCATCGCGTGCTTTGAACTGATTGGCCACTGTTACCCTATAAAAGTGAATGCCTCTCCCGCCACGAGAGAGAAGCACAGAGAGAGATAGAGAAAGTCCACCGGCAAGAAAGGGCTGGTGGCAGAGCAGAGGCCTCGCGGGGCCCACGCGGAGACAAATAAAGTCAAGGTTGCACACCGTCAGAATCTGTCGTGTGTTTTTCCTGCCGGCCGGGAGCGACACCAACATCTGGTGGCCCGCACGGGGACTGATCAACCCCGAGACACAGCGGTGGTGTGCAACGCTCCAGCGTGGTGCTGCCGGACAGGTGAGTGGGGGATAAGCCTGGGCTCTGGGTGGCGCGCACCTACAGGGCTTTTAGACTCCCCTCAGGCTCACGCGTAGGTGACGGGTTCTTTAAGTCACACGCGGTGAGTTACAGCCCTTAGAGGTTAGAAATGGGTAATTTACCGAGCGCAGAGGCGCGGCCCTTGGTAAAGGCCCTTAGAAAACTTTTAAAAGCTAGAGACCTCAGGGTAGGTCAAAAAACACTGGAACGATTCATAGCAGAGGTAGATAGGGTGGCTCCCTGGTTTTTACCCACGGGTCATTTAAACCTGCCGTCATGGGAGAAATTAGGCGGGGACCTCGCCTCGGCAGAATTGGGAGGCAATATTTCGCCGGCTATTCGCCCCCTGTGGGAAATGATACATGCGTGCCTTGTAGGGGAGGGGAAGGGGTTCCCGTCGGCAGTTAGAGACGCGGAAATCATGGACGCACGCAAGGCTTTTGAGCAGGCAAAATCGAAATGCTCTCGGGAGGGATCCGTCCAGGGGGAGAAGATCCAGGGAAAGATAGAGGACACCCAAGCTCTGGAGTCCTCTGACTCAGATAGCGAGGAGGAACTAGAAGGTGGGGCAGGAAGCCGAGAGGCCCAAAACCCCTATGCCGAGTTGCGCCGCGAATTGTGTGCGTGCGCCGCCCGAGAAAAGCAGAGAGAGGAGAAAGGACCCCCGAGCGCTCTCTGGCGGGGAGGAGATAGAGAGCCATCTGCTCCGCCCTGGAGTTCTTTTCCAGAAGCGGTTCCCCGCTGAGAGGCCACTACAGGGGACCCTCCCTTCTCTCAGCCGGCACAGGAAGTGACGCCCCGTTCCACTCTGTCGCGACCGCCATCCTATGACGTCGCGCCGCGGGGCGGACGGTATTTTCATGGGCGGTTATGGAGGGGTGAACGATGGCCCGGAGGGGATCCACCGATGCAAAAAATAGATTACGGCCCTTATGGAGTATATCCTGTGCAAATGGCCCCAGGCCAAGGGCGCAATGTTTGGGAACTGTTTGAAATAAAACAGATTAGAGAATTAAAAAGTGCTGTCACGACCTTCGGGCCCACAGCACCCTATACCATAGCCATGCTAAAAAACTTGTCTTCTGGGCCGCTCACCCCAGCGGACTGGACCCAGTTGGCAAAAGCATGTCTACCCTCAGGCAGCTACTTAGACTGGCGAGCATGGTACGCAGAGTTCTCTGCCGAGCAGGCTAAGAGAAATGCCGGTCGAGAAAACAGGGGCTGGGGATTTAGCTTAGCGGCATAAGCTCCTGCCTTGTAAGCAGGCAATCGCGAGTTCGATCCCTGGTACCGATAAAAAAAAAAAAAAAAAAAAAAAAAAAAAAAAGAAGGGGGGAGTAAGCCAAGGCCTGCCTCCAAAGGCGCGGTTATCTATGGCATTACAATGGATGGGCCCGGATCCGGTGGTTAGCTGGAACCGAGGCGCGGTTTATGTCTTTCCGCAGGAACCGGGACGAGAAACACTGTGGGTCCCAGAGAGGTTGACTCATGCGACAAGTCCCTCGACTGAAGATCAGGCCTGTTCCACCAGAGGCCAACCGCAGACCCAACAAGATGAGCCCTAAAAGAACTGCAGGACAATCCCTTTTGGGGAGCCTGGAATGGCTTGCTCCCCTATATTTTACCATTGTTAGGTCCCCTGTGCTCCTTGCTTCTGCTCTTACTTGTAGGACCATGCTTGCTCTGATGGGTCACATCGTTCATTAATGGACGCCTTGTGGCGGCACATCGTCAGGTCCGCATGGTTGCCCATGCAGCCCTGGCAGCAGCCCGTGATGGGCACAATGACCCCCAGGCTTACGCATGGCTCGCTCGACTGGCCTACAACCGGGTCTAGATGTGGCGGGTCTTCCGCACTCCTTCCCTATTGACACCATACAGCAGGGTAGGTGAGTCAATGACGGGTAAAAGCGTGCCTCCCCAGCATGACTCGACCTAAGCCAGGCCCTACCCCATACTGCACGAAAGCTGCTGGATTACTAGAATCTGCACAGATCTAGATGCCTCTCCGAGGGGATCACACGGAGGGGCATGAGTGCATGCCTATGTGCATCCAGGTTCCGTCCAGTTCACTCCTGGCCCTGGAAAAAGGACGAGGGTTTCAAGGCCTTGGTGGACCCAGGGACGGCCAACCAGGGTCCAAGCCAAGGGCCTACGGTGGGCCTCAACACAGGGCATAAGCCTCTGAACTCGATCCAGGGTGGGCTGCGATGCATATATTCATTCAAAATAAATAAAATAGGGAGATATGTTGGGAGCCGCGGCCGAGCCCGGTCGCTTTACTTGGCGGACGTGAGGCCTGTAGAAAGGAGCAAAGCCTGAGCTAAATTACCCCTCCCATCGAGTGAGCCAAATTGGCGCCTGCTTCCTGCCCCCAGATTGCCCTGGAGACATAAGCAGCCCGCGCAATAGAATAGTCTGCCTAGCAACAAATGATGTTAGCGCGCTTTGAACTGATTGGCCACTGTTACCCTATAAAAGTGAATGCCTCTCCCGCCACGAGAGAGAAGCACAGAGAGAGACAGAGAAAGTCCACCAGCAAGAAAGGGCTGGTGGCAGAGCAGAGGCCTCGCGGGGCCCACGCGGAGACAAATAAAGACAAGGTTGCACACCGTCAGAATCTGTCTTGTGTTTTTCCTGCCGGCCGGGAGCGACACCGACACCTCCCCTGAAACATTTGGCTTTCTAAGTTTGAAAATTGAATAGACTGTGGTAGTCAAGATTGGACACCATGTACCACAAACAGAGCTAAAGACAGAGCGAATTACTTCCCTCCACTTGTCAAAATATGTCAAATTTGCTTGATCACCACAACTTCAAAGAAAATTCGGGGGCAACTTAGAGCGGGGAATCAAATACTGCATGATTGGAATGGCTGTGGTTGTATGAGGTGGAGAGCTGCAGAGTTGGGCTGAAACTGTTAACAGAAATCCACAGGCTTTTGGTTGTCAGGCAACCACGCTGGGCTGAGATTGGCTGAACATCACTGTGAGGTGGATTTTAGGCTCTAGGTGTCAAAATTTAAAAGACTGGTGTAGTCAAGTTTGGAACCCATACACCTCAGACATACCAAAAGGTTTACCAATTACTTCCCTCCACTTCTCAAAATATGTCAAATTTTGTTGATCACTACAACTGTAAAAAAAAATTCTGAGGCAACATAGAGAGGCTAATCAAATACTGCATGATTGGAATTGCTGTGGTTGTATGAGGTGGAAAGCTGCAGATTTGGGCTGAAACAGTTCACAGAAATCCACAAGCTTGTGGTTGCCAGACAACCACACTGGGCTGTGATTGGCTGAGCACCATTGTGAGCTGGACTTTAGGCTCTAGGATACAAGTGTGCAGTAGGAGACCTGAGTCACAATGCTGGGCGTTTCCATGGAGACCTCAGTGGCATAGAGGACCTTGTAGGGCAAGATTTAAATAGGATGAATATTCTTGGCCTGGTATGCCACAATATTGTCTCTGAAGGCTTCACTGCTCAGAATTTGTGGATGGAAATGCTTGCCAATCTACACATGGATGTACTTTCAATGGGATATGAAATATTCCAGGGCCGGGCAGATGATCTCTGACATGTCCTATCATTGAGCATACCCTTTTCCCTTGTCATGTATGTCATTTGGCTGAGTCCTGTTCCCTAAGCTATTCAGTCAAGACTTGCTGGCATCATTCACCTGCAGTATAAGAGCTTTCTGTGAAATTTCTCAGCAGAAATCCTCTGCAAGCACATAGCTTTGGATATGAGAGACAGTGGTGGAAGTTGAATTTCAAGGGCAGATATTTGAAAGCAATGAAACAAGCCCCAAATAAGGTCTTTACATGTTTCCCAGATGAATATGTTTGGAAATATTGGGAAAGATGGAGATCAAGACTGAGAAGAGTGCACACCCATTTCAAGGTACAAAAACCAGGCAAAAACATGGGAAAGAAAGAGAGCTGGTTAATCTGATGTAAAAATCTTTGATGATGAAAGGAAATATATATTCTCATGATGATTTAATCAGGCTGTAGAAGTGAAGTTCTCATGTTGGTTGTCCTATGTGTGGCCTTCTGCATTGGGCAGTGGATGCAGGACTGGAGATCTTCAAATAAATCTGGTGAAACACAAAATACTGAAAAAAAATCAGCCTAAATCCTGTGTATTCTTCCCTTTGAGAACATATATGGATAATGTACGAAGTTTCAAAAGAGAAAATGTCTATTGGGTCATGGTTTCTCCAATGAAATGGTCACATCACATAACATTTTGAATTTTGCTTTCACACTTGCTCCTGTACCGGTCCTGAGTAAAGCAGAATGCAGAGTAAGCCTGTTCAAAAGATGTGCATTCCATAAGTGGTTTTAAAACCAGTAAAACACTTTGGACTTAGTGTTTGTATTTTATTGGTTGATTTATTTTTCAAATTGTTTGTTTTACTCTTTTTAGCTTTGTGAGTCAGGGAAGCCCTCACTCATAGTGATTTAGACCTCTCCAAAAGCTCTGAAAGTATTCATGTAACAGCTATTACATGTTATAAGTTTCTCCTATTAAAACGTGAAAGACTAACAGACTCTGCCACATTTCATCTAAATTCAGTGTTTGGCTAAATTCAGTGATGGACTTTTTACAAGTCCTTTGAAATGTGTTCTCCTCTAGCCACTGGTCATGCTGGAATTTACTTTCTTGTGAAGACAGGATTTGAGCAAATTGACACAAATACAGTTTGCCACTACTCTGGACACCTGGTTAAGTATCGAGTTCCCTAAATGGTGTGTGTTTTATTTTAATCTCTGCTCACACTTTTCTCATCCAGTTAGAACCACAGGGATCCAGGCCATAGCGTTCCAAGCCTAAACAAGAAAATTTCCATTCCCTTTTGGGAGTGCATTTGTCTCTCATAATTACTTTTTCCACAAATGTGTGCTTAAGGAGAGGCCCTGTCCAAATGTGGAGAGGCCCATTTTCATTCACTCACTTTCAGACTTTCTAAGATTTTCAGTTACTAGAGGTTTGCCCAGACTTGCCATTGTCAAGGGACAGTGCACTTCACTTGAAGTTGTGCAGTATTACTTCATGGGTCTCCATGGAAATTCCACCAATGGGAAACTCTTGCTGTAGTCATCTCCAAGTGTTGCTGCTTAAGAAAATATAACTAACAAAGGATGTGGTTTCAAGCAGAATGAGGAAAAGAGGGATTATCTTTATTTCAGTGCAGGTTGATCTTTCCAAGAAACAGTAATTCCTATCAAATAGGAGGTAAAATCTTTTGTAAAGAGACATGGACATGACACGCTCAGCTTTATGTCACTTTTTTAAAAATGCCAAGGGCACTTGTGAAATTCTTGGCTGCTGAATCGTACCTTTTTTCAAATTTCTCTTATGTAAGACACTCCAGCTTCTTCAAACCATGGTACTGTTCCTTCCATGTAACAAACCAAAGGAAAAAACACAATAAATTAAAACAAAACCCATGAAATAACATTTGAGAGCAGACAATGCACAGCAGGCCCATGTAAACACTATTCATGAAGCTAGAGGTACAGAAGCCTCAGCCTTCAGCCCATGACCTGAAGTTTTGTCTCTATCATGGCCCCTCAATTCCCTGGCATGTCCACATTAACTCATGAATCTTTACTCATTTCCTTTTCAAATGCACAGGATCCAATATATTTGAACCCTGTTCACCTGGGCAGTAATCATCCAAGGACACACCTGAAGAAGGGCAGCCAACCCCTTGCCTGGGGCCTTGGAGCTTATCACAATAGAAATGGACACCTGAACAAGGGGAGCAAAAAACAAAGAGAGGCATATTCCTTAAGTCTGAAGCACAGAAGCTACCTATAGACCAGTAGTGGGATTTCACAAATTATGTAAGAATCTCTGTGCACATGCTTGGCATTGTCGCTCATGCCTATAATCCCAGCCATCTGGGGGCTGAGGTGGATGGATCCTTGGGAGTTCCACTCCATCTTGGGCTACGAATTCATCTCAAGGCCTATTTCAACAACTACATAAGATGTTGTTTCTAAAAAGAGGACAACAGAAAACTAGACACACTTGGTCCAGGTCCCTGGGTTCACTACATGAGTTGTGGAGTCTAAATATTCCACGCCATGAGAAAATACCTGGGATTTTTAGAGAAAGGGGCATTTGCATCCCGTTTATAAGGGTTTCCCTTTCACCATGTTACATTTGAATTCTGGGAAAGCCTTCTGGTGATAAGCTATCTAGTATTATGTTGTTTTAGGTATTGAGCTAGTACCTCATGTTTAGTGTTCAGGGTTATGCTGGAATGGCTGCAGAACTCCTTGAAATAGCGATTGCAGACATGTGAACCCCGAGGAAGCTGGATAGTTGAAGCAGGCACTCCAAATATTCATGCACTGCAAGGATTCACTTTCATTTTGGGACTCATCTTCTGGTTGCTGGCTTTTAGTGCTAACTGATACTACCATGGTGGCAGTAATCCAGCGGAGATTGCATGTATGGTTTGCAGGTTTGCTTCCCAAGCCACCAGAAACTCAGCAGAACCCACATCATTGTGGCATTTTCTTTCCTCCCCTGAAACATTTGGCTTTCTAAGTTTGAAAATTGAATAGACTGGGGTAGTCAAGTTTGGAACCCATGTACCACAAACAGAGCTAAAGACAGAGCCAATTACTTCCCTCCACTTGTCAAAATATGTCAAATTTTCTTGATCACCACAACTTCAAAGAAAATTCGGGGGCAACTTAGAGAGGTGAATCAAATACTGCATGATTCGAATGGCTGTGGTTGTATGAGGTGGAGAGCTGCAGAGTTGGGCTGAAACTGTTCACAGAAATCCACAGGCTTGTGGTTGTCAGGCAACCACACTGGGCGGAGATTGGCTGAACATCACTGTGAGATGGATTTTAGGCTCTAGGTGTGAAAATTTAAAAGACTGGTGTAGTCAAGTTTGGAACCCATAGACCTCAGACATACCAAAAGGTTTTCCAATCACTTCCCTCCACTTCTCAAAATATGTCAAATTTTGTTGATCACTACAACTGTAAAAAAAATTCTGAGGCAACTTAGAGAGGCTAATCAAATACTGCATGATTGGAATTGCTGTGGTTGTATGAGGTGGAAAGCTGCAGTTTTGGGCTGAAACAGTTCACAGAAATCCACAAGCTTGTGGTTGCCAGACAACCACACTGGGCTGTGATTGGCTGAGCACCATTGTGAGCTGGACTTTAGGCTCTAGGATACAAGTGTGCAGTAGGAGACCTGAGTCACAATGCTGGGCGTTTCCATGGAGACCTCAGTGGCACAGAGGACCTTGTAGGGCAAGATTTAAATAGGATGAATATTCTTGGCCTGGTATGCCACAATATTCTCTCTGAAGGCTTCACTGCTCAGAATTTGTGATGGAAATGCTTGCCAATCTACACATGGATGTACTTTCAATGGGATATGAAATATTCCAGGGCCTGGCAGATGATCTCTGACATGTCCTATCATTGAGCATACCCTTTTCCCTTGTCATGTCTGTCATTTGGCTGAGTCCTTTTCCCTAAGCTATTCAGTCAAGACTTGCTGGCATCATTCACCTGCAGTATAAGAGCTTTCTGTGAAATTTCTCAGCAGAAATCCTCTGCAAGCACATAGCTTTGGATATAAGAGACAGTGGTGGAAGTTGAATTTCAAGGGCAGATATTTGAAAACAATGAAACAAGCCCCAAATAAGATCTTTACATGTTTCCCAGATGAATATATTTGGAAATATTGGGGAAGATGGAGATCAAGACTGAGAAGAGTGCACACCCATTTCAAGGTACAAAAACCAGGGAAAAACATGGGAAAGCAAGAGAGCTGGTTAATCTGATGTAAAAATCTTTGATGATGAAAGGAAAAGTATATTCTCATGATGATTTAATCAGGCTGTAGAAGTGAAGTTCTCATGTTGGTTGTCCTATGTGTGGCCTTCTGCATTGGGCAGTGGATGCAGGACAGGAGATCTTCAAATAAATCTGGTGGAACACAAAATACTGAAAAAAATCAGCCTAAATCCTGTGTATTCCTTCCCTTTGAGAACATATATGGAGAATGTACAAAGTTTCAAAAGAGAAAATGTCTATTGGATCATGGTTTCACCAATGAATTTTGCTTTCACACTTGCTCCTGTACCGGGCCTGAGTAAAGCAGAATGCAGAGTAAGCCTGTTCAATAGATGTGCATTCCATAAGTGGTTTTAAAACCAGTGAAACCCTTTGGACTTAGTGTTTGTATTTTATTGGTTGATTTATTTTTCAAATTGTTTGTTTTACTCTTTTTAACTGTGAGTCAGGGAAGCCCTCACTCATAGTGATTTAGACCTCTCCAAAAGCTCTGAAAGTATTCATGTAACAGCTATTACATGTTATAAGTTTCTCCTATTAAAACGTGAAAGACTAACAGACTCTGCCACTTTTCATCTAAATTCAGTGTTGGGCTAAATTCAGTGATGGACTTTTTACAAGTCCTTTGAAATGTGTCCTCCTCTAGCCCCTGGTCGTGCTGGAATTTACTTTATTGTGAAGACAGGATTTGAGCAAATTGACACAAGTACAGTTTGCCACTACTCTGCACACCTGGATAAGTATCGAGTTCCCTAAATGGTGTGTGTTTTATTTTGATCTCTTCTCACACTTTGCTCATCCAGTTAGAACCACAGGGCTCCAGGCCATAGCGTTCCAGGCCTAAACAAGAAAATTTCCATTCCGTTTTGGGAGTTCATTCGTCTCTCATAATTACTTTTTCCACAAATGTGTGCTTAAGGAGAGGCGCTGTCCAAATGTGGAGAGGCCCACTTTCATTCACTCACTTTCAGACTTTCTAAGATTTTCAGTTACTAGAGGTTTGCCCAGACTTGCCATTGTCAAGGGACAGTGCACTTCACTTGAAGTTGTGCAGTATTACTTCATGTGTCTCCATGGAAATTCCACCAATGGGAAACTCTTGCTGTAGTCATCTCCAAGTGTTGCTGCATAAGAAAATATAACTAACAAAGAATGTGGTTTCAAGCAGAATGAGGAAAGGAGGGATTATCTTTATTTCAGTGCAGGTTGACCTTTCAAAGAAACAGTAATTCCTATCAAATAGGAGGTAAAATGTTTTGTAAAGAGAAATGGACATGACACGCTCAGCTTTATGTCACTTTTTTAAAAATGCCAAGGGCACTTGAGAAATTCTTGGCTGCTGAATCGTACCTTTTTTCAAATTTCTCTTAGGTAAGACACTCCAGCTTCTTCAAACCATGGTACTGTTCCTTCCATGTAACAAACCAAAGGAAAAAACAAATTAAATTAAAACAAAACCCATGAAATAACATTTGAGAGCACACAATTGCTCAGCAGGCCCATGTAAACACAATTCAAGAATCTAGAGGTACAGAAGCCTCAACCTTCAGCCCCTGTCCTGAAGTTTTGTCTCTATCATGGCCCCTCAATTCCCTGGCATGTCCACATTAACTCATGAATCTTTACACATTTCCTTTTCAAATGCACAGGATCCAATATATTTGAACCCTGTTCACCTGGGCAGTAATCATCCAAGGACACACCAGAGGAAGGGCAGCCACCCCCTTGCCTGGGGCCTTGGAGCTTATCACAATAGAAATGGACACCTGAACAAGGGGAGCCAAAACAAAGAGAGGCATATTCCTAAAGCCTGAAGCACAGAAGCTACCTATAGACCAGTAGTGGGATTTCACAAATTATGTAAGAATCTCTGTGCACATGCTTGGCATGGTCGCTCATGCCTATAATCCCAGCCATCTGGGGGCTGAAGTGGATGGATCCTTGGGAGTTCCACTCCATCTTGGGCTACGAATTTATCTCAAGGCCTCTTTCAACAACTACATAAGATGTTGTTTCCAAAAAGAGGACAACAGAAAACTAGACACACTTGGTCCAGGTCCCTGGGTTCACTACACGAGTTGTGGAGTCTAAATATTCCATGCCATGAGAAAATACCTTTGATTTTTAGGGAAAGGGGCATTTGCATCCCGTTTCGAAGGGTTTCCCTTTCACCATGTTACATTTGAATTCTGGGAAGACCTGCTGGTGATAAGCTATCTAGTATAATGGTGGATTAGGTATTGAGCTAGTACCTCATATTTAGTGTTCAGGGTTATGCTGGAATGGCTGCGGACCTCCTTGAAATAGCGATTGCAGACATGTGAACCCCGAGGAAGCTGGATAGTTGCAGCAGGCACTCCAAATATTCATGCACTGCAAGGATTCACTTTCATTTTGGGACTCATCTTCTGGTTGCTGGCTTTTAGTGCTAACTGATACTATCATGGTGGCAGTAATCCAGCAGAGATTGCATGTATGGTTTGCAGGTTTGTTTCCCAAACCACCAGAAACTCAGCAGAACCCACATTATTGTGGCATTTTCTTTCCTCCCCTGAAACATTTGGCTTTCTAAGTTTGAAAATTGAATAGACTGGGGTAGTCAAGTTTGGACCCCATGTACCACAAACAGAGCTAAAGACGGAGCCAATTACTTCCCTCCACTTGTCAAAATATGTCAAATTTTCTTGATCACCACAACTTCAAAGAAAATTCGGGGGCAACTTAGAGAGGTGAATCAAATACTGCATGATTGGAATGGCTGTGGTTGTATGAGGTGGAGAGCTGCAGAGTTGGGCTGAAACTGTTCACAGAAATCCACAGGCTTGTGGTTGTCAGGCAACCACACTGGGCGGAGATTGGCTGAACATCACTGTGAGATGGATTTTAGGCTCTAGGTGTGAAAATTTAAAAGACTGGTGTAGTCAAGTTTGGAACCCATAGACCTCAGACATACCAAAAGGTTTTCCAATCACTTCCCTCCACTTCTCAAAATATGTCAAATTTTGTTGATCACTACAACTGTAAAAAAAATTCTGAGGCAACTTAGAGAGGCTAATCAAATACTGCATGATTGGAATTGCTGTGGTTGTATGAGGTGGAAAGCTGCAGATTTGGGCTGAAACAGTTCACAGAAATCCACAAGCTTGTGGTTGCCAGACAACCACACTGGGCTGTGATTGGCTGAGCACCATTGTGAGCTGGACTTTAGGCTCTAGGATACAAGTGTGCAGTAGGAGACCTGAGTGACAAAGCTGGGCGTTTCCATGGAGACCTCAGTGGCACAGAGGACCTTGTAGGGCAAGATTTAAATAGGATGAATATTCTTGGCCTGTTATGCCACAATATTCTCTCTGAAGGCTTCACTGCTCAGAATTTGTGGATGGAAATGCTTGCCAATCTACACATGGATGTACTTTCAATGGGATATGAAATATTCCAGGGCCTGGCAGATGATCTCTGACATGTCCTATCACTGAGCATACCCTTTTCCCTTGTCATGTCTGTCATTTGGCTGAGTCCTTTTCCCTAAGCTATTCAGTCAAGACTTGCTGGCATCATTCACCTGCAGTATAAGAGCTTTCTGTGAAATTTCTCAGCAGAAATCCTCTGCAAGCACATAGCTTTGGATATAAGAGACAGTGGTGGAAGTTGAATTTCAAGGGCAGATATTTGAAAACAATGAAACAAGCCCCAAATAAGATCTTTACATGTTTCCCAGATGAATATATTTGGAAATATTGGGGAAGATGGAGATCAAGACTGAGAAGAGTGCACACCCATTTCAAGGTACAAAAACCAGGGAAAAACATGGGAAAGCAAGAGAGCTGGTTAATCTGATGTAAAAATCTTTGATGATGAAAGGAAAAGTATATTCTCATGATGATTTAATCAGGCTGTAGAAGTGAAGTTCTCATGTTGGTTGTCCTATGTGTGGCCTTCTGCATTGGGCAGTGGATGCAGGACAGGAGATCTTCAAATAAATCTGGTGGAACACAAAATACTGAAAAAAATCAGCCTAAATCCTGTGTATTCCTTCCCTTTGAGAACATATATGGAGAATGTACAAAGTTTCAAAAGAGAAAATGTCTATTGGATCATGGTTTCACCAATGAAATGGTCACATCACATAACATTTTGAATTTTGCTTTCACACTTGCTCCTGTACCGGGCCTGAGTAAAGCAGAATGCAGAGTAAGCCTGTTCAATAGATGTGCATTCCATAAGTGGTTTTAAAACCAGTGAAACCCTTTGGACTTAGTGTTTGTATTTTATTGGTTGATTTATTTTTCAAATTGTTTGTTTTACTCTTTTTAACTGTGAGTCAGGGAAGCCCTCACTCATAGTGATTTAGACCTCTCCAAAAGCTCTGAAAGTATTCATGTAACAGCTATTACATGTTATAAGTTTCTCCTATTAAAACGTGAAAGACTAACAGACTCTGCCACTTTTCATCTAAATTCAGTGTTGGGCTAAATTCAGTGATGGACTTTTTACAAGTCCTTTGAAATGTGTCCTCCTCTAGCCACTGGTCGTGCTGGAATTTACTTTCTTGTGAAGACAGGATTTGAGCAAATTGACACAAGTACAGTTTGCCACTACTCTGCACACCTGGATAAGTATCGAGTTCCCTAAATGGTGTGTGTTTTATTTTGATCTCTTCTCACACTTTGCTCATCCAGTTAGAACCACAGGGCTCCAGGCCATAGCGTTCCAGCCCTAAACAAGAAAATTTCCATTCCGTTTTGGGAGTTCATTCGTCTCTCATAATTACTTTTTCCACAAATGTGTGCTTAAGGAGAGGCCCTGTCCAAATGTGGAGAGGCCCACTTTCATTCACTCACTTTCAGACTTTCTCAGATTTTCAGTTACTAGAGGTTTGCCCAGACTTGCCATTGTCAAGGGACAGTGCACTTCACTTGAAGTTGTGCAGTATTACTTCATGTGTCTCCATGGAAATTCCACCAATGGGAAACTCTTGCTGTGGTCATCTCCAAGTGTTGCTGCGTAAGAAAATATAACTAACAAAGAATGTGGTTTCAAGCAGAATGAGGAAAGGAGGGATTATCTTTATTTCAGTGCAGGTTGACCTTTCAAAGAAACAGTAATTCCTATCAAATAGGAGGTAAAATGTTTTGTAAAGAGACATGGACATGACACGCTCAGCTTTATGTCACTTTTATAAAAATGCCAAGGGCACTTGAGAAATTCTTGGCTGCTGAATCGTACCTTTTTTCAAATTTCTCTTAGGTAAGACACTCCAGCTTCTTCAAACCATGGTACTGTTCCTTCCATGTAACAAACCAAAGGAAAAAACAAATTAAATTAAAACAAAACCCATGAAATAACATTTGAGAGCACACAATTGCTCAGCAGGCCCATGTAAACACAATTCAAGAATCTAGAGGTACAGAAGCCTCAACCTTCAGCCCCTGGCCTGAAGTTTTGTTTCTATCATGGCCCCTCAATTCCCTGGCATGTCCACATTAACTCATGAATCTTTACACATTTCCTTTTCAAATGCACAGGATCCAATATATTTGAACCCTGTTCACCTGGGCAGTAATCATCCAAGGACACACCAGAGGAAGGGCAGCCACCCCCTTGCCTGGGTCCTTGGAGCTTATCACAATTGAAATGGACACCTGAACAAGGGGAGCCAAAACAAAGAGAGGCATATTCCTAAAGCCTGAAGCACAGAAACTACCTATAGACCAGTAGTGGGATTTCACAAATTATGTAAGAATCTCTGTGCACATGCTTGGCATGGTCGCTCATGCCTATAATCCCAGCCATCTGGGGGCTGAGGTGGATGGATCCTTGGGAGTTCCACTCCATCTTGGGCTACGAATTTATCTCAAGGCCTCTTTCAATAACTACATAAGATGTGTTTCCAAAAAGAGGACAACAGAAAACTAGACACACTTGGTCCAGGTCCCTGGGTTCACTACACGAGTTGTGGAGTCTAAATATTCCATGCCATGAGAAAATACTTGGTATTTTTAGGGAAAGGGGCATTTGCATCCCGTTTCGAAGGGTTTCCCTTTCACCATGTTACATTTGAATTCTGGGAAGACCTGCTGGTGATAAGCTATCTAGTATAATGGTGGATTAGGTATTGAGCTAGTACCTCATATTTAGTGTTCAGGGTTTTGCTGGAATGGCTGCGGACCTCCTTGAAATAGCGATTGCAGACATGTGAACCCCGAGGAAGCTGGATAGTTGAAGCAGGCACTCCAAATATTCATGCACTGCAAGGATTCACTTTCATTTTGGGACTCATCTTCTGGTTGCTGGCTTTTAGTGCTAACTGATACTACCATGGTGGCAGTAATCCAGCAGAGATTGCATGTATGGTTTGCAGGTTTGTTTCCCAAACCACCAGAAACTCAGCAGAACCCACATTATTTTGGCATTTTCTTTCCTCCCCTGAAACATTTGGCTGTCTAAGTTTGAAAATTGAATAGACTGGGGTAGTCAAGTTTGGAACCCATGTACCACAAACAGAGCTAAAGACAGAGCCAATTACTTCCCTCCACTTGTCAAAATATGTCAAATTTTCTTGATCACCACAACTTCAAAGAAAATTCGGGGGCAACTTAGAGAGGTGAATCAAATACTGCATGATTCGAATGGCTGTGGTTGTATGAGGTGGAGAGCTGCAGAGTTGGGCTGAAACTGTTCACAGAAATCCACAGGCTTGTGGTTGTCAGGCAACCACACTGGGCGGAGATTGGCTGAACATCACTGTGAGATGGATTTTAGGCTCTAGGTGTGAAAATTTAAAAGACTGGTGTAGTCAAGTTTGGAACCCATAGACCTCAGACATACCAAAAGGTTTTCCAATCACTTCCCTCCACTTCTCAAAATATGTGAAATTTTGTTGATCACTACAACTGTAAAAAAAATTCTGAGGCAACTTAGAGAGGCTAATCAAATACTGCATGATTGGAATTGCTGTGGTTGTATGAGGTGGAAAGCTGCAGTTTTGGGCTGAAACAGTTCACAGAAATCCACAAGCTTGTGGTTGCCAGACAACCACACTGGGCTGTGATTGGCTGAGCACCATTGTGAGCTGGACTTTAGGCTCTAGGATACAAGTGTGCAGTAGGAGACCTGAGTCACAATGCTGGGTGTTTCCATGGAGATCTCAGTGGCACAGAGGACCTTGTAGGGCAAGATTTAAATAGGATGAATATTCTTGGCCTGGTATGCCACAATATTCTCTCTGAAGGCTTCACTGCTCAGAATTTGTGGATGGAAATGCTTGCCAATCTACACATGGATGTACTTTCAATGGGATATGAAATATTCCAGGGCCTGGCAGATGATCTCTGACATGTCCTATCATTGAGCATACCCTTTTCCCTTGTCATGTCTGTCATTTGGCTGAGTCCTTTTCCCTAAGCTATTCAGTCAAGACTTGCTGGCATCATTCACCTGCAGTATAAGAGCTTTCTGTGAAATTTCTCAGCAGAAATCCTCTGCAAGCACATAGCTTTGGATATAAGAGACAGTGGTGGAAGTTGAATTTCAAGGGCAGATATTTGAAAACAATGAAACAAGCCCCAAATAAGATCTTTACATGTTTCCCAGATGAATATATTTGGAAATATTGGGGAAGATGGAGATCAAGACTGAGAAGAGTGCACACCCATTTCAAGGTACAAAAACCAGGGAAAAACATGGGAAAGCAAGAGAGCTGGTTAATCTGATGTAAAAATCTTTGATGATGAAAGGAAAAGTATATTCTCATGATGATTTAATCAGGCTGTAGAAGTGAAGTTCTCATGTTGGTTGTCCTATGTGTGGCCTTCTGCATTGGGCAGTGGATGCAGGACAGGAGATCTTCAAATAAATCTGGTGGAACACAAAATACTGAAAAAAATCAGCCTAAATCCTGTGTATTCCTTCCCTTTGAGAACATATATGGAGAATGTACAAAGTTTCAAAAGAGAAAATGTCTATTGGATCATGGTTTCACCAATGAATTTTGCTTTCACACTTGCTCCTGTACCGGGCCTGAGTAAAGCAGAATGCAGAGTAAGCCTGTTCAATAGATGTGCATTCCATAAGTGGTTTTAAAACCAGTGAAACCCTTTGGACTTAGTGTTTGTATTTTATTGGTTGATTTATTTTTCAAATTGTTTGTTTTACTCTTTTTAACTGTGAGTCAGGGAAGCCCTCACTCATAGTGATTTAGACCTCTCCAAAAGCTCTGAAAGTATTCATGTAACAGCTATTACATGTTATAAGTTTCTCCTATTAAAACGTGTAAGACTAACAGACTCTGCCACTTTTCATCTAAATTCAGTGTTGGGCTAAATTCAGTGATGGACTTTTTACAAGTCCTTTGAAATGTGTCCTCCTCTAGCCACTGGTCGTGCTGGAATTTACTTTATTGTGAAGACAGGATTTGAGCAAATTGACACAAGTACAGTTTGCCACTACTCTGCACACCTGGATAAGTATCGAGTTCCCTAAATGGTGTGTGTTTTATTTTGATCTCTTCTCACACTTTGCTCATCCAGTTAGAACCACAGGGCTCCAGGCCATAGCGTTCCAGGCCTAAACAAGAAAATTTCCATTCCGTTTTGGGAGTTCATTCGTCTCTCATAATTACTTTTTCCACAAATGTGTGCTTAAGGAGAGGCGCTGTCCAAATGTGGAGAGGCCCACTTTCATTCACTCACTTTCAGACTTTCTAAGATTTTCAGTTACTAGAGGTTTGCCCAGACTTGCCATTGTCAAGGGACAGTGCACTTCACTTGAAGTTGTGCAGTATTACTTCATGTGTCTCCATGGAAATTCCACCAATGGGAAACTCTTGCTGTAGTCATCTCCAAGTGTTGCTGCTTAAGAAAATATAACTAACAAAGAATGTGGTTTCAAGCAGAATGAGGAAAGGAGGGATTATCTTTATTTCAGTGCAGGTTGACCTTTCAAAGAAACAGTAATTCCTATCAAATAGGAGGTAAAATGTTTTGTAAAGAGACATGGACATGACACGCTCAGCTTTATGTCACTTTTTTAAAAATGCCAAGGGCACTTGAGAAATTCTTGGCTGCTGAATCGTACCTTTTTTCAAATTTCTCTTAGGTAAGACACTCCAGCTTCTTCAAACCATGGTACTGTTCCTTCCATGTAACAAACCAAAGGAAAAAACAAATTAAATTAAAACAAAACCCATGAAATAACATTTGAGAGCACACAATTGCTCAGCAGGCCCATGTAAACACAATTCAAGAATCTAGAGGTACAGAAGCCTCAACCTTCAGCCCCTGGCCTGAAGTTTTGTCTCTATCATGGCCCCTCAATTCCCTGGCATGTCCACATTAACTCATGAATCTTTACTCATTTCCTCTTCAAATGCACAGGATCCAATATATTTGAACCCTGTTCACCTGGGCAGTAATCATCCAAGGACACACCAGAGGAAGGGCAGCCACCCCCTTGCCTGGGGCCTTGGAGCTTATCACAATAGAAATGGACACCTGAACAAGGGGAGCCAAAACAAAGAGAGGCATATTCCTAAAGCCTGAAGCACAGAAGCTACCTATAGACCAGTAGTGGGATTTCACAAATTATGTAAGAATCTCTGTGCACATGCTTGGCATGGTCGCTCATGCCTATAATCCCAGCCATCTGGGGGCTGAAGTGGATGGATCCTTGGGAGTTCCACTCCATCTTGGGCTACGAATTTATCTCAAGGCCTCTTTCAATAACTACATAAGATGTTGTTTCCAAAAAGAGGACAACAGAAAACTAGACACACTTGGTCCAGGTCCCTGGGTTCACTACACGAGTTGTGGAGTCTAAATATTCCATGCCATGAGAAAATACCTTTGATTTTTAGGGAAAGGGGCATTTGCATCCCGTTTCGAAGGGTTTCCCTTTCACCATGTTACATTTGAATTCTGGGAAGACCTGCTGATGATAAGCTATCTAGTATAATGGTGGATTAGGTATTGAGCTAGTACCTCATATTTAGTGTTCAGGGTTATGCTGGAATGGCTGCGGACCTCCTTGAAATAGCGATTGCAGACATGTGAACCCCGAGGAAGCTGGATAGTTGCAGCAGGCACTCCAAATATTCATGCACTGCAAGGATTCACTTTCATTTTGGGACTCATCTTCTGGTTGCTGGCTTTTAGTGCTAACTGATACTACCATGGTGGCAGTAATCCAGCAGAGATTGCATGTATGGTTTGCAGGTTTGTTTCCCAAACCACCAGAAACTCAGTAGAACCCACATTATTGTGGCATTTTCTTTCCTCCCCTGAAACATTTGGCTTTCTAAGTTTGAAAATTGAATAGACTGGGGTAGTCAAGTTTGGACCCCATGTACCACAAACAGAGCTAAAGACAGAGCCAATTACTTCCCTCCACTTGTCAAAATATGTCAAATTTTCTTGATCACCACAACTTCAAAGAAAATTCGGGGGCAACTTAGAGAAGTGAATCAAATACTGCATGATTGGAATGGCTGTGGTTGTATGAGGTGGAGAGCTGCAGAGTTGGGCTGAAACTGTTCACAGAAATCCACAGGCTTGTGGTTGTCAGGCAACCACACTGGGCGGAGATTGGCTGAACATCACTGTGAGATGGATTTTAGGCTCTAGGTGTGAAAATTTAAAAGACTGGTGTAGTCAAGTTTGGAACCCATAGACCTCAGACATACCAAAAGGTTTTCCAATCACTTCCCTCCACTTCTCAAAATATGTCAAATTTTGTTGATCACTACAACTGTAAAAAAAATTCTGAGGCAACTTAGAGAGGCTAATCAAATACTGCATGATTGGAATTGCTGTGGTTGTATGAGGTGGAAAGCTGCAGATTTGGGCTGAAACAGTTCACAGAAATCCACAAGCTTGTGGTTGCCAGACAACCACACTGGGCTGTGATTGGCTGAGCACCATTGTGAGCTGGACTTTAGGCTCTAGGATACAAGTGTGCAGTAGGAGACCTGAGTGACAAAGCTGGGCGTTTCCATGGAGACCTCAGTGGCACAGAGGACCTTGTAGGGCAAGATTTAAATAGGATGAATATTCTTGGCCTGGTATGCCACAATATTCTCTCTGAAGGCTTCACTGCTCAGAATTTGTGGATGGAAATGCTTGCCAATCTACACATGGATGTACTTTCAATGGGATATGAAATATTCCAGGGCCTGGCAGATGATCTCTGACATGTCCTATCATTGAGCATACCCTTTTCCCTTGTCATGTCTGTCATTTGGCTGAGTCCTTTTCCCTAAGCTATTCAGTCAAGACTTGCTGGCATCATTCACCTGCAGTATAAGAGATTTCTGTGAAATTTCTCAGCAGAAATCCTCTGCAAGCACATAGCTTTGGATATAAGAGACAGTGGTGGAAGTTGAATTTCAAGGGCAGATATTTGAAAACAATGAAACAAGCCCAAAATAAGATCTTTACATGTTTCCCAGATGAATATATTTGGAAATATTGGGGAAGATGGAGATCAAGACTGAGAAGAGTGCACACCAATTTCAAGGTACAAAAACCAGGGAAAAACATGGGAAAGCAAGAGAGCTGGTTAATCTGATGTAAAAATCTTTGATGATGAAAGGAAAAGTATATTCTCATGATGATTTAATCAGGCTGTAGAAGTGAAGTTCTCATGTTGGTTGTCCTATGTGTGGCCTACTGCATTGGGCAGTGGATGCAGGACAGGAGATCTTCAAATAAATCTGGTGGAACACAAAATACTGAAAAAAATCAGCCTAAATCCTGTGTATTCCTTCCCTTTGAGAACATATATGGAGAATGTACAAAGTTTCAAAAGAGAAAATGTCTATTGGATCATGGTTTCACCAATGAAATGGTCACATCACATAACATTTTGAATTTTGCTTTCACACTTGCTCCTGTACCGGGCCTGAGTAAAGCAGAATGCAGAGTAAGCCTGTTCAATAGATGTGCATTCCATAAGTGGTTTTAAAACCAGTGAAACCCTTTGGACTTAGTGTTTGTATTTTATTGGTTGATTTATTTTTCAAATTGTTTGTTTTACTCTTTTTAACTGTGAGTCAGGGAAGCCCTCACTCATAGTGATTTAGACCTCTCCAAAAGCTCTGAAAGTATTCATGTAACAGCTATTACATGTTATAAGTTTCTCCTATTAAAACGTGAAAGACTAACAGACTCTGCCACTTTTCATCTAAATTCAGTGTTGGGCTAAATTCAGTGATGGACTTTTTACAAGTCGTTTGAAATGTGTCCTCCTCTAGCCACTGGTCGTGCTGGAATTTACTTTATTGTGAAGACAGGATTTGAGCAAATTGACACAAGTACAGTTTGCCACTACTCTGCACACCTGGATAAGTATCTAGTTCCCTAAATGGTGTGTGTTTTATTTTGATCTCTTCTCACACTTTGCTCATCCAGTTAGAACCACAGGGCTCCAGGCCATAGCGTTCCAGGCCTAAACAAGAAAATTTCCATTCCGTTTTGGGAGTTCATTCGTCTCTCATAATTACTTTTTCCACAAATGTGTGCTTAAGGAGAGGCCCTGTCCAAATGTGGAGAGGCCCACTTTCATTCACTCACTTTCAGACTTTCTAAGATTTTCAGTTACTAGAGGTTTGCCCAGACTTGCCATTGTCAAGGGACAGTGCACTTCACTTGAAGTTGTGCAGTATTACTTCATGTGTCTCCATGGAAATTCCACCAATGGGAAACTCTTGCTGTAGTCATCTCCAAGTGTTGCTGCGTAAGAAAATATAACTAACAAAGAATGTGGTTTCAAGCAGAATGAGGAAAGGAGGGATTATCTTTATTTCAGTGCAGGTTGACCTTTCAAAGAAACAGTAATTCCTATCAAATAGGAGGTAAAATCTTTTGTAAAGAGACATGGACATGACACGCTCAGCTTTATGTCACTTTTTTAAAAATGCCAAGGGCACTTGAGAAATTCTTGGCTGCTGAATCGTACCTTTTTTCAAATTTCTCTTAGGTAAGACACTCCAGCTTCTTCAAACCATGGTACTGTTCCTTCCATGTAACAAACCAAAGGAAAAAACAAATTAAATTAAAACAAAACCCATGAAATAACATTTGAGAGCACACAATTGCTCAGCAGGCCCATGTAAACACAATTCAAGAATCTAGAGGTACAGAAGCCTCAACCTTCAGCCCCTGGCCTGAAGTTTTGTCTCTATCATGGCCCCTCAATTCCCTGGCATGTCCACATTAACTCATGAATCTTTACACATTTCCTTTTCAAATGCACAGGATCCAATATATTTGAACCCTGTTCACCTGGGCAGTAATCATCCAAGGACACACCAGAGGAAGGGCAGCCACCCCCTTGCCTGGGGCCTTGGAGCTTATCACAATAGAAATGGACACCTGAACAAGGGGAGCCAAAACAAAGAGAGGCATATTCCTAAAGCCTGAAGCACAGAAGCTACCTATAGACCAGTAGTGGGATTTCACAAATTATGTAAGAATCTCTGTGCACATGCTTGGCATGGTCGCTCATGCCTATAATCCCAGCCATCTGGGGGCTGAGGTGGATGGATCCTTGGGAGTTCCACTCCATCTTGGGCTACGAATTTATCTCAAGGCCTCTTTCAACAACTACATAAGATGTTGTTTCCAAAAAGAGGACAACAGAAAACTAGACACACTTGGTCCAGGTCCCTGGGTTCACTACACGAGTTGTGGAGTCTAAATATTCCATGCCATGAGAAAATACCTGGGATTTTTAGGGAAAGGGGCATTTGCATCCCGTTTCGAAGGGTTTCCCTTTCACCATGTTACATTTGAATTCTGGGAAGACCTGCTGGTGATAAGCTATCTAGTATAATGGTGGATTAGGTATTGAGCTAGTACCTCATATTTAGTGTTCAGGGTTATGCTGGAATGGCTGCGGACCTCCTTGAAATAGCGATTGCAGACATGTGAACCCCGAGGAAGCTGGATAGTTGCAGCAGGCACTCCAAATATTCATGCATTGCAAGGATTCACTTTCATTTTGGGACTCATCTTCTGGTTGCTGGCTTTTAGTGCTAACTGATACTACCATGGTGGCAGTAATCCAGCAGAGATTGCATGTATGGTTTGCAGGTTTGTTTCCCAAACCACCAGAAACTCAGCAGAACCCACATTATTGTGGCATTTTCTTTCCTCCCCTGAAACATTTGGCTTTCTAAGTTTGAAAATTGAATAGACTGGGGTAGTCAAGTTTGGACCCCATGTACCACAAACAGAGCTAAAGACAGAGCCAATTACTTCCCTCCACTTGTCAAAATATGTCAAATTTGCTTCATCACCACAACTTCAAAGAAAATTCGGGGGCAACTTAGAGAGGTGAATCAAATACTGCATGATTGGAATGGCTGTGGTTGTATGAGGTGGAGAGCTGCAGAGTTGGGCTGAAACTGTTCACAGAAATCCACAGGCTTGTGGTTGTCAGGCAACCACACTGGGCGGAGATTGGCTGAACATCACTGTGAGATGGATTTTAGGCTCTAGGTGTGAAAATTTAAAAGACTGGTGTAGTCAAGTTTGGAACCCATAGACCTCAGACATACCAAAAGGTTTTCCAATCACTTCCCTCCACTTCTCAAAATATGTCAAATTTTGTTGATCACTACAACTGTAAAAAAAATTCTGAGGCAACTTAGAGAGGCTAATCAAATACTGCATGATTGGAATTGCTGTGGTTATATGAGGTGGAAAGCTGCAGATTTGGGCTGAAACAGTTGACAGAAATCCACAAGCTTGTGGTTGCCAGACAACCACACTGGGCTGTGATTGGCTGAGCACCATTGTGAGCTGGACTTTAGCCTCTAGGATACAAGTGTGCAGTAGGAGACCTGAGTCACAATGCTGGGCGTTTCCATGGAGACCTCAGTGGCACAGAGGACCTTGTAGGGCAAGATTTAAATAGGATGAATATTCTTGGCCTGGTATGCCACAATATTCTCTCTGAAGGCTTCACTGCTCAGAATTTGTGGATGGAAATGCTTGCCAATCTACACATGGATGTACTTTCAATGGGATATGAAATATTCCAGGGCCTGGCAGATGATCTCTGACATGTCCTATCATTGAGCATACCCTTTTCCCTTGTCATGTCTGTCATTTGGCTGAGTCCTTTTCCCTAAGCTATTCAGTCAAGACTTGCTGGCATCATTCACCTGCAGTATAAGAGCTTTCTGTGAAATTTCTCAGCAGAAATCCTCTGCAAGCACATAGCTTTGGATATAAGAGACAGTGGTGGAAGTTGAATTTCAAGGGCAGATATTTGAAAACAATGAAACAAGCCCCAAATAAGATCTTTACATGTTTCCCAGATGAATATATTTGGAAATATTGGGGAAGATGGAGATCAAGACTGAGAAGAGTGCACACCCATTTCAAGGTACAAAAAGCAGGGAAAAACATGGGAAAGCAAGAGAGCTGGTTAATCTGATGTAAAAATCTTTGATGATGAAAGGAAAAGTATATTCTCATGATGATTTAATCAGGCTGTAGAAGTGAAGTTCTCATGTTGGTTGTCCTATGTGTGGCCTTCTGCATTGGGCAGTGGATGCAGGACAGGAGATCTTCAAATAAATCTGGTGGAACACAAAATACTGAAAAAAATCATCCTAAATCCTGTGTATTCCTTCCCTTTGAGAACATATATGGAGAATGTACAAAGTTTCAAAAGAGAAAATGTCTATTGGGTCATGGTTTCACCAATGAAATGGTCACATCACATAACATTTTGAATTTTGCTTTCACACTTGCTCCTGTACCGGGCCTGAGTAAAGCAGAATGCAGAGTAAGCCTGTTCAATAGATGTGCATTCCATAAGTGGTTTTAAAACCAGTGAAACCCTTTGGACTTAGTGTTTGTATTTTATTGGTTGATTTATTTTTCAAATTGTTTGTTTTACTCTTTTTAACTGTGAGTCAGGGAAGCCCTCACTCATAGTGATTTAGACCTCTCCAAAAGCTCTGAAAGTATTCATGTAACAGCTATTACATGTTATAAGTTTCTCCTATTAAAACATGAAAGACTAACAGACTCTGCCACTTTTCATCTAAATTCAGTGTTGGGCTAAATTCAGTGATGGACTATTTACAAGTCCTTTGAAATGTGTCCTCCTCTAGCCACTGGTCGTGCTGGAATTTACTTTATTGTGAAGACAGGATTTGAGCAAATTGACACAAGTACAGTTTGCCACTACTCTGCACACCTGGATAAGTATCGAGTTCCCTAAATGGTGTGTGTTTTATTTTGATCTCTTCTCACACTTTGCTCATCCAGTTAGAACCAAAGGGCTCCAGGCCATAGCGTTCCAGGCCTAAACAAGAAAATTTCCATTCCGTTTTGGGAGTTCATTCGTCTCTCATAATTACTTTTTCCACAAATGTGTGCTTAAGGAGAGGCCCTGTCCAAATGTGGAGAGGCCCACTTTCATTCACTCACTTTCAGACTTTCTAAGATTTTCAGTTACTAGAGGTTTGCCCAGACTTGCCATTGTCAAGGGACAGTGCACTTCACTTGAAGTTGTGCAGTATTACTTCATGTGTCTCCATGGAAATTCCACCAATGGGAAACTCTTGCTGTAGTCATCTCCAAGTGTTGCTGCGTAAGAAAATATAACTAACAAAGAATGTGGTTTCAAGCAGAATGAGGAAAGGAGGGATTATCTTTATTTCAGTGCAGGTTGACCTTTCAAAGAAACAGTAATTCCTATCAAATAGGAGGTAAAATCTTTTGTAAAGAGACATGGACATGACACGCTCAGCTTTATGTCACTTTTTTAAAAATGCCAAGGGCACTTGAGAAATTCTTGGCTGCTGAATCGTACCTTTTTTCAAATTTCTCTTAGGTAAGACACTCCAGCTTCTTCAAACCATGGTACTGTTCCTTCCATGTAACAAACCAAAGGAAAAAACAAATTAAATTAAAACAAAACCCATGAAATAACATTTGAGAGCACACAATTGCTCAGCAGGCCCATGTAAACACAATTCAAGAATCTAGAGGTACAGAAGCCTCAACCTTCAGCCCCTGGCCTGAAGTTTTGTCTCTATCATGGCCCCTCAATTCCCTGGCATGTCCACATTAACTCATGAATCTTTACACATTTCCTTTTCAAATGCACAGGATCCAATATATTTGAACCCTGTTCACCTGGGCAGTAATCATCCAAGGACACACCAGAGGAAGGGCAGCCACCCCCTTGCCTGGGGCCTTGGAGCTTATCACAATAGAAATGGACACCTGAACAAGGGGAGCCAAAACAAAGAGAGGCATATTCCTAAAGCCTGAAGCACAGAAGCTACCTATAGACCAGTAGTGGGATTTCACAAATTATGTAAGAATCTCTGTGCACATGCTTGGCATGGTCGCTCATGCCTATAATCCCAGCCATCTGGGGGCTGAGGTGGATGGATCCTTGGGAGTTCCACTCCATCTTGGGCTACGAATTTATCTCAAGGCCTCTTTCAACAACTACATAAGATGTTGTTTCCAAAAATAGGACAACAGAAAACTAGACACACTTGGTCCAGGTCCCTGGGTTCACTACACGAGTTGTGGAGTCTAAATATTCCATGCCATGAGAAAATACCTGGGATTTTTAGGGAAAGGGGCATTTGCATCCCGTTTCGAAGGGTTTCCCTTTCACCATGTTACATTTGAATTCTGGGAAGACCTGCTGGTGATAAGCTATCTAGTATAATGGTGGATTAGGTATTGAGCTAGTACCTCATATTTAGTGTTCAGGGTTATGCTGGAATGGCTGCGGACCTCCTTGAAATAGCGATTGCAGACATGTGAACCCCGAGGAAGCTGGATTGTTGAAGCAGGCACTCCAAATATTCATGCACTGCAAGGATTCACTTTCATTTTGGGACTCATCTTCTGGTTGCTGGCTTTTAGTGCTAACTGATACTACCATGGTGGCAGTAATCCAGCAGAGATTGCATGTATGGTTTGCAGGTTTGTTTCCCAAACCACCAGAAACTCAGCAGAACCCACATTATTGTGGCATTTTCTTTCCTCCCCTGAAACATTTGGCTTTCTAAGTTTGAAAATTGAATAGACTGGGGTAGTCAAGTTTGGACCCCATGTACCACAAACAGAGCTAAAGACAGAGCCAATTACTTCCCTCCACTTGTCAAAATATGTCAAATTTTCTTGATCACCACAACTTCAAAGAAAATTCGGGGGCAACTTAGAGAGGTGAATCAAATACTGCATGATTGGAATGGCTGTGGTTGTATGAGGTGGAGAGCTGCAGAGTTGGGCTGAAACTGTTCACAGAAATCCACAGGCTTGTGGTTGTCAGGCAACCACACTGGGCGGAGATTGGCTGAACATCACTGTGAGATGGATTTTAGGCTCTAGGTGTGAAAATTTAAAAGACTGGTGTAGTCAAGTTTGGAACCCATAGACCTCAGACATACCAAAAGGTTTTCCAATCACTTCCCTCCACTTCTCAAAATATGTCAAATTTTGTTGATCACTACAACTGTAAAAAAAATTCTGAGGCAACTTAGAGAGGCTAATCAAATACTGCATGATTGGAATTGCTGTGGTTGTATGAGGTGGAAAGCTGCAGATTTGGGCTAAAACAGTTCACAGAAATCCACAAGCTTGTGGTTGCCAGACAACCACACTGGGCTGTGATTGGCTGAGCACCATTGTGAGCTGGACTTTAGGCTCTAGGCTACAAGTGTGCAGTAGGAGACCTGAGTCACAATGCTGGGCGTTTCCATGGAGACCTCAGTGGCACAGAGGACCTTGTAGGGCAAGATTTAAATAGGATGAATATTCTTGGCCTGGTATGCCACAATATTCTCTCTGAAGGCTTCACTGCTCAGAATTTGTGGATGGAAATGCTTGCCAATCTACACATGGATTTACTTTCAATGGGATATGAAATATTCCAGGGCCTGGCAGATGATCTCTGACATGTCCTATCATTGAGCATACCCTTTTCCCTTGTCATGTCTGTCATTTGGCTGAGTCCTTTTCCCTAAGCTATTCAGTCAAGACTTGCTGGCATCATTCACCTGCAGTATAAGAGCTTTCTGTGAAATTTCTCAGCAGAAATCCTCTGCAAGCACATAGCTTTGGATATAAGAGACAGTGGTGGAAGTTGAATTTCAAGGGCAGATATTTGAAAACAATGAAACAAGCCCCAAATAAGATCTTTACATGTTTCCCAGATGAATATATTTGGAAATATTGGGGAAGATGGAGATCAAGACTGAGAAGAGTGCACACCCATTTCAAGGTACAAAAAGCAGGGAAAAACATGGGAAAGCAAGAGAGCTGGTTAATCTGATGTAAAAATCTTTGATGATGAAAGGAAAAGTATATTCTCATGATGATTTAATCAGGCTGTAGAAGTGAAGTTCTCATGTTGGTTGTCCTATGTGTGGCCTTCTGCATTGGGCAGTGGATGCAGGACAGGAGATCTTCAAATAAATCTGGTGGAACACAAAATACTGAAAAAAATCAGCCTAAATCCTGTGTATTCCTTCCCTTTGAGAACATATATGGAGAATGTACAAAGTTTCAAAAGAGAAAATGTCTATTGGATCATGGTTTCACCAATGAAATGGTCACATCACATAACATTTTGAATTTTCCTTTCACACTTGCTCCTGTACCGGGCCTTAGTAAACCAGAATGCAGAGTAAGCCTGTTCAATAGATGTGCATTCCATAAGTGGTTTTAAAACCAGTGAAACCCTTTGGACTTAGTGTTTGTATTTTATTGGTTGATTTATTTTTCAAATTGTTTGTTTTACTCTTTTTAACTGTGAGTCAGGGAAGCCCTCACTCATAGTGATTTAGACCTCTCCAAAAGCTCTGAAAGTATTCATGTAACAGCTATTACATGTTATAAGTTTCTCCTATTAAAACGTGAAAGACTAACAGACTCTGCCACTTTTCATCTAAATTCAGTGTTGGGCTAAATTCAGTGATGGACTTTTTACAAGTCCTTTGAAATGTGTCCTCCTCTAGCCACTGGTCGTGCTGGAATTTACTTTCTTGTGAAGACAGGATTTGAGCAAATTGACACAAGTACAGTTTGCCACTACTCTGCACACCTGGATAAGTATCGAGTTCCCTAAATGGTGTGTGTTTTATTTTGATCTCTTCTCACACTTTGCTCATCCAGTTAGAACCACAGGGCTCCAGGCCATAGCGTTCCAGGCCTAAACAAGAAAATTTCCATTCCGTTTTGGGAGTTCATTCGTCTCTCATAATTACTTTTTCCACAAATGTGTGCTTAAGGAGAGGCCCTGTCCAAATGTGGAGAGGCCCACTTTCATTCACTCACTTTCAGACTTTCTAAGATTTTCAGTTACTAGAGGTTTGCCCAGACTTGCCATTTTCAAGGGACAGTGCACTTCACTTGAAGTTGTGCAGTATTACTTCATGTGTCTCCATGGAAATTCCACCAATGGGAAACTCTTGCTGTAGTCATCTCCAAGTGTTGGTGCGTAAGAAAATATAACTAACAAAGAATGTGGTTTCAAGCAGAATGAGGAAAGGAGGGATTATCTTTATTTCAGTGCAGGTTGACCTTTCAAAGAAACAGTAATTCCTATCAAATAGGAGGTAAAATCTTTTGTAAAGAGACATGGACATGACACGCTCAGCTTTATGTCACTTTTTTAAAAATGCCAAGGGCACTTGAGAAATTCTTGGCTGCTGAATCGTACCTTTTTTCAAATTTCTCTTAGGTAAGACACTCCAGCTTCTTCAAACCATGGTACTGTTCCTTCCATGTAACAAACCAAAGGAAAAAACAAATTAAATTAAAACAAAACCCATGAAATAACATTTGAGAGCACACAATTGCTCAGCAGGCCCATGTAAACACTATTCAAGAAGCTAGAGGTACAGAAGCCTCAACCTTCAGCCGCTGGCCTGAAGTTTTGTCTCTATCATGGCCCCTCAATTCCCTGGCATGTCCACATTAACTCATGAATCTTTACACATTTCCTTTTCAAATGCACAGGATCCAATATATTTGAACCCTGTTCACCTGGGCAGTAATCATCCAAGGACACACTAGAGGAAGGGCAGCCACCCCCTTGCCTGGGGCCTTGGAGCTTATCACAATAGAAATGGACACCTGAACAAGGGGAGCCAAAACAAAGAGAGGCATATTCCTAAAGCCTGAAGCACAGAAGCTACCTATAGACCAGTAGTGGGATTTCACAAATTATGTAAGAATCTCTGTGCACATGCTTGGCGTGGTCGCTCATGCCTATAATCCCAGCCATCTGGGGGCTGAGGTGGATGGATCCTTGGGAGTTCCACTCCATCTTGGGCTACGAATTTATCTCAAGGCCTCTTTCAACAACTACATAAGATGTTGTTTCCAAAAAGAGGACAACAGAAAACTAGACACACTTGGTCCAGGTCCCTGGGTTCACTACACGAGTTGTGGAGTCTAAATATTCCATGCCATGAGAAAACACCTGGGATTTTTAGGGAAAGGGGCATTTGCATCCCGTTTCGAAGGGTTTCCCTTTCACCATGTTACATTTGAATTCTGGGAAGACCTGCTGGTGATAAGCTATCTAGTATAATGGTGGATTAGGTATTGAGCTAGTACCTCATATTTAGTGTTCAGAGTTATGCTGGAATGGCTGCGGACCTCCTTGAAATAGCGATTGCAGACATGTGAACCCCGAGGAAGCTGGATAGTTGAAGCAGGCACTCCAAATATTCATGCACTGCAAGGATTCACTTTCATTTTGGGACTCATCTTCTGGTTGCTGGCTTTTAGTGCTAACTGATACTACCATGGTGGCAGTAATCCAGCAGAGATTGCATGTATGGTTTGCAAGTTTGTTTCCCAAACCACCAGAAACTCAGCAGAACCCACATTATTGTGGCATTTTCTTTCCTCCCCTGAAACATTTGGCTTTCTAAGTTTGAAAATTGAATAGACTGGGGTAGTCAAGTTTGGACCCCATGTACCACAAACAGAGCTAAAGACAGAGCCAATTACTTCCCTCCACTTGTCAAAATATGTCAAATTTTCTTGATCACCACAACTTCAAAGAAAATTCGGGGGCAACTTAGAGAGGTGAATCAAATACTGCATGATTGGAATGGCTGTGGTTGTATGAGGTGGAGAGCTGAAGAGTTGGGCTGAAACTGTTCACAGAAATCCACAGGCTTGTGGTTGTCAGGCAACCACACTGGGCGGAGATTGGCTGAACATCACTGTGAGATGGATTTTAGGCTCTAGGTGTGAAAATTTAAAAGACTGGTGTAGTCAAGTTTGGAACCCATAGACCTCAGACATACCAAAAGGTTTTCCAATCACGTCCCTCCACTTCTCAAAATATGTCAAATTTTGTTGATCACTACAACTGTAAAAAAAATTCTGAGGCAACTTAGAGAGGCTAATCAAATACTGCATGATTGGAATTGCTGTGGTTGTATGAGGTGGAAAGCTGCAGATTTGGGCTGAAACAGTTCACAGAAATCCACACGCTTGTGGTTGCCAGACAACAACACTGGGCTGTGATTGGCTGAGCACCATTGTGAGCTGGACTTTAGGCTCTAGGATACAAGTGTGCAGTAGGAGACCTGAGTCACAAAGCTGGGCGTTTCCATGGAGACCTCAGTGGCACAGAGGACCTTGTAGGGCAAGATTTAAATAGGATGAATATTCTTGGCCTGGTATGCCACAATATTTTCTCTGAACGCTTCACTGCTCAGAATTTGTGGATGGAAATGCTTGCCAATCTACACATGGATGTACTTTCAATGGGATATGAAATATTCCAGGGCCTGGCAGATGATCTCTGACATGTCCTATCATTGAGCATACCCTTTTCCCTTGTCATGTCTGTCATTTGGCTGAGTCCTTTTCCCTAAGCTATTCAGTCAAGACTTGCTGGCATCATTCACCTGCAGTATAAGAGCTTTCTGTGAAATTTCTCAGCAGAAATCCTCTGCAAGCACATAGCTTTGGATATAAGAGACAGTGGTGGAAGTTGAATTTCAAGGGCAGATATTTGAAAACAATGAAACAAGCCCCAAATAAGATCTTTACATGTTTCCCAGATGAATATATTTGGAAATATTGGGGAAGATGGAGATCAAGACTGAGAAGAGTGCACACCCATTTCAAGGTACAAAAACCAGGGAAAAACATGGGAAAGCAAGAGAGCTGGTTAATCTGATGTAAAAATCTTTGATGATGAAAGGAAAAGTATATTCTCATGATGATTTAATCAGGCTGTAGAAGTGAAGTTCTCATGTTGGTTGTCCTATGTGTGGCCTTCTGCATTGGGCAGTGGATGCAGGACAGGAGATCTTCAAATAAATCTGGTGGAACACAAAATACTGAAAAAAATCAGCCTAAATCCTGTGTATTCCTTCCCTTTGAGAACATATATGGAGATTGTACAAAGTTTCAAAAGAGAAAATGTCTATTGGATCATGGTTTCATCAATGAAATGGTCACATCACATAACATTTTGAATTTTGCTTTCACACTTGCTCCTGTACCGGGCCTGAGTAAAGCAGAATGCAGAGTAAGCCTGTTCAATAGATGTGCATTCCATAAGTGGTTTTAAAACCAGTGAAACCCTTTGGACTTAGTGTTTGTATTTTATTGGTTGATTTATTTTTCAAATTGTTTGTTTTACTCTTTTTAACTGTGAGTCAGGGAAGCCCTCACTCATAGTGATTTAGACCTCTCCAAAAGCTCTGAAAGTATTCATGTAACAGCTATTACATGTTATAAGTTTCTCCTATTAAAACGTGAAAGACTAACAGACTCTGCCACTTTTCATCTAAATTCAGTGTTGGGCTAAATTCAGTGATGGACTTTTCACAAGTCCTTTGAAATGTGTCCTCCTCTAGCCACTGGTCGTGCTGGAATTTACTTTATTGTGAAGACAGGATTTGAGCAAATTGACACAAGTACAGTTTGCCACTACTCTGCACACCTGGATAAGTATCGAGTTCCCTAAATGGTGTGTGTTTTATTTTGATCTCTTCTCACACTTTGCTCATCCAGTTACAACCACAGGGCTCCAGGCCATAGCGTTCCAGGCCTAAACAAGAAAATTTCCATTCCGTTTTGGGAGTTCATTCGTCTCTCATAATTACTTTTTCCACAAATGTGTGCTTAAGGAGAGGCCCTGTCCAAATGTGGAGAGGCCCACTTTCATTCACTCACTTTCAGACTTTCTAAGATTTTCAGTTACTAGAGGTTTGCCCAGACTTGCCATTGTCAAGGGACAGTGCACTTCACTTGAAGTTGTGCAGTATTACTTCATGTGTCTCCATGGAAATTCCACCAATGGGAAACTCTTGCTGTAGTCATCTCCAAGTGTTGCTGCGTAAGAAAATATAACTAACAAAGAATGTGGGTTCAAGCAGAATGAGGAAAGGAGGGATTATCTTTATTTCAGTGCAGGTTGACCTTTCAAAGAAACAGTAATTCCTATCAAATAGGAGGTAAAATCTTTTGTAAAGAGACATGGACATGACACGCTCAGCTTTATGTCACTTTTTTTAAAAATGCCAAGGGCACTTGAGAAATTCTTGGCTGGTGAATCGTACCTTTTTTCAAATTTCTCTTAGGTAAGACACTCCAGCTTCTTCAAACCATGGTACTGTTCCTTCCATGTAACAAACCAAAGGAAAAAACAAATTAAATTAAAACAAAACCCATGAAATAACATTTGAGAGCACACAATTGCTCAGCAGGCCCATGTAAACACAATTCAAGAATCTAGAGGTACAGAAGCCTCAACCTTCAGCCCCTGGCCTGAAGTTTTGTCTCTATCATGGCCCCTCAATTCCCTGGCATGTCCACATTAACTCATGAATCTTTACACATTTCCTTTTCAAATGCACAGGATCCAATATATTTGAACCCTGTTCACCTGGGCAGTAATCATCCAAGGACACACCAGATGAAGGGCAGCCACACCCTTGCCTGGGGCCTTGGAGCTTATCACAATAGAAATGGACACCTGAACAAGGGGAGCCAAAACAAAGAGAGGCATATTCCTAAATCCTGAAGCACAGAAGCTACCTATAGACCAGTAGTGGGATTTCACAAATTATGTAAGAATCTCTGTGCACATGCTTGGCATGGTCGCTCATGCCTATAATCCCAGCCATCTGGGGGCTGAGGTGTATGGATCCTTGGGAGTTCCACTCCATCTTGGGCTACGAATTTATCTCAAGGCCTCTTTCAACAACTACATAAGATGTTGTTTCCAAAAAGAGGACAACAGAAAACTAGACACACTTGGTCCAGGTCCCTGGGTTCACTACACGAGTTGTGGAGTCTAAATATTCCATGCCATGAGAAAATACCTGGGATTTTTAGGGAAAGGGGCATTTGCATCCCGTTTCGAAGGGTTTCCCTTTCACCATGTTACATTTGAATTCTGGGAAGACCTGCTGGTGATAAGCTATCTAGTATAATGGTGGATTAGGTATTGAGCTAGTACCTCATATTTAGTGTTCAGGGTTATGCTGGAATGGCTGCGGACCTCCTTGAAATAGCGATTGCAGACATGTGAACCCCGAGGAAGCTGGATAGTTGCAGCAGGCACTCGAAATATTCATGCACTGCAAGGATTCACTTTCATTTTGGGACTCATCTTCTGGTTGCTGGCTTTTAGTGCTAACTGATACTACCATGGTGGCAGTAATCCAGCAGAGATTGCATGTATGGTTTGCAGGTTTGCTTCCCAAACCACCAGAAACTCAGTAGAACCCACATTATTGTGGCATTTTCTTTCCTCCCCTGAAACATTTGGCTTTCTAAGTTTGAAAATTGAATAGACTGGGGTAGTCAAGTTTGGACCCCATGTACCACAAACAGAGCTAAAGACAGAGCCAATTACTTCCCTCCACTTGTCAAAATATGTCAAATTTTCTTGATCACCACAACTTCAAAGAAAATTCGGGGGCAACATAGAGAGGTGAATCAAATACTGCATGATTGGAATGGCTGTGGTTGTATGAGGTGGAGAGCTGCAGAGTTGGGCTGAAACTGTTCACAGAAATCCACAGGCTTGTGGTTGTCAGGCAACCACACTGGGCGGAGATTGGCTGAACATCACTGTGAGATGGATTTTAGGCTCTAGGTGTGAAAATTTAAAAGACTGGTGTAGTCAAGTTTGGAACCCATAGACCTCAGACATACCAAAAGGTTTTCCAATCACTTCCCTCCACTTCTCAAAATATGTCAAATTTTGTTGATCACTACAACTGTAAAAAAAATTCTGAGGCAACTTAGAGAGGCTAATGAAATACTGCATGATTGGAATTGCTGTGGTTGTATGAGGTGGAAAGCTGCAGATTTGGGCTGAAACAGTTCACAGAAATCCACAAGCTTGTGGTTGCCAGACAACCACACTGGGCTGTGATTGGCTGAGCACCATTGTGAGCTGGACTTTAGGCTCTAGGATATAAGTGTGCAGTAGGAGACCTGAGTCACAATGCTGGGCGTTTCCATGGAGACCTCAGTGGCACAGAGGACCTTGTAGGGCAAGATTTAAATAGGATGAATATTCTTGGCCTGGTATGCCACAATATTCTCTCTGAAGGCTTCACTGCTCAGAATTTGTGGATGGAAATGCTTGCCAATCTACACATGGATGTACTTTCAATGGGATATGAAATATTCCAGGGCCTGGCAGATGATCTCTGACATGTCCTATCATTGAGCATACCCTTTTCCCTTGTCATGTCTGTCATTTGGCTGAGTCCTTTTCCCTAAGCTATTCAGTCAAGACTTGCTGGCATCATTCACCTGCAGTATAAGAGCTTTCTGTGAAATTTCTCAGCAGAAATCCTCTGCAAGCACATAGCTTTGGATATAAGAGACAGTGGTGGAAGTTGAATTTCAAGGGCAGATATTTGAAAACAATGAAACAAGCCCCAAATAAGATCTTTACATGTTTCCCAGATGAATATATTTGGAAATATTGGGGAAGATGGAGATCAAGACTGAGAAGAGTGCACACCCATTTCAAGGTACAAAAACCAGGGAAAAACATGGGAAAGCAAGAGAGCTGGTTAATCTGATGTAAAAATCTTTGATGATGAAAGGAAAAGTATATTCTCATGATGATTTAATCAGGCTGTAGAAGTGAAGTTCTCATGTTGGTTGTCCTATGTGTGGCCTTCTGCATTGGGCAGTGGATGCAGGACAGGAGATCTTCAAATAAATCTGGTGGAACACAAAATACTGAAAAAAATCAGCCTAAATCCTGTGTATTCCTTCCCTTTGAGAACATATATGGAGAATGTACAAAGTTTCAAAAGAGAAAATGTCTATTGGATCATGGTTTCACCAATGAAATGGTCACATCACATAACATTTTGAATTTTGCTTTCACACTTGCTCCTGTACCGGGCCTGAGTAAAGCAGAATGCAGAGTAAGCCTGTTCAATAGATGTGCATTCCATAAGTGGTTTTAAAACCAGTGAAACCCTTTGGACTTAGTGTTTGTATTTTATTGGTTGATATATTTTTCAAATTGTTTGTTTTACTCTTTTTAACTGTGAGTCAGGGAAGCCCTCACTCATAGTGATTTAGACCTCTCCAAAAGCTCTGAAAGTATTCATGTAACAGCTATTACATGTTATAAGTTTCTCCTATTAAAACGTGAAAGACTAACAGACTCTGCCACTTTTCATCTAAATTCAGTGTTGGGCTAAATTCAGTGATGGACTTTTTACAAGTCCTTTGAAATGTGTCCTCCTCTAGCCACTGGTCGTGCTGGAATTTACTTTCTTGTGAAGACAGGATTTGAGCAAATTGACACAAGTACAGTTTGCCACTAATCTGCACACCTGGATAAGTATCGAGTTCCCTAAATGGTGTGTGTTTTATTTTGATCTCTTCTCACACTTTGCTCATCCAGTTAGAACCACAGGGCTCCAGGCCATAGCGTTCCAGGCCTAAACAAGAAAATTTCCATTCCGTTTTGGGAGTTCATTCGTCTCTCATAATTACTTTTTCCACAAATGTGTGCTTAAGGAGACGCCCTGTCCAAATGTGGAGAGGCCCACTTTCATTCACTCACTTTCAGACTTTCTAAGATTTTCAGTTACTAGAGGTTTGCCCAGACTTACCATTGTCAAGGGACAGTGCACTTCACTGGAAGTTGTGCAGTATTACTTCATGTGTCTCCATGGAAATTCCACCAATGGGAAACTCTTGCTGTAGTCATCTCCAAGTGTTGCTGCGTAAGAAAATATAACTAACAAATCATGTGGTTTCAAGCAGAATGAGGAAAGGAGGGATTATCTTTATTTCAGTGCAGGTTGACCTTTCAAAGAAACAGTAATTCCTATCAAATAGGAGGTAAAATCTTTTGTAAAGAGACATGGACATGACACGCTCAGCTTTATGTCACTTTTTTAAAAATGCCAAGGGCACTTGAGAAATTCTTGGCTGCTGAATCGTACCTTTTTCCAAATTTCTCTTAGGTAAGACACTCCAGCTTCTTCAAACCATGGTACTGTTCCTTCCATGTAACAAACCAAAGGAAAAAACAAATTAAATTAAAACAAAACCCATGAAATAACATTTGAGAGCACACAATTGCTCAGCAGGCCCATGTAAACACTATTCAAGAAGCTAGAGGTACAGAAGCCTCAACCTTCAGCCCCTGGCCTGAAGTTTTTTCTCTATCATGGCCCCTCAATTCCCTGGCATGTCCACATTAACTCATGAATCTTTACACATTTCCTTTTCAAATGCACAGGATCCAATATATTTGAACCCTGTTCACCTGGGCAGTAATCATCCAAGGACACACCAGAGGAAGGGCAGCCACCCCCTTGCCTGGGGCCTTGGAGCTTATCACAATAGAAATGGACACCTGAACAAGGGGAGCCAAAACAAAGAGAGGCATATTCCTAAAGCCTGAAGCACAGAAGCTACAGTAGTGAGATTTCACAAATTATGTAAGAATCTCTGTGCACATGCTTGGCATGGTCGCTCATGCCCATAATCCCAGCCATCTGGGGGCTGAGGTGGATGGATCCTTGGGAGTTCCACTCCATCTTGGGCTACGAATTTATCTCAAGGCCTCTTTCAACAACTACATAAGATGCTGTTTCCAAAAAGAGGACAACAGAAAACTAGACACACTTGGTCCAGGTCCCTGGGTTCACTACACGAGTTGTGCAGTCTAAATATTCCATGCCATGAGAAAATACCTGGGATTTTTAGGGAAAGGGGCATTTGCATCCCGTTTCGAAGGCTTTCCCTTTCACCATGTTACATTTGAATTCTGGGAAGACCTGCTGGTGATAAGCTATCTAGTATAATGTTGGATTAGGTATTGAGCTAGTACCTCATATTTAGTGTTCAGGGTTATGCTGGAATGGCTGCGGATCTCCTTGAAATAGCGATTGCAGGCATGTGAACCCCAAGGAAGCTGGATAGTTGAAGCAGGCACTCAAAATATTCATGCACTGCAAGGATTCACTTTCATTTTGGGACTCATCTTCTGGTTGCTGGCTTTTAGTGCTAACTGATACTACCATGGTGGCAGTAATCCAGCAGAGATTGCATGTATGGTTTGCAGGTTTGCTTCCCAAGCCACCAGAAACTCAGCAGAACCCACATCATTGTGGCACTTTCTTTCCTCCCCTGAAACATTTGGCTTTCTAAGTTTGAAAATTGAATAGACTGGGGTAGTCAAGTTTGGACCCCATGTACCACAAACAGAGCTAAAGACAGAGCCAATTACTTCCCTCCACTTGTCAAAATATGTCAAATTTGCTTGATCACCACAACTTCAAAGAAAATTCGGGAGCAACTTAGAGATGTGAATCAAATACTGCATGATTGGAATGGCTGTGGTTGTATGAGGTGGAGAGCTGCAGAGTTGGGCTGAAACTGTTCACAGAAATCCACAGGCTTGTGGTTGTCAGGCAACCACACTGGGCTGAGATTGGCTGAACATCACTGTGAGGTGGATTTTAGGCTCTAGGAGTGAAAATTTAAAAGACTGGTGTAGTCAAGTTTGGAACCCATAGACCTCCGACATACCAAAAGGTTTTCCAATTACTTCCCTCCACTTCTCAAAATATGTCAAATTTTGTTGATCACTACAACTGTAAAAAAATTCTGAGGCAACATAGAGAGGCTAATCAAATACTGCATGATTGGAATTGCTGTGGTTGTATGAGGTGGAAAGCTGCAGATTTGGGCTGAAATAGTTCACAGAAATCCACAAGCTTGTGGTTGCCAGACAACCACACTGGGCTGTGATTGGCTGAGCACCATTGTGAGCTGGACTTTAGGCTCTAGGATACAAGTGTGCAGTAGGAGACCTGAGTCACAATGCTGGGCGTTTCCATGGAGACCTCAGTGGCACAGAGGACCTTGTAGGGCAAGATTTAAATAGGATGAATATTCTTGGCCTGGTATGCCACAATATTCTCTCTGAAGGCTTCACTGCTCAGAATTTGTGGATGGAAATGCTAGCCAATCTACACATGGATGTACTTTCAATGGGCTATGAAATATTCCGGGGCCTGGCAGATGATCTCTGACATGTCCTATCATTGAGCATACCCTTTTCCCTTGTCATGTCTGTCATTTGGCTGAGTCCTGTTCCCTAAGCTATTCAGTCAAGACTTGCTGGCATCATTCACCTGCAGTATAAGAGCTTTCTGTGAAATTTCTCAGCAGAAATCCTCTGCAAGCACATAGCTTTGGATATGAGAGACAGTGGTGGAAGTTGAATTTCAAGGGCAGATATTTGAAAACAATGAAACAAGCCCCAAATAAGATCTTTACATGTTTCCCAGATGAATATGTTTGGAAATATTGGGGAAGATGGAGATCAAGACCGAGAAGAGTGCACACCCATTTCAAGGTACAAAAACCAGGGAAAAACATGGGAAAGCAAGAGAGCTGGTTAATCTGATGTAAAAATCTTTGATGATGAAAGGAAAAGTATATTCTCATGATGATTTAATCAGGCTGTAGAAGTGAAGTTCTCATGTTGGTTGTCCTATGTGTGGCCTTCTGCATTGGGCAGTGGATGCAGGACAGGAGATCTTCAAATAAATCTGGTGGAACACAAAATACTGAAAAAAATCAGCCTAAATCCTGTGTATTCCTTCCCTTTGAGAACATATATGGAGAATGTACAAAGTTTCAAAAGAGAAAATGTCTACTGGGTCATGGTTTCACCAATGAAATGGTCACATCACATAACATTTTGAATTTTGCTTTCACACTTGCTCCTGTACCGGGCCTGAGTAAAGCAGAATGTAGAGTAAGCCTATTCAATAGATGTGCATTCCATAAGTGGTTTTAAAACCAGTGAAACCCTTTGGACTTAGTGTTTGTATTTTATTGGTTGATTTATTTTTAAAATTGTTTGTTTTACTCTTTTTAACTGTGAGTCAGGGAAGCCCTCACTCATAGTGATTTAGACCTCTCCAAAAGCTCTGAAAGTATTCATGTAACAGCTATTACATGTTATAAGTTTCTCCTATTAAAACGTGAAAGACTAACAGACTCTGCCACTTTTCATCTAAATTCAGTGTTGGGCTAAATTCGGTGATGGACTTTTTACAAGTCCTTTGAAATGTGTCCTCCTCTAGCCACTGGTCGTGCTGGAATTTACTTTATTGTGAAGACAGGATTTGAGCAAATTGACACAAGTACAGTTTGCCACTACTTTGCACACCTGGATAAGTATCGAGTTCCCTAAATGGTGTGGGTTTTATTTTGATCTCTTCTCACACTTTGCTCATCCAGTTAGAACCACAGGGCTCCAGGCCATAGCGTTCCAGGCCTAAACAAGAAAATTTCCATTCCGTTTTGGGAGTTCATTCGTCTCTCATAATTACTTTTTCCACAAATGTGTGCTTAAGGAGAGGCACTGTCCAAATGTGGAGAGGCCCATTTTCATTCACTCACTTTCAGACTTTCTAAGATTTTCAGTTACTAGAGGTTTGCCCAGACTTGCCATTGTCAAGGGACAGTGCACTTCACTTGAAGTTGTGCAGTATTACTTCATGTGTCTCCATGGAAATTCCACCAATGGGAAACTCTTGCTGTAGTCATCTCCAAGTGTTGCTGCGTAAGAAAATATAACTAACAAAGAATGTGGTTTCAAGCAGAATGAGGAAATGAGGGATTATCTTTATTTCAGTGCAGGTTGACCTTTCAAAGAAACAGTAATTCCTATCAAATAGGAGGTAAAATATTTGTAAAGAGACATGGACATGACACGCTCAGCTTTATGTCACTTTTTTAAAAATGCCAAGGGCACTTGAGAAATTCTTGGCTGCTGAATCGTACCTTTTATCAAATTTCTCTTAGTTAAGACACTCCAGCTTCTTCAAACCATGGTACTGTTCCTTCCATGTAACAAACCAAAGGAAAAAACAAATTAAATTAAAACAAAACCCATGAAAAAACATTTGAGAGCACACAATTGCTCAGCAGGCCCATGTAAAAACTATTCAAGAATCTAGAGGTACAGAAGCCTCAACCTTCAGCCCATGGCCTGACGTTTTGTCTCTATCATGGCTCCTCAATTCCCTGGCATGTCCACATTAACTCATGAATCTTTACACAATTCCTTTTCAAATGCACAGGATCCAATATATTTGAACCCTGTTCACCTGGGCAGTAATCATCCAAGGACACACCAGAGGAAGGGCAGCCACCCCCTTGCCTGGGGCCTTGGAGCTTATCACAATAGAAATGGACACCTGAACAAGGGGAGCCAAAACAAAGAGAGGCATATTCCTAAAGCCTGAAGCACAGAAGCTACCTATAGACCAGTAGTGTAATTTCACAAATTATGTAAGAATCTCTGTGCACTTGCTTGGCATGGTCGCTCATGCCTATAATCCCAGGCATCTGGGGGCTGAGTTGTATGGATCCTTGGGAGTTCCACTCCAACTCGGGCTACCAATTTATCTCTAGGCCTCTTTCAACAACTACATAAGATGTTGTATCCAAAAAGAGGACAACAGAAAACTAGACACACTTGGTCCAGGTCCCTGGGTTCACTACACGAGTTGTGGAGTCTAAATATTCCATGCCATGAGAAAATACCTGGGATTTTTAGGGAAAGGGGCATTTGCATCCCGTTTCGAAGGGTTTCCCTTTCACCATGTTACATTTGAATTCTGGGAAGACCTGCTGGTGATAAGCTATCTAGTATAACTTTGGATTAAGTATTGAGCTAGTACCTCATATTTAGTGTTCAGAGTTATGCTGGAATGGCTGCGGACCTCCTTGAAATAGCGATTGCAGACATGTGAACCCCGAGGAAGCTGGATAGTTGAAGCAGGCACTCGAAATATTCATGCACTGCAAGGATTCACTTTCATTTTGGGACTCATCTTCTGGTTGCTCGCTTTTAGTGCTAACTGATACTACCATGGTGGCAGTAATCCAGCAGAGATTGCATGTATGGTTTGCAGGTTTGCTTCCCAAGCCACCAGAAACTCAGCAGAACCCACATCATTGTGGCATTTTCTTTCCTCCCCTGAAACATTTGGCTTTCTAAGTTTGAAAATTGAATAGACTGGGGTAGTCAAGTTTGGACCCCATGTACCACAAACAGAGCTAAAGACAGAGCCAATTACTTCCCTCCACTTGTCAAAATATGTCAAATTTGCTTGATCACCACAACTTCAAAGAAAATTCGGGAGAAACTTAGAGATGTGAATCAAATACTGCATGATTGGAATGGCTGTGGTTGTATGAGGTGGAGAGCTGCAGAGTTGGGCTGAAACTGTTCACAGAAATCCACAGACTTGCGGTTGTCAGGCAACCACACTGGGCGGAGATTGGCTGAACATCACTATGAGGTGGATTTTAGGCTCTAGGTGTGAAAATTTAAAAGACTGGTGTAGTCAAGTTTGGAACCCATAGACCTCAGGCATACCAAAAGGTTTTCCAATTACTTCCCTCCACTTCTCAAAATATGTCAAATTTTGTTGATCACTACAACTGTAAAAAAAAATCTGAGGCAACATAGAGAGGCTAATCAAATACTGCATGATTGGAATTGCTGTGGTTGTATGAGGTGGAAAGCTGCAGATTTGGGCTGAAACAGTTCACAGAAATTCACAAGCTTGTGGTTGCCAGACAACCACACTGGGCTGTGATTGGCTGAGCACCATTGTGAGCTGGACTTTAGGCTCTAGGATACAAGTGTGCAGTAGGAGACCTGAGTCACAATGCTTGGCGTTTCCATGGAGACCTCAGTGGCACAGAGGACCTTGTAGGGCAAGGTTTAAATAGGATGAATATTCTTGGCCTGGTATGCCACAATATTCTCTCTGAAGGCTTCACTGCTCAGAATTTGTGGATGGAAATGCTTGCCAATCTACACATGGATGTACTTTCAATGGGATATAAAATATTCCAGGGCCTGGCAGATGATCTCTGACATGTCCTATCATTGAGCATACCCTTTTCCCTTGTCATGTCTGTCATTTGGCTGAGTTCTGTTCCCTAAGCTATTCAGTCAAGACTTGCTGGTATCATTCACCTGCAGTATAAGAGCTTTCTGTGAAATTTCTCAGCAGAAATCCTCTGCAAGCACATAGCTTTGGATATGAGAGACAGTGGTGGAAGTTGAACTTCAAGGGCAGATATTTGAAAACAATGAAACAAGCCCCAAATAAGATCTGTACATGTTTCCCAGATGAATATGTTTGGAAATATTGGTGAAGATGGAGATCAAGACTGAGAAGAGTGCACACCCATTTCAAGGTACAAAAACCAGGGAAAAACATGGGAAAGCAAGAGAGCTGGTTAATCTGATGTAAAAATCTTTGATGATGAAAGGAAAAGTATATTCTCATGATGATTTAATCAGGCTGTAGAAGTGAAGTTCTCATGTTGGTTGTCCTATGTGTGGCCTTCTGCATTGGGCAGTGGATGCAGGACAGGAGATCTTCAAATAAATCTGGTGGAACACAAAATACTGAAAAAAATCAGCCTAAATCCTGTGTATTCCTTCCCTTTGAGAACATATATGGAGAATGTACAAAGTTTCAAAAGAGAAAATGTCTATTGGGTCATGGTTTCACCAATGAAATGGTCACATCACATAACATTTTGAATTTTGCTTTCACAATTGCTCCTGTACCGGGCCTGAGTAAAGCAGAATGCAGAGTAAGCCTGTTCAATAGATGTGCATTCCATAAGTGGTTTTAAAACCGGTGAAACCCTTTTTACTTAGTGTTTGTATTTTATTGGTTGATTTATTTTTCAAATTGTTTGTTTTACTCTTTTTAACTGTGAGTCAGGGAAGCCCTCACTCATAGTGATTTAGACCTCTCCAAAAGCTCTGAAAGTATTCATGTAACAGCTATTACATGTTATAAGTTTCTCCTATTAAAACGTGAAAGACTAACAGACTCTGCCACTTTTCATCTAAATTCAGTGTTGGGCTAAATTCAGTGATGGACTTTTTACAAGTCCTTTGAAATGTGTCCTGCTCTAGCCATTGGTCATGCTGGAATTTACTTTCTTGTGAAGACAGGATTTGAGCAAATTGACACAAGTACAGTTTGCCATTAATCTGCACACCTGGATAAGTATCGAGTTCCCTAAATGGTGTGTGCTTTATTTTGATATCTTCTCACACTTTGCTCATCCAGTTAGAACCACAGGGCTCCAGGCCATAGCGTTCCAGACCTAAACAAGAAAATTTCCATTCCGTTTTGGGAGTTCATTCGTCTCTCATAATTACTTTTTCCACAAATGTGTGCTTAAGGAGAGGCCCTGTCCAATTGTGGAGAGGCCAATTTTCATTCACTCACTTGCACACTTTCTAAGATTTTCAGTTACTAGAGGTTTGCCCAGACTTGCCATTGTCAAGGGACAGTGCACTTCACTTGAAGTTGTGCAGTATTACTTCATGTGTCTCCATGGAAATTCCACCAATGGGAAACTCTTGCTGTAGTCATCTCCAAGTTTTGCTGCATAAGAAAATATAACTAACAAAGAATGTGGTTTCAAGCAGAATGAGGAAAGGAGGGATTATCTTTATTTCAGTAGAGGTTGACCTTTCAAAGAAACAGTAATTCCTATCAAATAGGAGGTAAAATCTTTTGTAAAGAGACATGGACATGACACGCTCAACTTTATGTCACTTTTTTAAAAATGCCAAGGGCACTTGAGAAATTCTTGGCTGCTGAATCGTACCTTTTTTCAAATTTCTCTTAGGTAAGACACTCCAGCTTCTTCAAACCATGGTACTGTTCCTTCCATGTAACAAACCAAAGGAAAAACAAATTAAATTAAAACAAAACCCATGGAATAACATTTGAGAGCACACAATTGCTCAGCAGGCCCATGTAAACACTATTCAAGAAGCTAGAGGTACAGAAGCCTCAACCTTCAGCCCATGGCCTGAAGTTTTGTCTCTATCATGGCCCCTCAACTCCCTGGCATGTCCACATTAACTCATGAATCTTTACTCATTTCCTTTTCAAATGCACAGGATCCAATATATTTGAACCCTGTTCACCTGGGCAGTAATCATCCAAGGACACACCAGAGGAAGGGCAGCCACCCCCTTGCCTGGGGCCTTGGAGCTTATCACAATAGAAATGGACACCTGAACAAGGGGAGCCAAAACAAAGAGAGGCATATTCCTAAAGCCTGAAGCACAGAAGCTACCTATAGACCAGTAGTGGGATTTCACAAATTATGTAAGAATCTCTGTGCACATGCTTGGCATGGTCCCTCATGCCTATAATCCCAGCCATCTGGGGGCTGAGGTGGATGGATCCTTGGGAGTTCCACTCCATCTTGGGCTACGAATTTATCTCAAGGCCACTTTCAACAACTACATAAGATGATGTTTCCAAAAAGAGGACAACAGAAAACTAGAAACACTTGGTCCAGGTCCCTGGGTTCACTACATGAGTTGTGGAGTCTAAATATTCCATGCCATGAGAAAATACCTGGGATTTTTACGGAAAGGGGCCTTTGCATCCCGTTTCGAAGGGTTTCCCTTTCACCATGTTACATTTGAATTCTGGGAAGACCTGCTGGTGATAAGCTATCTAGTATAACTTTGGATTAGGTATTGAGCTAGTACCTCATATTTAGTGTTCAGGGTTATGCTGGAATGGCTGTGGACCTCCTTGAAATAGCGATTGCAGACATGTGAACCCCGAGGAAGCTGGATAGTTGAAGCAGGAACTCGAAATATTCATGCACTGCAAGGATTCACTTTCATTTTGGGACTCATCTTCTGGTTGCTGGCTTTTAGTGCTAACTGATACTACCATGGTGGCAGTAATCCAGCAGAGATTGCATGTATTGTTTGCAGGCTTGCTTCCCAAGCCACCAGAAACTCAGCAGAACCCACATCATTGTGGCATTTTCTTTCCTCCCCTGAAACATTTGGCTTTCTAAGTTTGAAAATTGAATAGACTGGGGTAGTCAAGTTTGGACCCAATGTACCACAAACAGAGCTAAAGACAGAGCCAATTACTTCCCTCCACTTGTCAAAATATGTCAAATTTGCTTGATCACCACAACTTCAAATAAAATTCGGGGGCAACTTAGAGAGGTGAATCAAATACTGCATGATTGGAATGGCTGTGGTTGTATGAGGTGGAGAGCTGAAGAGTTGGGCTGAAACTGTTCACAGAAATCCACAGGCTTGTGGTTGTCAGGCAACCACACTGGGCTGAGATTGGCTGAACATCACTGTGAGGTGGATTTTAGGCTCTAGGTGTGAAAATTTAAAAGACTGGTGTAGTCAAGTTTGGAACCCATAGACCTCAGACATACCAAAAGCTTTTCCAATTACTTCCCTCCACTTCTCAAAATAGTCAAATTTTGTTGATCACTACAACTGTAAAAAAAATTCTGAGGCAACATAGAGAGGCTAATCAAATACTGCATGATTGGAATTGCTGTGGTTGTATGAGGAGGAAAGCTGCAGATTTGGGCTGAAACAGTTCACATAAATCCACAAGCTTGTGGTTGCCAGACAACCACACTGGGCTGTGATTGGCTGAGCACCATTGTGAGCTGGACTTTAGGCTCTAGCATACAAGTGTGCAGTAGGAGACCTGAGTCACAATGCTGGGCGTTTCCATGGAGACCTCAGTGGCACAGAGGACCATGTAGGGCAAGATTTAAATAGGATGAATATTCTTGGCCTGGTATGCCACAATATTCTCTCTGAAGGCTTCATTGCTCAGAATTTGTGGATGGAAATGCTTGCCAATCTACACATGGATGTACTTTCAATGGGATATGAAATATTCCAGGGCCTGGCAGATGATCTCTGACATGTCCTATCATTGAGCATACCCTTTTCCCTTGTCATGTCTGTCATTTGGCTGAGTCCTGTTCCCTAAGTTATTCAGTCAAGACTTGCTGGCATCATTCACCTGCAGTATAAGAGCTTTCTGTGAAGTTTCTCAGCAGAAATCCTCTGCAAGCACATAGCTTTGTATATGAGAGACAGTGGTGGAAGTTGAATTTCAAGGGCAGATATTTGAAAACAATGAAACAAGCCCCAAATAAGATCTTTACATGTTTCCCAGATGAATATGTTTGGAAATATTGGGGAAGATGGAGATCAAGACTGAGAAGGGTGCACACCCATTTCAAGGTACAAAAACCAGGGAAAAACATGGGAAAGCAAGAGAGCTGGTTAATCTGATGTAAAAATCTTTGATGATGAAAGGAAAAGTATATTCTCATGATGATTTAATCAGGCTGTAGAAGTGAAGTTCTCATGTTGGTTGTCCTATGTGTGGCCTTCTGCATTGGGCAGTGGATGCAGGACAGGAGATCTTCAAATAAATCTGGTGGAACACAAAATACTGAAAAAAATCAGCCTAAATCCTGTGTATTCCTTCCCATTGAGAACATATATGGAGAATGTACAAAGTTTCAAAAGAGAAAATGTCTATTGGGTCATGGTTTCACCAATGAAATGGTCACATCACATAACATTTTGAATTTTGCTTTCACACTTGCTCCTGTACCGGGCCTGAGTAAAGCAGAATGCAGAGTAAGCCTGTTCAATAGATGTGCATTCCATAAGTGGTTTTAAAACCAGTGAAACCCTTTGGACTTAGTGTTTGTATTTTATTGGTTGATTTATTTTTCAAATTGTTTGTTTTACTCTTTTTAACTGTGAGTCAGGGAAGCCCTCACTCATAGTGATTTAGACCTCTCCAAAAGCTCTGAAAGTATTCATGTAACAGCTATTACATGTTATAAGTTTCTCCTATTAAAACGTGAAAGACTAACAGACTCTGCCACTTTTCATCTAAATTCAGTGTTGGGCTAAATTCAGTGATGGACTTTTTACAAGTCCTTTGAAATGTGTCCTCCTCTAGCCACTGGTCGTGCTGGAATTTCCTTTCTTGTGAAGACAGGATTTGAGCAAATTGACACAAGTACAGTTTGCCACTACTCTGCACACCTGGATAAGTATCCAGTTCCCTAAATGGTGTGTGTTTTATTTTGATCTCTTCTCAGACTTTGCTCATCCAGTTAGAACCACAGGGCTCCAGGCCATAGCGTTCCAGGCCTAAACAAGAAAATTTCCATTCCGTTTTGGGAGTTCATTTGTCTCTCATAATTACTTTTTCCACAAATGTGTGCTTAAGGAGAGGCCCTGTCCAAATGTGGAGAGGCCCATTTTCATTCACTCACTTTCAGACTTTCTAAAATTTTCAGTTACTAGAGGTTTGCCCAGACTTGCCATTGTCAAGGGACAGTGCACTTCACTTGAAGTTGTGCAGTATTACTTCATGTGTCTCCATGGAAATTCCACCAATGGGAAACTCTTGCTGTAGTCATCTCCAAATGTTGCTGCGTAAGAAAATATAACTAGCAAAGAATGTGGTTTCAAGCAGAATGAGGAAAGGAGGGATTATCTTTATTTCAGTGCAGGTTGACCTTTCAAAGAAACAGTAATTCCTATCAAATAGGAGGTAAAATCTTTTGTAAAGAGACATGGACATGACACACTCAGCTTTATGTCACTTTTTTAAAAATGCCAAGGGCACTTGAGAAATTCTTGGCTGCTGAATCGTACCTTTTATCAAATTTCTCTTAGTTAAGACACTCCAGCTTCTTCAAACCATGGTACTGTTCCTTCCATGTAACAAACCAAAGGAAAAAACAAATTAAATTAAAACAAAACCCATGAAAAAACATTTGAGAGCACACAATTGCTCAGCAGGCCCATGTAAAAACTATTCAAGAATCTAGAGGTACAGAAGCCTCAACCTTCAGCCCATGGCCTGACGTTTTGTCTCTATCATGGCTCCTCAATTCCCTGGCATGTCCACATTAACTCATGAATCTTTACACAATTCCTTTTCAAATGCACAGGATCCAATATATTTGAACCCTGTTCACCTGGGCAGTAATCATCCAAGGACACACCAGAGGAAGGGCAGCCACCCCCTTGCCTGGGGCCTTGGAGCTTATCACAATAGAAATGGACACCTGAACAAGGGGAGCCAAAACAAAGAGAGGCATATTCCTAAAGCCTGAAGCACAGAAGCTACCTATAGACCAGTAGTGTAATTTCACAAATTATGTAAGAATCTCTGTGCACTTGCTTGGCATGGTCGCTCATGCCTATAATCCCAGGCATCTGGGGGCTGAGTTGTATGGATCCTTGGGAGTTCCACTCCAACTCGGGCTACCAATTTATCTCTAGGCCTCTTTCAACAACTACATAAGATGTTGTATCCAAAAAGAGGACAACAGAAAACTAGACACACTTGGTCCAGGTCCCTGGGTTCACTACACGAGTTGTGGAGTCTAAATATTCCATGCCATGAGAAAATACCTGGGATTTTTAGGGAAAGGGGCATTTGCATCCCGTTTCGAAGGGTTTCCCTTTCACCATGTTACATTTGAATTCTGGGAAGACCTGCTGGTGATAAGCTATCTAGTATAACTTTGGATTAAGTATTGAGCTAGTACCTCATATTTAGTGTTCAGAGTTATGCTGGAATGGCTGCGGACCTCCTTGAAATAGCGATTGCAGACATGTGAACCCCGAGGAAGCTGGATAGTTGAAGCAGGCACTCGAAATATTCATGCACTGCAAGGATTCACTTTCATTTTGGGACTCATCTTCTGGTTGCTCGCTTTTAGTGCTAACTGATACTACCATGGTGGCAGTAATCCAGCAGAGATTGCATGTATGGTTTGCAGGTTTGCTTCCCAAGCCACCAGAAACTCAGCAGAACCCACATCATTGTGGCATTTTCTTTCCTCCCCTGAAACATTTGGCTTTCTAAGTTTGAAAATTGAATAGACTGGGGTAGTCAAGTTTGGACCCCATGTACCACAAACAGAGCTAAAGACAGAGCCAATTACTTCCCTCCACTTGTCAAAATATGTCAAATTTGCTTGATCACCACAACTTCAAAGAAAATTCGGGAGAAACTTAGAGATGTGAATCAAATACTGCATGATTGGAATGGCTGTGGTTGTATGAGGTGGAGAGCTGCAGAGTTGGGCTGAAACTGTTCACAGAAATCCACAGACTTGCGGTTGTCAGGCAACCACACTGGGCGGAGATTGGCTGAACATCACTATGAGGTGGATTTTAGGCTCTAGGTGTGAAAATTTAAAAGACTGGTGTAGTCAAGTTTGGAACCCATAGACCTCAGGCATACCAAAAGGTTTTCCAATTACTTCCCTCCACTTCTCAAAATATGTCAAATTTTGTTGATCACTACAACTGTAAAAAAAAATCTGAGGCAACATAGAGAGGCTAATCAAATACTGCATGATTGGAATTGCTGTGGTTGTATGAGGTGGAAAGCTGCAGATTTGGGCTGAAACAGTTCACAGAAATTCACAAGCTTGTGGTTGCCAGACAACCACACTGGGCTGTGATTGGCTGAGCACCATTGTGAGCTGGACTTTAGGCTCTAGGATACAAGTGTGCAGTAGGAGACCTGAGTCACAATGCTTGGCGTTTCCATGGAGACCTCAGTGGCACAGAGGACCTTGTAGGGCAAGGTTTAAATAGGATGAATATTCTTGGCCTGGTATGCCACAATATTCTCTCTGAAGGCTTCACTGCTCAGAATTTGTGGATGGAAATGCTTGCCAATCTACACATGGATGTACTTTCAATGGGATATAAAATATTCCAGGGCCTGGCAGATGATCTCTGACATGTCCTATCATTGAGCATACCCTTTTCCCTTGTCATGTCTGTCATTTGGCTGAGTTCTGTTCCCTAAGCTATTCAGTCAAGACTTGCTGGTATCATTCACCTGCAGTATAAGAGCTTTCTGTGAAATTTCTCAGCAGAAATCCTCTGCAAGCACATAGCTTTGGATATGAGAGACAGTGGTGGAAGTTGAACTTCAAGGGCAGATATTTGAAAACAATGAAACAAGCCCCAAATAAGATCTGTACATGTTTCCCAGATGAATATGTTTGGAAATATTGGTGAAGATGGAGATCAAGACTGAGAAGAGTGCACACCCATTTCAAGGTACAAAAACCAGGGAAAAACATGGGAAAGCAAGAGAGCTGGTTAATCTGATGTAAAAATCTTTGATGATGAAAGGAAAAGTATATTCTCATGATGATTTAATCAGGCTGTAGAAGTGAAGTTCTCATGTTGGTTGTCCTATGTGTGGCCTTCTGCATTGGGCAGTGGATGCAGGACAGGAGATCTTCAAATAAATCTGGTGGAACACAAAATACTGAAAAAAATCAGCCTAAATCCTGTGTATTCCTTCCCTTTGAGAACATATATGGAGAATGTACAAAGTTTCAAAAGAGAAAATGTCTATTGGGTCATGGTTTCACCAATGAAATGGTCACATCACATAACATTTTGAATTTTGCTTTCACAATTGCTCCTGTACCGGGCCTGAGTAAAGCAGAATGCAGAGTAAGCCTGTTCAATAGATGTGCATTCCATAAGTGGTTTTAAAACCGGTGAAACCCTTTTTACTTAGTGTTTGTATTTTATTGGTTGATTTATTTTTCAAATTGTTTGTTTTACTCTTTTTAACTGTGAGTCAGGGAAGCCCTCACTCATAGTGATTTAGACCTCTCCAAAAGCTCTGAAAGTATTCATGTAACAGCTATTACATGTTATAAGTTTCTCCTATTAAAACGTGAAAGACTAACAGACTCTGCCACTTTTCATCTAAATTCAGTGTTGGGCTAAATTCAGTGATGGACTTTTTACAAGTCCTTTGAAATGTGTCCTGCTCTAGCCATTGGTCATGCTGGAATTTACTTTCTTGTGAAGACAGGATTTGAGCAAATTGACACAAGTACAGTTTGCCATTAATCTGCACACCTGGATAAGTATCGAGTTCCCTAAATGGTGTGTGCTTTATTTTGATATCTTCTCACACTTTGCTCATCCAGTTAGAACCACAGGGCTCCAGGCCATAGCGTTCCAGACCTAAACAAGAAAATTTCCATTCCGTTTTGGGAGTTCATTCGTCTCTCATAATTACTTTTTCCACAAATGTGTGCTTAAGGAGAGGCCCTGTCCAATTGTGGAGAGGCCAATTTTCATTCACTCACTTGCACACTTTCTAAGATTTTCAGTTACTAGAGGTTTGCCCAGACTTGCCATTGTCAAGGGACAGTGCACTTCACTTGAAGTTGTGCAGTATTACTTCATGTGTCTCCATGGAAATTCCACCAATGGGAAACTCTTGCTGTAGTCATCTCCAAGTTTTGCTGCATAAGAAAATATAACTAACAAAGAATGTGGTTTCAAGCAGAATGAGGAAAGGAGGGATTATCTTTATTTCAGTAGAGGTTGACCTTTCAAAGAAACAGTAATTCCTATCAAATAGGAGGTAAAATCTTTTGTAAAGAGACATGGACATGACACGCTCAACTTTATGTCACTTTTTTAAAAATGCCAAGGGCACTTGAGAAATTCTTGGCTGCTGAATCGTACCTTTTTTCAAATTTCTCTTAGGTAAGACACTCCAGCTTCTTCAAACCATGGTACTGTTCCTTCCATGTAACAAACCAAAGGAAAAACAAATTAAATTAAAACAAAACCCATGGAATAACATTTGAGAGCACACAATTGCTCAGCAGGCCCATGTAAACACTATTCAAGAAGCTAGAGGTACAGAAGCCTCAACCTTCAGCCCATGGCCTGAAGTTTTGTCTCTATCATGGCCCCTCAACTCCCTGGCATGTCCACATTAACTCATGAATCTTTACTCATTTCCTTTTCAAATGCACAGGATCCAATATATTTGAACCCTGTTCACCTGGGCAGTAATCATCCAAGGACACACCAGAGGAAGGGCAGCCACCCCCTTGCCTGGGGCCTTGGAGCTTATCACAATAGAAATGGACACCTGAACAAGGGGAGCCAAAACAAAGAGAGGCATATTCCTAAAGCCTGAAGCACAGAAGCTACCTATAGACCAGTAGTGGGATTTCACAAATTATGTAAGAATCTCTGTGCACATGCTTGGCATGGTCCCTCATGCCTATAATCCCAGCCATCTGGGGGCTGAGGTGGATGGATCCTTGGGAGTTCCACTCCATCTTGGGCTACGAATTTATCTCAAGGCCACTTTCAACAACTACATAAGATGATGTTTCCAAAAAGAGGACAACAGAAAACTAGAAACACTTGGTCCAGGTCCCTGGGTTCACTACATGAGTTGTGGAGTCTAAATATTCCATGCCATGAGAAAATACCTGGGATTTTTACGGAAAGGGGCCTTTGCATCCCGTTTCGAAGGGTTTCCCTTTCACCATGTTACATTTGAATTCTGGGAAGACCTGCTGGTGATAAGCTATCTAGTATAACTTTGGATTAGGTATTGAGCTAGTACCTCATATTTAGTGTTCAGGGTTATGCTGGAATGGCTGTGGACCTCCTTGAAATAGCGATTGCAGACATGTGAACCCCGAGGAAGCTGGATAGTTGAAGCAGGAACTCGAAATATTCATGCACTGCAAGGATTCACTTTCATTTTGGGACTCATCTTCTGGTTGCTGGCTTTTAGTGCTAACTGATACTACCATGGTGGCAGTAATCCAGCAGAGATTGCATGTATTGTTTGCAGGCTTGCTTCCCAAGCCACCAGAAACTCAGCAGAACCCACATCATTGTGGCATTTTCTTTCCTCCCCTGAAACATTTGGCTTTCTAAGTTTGAAAATTGAATAGACTGGGGTAGTCAAGTTTGGACCCAATGTACCACAAACAGAGCTAAAGACAGAGCCAATTACTTCCCTCCACTTGTCAAAATATGTCAAATTTGCTTGATCACCACAACTTCAAATAAAATTCGGGGGCAACTTAGAGAGGTGAATCAAATACTGCATGATTGGAATGGCTGTGGTTGTATGAGGTGGAGAGCTGAAGAGTTGGGCTGAAACTGTTCACAGAAATCCACAGGCTTGTGGTTGTCAGGCAACCACACTGGGCTGAGATTGGCTGAACATCACTGTGAGGTGGATTTTAGGCTCTAGGTGTGAAAATTTAAAAGACTGGTGTAGTCAAGTTTGGAACCCATAGACCTCAGACATACCAAAAGCTTTTCCAATTACTTCCCTCCACTTCTCAAAATAGTCAAATTTTGTTGATCACTACAACTGTAAAAAAAATTCTGAGGCAACATAGAGAGGCTAATCAAATACTGCATGATTGGAATTGCTGTGGTTGTATGAGGAGGAAAGCTGCAGATTTGGGCTGAAACAGTTCACATAAATCCACAAGCTTGTGGTTGCCAGACAACCACACTGGGCTGTGATTGGCTGAGCACCATTGTGAGCTGGACTTTAGGCTCTAGCATACAAGTGTGCAGTAGGAGACCTGAGTCACAATGCTGGGCGTTTCCATGGAGACCTCAGTGGCACAGAGGACCATGTAGGGCAAGATTTAAATAGGATGAATATTCTTGGCCTGGTATGCCACAATATTCTCTCTGAAGGCTTCATTGCTCAGAATTTGTGGATGGAAATGCTTGCCAATCTACACATGGATGTACTTTCAATGGGATATGAAATATTCCAGGGCCTGGCAGATGATCTCTGACATGTCCTATCATTGAGCATACCCTTTTCCCTTGTCATGTCTGTCATTTGGCTGAGTCCTGTTCCCTAAGTTATTCAGTCAAGACTTGCTGGCATCATTCACCTGCAGTATAAGAGCTTTCTGTGAAGTTTCTCAGCAGAAATCCTCTGCAAGCACATAGCTTTGGATATGAGAGACAGTGGTGGAAGTTGAATTTCAAGGGCAGATATTTGAAAACAATGAAACAAGCCCCAAATAAGATCTTTACATGTTTCCCAGATGAATATGTTTGGAAATATTGGGGAAGATGGAGATCAAGACTGAGAAGGGTGCACACCCATTTCAAGGTACAAAAACCAGGGAAAAACATGGGAAAGCAAGAGAGCTGGTTAATCTGATGTAAAAATCTTTGATGATGAAAGGAAAAGTATATTCTCATGATGATTTAATCAGGCTGTAGAAGTGAAGTTCTCATGTTGGTTGTCCTATGTGTGGCCTTCTGCATTGGGCAGTGGATGCAGGACAGGAGATCTTCAAATAAATCTGGTGGAACACAAAATACTGAAAAAAATCAGCCTAAATCCTGTGTATTCCTTCCCATTGAGAACATATATGGAGAATGTACAAAGTTTCAAAAGAGAAAATGTCTATTGGGTCATGGTTTCACCAATGAAATGGTCACATCACATAACATTTTGAATTTTGCTTTCACACTTGCTCCTGTACCGGGCCTGAGTAAAGCAGAATGCAGAGTAAGCCTGTTCAATAGATGTGCATTCCATAAGTGGTTTTAAAACCAGTGAAACCCTTTGGACTTAGTGTTTGTATTTTATTGGTTGATTTATTTTTCAAATTGTTTGTTTTACTCTTTTTAACTGTGAGTCAGGGAAGCCCTCACTCATAGTGATTTAGACCTCTCCAAAAGCTCTGAAAGTATTCATGTAACAGCTATTACATGTTATAAGTTTCTCCTATTAAAACGTGAAAGACTAACAGACTCTGCCACTTTTCATCTAAATTCAGTGTTGGGCTAAATTCAGTGATGGACTTTTTACAAGTCCTTTGAAATGTGTCCTCCTCTAGCCACTGGTCGTGCTGGAATTTCCTTTCTTGTGAAGACAGGATTTGAGCAAATTGACACAAGTACAGTTTGCCACTACTCTGCACACCTGGATAAGTATCCAGTTCCCTAAATGGTGTGTGTTTTATTTTGATCTCTTCTCAGACTTTGCTCATCCAGTTAGAACCACAGGGCTCCAGGCCATAGCGTTCCAGGCCTAAACAAGAAAATTTCCATTCCGTTTTGGGAGTTCATTTGTCTCTCATAATTACTTTTTCCACAAATGTGTGCTTAAGGAGAGGCCCTGTCCAAATGTGGAGAGGCCCATTTTCATTCACTCACTTTCAGACTTTCTAAAATTTTCAGTTACTAGAGGTTTGCCCAGACTTGCCATTGTCAAGGGACAGTGCACTTCACTTGAAGTTGTGCAGTATTACTTCATGTGTCTCCATGGAAATTCCACCAATGGGAAACTCTTGCTGTAGTCATCTCCAAATGTTGCTGCGTAAGAAAATATAACTAGCAAAGAATGTGGTTTCAAGCAGAATGAGGAAAGGAGGGATTATCTTTATTTCAGTGCAGGTTGACCTTTCAAAGAAACAGTAATTCCTATCAAATAGGAGGTAAAATCTTTTGTAAAGAGACATGGACATGACACACTCAGCTTTATGTCACTTTTTTAAAAATGCCAAGGGCACTTGAGAAATTCTTGGCTGCTGAATCGTACCTTTTTTCAAATTTCTCTTAGGTAAGACACTCCAGCTTCTTCAAACCACGGTACTGTTCCTTCCAGGTAACAAACCAAAGGAAAAAACAAATTAAATTAAAACAAAACCCATGAAATAACATTTGAGAGCACACAATTGCTCAGCAGGCCCATGTAAACACTATTCAAGAAGCTAGAGGTACAGAAGCCTCAACCTTCAGCCCATGGCCTGAAGTTTTGTCTCTATCATGGCCCCTCAATTCCCTGGCATGTCCACATTAACTCATGAATCTTTACTCATTTCCTCTTCAAATGCACAGGATCCAATATATTTGAACCCTGTTCACCTGGGCAGTAATCATCCAAGGACACACCAGAGGAAGGGCAGCCACCCCCTTGCCTGGGGCCTTGGAGCTTATCACAATAGAAATGGACACCTGAACAAGGGGAGCCAAAACAAAGAGAGGCATATTCCTAAAGCCTGAAGCACAGAAGCTACATATAGACCAGTAGTGGGATTTCACAAATTATGTAAGAATCTCTGTGCACATGCTTGGCATGGTTGCTCATGCCTATAATCCCAGCCCTCTGGGGTCTGAGGTGGATGGATCCTCGGGAGTTCCACTCCATCTTGGGCTACGAATTTATCTCAAGGCCTCTTTCAACAACTACATAAGATGTTGTTTCCAAAAAGAGGACAACAGAAAACTAGACACACTTGGTCCAGGTCCCTGCGTTCACTACACGAGTTGTGGAGTCTAAATATTCCATGCCATGAGAAAATACCTGGGATTTTTAGGGAAAGGGGTCTTTGCATCCCGTTTCGAAGGGTTTCCCTTTCACCATGTTACATTTGAATTCTGGGAAGACCTGCTGGTGATAAGCTATCTAGTATAATGTTGGATTAGGTATTGAGCTAGTACCTCATATTTAGTGTTCAGGGTTATGCTGGAATGGCTGCGGACCTCCTTGAAATAGCGATTGCAGACATGTGAACCCCGAGGAAGCTGGATAGTTGAAGCAGGCACTCCAAATATTCATGCACTGCAAGGATTCACTTTCATTTTGGGACTCATCTTCTGGTTGCTGGCTTTTAGTGCTAACTGATACTACCATGGTGGCAGTAATCCAGCAAAGATTGCATGTATGGTTTGCAGGTTTGCTTCCCAAGCCACCAGAAACTCAGCAGAACCCACATCATTGTGGCATTTTCTTTCCTCCCCTGAAACATTTGGCTTTCTAAGTTTGAAAATTGAATAGACTGGGATAGTCAAGTTTGGACCCCATGTACCACAAACAGAGCTAAAGACAGAGCCAATTACTTCCCTCCACTTGTCAAAATATGTCAAATTTGCTTGATCACCACAACTTCAAAGAAAATTCGGGGGCAACTTAGAGAGGTGAATCAAATACTGCATGATTGGAATGGCTTTGGTTGTATGAGGTGGAAAGCTCCAGAGTTGGGCTGAAACTGTTCACAGAAATCCTCAGGCTTGTGGTTGCCAGGCAACCACACTGGGCTGAGATTGGCTGAACATCACTGTGAGGTGGATTTTAGGCTCTAGTTGTGAAAATGTAAAAGACTGGTGTAGTCATTTTGGAACCCATACACGTCAGACATACCAAAATCTTTTCCAATTACTTCCCTCCACTTCTCAAAATATGTCAAATTTTGTTGATCACTACAACTGTAAAAAAAATTCTGAGGCAACACAGAGAGGCTAATCAAATACTGCATGATTGGAATTGCTGTGGTTGTATGAGGTGGAAAGCTGCAGATTTGGGCTGAAATAGTTCACAGAAATCCACAAGCTTGTGGTTGCCAGACAACCACACTGGGCTGTGATTGGCTGAGCACCATTGTGAGCTGGACTTTAGGCTCTAGGATACAAGTGTGCAGTAGGAGACCTGAGTCACAATGCTGGGCGTTTCCATGGAGACCTCAGTGGCACAGAGGACCTTGTAGGGCAAGATTTAAATAGGATGAATATTCTTGGCCTGGTATGCCACAATATTCTCTCTGATGGCTTCACTGCTCAGAATTTGTGGATGGAAATGCTTGCCAATCTACACATGGATGTACTTTCAATGGGATATGAAATATTCCATGGCCTGGCAGATGATCTCTGACATGTCCTATCATTGAGCATACCCTTTTCCCTTGTCATGTCTGTCATTTGGCTGAGTCCTGTTCCCTATGCTATTCAGTCAAGACTTGCTGGCATCATTCACCTGCAGTATAAGAGCTTTCTGTGAAAATTCTCAGCAGAAATCCTCTGCAAGCACATAGCTTTGGATATGAGAGACAGTGGTGGAAGTTGAATTTCAAGGGCAGATATTTGAAAACAATGAAACAAGCCCCAAATAAGATCTTTACATGTTTCCCAGATGAATATGTTTGGAAATATTGGGGAAGATGGAGATCAAGACTGAGAAGAGTGCACACCCATTTCAAGGTACAAAAACCAGGGAAAAACATGGGAAAGCAAGAGAGCTGGTTAATCTGATGTAAAAATCTTTGATGATGAAAGGAAAAGTATATTCTCATGATGATTTAATCAGGCTGTAGAAGTGAAGTTCTCATGTTGGTTGTCCTATGTGTGGCCTTCTGCATTGGGCAGTGGATGCAGGACAGGAGATCTTCAAATAAATCTGGTGGAACACAAAATACTGAAAAAAATCAGCCTAAATCCTGTGTATTCCTTCCCTTTGAGAACATATATGGAGAATGTACAAAGTTTCAAAAGAGAAAATGTCTATTGGGTCATGGTTTCACCAATGAAATGGTCACATCACATAACATTTTGAATTTTGCTTTCACACTTGCTCCTGTACCGGGCCTGAGTAAAGCAGAATGCAGAGTAAGCCTGTTCAATAGATGTGCATTCCATAAGTGGTTTTAAAACCAGTGAAACCCTTTGGACTTAGTGTTTGTATTTTATTGGTTGATTTATTTTTCAAATTGTTTGTTTTACTCTTTTTAACTGTGAGTCAGGGAAGCCCTCACTCATAGTGATTTAGACCTCTCCAAAAGCTCTGAAAGTATTCATGTAACAGCTATTACATGTTATAAGTTTCTCCTATTAAAACGTGAAAGACTAACAGACTCTGCCACTTTTCATCTAAATTCAGTTTTGGGCTAAATTCAGTGATGGACTTTTTACAAGTCCTTTGAAATTTTTCCTCCTCTAGCCACTGGTCGTGCTGGAATTTACTTTCTTGTGAAGACAGGATTTGAGCAAATTGACACAAGTACAGTTTGCCACTACTCTGCACACCTGGATAAGTATCGAGTTCCCTAAATGGTGTGTGTTTTATTTTGATCTCTTCTCAGACTTTGCTCATCCAGTTACAAGCACAGGGCTCCAGGCCATAGCGTTCCAGGCCTAAAGAAGAAAATTTCCATTCCGTTTTGGGAGTTCATTTGTCTCTCATAATTACTTTTTCCACAAATGTGTGCTTAAGGAGAGGCCCTGTCCAAATGTGGAGAGGCCCATTTTCATTCACTCACTTTCAGACTTTCTAAAATTTTCAGTTACTAGAGGTTTGCCCAGACTTGCCATTGTCAAGGGACAGTGCACTTCACTTGAAGTTGTGCAGTGTTACTTCATGTGTCTCCATGGAAATTCCACCAATGGGAAACTCTTGCTGTAGTCATCTCCAAGTGTTGCTGCGTAAGAAAATATAACTAGCAAAGAATGTGGTTTCAAGCAGAATGAGGAAAGGAGGGATTATCTTTATTTCAGTGCAGGTTGACCTTTCAAAGAAACAGTAATTCCTATCAAATAGGAGGTAAAATCTTTTGTAAAGAGACATGGACATGACACGCTCAGCTTTATGTCACTTTTTTAAAAATGCCAAGGGCACTTGAGAAATTCTTGGCTGCTGAATCGTACCTTTTTTCAAATTTCTCTTAGGTAAGACACTCCAGCTTCTTCAAACCACGGTAATGTTCCTTCCAGGTAACAAACCAAAGGAAAAAACAAATTAAATTAAAACAAAACCCATGAAATAACATTTGAGAGCACACAATTGCTCAGCAGGCCCATGTAAACACTATTCAAGAAGCTAGAGGTACAGAAGCCTCAACCTTCAGCCCATGGCCTGAAGTTTTGTCTCTATCATGGCCCCTCAATTCCCTGGCATGTCCACATTAACTCATGAATCTTTACTCATTTCCTCTTCAAATGCACAGGATCCAATATATTTGAACCCTGTTCACCTGGGCAGTAATCATCCAAGGACACACCAGAGGAAGGGCAGCCACCCCCTTGCCTGGGGCCTTGGAGCTTATCACAATAGAAATGGACACCTGAACAAGGGGAGCCAAAACAAAGAGAGGCATATTCCTAAAGCCTGAAGCACAGAAGCTACATATAGACCAGTAGTGGGATTTCACAAATTATGTAAGAATCTCTGTGCACATGCTTGGCATGGTTGCTCATGCCTATAATCCCAGCCCTCTGGGGTCTGAGGTGGATGGATCCTCGGGAGTTCCACTCCATCTTGGGCTACGAATTTATCTCAAGGCCTCTTTCAACAACTACATAAGATGTTGTTTCCAAAAAGAGGACAACAGAAAACTAGACACACTTGGTCCAGGTCCCTGCGTTCACTACACGAGTTGTGGAGTCTAAATATTCCATGCCATGAGAAAATACCTGGGATTTTTAGGGAAAGGGGCATTTGCATCCCGTTTCGAAGGGTTTCCCTTTCACCATGTTACATTTGAATTCTGGGAAGACCTGCTGGTGATAAGCTATCTAGTATAATGTTGGATTAGGTATTGAGCTAGTACCTCATATTTAGTGTTCAGGGTTATGCTTGAATGGCTGCGGACCTCCTTGAAATAGCGATTGCAGACATGTGAACCCCGAGTAAGCTGGATAGTTCAAGCAGGCACTCCAAATATTCATGCACTGCAAGGATTCACTTTCATTTTGGGACTCATCTTCTGGTTGCTGGCTTTTAGTGCTAACTGATACTACCATGGTGGCAGTAATCCAGCAAAGATTGCATGTATGGTTTGCAGGTTTGCTTCCCAAGCCACCAGAAACTCAGCAGAACCCACATCATTGTGGCATTTTCTTTCCTCCCCTGAAACATTTGGCTTTCTAAGTTTGAAAATTGAATAGACAGGGATAGTCAAGTTTGGACCCCATGTACCACAAACAGAGCTAAAGACAGAGCCAATTACTTCCCTCCACTTGTCAAAATATGTCAAATTTGCTTGATCACCACCACTTCAAAGAAAATTCGGGGGCAACTTAGAGAGGAGAATCAAATACTGCATGATTGGAATGGCTTTGGTTGTATGAGGTGGAAAGCTCCAGAGTTGGGCTGAAACTGTTCACAGAAATCCTCAGGCTTGTGGTTGCCAGGCAACCACACTGGGCTGAGATTGGCTGAACATCACTGTGAGGTGGATTTTAGGCTCTAGTTGTGAAAATGTAAAAGACTGGTGTAGTCATTTTGGAACCCATACACGTCAGACATACCAAAATCTTTTCCAATTACTTCCCTCCACTTCTCAAAATATGTCAAATTTTGTTGATCACTACAACTGTAAAAAAAATTCTGAGGCAACACAGAGAGGCTAATCAAATACTGCATGATTGGAATTGCTGTGGTTGTATGAGGTGGAAAGCTGCAGATTTGGGCTGAAATAGTTCACAGAAATCCACAAGCTTGTGGTTGCCAGACAACCACACTGGGCTGTGATTGGCTGAGCACCATTGTGAGCTGGACTTTAGGCTCTAGGATACAAGTGTGCAGTAGGAGACCTGAGTCACAATGCTGGGCGTTTCCATGGAGACCTCAGTGGCACAGAGGACCTTGTAGGGCAAGATTTAAATAGGATGAATATTCTTGGCCTGGTATGCCACAATATTCTCTCTGATGGCTTCACTGCTCAGAATTTGTGGATGGAAATGCTTGCCAATCTACACATGGATGTACTTTCAATGGGATATGAAATATTCCATGGCCTGGCAGATGATCTCTGACATGTCCTATCATTGAGCATACCCTTTTCCCTTGTCATGTCTGTCATTTGGCTGAGTCCTGTTCCCTATGCTATTCAGTCAAGACTTGCTGGCATCATTCACCTGCAGTATAAGAGCTTTCTGTGAAAATTCTCAGCAGAAATCCTCTGCAAGCACATAGCTTTGGATATGAGAGACAGTGGTGGAAGTTGAATTTCAAGGGCAGATATTTGAAAACAATGAAACAAGCCCCAAATAAGATCTTTACATGTTTCCCAGATGAATATGTTTGGAAATATTGGGGAAGATGGAGATCAAGACTGAGAAGAGTGCACACCCATTTCAAGGTACAAAAACCAGGGAAAAACATGGGAAAGCAAGAGAGCTGGTTAATCTGATGTAAAAATCTTTGATGATGAAAGGAAAAGTATATTCTCATGATGATTTAATCAGGCTGTAGAAGTGAAGTTCTCATGTTGGTTGTCCTATGTGTGGCCTTCTGCATTGGGCAGTGGATGCAGGACAGGAGATCTTCAAATAAATCTGGTGGAACACAAAACACTGAAAAAAATCAGCCTAAATCCTGTGTATTCCTTCCCTTTGAGAACATATATGGAGAATGTACAAAGTTTCAAAAGAGAAAATGTCTATTGGGTCATGGTTTCACCAATGAAATGGTCACATCACATAACATTTTGAATTTTGCTTTCACAGTTGCTCCTGTACCGGGCCTGAGTAAAGCAGAATGCAGAGTAAGCCTGTTCAATAGATGTGCATTCCATAAGTGGTTTTAAAACCAGTGAAACCCTTTGGACTTAGTGTTTGTATTTTATTGGTTGATTTATTTTTCAAATTGTTTGTTTTACTCTTTTTAACTGTGAGTCAGGGAAGCCCTCACTCATAGTGATTTAGACCTCTCCAAAAGCTCTGAAAGTATTCATGTAACAGCTATTACATGTTATAAGTTTCTCCTATTAAAACGTGAAAGACTAACAGACTCTGCCACTTTTCATCTAAATTCAGTGTTGGGCTAAATTCAGTGATGGACTTTTTACAAGTCCTTTGAAATTTTTCCTCCTCTACCACTGGTCGTGCTGGAATTTACTTTCTTGTGAAGACAGGATTTGAGCAAATTGACACAAGTACAGTTTGCCACTACTCTGCACACCTGGATAAGTATCGAGTTCCCTAAATGGTGTGTGTTTTATTTTGATCTCTTCTCAGACTTTGCTCATCCAGTTACAAGCACAGGGCTCCAGGCCATAGCGTTCCAGGCCTAAACAAGAAAATTTCCATTCCGTTTTGGGAGTTCATTTGTCTCTCATAATTACTTTTTCCACAAATGTGTGCTTAAGGAGAGGCCCTGTCCAAATGTGGAGAGGCCCATTTTCATTCACTCACTTTCAGACTTTCTAAAATTTTCAGTTACTAGAGGTTTGCCCAGACTTGCCATTGTCAAGGGACAGTGCACTTCACTTGAAGTTGTGCAGTATTACTTCATGTGTCTCCATGGAAATTCCACCAATGGGAAACTCTTGCTGTAGTCATCTCCAAGTGTTGCTGCGTAAGAAAATATAACTAGCAAAGAATGTGGTTTCAAGCAGAATGAGGAAAGGAGGGATTATCTTTATTTCAGTGCAGGTTGACCTTTCAAAGAAACAGTAATTCCTATCAAATAGGAGGTAAAATCTTTTGTAAAGAGACATGGACATGACACGCTCAGCTTTATGTCACTTTTTTAAAAATGCCAAGGGCACTTGAGAAATTCTTGGCTGCTGAATCGTACCTTTTTTCAAATTTCTCTTAGGTAAGACACTCCAGCTTCTTCAAACCACGGTAATGTTCCTTCCAGGTAACAAACCAAAGGAAAAAACAAATTAAATTAAAACAAAACCCATGAAATAACATTTGAGAGCACACAATTGCTCAGCAGGCCCATGTAAACACTATTCAAGAAGCTAGAGGTACAGAAGCCTCAACCTTCAGCCCATGGCCTGAAGTTTTGTCTCTATCATGGCCCCTCAATTCCCTGGCATGTCCACATTAACTCATGAATCTTTACTCATTTCCTCTTCAAATGCACAGGATCCAATATATTTGAACCCTGTTCACCTGGGCAGTAATCATCCAAGGACACACCAGAGGAAGGGCAGCCACCCCCTTGCCTGGGGCCTTGGAGCTTATCACAATAGAAATGGACACCTGAACAAGGGGAGCCAAAACAAAGAGAGGCATATTCCTAAAGCCTGAAGCACAGAAGCTACATATAGACCAGTAGTGGGATTTCACAAATTATGTAAGAATCTCTGTGCACATGCTTGGCATGGTTGCTCATGCCTATAATCCCAGCCCTCTGGGGTCTGAGGTGGATGGATCCTCGGGAGTTCCACTCCATCTTGGGCTACGAATTTATCTCAAGGCCTCTTTCAACAACTACATAAGATGTTGTTTCCAAAAAGAGGACAACAGAAAACTAGACACACTTGGTCCAGGTCCCTGCGTTCACTACACGAGTTGTGGAGTCTAAATATTCCATGCCATGAGAAAATACCTGGGATTTTTAGGGAAAGGGGCATTTGCATCCCGTTTCGAAGGGTTTCCCTTTCACCATGTTACATTTGAATTCTGGGAAGACCTGCTGGTGATAAGCTATCTAGTATAATGTTGGATTAGGTATTGAGCTAGTACCTCATATTTAGTGTTCAGGGTTATGCTTGAATGGCTGCGGACCTCCTTGAAATAGCGATTGCAGACATGTGAACCCCGAGTAAGCTGGATAGTTCAAGCAGGCACTCCAAATATTCATGCACTGCAAGGATTCACTTTCATTTTGGGACTCATCTTCTGGTTGCTGGCTTTTAGTGCTAACTGATACTACCATGGTGGCAGTAATCCAGCAAAGATTGCATGTATGGTTTGCAGGTTTGCTTCCCAAGCCACCAGAAACTCAGCAGAACCCACATCATTGTGGCATTTTCTTTCCTCCCCTGAAACATTTGGCTTTCTAAGTTTGAAAATTGAATAGACAGGGATAGTCAAGTTTGGACCCCATGTACCACAAACAGAGCTAAAGACAGAGCCAATTACTTCCCTCCACTTGTCAAAATATGTCAAATTTGCTTGATCACCACCACTTCAAAGAAAATTCGGGGGCAACTTAGAGAGGAGAATCAAATACTGCATGATTGGAATGGCTTTGGTTGTATGAGGTGGAAAGCTCCAGAGTTGGGCTGAAACTGTTCACAGAAATCCTCAGGCTTGTGGTTGCCAGGCAACCACACTGGGCTGAGATTGGCTGAACATCACTGTGAGGTGGATTTTAGGCTCTAGTTGTGAAAATGTAAAAGACTGGTGTAGTCATTTTGGAACCCATACACGTCAGACATACCAAAATCTTTTCCAATTACTTCCCTCCACTTCTCAAAATATGTCAAATTTTGTTGATCACTACAACTGTAAAAAAAATTCTGAGGCAACACAGAGAGGCTAATCAAATACTGCATGATTGGAATTGCTGTGGTTGTATGAGGTGGAAAGCTGCAGATTTGGGCTGAAATAGTTCACAGAAATCCACAAGCTTGTGGTTGCCAGACAACCACACTGGGCTGTGATTGGCTGAGCACCATTGTGAGCTGGACTTTAGGCTCTAGGATACAAGTGTGCAGTAGGAGACCTGAGTCACAATGCTGGGCGTTTCCATGGAGACCTCAGTGGCACAGAGGACCTTGTAGGGCAAGATTTAAATAGGATGAATATTCTTGGCCTGGTATGCCACAATATTCTCTCTGATGGCTTCACTGCTCAGAATTTGTGGATGGAAATGCTTGCCAATCTACACATGGATGTACTTTCAATGGGATATGAAATATTCCATGGCCTGGCAGATGATCTCTGACATGTCCTATCATTGAGCATACCCTTTTCCCTTGTCATGTCTTTCATTTGGCTGAGTCCTGTTCCCTATGCTATTCAGTCAAGACTTGCTGGCATCATTCACCTGCAGTATAAGAGCTTTCTGTGAAAATTCTCAGCAGAAATCCTCTGCAAGCACATAGCTTTGGATATGAGAGACAGTGGTGGAAGTTGAATTTCAAGGGCAGATATTTGAAAACAATGAAACAAGCCCTAAATAAGATCTTTACATGTTTCCCAGATGAATATGTTTGGAAATATTGGGGAAGATGGAGATCAAGACTGAGAAGAGTGCACATCCATTTCAAGGTACAAAAACCAGGGAAAAACATGGGAAAGCAAGAGAGCTGGTTAATCTGATGTAAAAATCTTTGATGATGAAAGGAAAAGTATATTCTCATGATGATTTAATCAGGCTGTAGAAGTGAAGTTCTCATGTTGGTTGTCCTATGTGTGGCCTTCTGCATTGGGCAGTGGATGCAGGACAGGAGATCTTCAAATAAATCTGGTGGAACACAAAATACTGAAAAAAATCAGCCTAAATCCTGTGTATTCCTTCCCTTTGAGAACATATATGGAGAATGTACAAAGTTTCAAAAGAGAAAATGTCTATTGGGTCATGGTTTCACCAATGAAATGGTCACATCACATAACATTTTGAATTTTGCTTTCACAGTTGCTCCTGTACCGGGCCTGAGTAAAGCAGAATGCAGAGTAAGCCTGTTCAATAGATGTGCATTCCATAAGTGGTTTTAAAACCAGTGAAACCCTTTGGACTTAGTGTTTGTATTTTATTGGTTGATTTATTTTTCAAATTGTTTGTTTTACTCTTTTTAACTGTGAGTCAGGGAAGCCCTCACTCATAGTGATTTAGACCTCTCCAAAAGCTCTGAAAGTATTCATGTAACAGCTATTACATGTTATAAGTTTCTCCTATTAAAACGTGAAAGACTAACAGACTCTGCCACTTTTCATCTAAATTCAGTGTTGGGCTAAATTCAGTGATGGACTTTTTACAAGTCCTTTGAAATGTGTCCTCCTCTAGCCACTGGTCGTGCTGGAATTTACTTTCTTGTGAAGACAGGATTTGAGCAAATTGACACAAGTACAGTTTGCCACTACTCTGCACACCTGGATAAGTATCGAGTTCCCTAAATGGTGTGTGTTTTATTTTGATCTCTTCTCAGACTTTGCTCATCCAGTTAGAACCACAGGGCTCCAGGCCATAGCGTTCCAGGCCTAAACAAGAAAATTTCCATTCCGTTTTGGGAGTTCATTTGTCTCTCATAATTACTTTTTCCACAAATGTGTGCTTAAGGAGACGCCCTGTCCAAATGTGGAGAGGCCCATTTTCATTCACTCACTTTCAGACTTTCTAAAATTTTCAGTTACTAGAGATTTGCCCAGACTTGCCATTGTCAAGGGACAGTGCACTTCACTTGAAGTTGTGCAGTATTACTTCATGTGTCTCCATGGAAATTCCACCAATGGGAAACTCTTGCTGTAGTCATCTCCAAGTGTTGCTGCGTAAGAAAATATAACTAGCAAAGAATGTGGTTTCAAGCAGAATGAGGAAAGGAGGGATTATCTTTATTTCAGTGCAGGTTGACCTTTCAAAGAAACAGTAATTCCTATCAAATAGGAGGTAAAATCTTTTGTAAAGAGACATGGACATGACACGCTCAGCTTTATGTCACTTTTTTAAAAATGCCAAGGGCACTTGAGAAATTCTTGGCTGCTGAATCGTACCTTTTTTCAAATTTCTCTTAGGTAAGACACTCCAGCTTCTTCAAACCACGGTAATGTTCCTTCCAGGTAACAAACCAAAGGAAAAAACAAATTAAATTAAAACAAAACCCATGAAATAACATTTGAGAGCACACAATTGCTCAGCAGGCCCATGTAAACACTATTCAAGAAGCTAGAGGTACAGAAGCCTCAACCTTCAGCCCATGGCCTGAAGTTTTGTCTCTATCATGGCCCCTCAATTCCCTGGCATGTCCACATTAACTCATGAATCTTTACTCATTTCCTCTTCAAATGCACAGGATCCAATATATTTGAACCCTGTTCACCTGGGCAGTAATCATCCAAGGACACACCAGAGGAAGGGCAGCCACCCCCTTGCCTGGGGCCTTGGAGCTTATCACAATAGAAATGGACACCTGAACAAGGGGAGCCAAAACAAAGAGAGGCATATTCCTAAAGCCTGAAGCACAGAAGCTACATATAGACCAGTAGTGGGATTTCACAAATTATGTAAGAATCTCTGTGCACATGCTTGGCATGGTTGCTCATGCCTATAATCCCAGCCCTCTGGGGTCTGAGGTGGATGGATCCTCGGGAGTTCCACTCCATCTTGGGCTACGAATTTATCTCAAGGCCTCTTTCAACAACTACATAAGATGTTGTTTCCAAAAAGAGGACAACAGAAAACTAGACACACTTGGTCCAGGTCCCTGGGTTCACTACACGAGTTGTGGAGTCTAAATATTCCATGCCATGAGAAAATACCTGGGATTTTTAGGGAAAGGGGCATTTGCATCCCGTTTCGAAGGGTTTCCCTTTCACCATGTTACATTTGAATTCTGGGAAGACCTGCTGGTGATAAGCTATCTAGTATAATGGTGGATTAGGTATTGAGCTAGTACCTCATATTTAGTGTTCAGGGTTATGCTGGAATGGCTGCGGACCTCCTTGAAATAGCGATTGCAGACATGTGAACCCCGAGGAAGCTGGATAGTTGAAGCAGGCACTCCAAATATTCATGCACTGCAAGGATTCACTTTCATTTTGGGACTCATCTTCTGGTTGCTGGCTTTTAGTGCTAACTGATACTACCATGGTGGCAGTAATCCAGCAAAGATTGCATGTATGGTTTGCAGGTTTGCTTCCCAAGCCACCAGAAACTCAGCAGAACCCACATCATTGTGGCATTTTCTTTCCTCCCCTGAAACATTTGGCTTTCTAAGTTTGAAAATTGAATAGACTGGGATAGTCAAGTTTGGACCCCATGTACCACAAACAGAGCTAAAGACAGAGCCAATTACTTCCCTCCACTTGTCAAAATATGTCAAATTTGCTTGATCACCACAACTTCAAAGAAAATTCGGGGGCAACTTAGAGAGGTGAATCAAATACTGCATGATTGGAATGGCTTTGGTTGTATGAGGTGGAAAGCTCCAGAGTTGGGCTGAAACTGTTCACAGAAATCCTCAGGCTTGTGGTTGCCAGGCAACCACACTGGGCTGAGATTGGCTGAACATCACTGTGAGGTGGATTTTAGGCTCTAGTTGTGAAAATGTAAAAGACTGGTGTAGTCATTTTGGAACCCATACACGTCAGACATACCAAAATCTTTTCCAATTACTTCCCTCCACTTCTCAAAATATGTCAAATTTTGTTGATCACTACAACTGTAAAAAAAATTCTGAGGCAACACAGAGAGGCTAATCAAATCCTGCATGATTGGAATTGCTGTGGTTGTATGAGGTGGAAAGCTGCAGATTTGGGCTGAAATAGTTCACAGAAATCCACAAGCTTGTGGTTGCCAGACAACCACACTGGGCTGTGATTGGCTGAGCACCATTGTGAGCTGGACTTTAGGCTCTAGGATACAAGTGTGCAGTAGGAGACCTGAGTCACAATGCTGGGCGTTTCCATGGAGACCTCAGTGGCACAGAGGACCTTGTAGGGCAAGATTTAAATAGGATGAATATTCTTGGCCTGGTATGCCACAATATTCTCTCTGATGGCTTCACTGCTCAGAATTTGTGGATGGAAATGCTTGCCAATCTACACATGGATGTACTTTCAATGGGATATGAAATATTCCATGGCCTGGCAGATGATCTCTGACATGTCCTATCATTGAGCATACCCTTTTCCCTTGTCATGTCTGTCATTTGGCTGAGTCCTGTTCCCTATGCTATTCAGTCAGGACTTGCTGGCATCATTCACCTGCAGTATAAGAGCTTTCTGTGAAATTTCTCAGCAGAAATCCTCTGCAAGCACATAGCTTTGGATATGAGAGACAGTGGTGGAAGTTGAATTTCAAGGGCAGATATTTGAAAACAATGAAACAAGCCCCAAATAAGATCTTTACATGTTTCCCAGATGAATATGTTTGGAAATATTGGGGAAGATGGAGATCAAGACTGAGAAGACTGCACACCCATTTCAAGGTACAAAAACCAGGGAAAAACATGGGAAAGCAAGAGAGCTGGTTAATCTGATGTAAAAATCTTTGATGATGAAAGGAAAAGTATATTCTCATGATGATTTAATCAGGCTGCAGAAGTGAAGTTCTCATGTTGGTTGTCCTATGTGTGGCCTTCTGCATTGGGCAGTGGATGCAGGACAGGAGATCTTCAAATAAATCTGGTGGAACACAAAATACTGAAAAAAATCAGCCTAAATCCTGTGTATTCCTTCCCTTTGAGAACATATATGGAGAATGTACAAAGTTTCAAAAGAGAAAATGTCTATTGGGTCATGGTTTCACCAATGAAATGGTCACATCACATAACATTTTGAATTTTGCTTTCACAATTGCTCCTGTACCGGGCCTGAGTAAAGCAGAATGCAGAGTAAGCCTGTTCAATAGATGTGCATTCCATAAGTGGTTTTAAAACCAGTGAAACCCTTTGGACTTAGTGTTTGTATTTTATTGGTTGATTTATTTTTCAAATTGTTTGTTTTACTCTTTTTAACTGTGAGTCAGGGAAGCCCTCACTCATAGTGATTTAGACCTCTCCAAAAGCTCTGAAAGTATTCATGTAACAGCTATTACATGTTATAAGTTTCTCCTATTAAAACGTGAAAGACTAACAGACTCTGCCACTTTTCATCTAAATTCAGTGTTGGGCTAAATTCAGTGATGGACTTTTTACAAGTCCTTTGAAATGTGTCCTGCTCTAGCCATTGGTCGTGCTGGAATTTACTTTCTTGTGAAGACAGGATTTGAGCAAATTGACACAAGTACAGTTTGCCACTACTCTGCACACCTGGATAAGTATCGAGTTCCCTAAATGGTGTGTGTTTTATTTTGATCTCTTCTCAGACTTTGCTCATCCAGTTAGAACCACAGGGCTCCAGGCCATAGCGTTCCAGGCCTAAACAAGAAAATTTCCATTCCGTTTTGGGAGTTCATTCGTCTCTCATAATTACTTTTTCCACAAATGTGTGCTTAAGGAGACGCCCTGTCCAAATGTGGAGAGGCCCATTTTCATTCACTCACTTTCAGACTTTCTAAAATTTTCAGTTACTAGAGGTTTGCCCAGACTTGCCATTGTCAAGGGACAGTGCACTTCACTTGAAGTTGTGCAGTATTACTTCATGTGTCTCCATGGAAATTCCACCAATGGGAAACTCTTGCTGTAGTCATCTCCAAGTGTTGCTGCGTAAGAAAATATAACTAGCAAAGAATGTGGTTTCAAGCAGAATGAGGAAAGGAGGGATTATCTTTATTTCAGTGCAGGTTGACCTTTCAAAGAAACAGTAATTCCTATCAAATAGGAGGTAAAATCTTTTGTAAAGAGACATGGACATGACACGCTCAGCTTTATGTCACTTTTTTAAAAATGCCAAGGGCACTTGAGAAATTCTTGGCTTCTGAATCGTAGCTTTTTTCAAATTTCTCTTAGGTAAGACACTCCAGCTTCTTCAAACCATGGTACAGTTCCTTCCATGTAACAAACCAAAGGAATAAACAAAATAAATTAAAACAAAACCCAAGAAATAACATTTGAGGGCACACAATTGCTCAGCAGGCCCATGTAAACACTATTCAAGAAGCTAGAGGTACAGAAGCCTCAACCTTCAGCCCATGGCCTGAAGTTTTGTCTCTATCATGGCCACTAAATTCCCTGGCATGTCCAACTTAACTCATGAATCTTTACTCATTTCCTCTTCAAATGCACAAGATCCAATATATTTGTACCCTGTTCACCTGGGCAGTAATCATCCAAGGACACACCAGAGGAAGGGCAGCCACCCCCTTGCCTGGGGCCTTGGAGCTTATCACAATAGAAATGGACACCTGAACAAGGGGAGCCAAAACAAAGAGAGGCATATTCCTAAAGCCTGAAGCACAGAAGCTACCTATAGACAAGTAGTGGGATTTCACAAATTATGTAAGAATCTCTGTGCACATGCTTGGCAGGGTTGCTCATGCCTATAATCCCAGCCATCTGGGGGCTGAGGTGGATGGATCCTTGGGAGTTCCACTCCATCTTGGGCTACGAATTTATCTCAAGGCCTCTTTCAACAACTACATAAGATGTTGTTTCCAAAAAGAGGACAACAGAAAACTAGACACACTTGGTCCAGGTCCCTGGGTTCACTACACGAGTTGTGGAGTCTAAATATTCCATGCCATGAGAAAATACCTGGGATTTTTAGGGAAAGGGGCCTTTGCATCCCGTTTCGAAGGGTTTCCCTTTCACCATGTTACATTTGAATTCTGGGAAGACCTGCTGGTGATAAGCTATCTAGTATAATGTTGGATTAGGTATTGAGCTAGTACCTCATATTTAGTGTTCAGGGTTATGCTGGAATGGCTGCGGACTGCCTTGAAATAGCGATTGCAGACATGTGAAACCCGAGGAAGCTGGATACTTGAAGCAGGCACTCGAAATATTCATGCACTGCAAGGATTCACTTTCATTTTGGGACTCATCTTCTGGTTGCTGGCTTTTAGTGCTAACTGATACTACCATGGTGGCAGTAATCCAGCAGAGATTGCATGTATGGTTTGCAGGTTTGCTTCCCAAACCACCAGAAACTCAGCAGAACCCACATCATTGTGGCATTTTCTTTCCTCCCCTGAAACATTTGGCTTTCTAAGTTTGAAAATTGAAAACACTGGGGTACTCAAGTTTGGACCCCATGTACCACAAACAGAGCTAAAGACAGAGCCAATTACTTCCCTCCACTTGTCAAAATATGTCAAATTTGCTTGATCACCACAACTTCAAAGAAAATTCGGGGGCAACTTAGAGAGGTGAATCAAATACTGCATGATTGGAATGGCTTTGGTTGTATGAGGTGGAAAGCTCCAGAGTTGGGCTGAAACTGTTCACAGAAATCCTCAGGTTTGTGGTTGCCAGGCAACCACACTGGGCTGAGATTGGCTGAACATCACTGTGAGGTGGATTTTAGGCTCTAGTTGTGAAAATGTAAAAGACTGGTGTAGTCATTTTGGAACCCATACACGTCAGACATACCAAAATCTTTTCCAATTACTTCCCTCCACTTCTCAAAATATGTCAAATTTTGTTGATCACTACAACTGTAAAAAAAATTCTGAGGCAACACAGAGAGGCTAATCAAATACTGCATGATTGGAATTGCTGTGGTTGTATGAGGTGGAAAGCTGCAGATTTGGGCTGAAATAGTTCACAGAAATCCACAAGCTTGTGGTTGCCAGACAACCACACTGGGCTGTGATTGGCTGAGCACCATTGTGAGCTGGACTTTAGGCTCTAGGATACAAGTGTGCAGTAGGAGACCTGAGTCACAATGCTGGGCATTTCCATGGAGACCTCAGTGGCACAGAGGACCTTGTAGGGCAAGATTTAAATAGGATGAATATTCTTGGCCTGGTATGCCACAATATTCTCTCTGATGGCTTCACTGCTCAGAATTTGTGGATGGAAATGCTTGCCAATCTACACATGGATGTACTTTCAATGGGATATGAAATATTCCATGGCCTGGCAGATGATCTCTGACATGTCCTATCATTGAGCATACCCTTTTCCCTTGTCATGTCTGTCATTTGGCTGAGTCCTGTTCCCTATGCTATTCAGTCAAGACTTGTTGGCATCATTCACCTGCAGTATAAGAACTTTCTGTGAAATTTCTCAGCAGAAATCCTCTGCAAGCACATAGCTTTGGATATGAGAGACAGTGGTGGAAGTTGAATTTCAAGGGCAGATATTTGAAAACAATGAAACAAGCCCCAAATAAGATCTTTACATGTTTCCCAGATGAATATGTTTGGAAATATTGGGGAAGATGGAGATCAAGACTGAGAAGACTGCACACCCATTTCAAGGTACAAAAACCAGGGAAAAACATGGGAAAGCAAGAGAGCTGGTTAATCTGATGTAAAAATCTTTGATGATGAAAGGAAAAGTATATTCTCATGATGATTTAATCAGGCTGTAGAAGTGAAGTTCTCATGTTGGTTGTCCTATGTGTGGCCTTCTGCATTGGGCAGTGGATGCAGGACAGGAGATCTTCAAATAAATCTGGTGGAACACAAAATACTGAAAAAAATCAGCCTAAATCCTGTGTATTCCTTCCCTTTGAGAACATATATGGAGAATGTACAAAGTTTCAAAAGAGAAAATGTCTATTGGGTCATGGTTTCACCAATGAAATGGTCACATCACATAACATTTTGAATTTTGCTTTCACAATTGCTCCTGTACTGGGCCTGAGTAAAGCAGAATGCAGAGTAAGCCTGTTCAATAGATGTGCATTCCATAAGTGGTTTTAAAACCAGTGAAACCCTTTTTACTTAGTGTTTGTATTTTATTGGTTGATTTATTTTTCAAATTGTTTGTTTTACTCTTTTTAACTGTGAGTCAGGGAAGCCCTCACTCATAGTGATTTAGACCTCTCCAAAAGCTCTGAAAGTATTCATGTAACAGCTATTACATGTTATAAGTTTCTCCTATTAAAACGTGAAAGACTAACAGACTCTGCCACTTTTCATCTAAATTCAGTGTTGGGCTAAATTCAGTGATGGACTTTTTACAAGTCCTTTGAAATGTGTCCTGCTCTAGCCATTGGTCGTGCTGGAATTTACTTTCTTGTGAAGACAGGATTTGAGCAAATTGACACAAGTACAGTTTGCCACTACTCTGCACACCTGGATAAGTATCGAGTTCCCTAAATGGTGTGTGTTTTATTTTGATCTCTTCTCAGACTTTGCTCATCCAGTTAGAACCACAGGGCTCCAGGCCATAGCGTTCCAGGCCTAAACAAGAAAATTTCCATTCCGTTTTGGGAGTTCATTCGTCTCTCATAATTACTTTTTCCACAAATGTGTGCTTAAGGAGACGCCCTGTCCAAATGTGGAGAGGCCCATTTTCATTCACTCACTTTCAGACTTTCTAAAATTTTCAGTTACTAGAGGTTTGCCCAGACTTGCCATTGTCAAGGGACAGTGCACTTCACTTGAAGTTGTGCAGTATTACTTCATGTGTCTCCATGGAAATTCCACCAATGGCAAACTCTTGCTGTAGTCATCTCCAAGTGTTGCTGCGTAAGAAAATATAACTAGCAAAGAATGTGGTTTCAAGCAGAATGAGGAAAGGAGGGATTATCTTTATTTCAGTGCAGGTTGACCTTTCAAAGAAACAGTAATTCCTATCAAATAGGAGGTAAAATCTTTTGTAAAGAGACATGGACATGACACGCTCAGCTTTATGTCACTTTTTCAAAAATGCCAAGGGCACTTGAGAAATTCTTGGCTTCTGAATCGTACCTTTTTTCAAATTTCTCTTAGGTAAGACACTCCAGCTTCTTCAAACCATGGTACTGTTCCTTCCATGTAACAAACCAAAGGAATAAACAAAATAAATTAAAACAAAACCCAAGAAATAACATTTGAGGGCACACAATTGCTCAGCAGGCCCATGTAAACACTATTCAAGAAGCTAGAGGTACAGAAGCCTCAACCTTCAGCCCATGGCCTGAAGTTTTGTCTCTATCATGGCCCCTAAATTCCCTGGCATGTCCAACTTAACTCATGAATCTTTACTCATTTCCTCTTCAAATGCACAGGATCCAATATATTAGTACCCTGTTCACCTGGGCAGTAATCATCCAAGGACACACCAGAGGAAGGGCAGCCACCCCCTTGCCTGGGGCCTTGGAGCTTATCACAATAGAAATGGACACCTGAACAAGGGGAGCCAAAACAAAGAGAGGCATATTCCTAAAGCCTGAAGCACAGAAGCTACCTATAGACAAGTAGTGGGATTTCACAAATTATGTAAGAATCTCTGTGCACATGCTTGGCAGGGTTGCTCATGCCTATAATCCCAGCCATCTGGGGGCTGAGGTGGATGGATCCTTGGGAGTTCCACTCCATCTTGGGCTACGAATTTATCTCAAGGCCTTTTTCAACAACTACATAAGATGTTGTTTCCAAAAAGAGGACAACAGAAAACTAGACACACTTGGTCCAGGTCCCTGGGTTCACTACACGAGTTGTGGAGTCTAAATATTACATGCCATGAGAAAATACCTGGGATTTTTAGGGAAAGGGGCCTTTGCATCCCGTTTCGAAGGGTTTCCCTTTCACCATGTTACATTTGAATTCTGGGAAGACCTGCTGGTGATAAGCTATCTAGTATAATGTTGGATTAGGTATTGAGCTAGTACCTCATATTTAGTGTTCAGGGTTATGCTGGAATGGCTGCGGACCGCCTTGAAATAGCGATTGCAGACATGTGAAACCCGAGGAAGCTGGATACTTGAAGCAGGCACTCGAAATATTCATGCACTGCAAGGATTCACTTTCATTTTGGGACTCATCTTCTGGTTGCTGGCTTTTAGTGCTAACTGATACTACCATGGTGGCAGTAATCCAGCAGAGATTGCATGTATGGTTTGCAGGTTTGCTTCCCAAACCACCAGAAACTCAGCAGAACCCACATCATTGTGGCATTTTCTTTCCTCCCCTGAAACATTTGGCTTTCTAAGTTTGAAAATTGAAAACACTGGGTTACTCAAGTTTGGACCCCATGTACCACAAACAGAGCTAAAGACAGAGCCAATTACTTCCCTCCACTTGTCAAAATATGTCAAATTTGCTTGATCACCACAACTTCAAAGAAAATTCGGGGGCAACTTAGAGAGGTGAATCAAATACTGCATGATTGGAATGGCTTTGGTTGTATGAGGTGGAAAGCTCCAGAGTTGGGCTGAAACTGTTCACAGAAATCCTCAGGTTTGTGGTTGCCAGGCAACCACACTGGGCTGAGACTGGCTGAACATCACTGTGAGGTGGATTTTAGGCTCTAGTTGTGAAAATGTAAAAGACTGGTGTAGTCATTTTGGAACCCATACACGTCAGACATACCAAAATCTTTTCCAATTACTTCCCTCCACTTCTCAAAATATGTCAAATTTTGTTGATCACTACAACTGTAAAAAAAATTCTGAGGCAACACAGAGAGGCTAATCAAATACTGCATGATTGGAATTGCTGTGGTTGTATGAGGTGGAAAGCTGCAGATTTGGGCTGAAATAGTTCACAGAAATCCACAAGCTTGTGGTTGCCAGACAACCACACTGGGCTGTGATTGGCTGAGCACCATTGTGAGCTGGACTTTAGGCTCTAGGATACAAGTGTGCAGTAGGAGACCTGAGTCACAATGCTGGGCATTTCCATGGAGACCTCAGTGGCACAGAGGACCTTGTAGGGCAAGATTTAAATAGGATGAATATTCTTGGCCTGGTATGCCACAATATTCTCTCTGATGGCTTCACTGCTCAGAATTTGTGGATGGAAATGCTTGCCAATCTACACATGGATGTACTTTCAATGGGATATGAAATATTCCATGGCCTGGCAGATGATCTCTGACATGTCCTATCATTGAGCATACCCTTTTCCCTTGTCATGTCTGTCATTTGGCTGAGTCCTGTTCCCTATGCTATTCAGTCAAGACTTGCTGGCATCATTCACCTGCAGTATAAGAACTTTCTGTGAAATTTCTCAGCAGAAATCCTCTGCAAGCACATAGCTTTGGATATGAGAGACAGTGGTGGAAGTTGAATTTCAAGGGCAGATATTTGAAAACAATGAAACAAGCCCCAAATAAGATCTTTACATGTTTCCCAGATGAATATGTTTGGAAATATTGGGGAAGATGGAGATCAAGACTGAGAAGACTGCACACCCATTTCAAGGTACAAAAACCAGGGAAAAACATGGGAAAGCAAGAGAGCTGGTTAATCTGATGTAAAAATCTTTGATGATGAAAGGAAAAGTATATTCTCATGATGATTTAATCAGGCTGTAGAAGTGAAGTTCTCATGTTGGTTGTCCTATGTGTGGCCTTCTGCATTGGGCAGTGGATGCAGGACAGGAGATCTTCAAATAAATCTGGTGGAACACAAAATACTGAAAAAAATCAGCCTAAATCCTGTGTATTCCTTCCCTTTGAGAACATATATGGAGAATGTACAAAGTTTCAAAAGAGAAAATGTCTATTGGGTCATGGTTTCACCAATGAAATGGTCACATCACATAACATTTTGAATTTTGCTTTCACAATTGCTCCTGTATTGGGCCTGAGTAAAGCAGAATGCAGAGTAAGCCTGTTCAATAGATGTGCATTCCATAAGTGGTTTTAAAACCAGTGAAACCCTTTTTACTTAGTGTTTGTATTTTATTGGTTGATTTATTTTTCAAATTGTTTGTTTTACTCTTTTTAACTGTGAGTCAGGGAAGCCCTCACTCATAGTGATTTAGACCTCTCCAAAAGCTCTGAAAGTATTCATGTAACAGCTATTACATGTTATAAGTTTCTCCTATTAAAACGTGAAAGACTAACAGACTCTGCCACTTTTCATCTAAATTCAGTGTTGGGCTAAATTCAGTGATGGACTTTTTACAAGTCCTTTGAAATGTGTCCTGCTCTAGCCATTGGTCGTGCTGGAATTTACTTTCTTGTGAAGACAGGATTTGAGCAAATTGACACAAGTACAGTTTGCCACTACTCTGCACACCTGGATAAGTATCGAGTTCCCTAAATGGTGTGTGTTTTATTTTGATCTCTTCTCAGACTTTGCTCATCCAGTTAGAACCACAGGGCTCCAGGCCATAGCGTTCCAGGCCTAAACAAGAAAATTTCCATTCCATTTTGGGAGTTCATTCGTCTCTCATAATTACTTTTTCCACAAATGTGTGCTTAAGGAGACGCCCTGTCCAAATGTGGAGAGGCCCATTTTCATTCACTCACTTTCAGACTTTCTAAAATTTTCAGTTACTAGAGGTTTGCCCAGACTTGCCATTGTCAAGGGACAGTGCACTTCACTTGAAGTTGTGCAGTATTACTTCATGTGTCTCCATGGAAATTCCACCAATGGCAAACTCTTGCTGTAGTCATCTCCAAGTGTTGCTGCGTAAGAAAATATAACTAGCAAAGAATGTGGTTTCAAGCAGAATGAGGAAAGGAGGGATTATCTTTATTTCAGTGCAGGTTGACCTTTCAAAGAAACAGTAATTCCTATCAAATAGGAGGTAAAATCTTTTGTAAAGAGACATGGACATGACACGCTCAGCTTTATGTCACTTTTTCAAAAATGCCAAGGGCACTTGAGAAATTCTTGGCTTCTGAATCGTACCTTTTTTTCAAATTTCTCTTAGGTAAGACACTCCAGCTTCTTCAAACCATGGTACTGTTCCTTCCATGTAACAAACCAAAGGAATAAACAAAATAAATTAAAACAAAACCCAAGAAATAACATTTGAGAGCACACAATTGCTCAGCAGGCCCATGTAAACACTATTCAAGAAGCTAGAGGTACAGAAGCCTCAACCTTCAGCCCATGGCCTGAAGTTTTGTCTCTATCATGGCCCCTAAATTCCCTGGCATGTCCAACTTAACTCATGAATCTTTACTCATTTCCTCTTCAAATGCACAGGATCCAATATATTTGTACCCTGTTCACCTGGGCAGTAATCATCCAAGGACACACCAGAGGAAGGGCAGCCACCCCCTTGCCTGGGGCCTTGGAGCTTATCACAATAGAAATGGACACCTGAACAAGGGGAGCCAAAACAAAGAGAGGCATATTCCTAAAGCCTGAAGCACAGAAGCTACCTATAGACAAGTAGTGGGATTTCACAAATTATGTAAGAATCTCTGTGCACATGCTTGGCAGGGTTGCTCATGCCTATAATCCCAGCCATCTGGGGGCTGAGGTGGATGGATCCTTGGGAGTTCCACTCCATCTTGGGCTACGAATTTATCTCAAGGCCTCTTTCAACAACTACATAAGATGTTGTTTCCAAAAAGAGGACAACAGAAAACTAGACACACTTGGTCCAGGTCCCTGGGTTCACTACACGAGTTGTGGAGTCTAAATATTACATGCCATGAGAAAATACCTGGGATTTTTAGGGAAAGGGGCCTTTGCATCCCGTTTCGAAGGGTTTCCCTTTCACCATGTTACATTTGAATTCTGGGAAGACCTGCTGGTGATAAGCTATCTAGTATAATGTTGGATTAGGTATTGAGCTAGTACCTCATATTTAGTGTTCAGGGTTATGCTGGAATGGCTGCGGACCGCCTTGAAATAGCGATTGCATACATGTGAAACCCGAGGAAGCTGGATACTTGAAGCAGGCACTCGAAATATTCATGCACTGCAAGGATTCACTTTCATTTTGGGACTCATCTTCTGGTTGCTGGCTTTTAGTGCTAACTGATACTACCATGGTGGCAGTAATCCAGCAGAGATTGCATGTATGGTTTGCAGGTTTGCTTCCCAAACCACCAGAAACTCAGCAGAACCCACATCATTGTGGCATTTTCTTTCCTCCCCTGAAACATTTGGCTTTCTAAGTTTGAAAATTGAAAACACTGGGGTACTCAAGTTTGGACCCCATGTACCACAAACAGAGCTAAAGACAGAGCCAATTACTTCCCTCCACTTGTCAAAATATGTCAAATTTGCTTGATCACCACAACTTCAAAGAAAATTCGGGGGCAACTTAGAGAGGTGAATCAAATACTGCATGATTGGAATGGCTTTGGTTGTATGAGGTGGAAAGCTCCAGAGTTGGGCTGAAACTGTTCACAGAAATCCTCAGGTTTGTGGTTGCCAGGCAACCACACTGGGCTGAGACTGGCTGAACATCACTGTGAGGTGGATTTTAGGCTCTAGTTGTGAAAATGTAAAAGACTGGTGTAGTCATTTTGGAACCCATACACGTCAGACATACCAAAATCTTTTCCAATTACTTCCCTCCACTTCTCAAAATATGTCAAATTTTGTTGATCACTACAACTGTAAAAAAAATTCTGAGGCAACACAGAGAGGCTAATCAAATACTGCATGATTGGAATTGCTGTGGTTGTATGAGGTGGAAAGCTGCAGATTTGGGCTGAAATAGTTCACAGAAATCCACAAGCTTGTGGTTGCCAGACAACCACACTGGGCTGTGATTGGCTGAGCACCATTGTGAGCTGGACTTTAGGCTCTAGGATACAAGTGTGCAGTAGGAGACCTGAGTCACAATGCTGGGCATTTCCATGGAGACCTCAGTGGCACAGAGGACCTTGTAGGGCAAGATTTAAATAGGATGAATATTCTTGGCCTGGTATGCCACAATATTCTCTCTGATGGCTTCACTGCTCAGAATTTGTGGATGGAAATACTTGCCAATCTACACATGGATGTACTTTCAATGGGATATGAAATATTCCATGGCCTGGCAGATGATCTCTGACATGTCCTATCATTGAGCATACCCTTTTCCCTTGTCATGTCTGTCATTTGGCTGAGTCCTGTTCCCTATGCTATTCAGTCAAGACTTGCTGGCATCATTCACCTGCAGTATAAGAACTTTCTGTGAAATTTCTCAGCAGAAATCCTCTGCAAGCACATAGCTTTGGATATGAGAGACAGTGGTGGAAGTTGAATTTCAAGGGCAGATATTTGAAAACAATGAAACAAGCCCCAAATAAGATCTTTACATGTTTCCCAGATGAATATGTTTGGAAATATTGGGGAAGATGGAGATCAAGACTGAGAAGACTGCACACCCATTTCAAGGTACAAAAACCAGGGAAAAACATGGGAAAGCAAGAGAGCTGGTTAATCTGATGTAAAAATCTTTGATGATGAAAGGAAAAGTATATTCTCATGATGATTTAATCAGGCTGTAGAAGTGAAGTTCTCATGTTGGTTGTCCTATGTGTGGCCTTCTGCATTGGGCAGTGGATGCAGGACAGGAGATCTTCAAAGAAATCTGGTGGAACACAAATTACTGAAAAAAATCAGCCTAAATCCTGTGTATTCCTTCCCTTTGAGAACATATATGGAGAATGTACAAAGTTTCAAAAGAGAAAATGTCTATTGGGTCATGGTTTCACCAATGAAATGGTCACATCACATAACATTTTGAATTTTGCTTTCACAATTGCTCCTGTACCGGGCCTGAGTAAAGCAGAATGCAGAGTAAGCCTGTTCAATAGATGTGCATTCCATAAGTGGTTTTAAAACCAGTGAAACCCTTTGGACTTAGTGTTTGTATTTTATTGGTTGATTTATTTTTCAAATTGTTTGTTTTACTCTTTTTAACTGTGAGTCAGGGAAGCCCACACTCATAGTGATTTAGACCTCTCCAAAAGCTCTGAAAGTATTCATGTAACAGCTATTACATGTTATAAGTTTCTCCTATTAAAACGTGAAAGACTAACAGACTCTGCCACTTTTCATCTAAATTCAGTGTTGGGCTAAATTCAGTGATGGACTTTTTACAAGTCCTTTGAAATGTGTCCTGCTCTAGCCATTGGTCGTGCTGGAATTTACTTTCTTGTGAAGACAGGATTTGAGCAAATTGACACAAGTACAGTTTGCCACTACTCTGCACACCTGGAGAAGTATCGAGTTCCCTAAATGGTGTGTGTTTTATTTTGATCTCTTCTCAGACTTTGCTCATCCAGTTAGAACCACAGGGCTCCAGGCCATAGCGTTCCAGGCCTAAACAAGAAAATTTCCATTCCGTTTTGGGAGTTCATTCGTCTCTCATAATTACTTTTTCCACAAATGTGTGCTTAAGGAGACGCCCTGTCCAAATGTGGAGAGGCCCATTTTCATTCACTCACTTTCAGACTTTCTAAAATTTTCAGTTACTAGAGGTTTGCCCAGACTTGCCATTGTCAAGGGACAGTACACTTCACTTGAAGTTGTGCAGTATTACTTCATGTGTCTCCATGGAAATTCCACCAATGGGAAACTCTTGCTGTAGTCATCTCCAAGTGTTGCTGTGTAAGAAAATATAACTAGCAAAGAATGTGGTTTCAAGCAGAATGAGGAAAGGAGGGATTATCTTTATTTCAGTGCAGGTTGACCTTTCAAAGAAACAGTAATTCCTATCAAATAGGAGGTAAAATCTTTTGTAAAGAGACATGGACATGACACGCTCAGCTTTATGTCACTTTTTTAAAAATGCCAAGGGCACTTGAGAAATTCTTGGCTTCTGAATCGTACCTTTTTTCAAATTTCTCTTAGGTAAGACACTCCAGCTTCTTCAAACCATGGTACTGTTCCTTCCATGTAACAAACCAAAGGAATAAACAAAATAAATTAAAACAAAACCCAAGAAATAACATTTGAGGGCACACAATTGCTCAGCAGGCCCATGTAAACACTATTCAAGAAGCTAGAGGTACAGAAGCCTCAACCTTCAGCCCATGGCCTGAAGTTTTGTCTCTATCATGGCCCCTAAATTCCCTGGCATGTCCAACTTAACTCATGAATCTTTACTCATTTCCTCTTCAAATGCACAGGATCCAATATATTTGTACCCTGTTCACCTGGGCAGTAATCATCCAAGGACACACCAGAGGAAGGGCAGCCACCCCTTTGCCTGGGGCCTTGGAGCTTATCACAATAGAAATGGACACCTGAACAAGGGGAGCCAAAACAAAGAGAGGCATATTCCTAAAGCCTGAAGCACAGAAGCTACCTATAGACAAGTAGTGGGATTTCACAAATTATGTAAGAATCTCTGTGCACATGCTTGGCAGGGTTGCTCATGCCTATAATCCCAGCCATCTGGGGGCTGAGGTGGATGGATCCTTGGGAGTTCCACTCCATCTTGGGCTACGAATTTATCTCAAGGCCTCTTTCAACAACTACATAAGATGTTGTTTCCAAAAAGAGGACAACAGAAAACTAGACACACTTGGTCCAGGTCCCTGGGTTCACTACACGAGTTGTGGAGTCTAAATATTCCATGCCATGAGAAAATCCCTGGGATTTTTAGGGAAAGGGGCCTTTGCATCCCGTTTCGAAGGGTTTCCCTTTCACCATGTTACATTTGAATTCTGGGAAGACCTGCTGGTGATAAGCTATCTAGTATAATGTTGGATTAGGTATTGAGCTAGTACCTCATATTTAGTGTTCAGGGTTATGCTGGAATGGCTGCGGACCGCCTTGAAATAGCGATTGCAGACATGTGAAACCCGATGAAGCTGGATACTTGAAGCAGGCACTCGAAATATTCATGCACTGCAAGGATTCACTTTCATTTTGGGACTCATCTTCTGGTTGCTGGCTTTTAGTGCTAACTGATACTACCATGGTGGCAGTAATCCAGCAGAGATTGCATGTATGGTTTGCAGGTTTGCTTCCCAAACCACCAGAAACTCAGCAGAACCCACATCATTGTGGCATTTTCTTTCCTCCCCTGAAACATTTGGCTTTCTAAGTTTGAAAATTGAAAACACTGAGGTACTCAAGTTTGGACCCAATGTACCACAAACAGAGCTAAAGACAGAGCCAATTACTTCCCTCCACTTGTCAAAATATGTCAAATTTGCTTCATCACCACAACTTCAAAGAAAATTCGGGGGCAACTTAGAGAGGTGAATCAAATACTGCATGATTGGAATGGCTTTGGTTGTATGAGGTGGAAAGCTCCAGAGTTGGGCTGAAACTGTTCACAGAAATCCTCAGGCTTGTGGTTGGCAGGCAACCACACTGGGCTGAGATTGGCTGAACATCACTGTGAGGTGGATTTTAGGCTCTAGGTGTGAAAATTTAAAAGACTGGTGTAGTCAAGTTTGGAACCCATAGACCTCAGACATAGCAAAAGGTTTTCCAATTACTTCCCTCCACTTCTCAAAATATGTCAAATTTTGTTGATCACTACAACTGTAAAAAAAATTCTGAGGCATCATAGAGAGGCTAATCAAATACTGCATAATTGGAATTGCTGTGGTTATATGAGGTGGAAAGCTTCAGATTTGGGCTGAAACAGTTCACAGAAATCCACAAGCTTGTGGTTTCCAGACAGCCACACTGGGCTGTGATTGGCTGAGCACCATTGTGAGCTGGACTTTAGGCTCTAGGATACAAGTGTGCAGTAGGAGACCTGAGTCACAATGCTGTGCGTTGCCATGGAGACCTCAGTGGCACAGAGGACCTTGAAGGGCAAGATTTAAATAGGATGAATATTCTTGGCCTGGTATGCCACAATATTCTCTCTGATGGCTTCACTGCTCAGAATTTGTGGATGGAAATGCTTGCCAATCTACACATGGATGTACTTTCAATGGGATATGAAATATTCCAGGGCCTGGCAGATGATCTCTGACATGTCCTATCATTGAGCATACCCTTTTCCCTTGTCATGTCTGTCATTTGGCTGAGTCCTGTTCCCTAAGTTATTCAGTCAAGACATGCTGGTATCATTCACCTGCAGTATAAGAGCTTTCTGTGAAATTTCTCAGCAGAAATCCTCTGCAAGCACATAGCTTTGGATATGAGAGACAGTGGTGGAAGTTGAATTTCAAGGGCAGATATTTGAAAACAATGAAACAAGCCCCAAATAAGATCTTTACATGTTTCCCAGATGAATATGTTTGGAAATATTGGGGAAGATGGAGATCAAGACCAAGAAGAGTGCACACCCATTTCAAGGTACAAAAACCAGGGAAAAACATGGGAAAGCAAGAGAGCTGGTTAATCTGATGTAAAAATCTTTGATGATGAAAGGAAAAGTATATTCTCATGATGATTTAATCAGGCTGTAGAAGTGAAGTTCTCATGTTGGTTGTCCTATGTGTGGCCTTCTGCATTGGGCAGTGGATGCAGGACAGGAGATCTTCAAATAAATCTGGTGGAACACAAAATACTGAAAAAAATCAGCCTAAATCCTGTGTATTCCTTCCCTTTGAGAACATATATGGAGAATGTACAAAGTTTCAAAAGAGAAAATGTCTATTGGGTCATGGTTTCACCAATGAAATGGTCACATCACATAACATTTTGAATTTTGCTTTCACACTTGCTCCTGTACCGGGCCTGAGTAAAGCAGAATGCAGAGTAAGCCTGTTCAATAGATGTGCATTCCATAAGTGGTTTTAAAACCAGTGAAACCCTTTGGACTTAGTGTTTGTATTTTATTGGTTGATTTATTTTTCAAATTGTTTGTTTTACTCTTTTTAACTGTGAGTCAGGGAAGCCCACACTCATAGTGATTTAGACCTCTCAAAAGCTCTGAAAGTATTCATGTAACAGCTATTACATGTTATAAGTTTCTGCTATTAAAACGTGAAAGGCTAACAGACTCTGCCACTTTTCATCTAAATTCAGTGTTGGGCTAAATTCAGTGATGGACTTTTTACAAGTCCTTTGAAATGTGTCCTGCTCTAGCCATTGGTCGTGCTGGAATTTACTTTCTTGTGAAGACAGGATTTGAGCAAATTGACACAAGTACAGTTTGCCACTACTCTGCACACCTGGATAAGTATCGAGTTCCCTAAATGGTGTGTGTTTTATTTTGATCTCTTCTCAGACTTTGCTCATCCAGTTAGAACCACAGGGCTCCAGGCCATAGCGTTCCAGGCCTAAACAAGAAAATTTCCATTCCGTTTTGGGAGTTCATTCGTCTCTCATAATTACTTTTTCCACAAATGTGTGCTTAAGGAGACGCCCTGTCCAAATGTGGAGAGGCCCATTTTCATTCACTCACTTTCAGACTTTCTAAAATTTTCAGTTACTAGAGGTTTGCCCAGACTTGCCATTGTCAAGGGACAGTGCACTTCACTTGAAGTTGTGCAGTATTACTTCATGTGTCTCCATGGAAATTCCACCAATGGGAAACTCTTGCTGTAGTCATCTCCAAGTGTTGCTGCGTAAGAAAATATAACTAGCAAAGCATGTGGTTTCAAGCAGAATGAGGAAAGGAGGGATTATCTTTATTTCAGTGCAGGTTGACCTTTCAAAGAAACAGTAATTCCTATCAAATAGGAGGTAAAATCTTTTGTAAAGAGACATGGACATGACACGCTCAGCTTTATGTCACTTTTTTAAAAATGCCAAGGGCACTTGAGAAATTCTTGGCTGCTGAATCGTACCTTTTTTCAAATTTCTCTTAGGTAAGACACTCCAGCTTCTTCAAACCATGGTACTGTTCCTTCCATGTAACAAACCAAAGGAATAAACAAAATAAATTAAAACAAAACCCAAGAAATAACATTTGAGGGCACACAATTGCTCAGCAGGCCCATGTAAACACTATTCAAGAAGCTAGAGGTACAGAAGCCTCAACCTTCAGCCCATGGCCTGAAGTTTTGTCTCTATCATGGCCCCTAAATTCCCTGGCATGTCCAACTTAACTCATGAATCTTTACTCATTTCCTCTTCAAATGCACAGGATCCAATATATTTGTACCCTGTTCACCTGGGCAGTAATCATCCAAGGACACACCAGAGGAAGGGCAGCCACCCCCTTGCCTGGGGCCTTGGAGCTTATCACAATAGAAATGGACACCTGAACAAGGGGAGCCAAAACAAAGAGAGGCATATTCCTAAAGCCTGAAGCACAGAAGCTACCTATAGACAAGTAGTGGGATTTCACAAATTATGTAAGAATCTCTGTGCACATGCTTGGCAGGGTTGCTCATGCCTATAATCCCAGCCATCTGGGGGCTGAGGTGGATGGATCCTTGGGAGTTCCACTCCATCTTGGGCTACGAATTTATCTCAAGGCCTCTTTCAACAACTACATAAGATGTTGTTTCCAAAAAGAGGACAACAGAAAACTAGACACACTTGGTCCAGGTCCCTGGGTTCACTACACGAGTTGTGGAGTCTAAATATTCCATGCCATGAGAAAATACCTGGGATTTTTAGGGAAAGGGACCTTTGCATCCCGTTTCGAAGGGTTTCCCTTTCACCATGTTACATTTGAATTCTGGGAAGACCTGCTGGTGATAAGCTATCTAGTATAATGTTGGATTAGGTATTGAGCTAGTACCTCATATTTAGTGTTCAGGGTTATGCTGGAATGGCTGCGGACCGCCTTGAAATAGCGATTGCAGACATGTGAAACCCGATGAAGCTGGATACTTGAAGCAGGCACTCGAAATATTCATGCACTGCAAGGATTCACTTTCATTTTGGGACTCATCTTCTGGTTGCTGGCTTTTAGTGCTAACTGATACTGCCATGGTGGCAGTAATCCAGCAGAGATTGCATGTATGGTTTGCAGGTTTGCTTCCCAAACCACCAGAAACTCAGCAGAACCCACATCATTGTGGCATTTTCTTTCCTCCCCTGAAACATTTGGCTTTCTAAGTTTGAAAATTGAATAGACTGGGGTAGTCAAGTTTGGACCCCATGTACCACAAACAGAGCTAATGACAGAGCCAATTACTTCCCTCCACTTGTCAAAATATGTCAAATTTGCTTGATCACCACAACTTCAAAGAAAATTCGGGGGCAACTTAGAGAGGTGAATCAAATACTGCATGATTGGAATGGCTTTGGTTGTATGAGGTGGAAAGCTCCAGAGTTGGGCTGAAACTGTTCACAGAAATCCTCAGGCTTGTGGTTGCCAGGCAACCACACTGGGCTGAGATTGGCTGAACATCACTGTGAGGTGGATTTTAGGCTCTAGGTGTGAAAATTTAAAAGACTGGTGTAGTCAAGTTTGGAACCCATAGACCTCAGACATAGCAAAAGGTTTTCCAATTACTTCCCTCCACTTCTCAAAATATGTCAAATTTTGTTGATCACTACAACTGTAAAAAAAATTCTGAGGCATCATAGAGAGCCTAATCAAATACTGCATAATTGGAATTGCTGTGGTTATATGAGGTGGAAAGCTTCAGATTTGGGCTGAAACAGTTCACAGAAATCCACAAGCTTGTGGTTTCCAGACAGCCACACTGGGCTGTGATTGGCTGAGCACCATTGTGAGCTGGACTTTAGGCTCTAGGATACAAGTGTGCAGTAGGAGACCTGAGTCACAATGCTGTGCGTTGCCATGGAGACCTCAGTGGCACAGAGGACCTTGAAGGGCAAGATTTAAATATGATGAATATTCTTGGCCTGGTATGCCACAATATTCTCTCTGATGGCTTCACTGCTCAGAATTTGTGGATGGAAATGCTTGCCAATCTACACATGGATGTACTTTCAATGGGATATGAAATATTCCAGGGCCTGGCAGATGATCTCTGACATGTCCTATCATTGAGCATACCCTTTTCCCTTGTCATGTCTGTCATTTGGCTGAGTCCTGTTTCCTAAGTTATTCAGTCAAGACTTGCTGGTATCATTCACCTGCAGTATAAGAGCTTTCTGTGAAATTTCTCAGCAGAAATCCTCTGCAAGCACATAGCTTTGGATATGAGAGACAGTGGTGGAAGTTGAATTTCAAGGGCAGATATTTGAAAACAATGAAACAAGCCCCAAATAAGATCTTTACATGTTTCCCAGATGAATATGTTTGGAAATATTGGGGAAGATGGAGATCAAGACTAAGAAGAGTGCACACCCATTTCAAGGTACAAAAACCAGGGAAAAACATGGGAAAGCAAGAGAGCTGGTTAATCTGATGTAAAAATCTTTGATGATGAAAGGAAAAGTATATTCTCATGATGATTTAATCAGGCTGTAGAAGTGAAGTTCTCATGTTGGTTGTCCTATGTGTGGCCTTCTGCATTGGGCAGTGGATGCAGGACAGGAGATCTTCAAATAAATCTGGTGGAACACAAAATACTGAAAAAAATCAGCCTAAATCCTGTGTATTCCTTCCCTTTGAGAACATATATGGAGAATGTACAAAGTTTCAAAAGAGAAAATGTCTATTGGGTCATGGTTTCACCAATGAAATGGTCACATCACATAACATTTTGAATTTTGCTTTCACAGTTGCTCCTGTACCGGGCCTGAGTAAAGCAGAATGCAGAGTAAGCCTGTTCAATAGATGTGCATTCCATAAGTGGTTTTAAAACCAGTGAAACCCTTTGGACTTAGTGTTTGTATTTTATTGGTTGATTTATTTTTCAAATTGTTTGTTTTACTCTTTTTAACTGTGAGTCAGGGAAGCCCACACTCATAGTGATTTAGACCTCTCAAAAGCTCTGAAAGTATTCATGTAACAGCTATTACATGTTATAAGTTTCTGCTATTAAAACGTGAAAGGCTAACAGACTCTGCCACTTTTCATCTAAATTCAGTGTTGGGCTAAATTCAGTGATGGACTTTTTACAAGTCCTTTGAAATGTGTCCTGCTCTAGCCATTGGTCGTGCTGGAATTTACTTTCTTGTGAAGACAGGATTTGAGCAAATTGACACAAGTACAGTTTGCCACTACTCTGCACACCTGGATAAGTATCGAGTTCCCTAAATGGTGTGTGTTTTATTTTGATCTCTTCTCAGACTTTGCTCATCCAGTTAGAACCACAGGGCTCCAGGCCATAGCGTTCCAGGCCTAAACAAGAAAATTTCCATTCCGTTTTGGGAGTTCATTCGTCTCTCATAATTACTTTTTCCACAAATGTGTGCTTAAGGAGACGCCCTGTCCAAATGTGGAGAGGCCCATTTTCATTCACTCACTTTCAGACTTTCTAAAATTTTCAGTTACTAGAGGTTTGCCCAGACTTGCCATTGTCAAGGGACAGTGCACTTCACTTGAAGTTGTGCAGTATTACTTCATGTGTCTCCATGGAAATTCCACCAATGGGAAACTCTTGCTGTAGTCATCTCCAAGTGTTGCTGCGTAAGAAAATATAACTAGCAAAGAATGTGGTTTCAAGCAGAATGAGGAAAGGAGGGATTATCTTTATTTCAGTGCAGGTTGACCTTTCAAAGAAACAGTAATTCCTATCAAATAGGAGGTAAAATCTTTTGTAAAGAGACATGGACATGACACGCTCAGCTTTATGTCACTTTTTTAAAAATGCCAAGGGCACTTGAGAAATTCTTGGCTGCTGAATCGTACCTTTTTTCAAATTTCTCTTAGGTAAGACACTCCAGCTTCTTCAAACCATGGTACTGTTCCTTCCATGTAACAAACCAAAGGAATAAACAAAATAAATTAAAACAAAACCCAAGAAATAACATTTGAGGGCACACAATTGCTCAGCAGGCCCATGTAAACACTATTCAAGAAGCTAGAGGTACAGAAGCCTCAACCTTCAGCCCATGGCCTGAAGTTTTGTCTCTATCATGGCCCCTAAATTCCCTGGCATGTCCAACTTAACTCATGAATCTTTACTCATTTCCTCTTCAAATGCACAGGATCCAATATATTTGTACCCTGTTCACCTGGGCAGTAATCATCCAAGGACACACCAGAGGAAGGGCAGCCACCCCCTTGCCTGGGGCCTTGGAGCTTATCACAATAGAAATGGACACCTGAACAAGGGGAGCCAAAACAAAGAGAGGCATATTCCTAAAGCCTGAAGCACAGAAGCTACCTATAGACAAGTAGTGGGATTTCACAAATTATGTAAGAATCTCTGTGCACATGCTTGGCAGGGTTGCTCATGCCTATAATCCCAGCCATCTGGGGGCTGAGGTGGATGGATCCTTGGGAGTTCCACTCCATCTTGGGCTACGAATTTATCTCAAGGCCTCTTTCAACAACTACATAAGATGTTGTTTCCAAAAAGAGGACAACAGAAAACTAGACACACTTGGTCCAGGTCCCTGGGTTCACTACACGAGTTGTGGAGTCTAAATATTCCATGCCATGAGAAAATACCTGGGATTTTTAGGGAAAGGGGCCTTTGCATCCCGTTTCGAAGGGTTTCCCTTTCACCATGTTACATTTGAATTCTGGGAAGACCTGCTGGTGATAAGCTATCTAGTATAATGTTGGATTAGATATTGAGCTAGTACCTCATATTTAGTGTTCAGGGTTATGCTGGAATGGCTGCGGACCTCCTTGAAATAGCGATTGCAGACATGTGAAACCCGAGGAAGCTGGATACTTGAAGCAGGCACTCGAAATATTCATGCACTGCAAGGATTCACTTTCATTTTGGGACTCATCTTCTGGTTGCTGGCTTTTAGTGCTAACTGATACTACCATGGTGGCAGTAATCCAGCAGAGATTGCATGTATGGTTTGCAGGTTTGCTTCCCAAACCACCAGAAACTCAGCAGAACCCACATCATTGTGGCATTTTCTTTCCTCCCCTGAAACATTTGGCTTTCTAAGTTTGAAAATTGAATAGACTGGGGTAGTCAAGTTTGGACCCCATGTACCACAAACAGAGCTAATGACAGAGCCAATTACTTCCCTCCACTTGTCAAAATATGTCAAATTTGCTTGATCACCACAACTTCAAAGAAAATTCGGGGGCAACTTAGAGAGGTGAATCAAATACTGCATGATTGGAATGGCTTTGGTTGTATGAGGTGGAAAGCTCCAGAGTTGGGCTGAAACTGTTCACAGAAATCCTCAGGCTTGTGGTTGCCAGGCAACCACACTGGGCTGAGATTGGCTGAACATCACTGTGAGGTGGATTTTAGGCTCTAGGTGTGAAAATTTAAAAGACTGGTGTAGTCAAGTTTGGAACCCATAGACCTCAGACATAGCAAAAGGTTTTCCAATTACTTCCCTCCACTTCTCAAAATATGTCAAATTTTGTTGATCACTACAACTGTAAAAAAAATTCTGAGGCATCATAGAGAGGCTAATCAAATACTGCATAATTGGAATTGCTGTGGTTATATGAGGTGGAAAGCTTCAGATTTGGGCTGAAACAGTTCACAGAAATCCACAAGCTTGTGGTTTCCAGACAGCCACACTGGGCTGTGATTGGCTGAGCACCATTGTGAGCTGGACTTTAGGCTCTAGGATACAAGTGTGCAGTAGGAGACCTGAGTCACAATGCTGTGCGTTGCCATGGAGACCTCAGTGGCACAGAGGACCTTGAAGGGCAAGATTTAAATAGGATGAATATTCTTGGCCTGGTATGCCACAATATTCTCTCTGATGGCTTCACTGCTCAGAATTTGTGGATGGAAATGCTTGCCAATCTACACATGGATGTACTTTCAATGGGATATGAAATATTCCAGGGCCTGGCAGATGATCTCTGACATGTCCTATCATTGAGCATACCCTTTTCCCTTGTCATGTCTGTCATTTGGCTGAGTCCTGTTCCCTAAGTTATTCAGTCAAGACTTGCTGGTATCATTCACCTGCAGTATAAGAGCTTTCTGTGAAATTTCTCAGCAGAAATCCTCTGCAAGCACATAGCTTTGGATATGAGAGACAGTGGTGGAAGTTGAATTTCAAGGGCAGATATTTGAAAACAATGAAACAAGCCCCAAATAAGATCTTTACATGTTTCCCAGATGAATATGTTTGGAAATATTGGGGAAGATGGAGATCAAGACCAAGAAGAGTGCACACCCATTTCAAGGTACAAAAACCAGGGAAAAACATGGGAAAGCAAGAGAGCTGGTTAATCTGATGTAAAAATCTTTGATGATGAAAGGAAAAGTATATTCTCATGATGATTTAATCAGGCTGTAGAAGTGAAGTTCTCATGTTGGTTGTCCTATGTGTGGCCTTCTGCATTGGGCAGTGGATGCAGGACAGGAGATCTTCAAATAAATCTGGTGGAACACAAAATACTGAAAAAAATCAGCCTAAATCCTGTGTATTCCTTCCCTTTGAGAACATATATGGAGAATGTACAAAGTTTCAAAAGAGAAAATGTCTATTGGGTCATGGTTTCACCAATGAAATGGTCACATCACATAACATTTTGAATTTTGCTTTCACACTTGCTCCTGTACCGGGCCTGAGTAAAGCAGAATGCAGAGTAAGCCTGTTCAATAGATGTGCATTCCATAAGTGGTTTTAAAACCAGTGAAACCCTTTGGACTTAGTGTTTGTATTTTATTGGTTGATTTATTTTTCAAATTGTTTGTTTTACTCTTTTTAACTGTGAGTCAGGGAAGCCCACACTCATAGTGATTTAGACCTCTCAAAAGCTCTGAAAGTATTCATGTAACAGCTATTACATGTTATAAGTTTCTGCTATTAAAACGTGAAAGGCTAACAGACTCTGCCACTTTTCATCTAAATTCAGTGTTGGGCTAAATTCAGTGATGGACTTTTTACAAGTCCTTTGAAATGTGTCCTGCTCTAGCCATTGGTCGTGCTGAAATTTACTTTCTTGTGAAGACAGGATTTGAGCAAATTGACACAAGTACAGTTTGCCACTACTCTGCACACCTGGATAAGTATCGAGTTCCCTAAATGGTGTGTGTTTTATTTTGATCTCTTCTCAGACTTTGCTCATCCAGTTAGAACCACAGGGCTCCAGGCCATAGCGTTCCAGGCCTAAACAAGAAAATTTCCATTCCGTTTTGGGAGTTCATTCGTCTCTCATAATTACTTTTTCCACAAATGTGTGCTTAAGGAGACGCCCTGTCCAAATGTGGAGAGGCCCATTTTCATTCACTCACTTTCAGACTTTCTAAAATTTTCAGTTACTAGAGGTTTGCCCAGACTTGCCATTGTCAAGGGACAGTGCACTTCACTTGAAGTTGTGCAGTATTACTTCATGTGTCTCCATGGAAATTCCACCAATGGGAAACTCTTGCTGTAGTCATCTCCAAGTGTTGCTGCGTAAGAAAATATAACTAGCAAAGAATGTGGTTTCAAGCAGAATGAGGAAAGGAGGGATTATCTTTATTTCAGTGCAGGTTGACCTTTCAAAGAAACAGTAATTCCTATCAAATAGGAGGTAAAATCTTTTGTAAAGAGACATGGACATGACACGCTCAGCTTTATGTCACTTTTTTAAAAATGCCAAGGGCACTTGAGAAATTCTTGGCTGCTGAATCGTACCTTTTTTCAAATTTCTCTTAGGTAAGACACTCCAGCATCTTCAAACCATGGTACTGTTCCTTCCATGTAACAAACCAAAGGAATAAACAAAATAAATTAAAACAAAACCCAAGAAATAACATTTGAGGGCACACAATTGCTCAGCAGGCCCATGTAAACACTATTCAAGAAGCTAGAGGTACAGAAGCCTCAACCTTCAGCCCATGGCCTGAAGTTTTGTCTCTATCATGGCCCCTAAATTCCCTGGCATGTCCAACTTAACTCATGAATCTTTACTCATTTCCTCTTCAAATGCACAGGATCCAATATATTTGTACCCTGTTCACCTGGGCAGTAATCATCCAAGGACACACCAGAGGAAGGGCAGCCACCCCCTTGCCTGGGGCATTGGAGCTTATCACAATAGAAATGGACACCTGAACAAGGGGAGCCAAAACAAAGAGAGGCATATTCCTAAAGCCTGAAGCACAGAAGCTACCTATAGAGCAGTAGTGGGATTTCACAAATTATGTAAGAATCTCTGTGCACATGCTTGGCAGGGTTGCTCATGCCTATAATCCCAGCCATCTGGGGGCTGAGGTGGATGGATCCTTGGGAGTTCCACTCCATCTTGGGCTACGAATTTATCTCAAGGCCTCTTTCAACAACTACATAAGATGTTGTTTCCAAAAAGAGGACAACAGAAAACTAGACACACTTGGTCCAGGTCCCTGGGTTCACTACACGAGTTGTGGAGTCTAAATATTCCATGCCATGAGAAAATACCTGGGATTTTTAGGGAAAGGGGCCTTTGCATCCCGTTTCGAAGGGTTTCCCTTTCACCATGTTACATTTGAATTCTGGGAAGACCTGCTGGTGATAAGCTATCTAGTATAATGTTGGATTAGGTATTGAGCTAGTACCTCATATTTAGTGTTCAGGGTTATGCTGGAATGGCTGCGGACCGCCTTGAAATAGCGATTGCAGACATGTGAAACCCGAGGAAGCTGGATACTTGAAGCAGGCACTCGAAATATTCATGCACTGCAAGGATTCACTTTCATTTTGGGACTCATCTTCTGGTTGCTGGCTTTTAGTGCTAACTGATACTACCATGGTGGCAGTAATCCAGCAGAGATTGCATGTATGGTTTGCAGGTTTGCTTCCCAAACCACCAGAAACTCAGCAGAACCCACATCATTGTGGCATTTTCTTTCCTCCCCTGAAACATTTGGCTTTCTAAGTTTGAAAATTGAATAGATTGCGGTAGTCAAGTTTGGACCCCATGTACCACAAACAGAGCTAAAGACAGAGCCAATTACTTCCCTCCACTTGTCAAAATATGTCAAATTTGCTTGATCACCACAACTTCAAAGAAAATTCGGGGGCAACTTAGAGAGGTGAATCAAATACTGCATGATTGGAATGGCTTTGGTTGTATGAGGTGGAAAGCTCCAGAGTTGGGCTGAAACTGTTCACAGAAATCCTCAGGCTTGTGGTTGCCAGGCAACCACACTGGGCTGAGATTGGCTGAACATCACTGTGAGGTGGATTTTAGGCTCTAGGTGTGAAAATTTAAAAGACTGGTGTAGTCAAGTTTGGAACCCATAGACCTCAGACATAGCAAAAGGTTTTCCAATTCCCTCCACTTCTCAAAATATGTCAAATTTTGTTGATCACTACAACTGTAAAAAAAATTCTGAGGCATCATAGAGAGGCTAATCAAATACTGCATAATTGGAATTGCTGTGGTTATATGAGGTGGAAAGCTTCAGATTTGGGCTGAAACAGTTCACAGAAATCCACAAGCTTGTGGTTTCCAGACAGCCACACTGGGCTGTGATTGGCTGAGCACCATTGTGAGCTGGACTTTAGGCTCTAGGATACAAGTGTGCAGTAGGAGACCTGAGTCACAATGCTGTGCGTTGCCATGGAGACCTCAGTGGCACAGAGGACCTTGAAGGGCAAGATTTAAATATGATGAATATTCTTGGCCTGGTATGCCACAATATTCTCTCTGATGGCTTCACTGCTCAGAATTTGTGGATGGAAATGCTTGCCAATCTACACATGGATGTACTTTCAATGGGATATGAAATATTCCAGGGCCTGGCAGATGATCTCTGACATGTCCTATCATTGAGCATACCCTTTTCCCTTGTCATGTCTGTCATTTGGCTGAGTCCTGTTCCCTAAGTTATTCAGTCAAGACTTGCTGGTATCATTCACCTGCAGTATAAGAGCTTTCTGTGAAATTTCTCAGCAGAAATCCTCTGCAAGCACATAGCTTTGGATATGAGAGACAGTGGTGGAAGTTGAATTTCAAGGGCAGATATTTGAAAACAATGAAACAAGCCCCAAATAAGATCTTTACATGTTTCCCAGATGAATATGTTTGGAAATATTGGGGAAGATGGAGATCAAGACTGAGAAGACTGCACACCCATTTCAAGGTACAAAAACCAGGGAAAAACATGGGAAAGCAAGAGAGCTGGTTAATCTGATGTAAAAATCTTTGATGATGAAAGGAAAAGTATATTCTCATGATGATTTAATCAGGCTGTAGAAGTGAAGTTCTCATGTTGGTTGTCCTATGTGTGGCCTTCTGCATTGGGCAGTGGATGCAGGACAGGAGATCTTCAAATAAATCTGGTGGAACACAAAATACTGAAAAAAATCAGCCTAAATCCTGTGTATTCCTTCCCTTTGAGAACATATATGGAGAATGTACAAAGTTTCAAAAGAGAAAATGTCTATTGGGTCATGGTTTCACCAATGAAATGGTCACATCACATAACATTTTGAATTTTGCTTTCACACTTGCTCCTGTACCGGGCCTGAGTAAAGCAGAATGCAGAGTAAGCCTGTTCAATAGATGTGCATTCCATAAGTGGTTTTAAAACCAGTGAAACCCTTTGGACTTAGTGTTTGTATTTTATTGGTTGATTTATTTTTCAAATTGTTTGTTTTACTCTTTTTAACTGTGAGTCAGGGAAGCCCACACTCATAGAGATTTAGACCTCTCAAAAGCTCTGAAAGTATTCATGTAACAGCTATTACATGTTATAAGTTTCTGCTATTAAAACGTGAAAGGCTAACAGACTCTGCCACTTTTCATCTAAATTCAGTGTTGGGCTAAATTCAGTGATGGACTTTTTACAAGTCCTTTGAAATGTGTCCTCCTCTAGCCACTGGTCGTGCTGGAATTTACTTTCTTGTGAAGACAGGATCTGAGCAAATTGACACAAGTACAGTTTGCCACTACTCTGCACACCTGGAGAAGTATCAAGTTCCCTAAATGATGTGTGTTTTATTTTGATCTCTGCTCACACTTTGCTCATCCAGTTAGAACCACAGGGCTCCAGGCCATAGCGTTCCAGGCCTAAACAAGAAAATTTCCATTCCGTTTTGGGAGTTCATTCATCTCTCATAATTACTTTTTCCACAAATGTGTCCTTAAGGAGAGGCCCTGTCCAAATGTGGAGAGGCCCATTTTCATTCACTCACTTTCAGACTTTCTAAGATTTTCAGTTACTAGAGGTTTGCCCAGACTTGCCATTGTCAAGGGACAGTGCACTTCACTTGAAGTTGTGCAGTATTACTTCATGTGCCTCCATGGAAATTCCACCAATGGGAATCTCTTGCTGTAGTCATCTCCAAGTGTTGCTGCGTAAGAAAATATAACTAACAAAGAATGTGGTTTCAAGCAGAATGAGGAAAGGAGGGATTATCTTTATTTCAGTGCAGGTTGACCTTTCAAAGAAACAGTAATTCCTATCAAATAGGAGGTAAAATCTTCTGTAAAGAGACATGCACGTGACACGCTCAGATTTATGTCACTTTTTTAAAAATGCCAAGGGCACTTGAGAAATTCTTGGCTGCTGGATCGTACCTTTTTTCAAATTTCTCTTAGGTAAGACACTCCAGCTTTTTCAAACCTTGGTACTGTTCCTTCCATGTAACAAATGATAGGAAAAAACAAAATAAATTAAAACAAAACCCATGAAATAACATTTGAGAGCAGACAGTTGCTCAGCAGGCCCATGTAAACAGTATTCAAGAAGCTAGAGGTACAGAAGCCTCAAGCTTCAGCCCATGGCCTGAAGTTTTGTCTCTATCATGGCTCCTCAATTACCTGGCATGTCCACATTAACTCATGAATCTTTACTCATTTCCTTTTCAAATGCACAGGATCCAATATATTTGAACCCTGTTCACCTAGGCAGTAATCATCCAAGGACACACCAGAGGAAGGGCAGCCACCCCCTTGCCTGGGGCCTTGGAGCTTATCACAATAGAAATGGACACCTGAACAAGGGAGCCGAAACAAAGAGAGGCATATTCCTAAAGCCTGAAACACAGAAGCTACCTATAGACCAGTAGTGGGATTTCACAAATTATGTAAGAATCTCTGTGCACATGCTTGGCAGGGTTGCTCATGCCTATAATTCCAGCCATCTGGGGGCTGAGGTGGATGGATCCTTGGGAGTTCCACTCCATCTTGTGCTACGAATTTATCTCAAGGCCTCTTTCAACAACTACATAAGATATTGTTTCCAAAAAGAGGACAACAGAAAACTAGACACACTTGGTCCAGGTCCCTGGGTTCACTACACGAGTTGTGGAGTCTAAATATTCCATGCCATGAGAAAATACTTGGTATTTTTAGGGAAAGGGGCATTTGCATCCTGTTTCGAAGGGTTTCCCTTTCACCATGTTACATTTGAATTCTCGGAAGACCTGCGGGTGATAAGCTATCTAGTATAATGTTGGATTAGGTATTGAGCTAGTACCTCATATTTAGTGTTCAGGGTTATGCTGGAATGGCTGCGGACCTCCTTGAAATAGCGATTGCAGACATGTGAACCCCGAGGAATCTGGATAGTTGAAGCAGGCACTCCAAATATTCATGCACTGCAAGGATTCACTTTCATTTTGGGACTCATCTTCTGGTTGCTGGCTTTTAGTGCTAACTGATACTACCATGGTGGCAGTAATCCAGCAGAGATTGCATGTATGGATTGCAGGTTTGCTTCCCAAGCCACCAGAAACTCAGCAGAACCCACATCATTGTGGCATTTTCTTTCCTCCCCTGAAATATTTGGCTTTCTAAGTTTGAAAATTGAATAGACTGGGGTAGTCAAGTTTGGACCCCATGTACCACAAACAGAGCTAAAGACAGAGCCAATTACTTCCCTCCACTTGTCAAAATATGTCAAATTTGCTTGATCACCACAACTTCAAAGAAAATTCGGGGGCAACTTAGAGAGGTGAATCAAATACTGCATGATTGGAATGGCTGTGGTTGTATGAGGTGGAGAGCTGCAGAGTTGGGCTGAAACTGTTCACAGAAATCCACAGGCTTGTGGTTTTCAGGCAACCACACTGGGAGGAGATTGGCTGAACATCACTGTGAGGTGGATTTTAGGCCCTAGGTGTGAAAATTTAAAAGACTGGTGTAGTCAAGTTTGGAACCCATACACCTCAGACATAGCAAAAGGTTTTCCAATTACTTCCCTCCACTTCTCAAAATATGTCAAATTTTGTTGATCACTACAACTGTAAAAAAAATTCTGAGGCAACATAGAGAGGTGAATCAAATACTGCATGATTGGAATTGCTGTGGTTGTATGAGGTGGAGAGCTGCAGAGTTGGGCTGAAACTGTTCACAGAAATCCACAAGCTTTTGGTTGCCAGGCAACCACACTGGGCTGTGATTTGCTGAGCATCATTGTGAGCTGGACTTTAGGCTCTAGGATACAAGTGTGCAGAAGGAGACCTGAGTCACAATGCTGGGCGTTGCCATGGAGACCTCAGTGGCACAGAGGACCTTGTAGGGCAAGATTTAAATAGGATGAATATTCTTGGCCTGGTATGCCACAATATACTCTCTGAAGGCTTCACTGCTCAGAATTTGTGGATGGAAATGCTTGCCAATCTACACATGGATGTACTTTCAATGGGATATGAAATATGCCAGGGCCTGGCAGATGATTTCTGCCATGTCCTATCCTTGAGCATACACTTTTCCCTTGTCATGTCTGTCATTTGGCTGAGTCCTGTTCCCTAAGCTATTCAGTCAAGACTTGCTGGCATCATTCACCTGCAGTATAAGAGCTTTCTGTGAAATTTCTCAGCAGAAATCCCATGCAAACACATAGCTTTGGATATGAGAGAAAGTGGTGGAAGTTGAATTTCAAGGGCAGATATTTGAAAACAATGAAACAAGCCCCAAATAAGATCTTTACATGTTTCCCAGATGAATATGTTTGGAAATATTGGGGAAGATGGAGATCAAGACTGAGAAGAGTTTACACCCATTTCAAGGTACAAAAACCAGGGAAAAACATGGGAAAGCAAGAGAGCTGGTTAATCTGATGTAAAAATCTTGATGATGAAAGGAAAAGTATATTCTCATGATGATTTAATCAGGCTGTAGAAGTGAAGTTCACATGTTATTTGCATTATGTGTGGCCTTCTGCATTGGGCAGTGGATGAAGGACAGGAGATTTTCAAAAAATCTGGTGGAACACAAAATACTGAAAAAAATCAGCCTAAATCCTGTGTAATCCTTCCCTTTGAGAAAATATATGGATAATGTACGAAGTTTCAAAAGAGAAAATGTCTATTGGGTCATGGTTTCACCAATGAAATGATCACTTCACATAACATTTTGAATTTTGCTTTCACACTTGCTCCTGTACCGGGCCTGAGTAAAGCAGAATGCAGAGTAAGCCTGTTCAATAGATGTGCATTCCATAAGTGGTTTTAAAACCAGTGAAACCCTTTGGACTTAGTGTTTGTATTTTATTGGTTTTTTTATTTTTTCAAATTGTTTGTTTTACTCTTTTTAACTTTGTGAGTCAGGGAAGCCCTCACTCATAGTGATTTAGACCTCTCCAAAAGCTCTGAAGATATTCATGTAACAGCCATTATATGTTATAAGTTTCTCCTATTAAAACTTGAAAGACTAACAGACTCTGCCACTTTTCATCTAAATTCAGTGTTGGGCTAAATTCAGTGTTGGACTTTTTACAAGTCCTTTGAAATGTGTCCTCCTCTAGTCACTGGTCGTGCTGGAATTAACTTTCTTGTGAAGACAGGATTTGAGCAAATTGACACAAGTACAGTTTGCCACTACTCTGGACACCTGGTTAAGTATCGAGTTCCCTAAATGGTGTGTGTTGTATTTTGATCTCTGCTCACACTTTGCTCTTCCAGTTAGAACCACAGGGCTCCAGGCCATAGCGTTCCAGGCCTAAACAAGAAAATTTCCATTCCGTTTTGGGAGTTCATTCGTCTCTCATAATTACCTTTTCCACAAATGTGTGCTTAAGGAGAGGCCTTGTCCAAATGTGGAGAGGGCCATTTTCATTCACTCGCTTTCAGACTTTCTAAGATTTTCAGTTACTAGAGGTTTGCCCAGACTTGCCATTGTCAAGGGACAGTGCACTTCTCTTGAAGTTGTGCAGTATCACTTCATGTGTCTCCATGGAAATTCCACCAATGGGAAACTCTTGCTGTAGTCATCTCCAAGTGTTGCTGCCTAAGAAAATATAACTAACAAAGGATGTGGTTTCAAGCAGAATGAGGAAAGGAGGGATTTTTTTTTTCAGTGCAGGTTGACCTTTCAAAGAAACAGTAATTCCTATCAAATAGGAGGTAAAATCTTTTGTAAAGAGACATGGACATGACACGCTCAACTTTATGTCACTTTTTTTAAAACGCCAAGGGCATTTGAAAAATTCTTGGCTCCTGAATTGTCCCGTTTTTCAAATTTCTCTTAGGTAAGACACACCAGATTCTTCAAACCATGGTACTGTTCCTTCCATGTAACATACCAAAGGAAAAAACAAAATAAATTAAAACAAAACCCATGAAATAACATTTGAGAGCACACAATTGCTTAGCAGGCCCATGTAAACACTATTCAAAAGCTAGAGGTACAGAAGCCTCAACCTTCAGCCCATGGCCTGAAATTTTGTCTCTATCATTGCCCCTCAATTCCCTGGCATGTCCACATTAACTCATGAATCTTTACTCATTTCCTTTTCAAATGCACAGGATCCAATATATTTGAACCCTGTTCACCTAGGCAGTAATCATCCAAGGACACACCAGAGGAAGTTCAGCCACCCCCTTGCCTGGGCCTTGGAGCTTATCACAATAGAAATGGACACCTGAACAAGGGGAGCCAAAACAAAGAGAGGCATATTCCTAAAGCCTGAAGCACAGAAGCTACCTATAGACCAGTAGTGGGATTTCACAAATTATGTAAGAATCTCTGTGCACATGCTTGGCATGGTCGCTCATGCCTATAATCCCAGCCATCTGGGGGCTGAGGTGGATGGATCCTTGGGAGTTCCACTCCATCTCGGGCTACGAATTTATCTCAAGGCCTCTTTCAACAACTACATAAGATGTTGTTTCCAAAAAGAGGACAACAGAAAACTAGACACACTTGGTCCAGGTCCCTGGGTTCACTACACGAGTTGTGGAGTCTAAATATTCCATGCCAGGAGAAAATACCTGGGATTTTTAGGGAAAGGGGCATTTGCATCCCGGTTCTAAGGGTTTCCTTTTCACCATGTTACATTTGAATTCTGGGAAGTCCTGCTGGTGATAAGCTATCTAGTATTATGTTGGTTTAGGTATTGAGCTAGTACCTCATATTTAGTGTTCAGGGTTATGCTGGAATGTCTGCAGACCTCCTTGAAATAGCGATTGCAGACATGTGAACCCCGAGGAAGCTGGATAGTTGAAGCAGGCACTCGAAATATTCATGCACTGCAAGGATTCACTTTCATTTTGGGACTCATCTTCTGGTTGCTGGCTTTTAGTGCTAACTGATACTACCATGGTGGCAGTAATCCAGCAGAGATTGCATGATTGGTTTGCAGGTTTGCTTCCCAGCCACCAGAACTCAGCAGAACCCAAATCATTGTGGCATTTTCTTTCCTCCCCTGGAACATTTGGCTTTCTAAGTTTGAAAATTGAATAGACTGGGGTAGTCAAGTTTTGACAGCATGTATCACAAACAGAGCTAAAGACAGAGCGAATTACTTCCCTCCACTTGTCAAAATATATCAAATTTGCTTGATCACCACAACTTCAAATAAAATTCGGGAGCAACTTAGAGAGGTGAATCAAATACTGCATGATTGGAATTGCTGTGGTTGTATGAGGTGGAGAGCTGCAGAGTTGGGCTGAAACTGTTCACAGAAATCCACAAGCTTTTGGTTGCCAGGCAACCACACTGGGCTGTGATTTGCTGAGCATCATTGTGAGCTGGACTTTAGGCTCTAGGATACAAGTGTGCAGAAGGAGACCTGAGTCACAATGCTGGGCGTTGCCATGGAGACCTCAGTGGCACAGAGGACCTTGTAGGGCAAGATTTAAATAGGATGAATATTCTTGGCCTGGTATGCCACAATATACTCTCTGAAGGCTTCACTGCTCAGAATTTGTGGATGGAAATGCTTGCCAATCTACACATGGATGTACTTTCAATGGGATATGAAATATGCCAGGGCCTGGCAGATGATTTCTGCCATGTCCTATCCTTGAGCATACACTTTTCCCTTGTCATGTCTGTCATTTGGCTGAGTCCTGTTCCCTAAGCTATTCAGTCAAGACTTGCTGGCATCATTCACCTGCAGTATAAGAGCTTTCTGTGAAATTTCTCAGCAGAAATCCCATGCAAACACATAGCTTTGGATATGAGAGAAAGTGGTGGAAGTTGAATTTCAAGGGCAGATATTTGAAAACAATGAAACAAGCCCCAAATAAGATCTTTACATGTTTCCCAGATGAATATGTTTGGAAATATTGGGGAAGATGGAGATCAAGACTGAGAAGAGTTTACACCCATTTCAAGGTACAAAAACCAGGGAAAAACATGGGAAAGCAAGAGAGCTGGTTAATCTGATGTAAAAATCTTGATGATGAAAGGAAAAGTATATTCTCATGATGATTTAATCAGGCTGTAGAAGTGAAGTTCACATGTTATTTGCATTATGTGTGGCCTTCTGCATTGGACAGTGGATGAAGGACAGGAGATTTTCAAAAAATCTGGTGGAACACAAAATACTGAAAAAAATCAGCCTAAATCCTGTGTAATCCTTCCCTTTGAGAAAATATATGGATAATGTACGAAGTTTCAAAAGAGAAAATGTCTATTGGGTCATGGTTTCACCAATGAAATGATCACTTCACATAACATTTTGAATTTTGCTTTCACACTTGCTCCTGTACCGGGCCTGAGTAAAGCAGAATGCAGAGTAAGCCTGTTCAATAGATGTGCATTCCATAAGTGGTTTTAAAACCAGTGAAACCCTTTGGACTTAGTGTTTGTATTTTATTGGTTTTTTTATTTTTTCAAATTGTTTGTTTTACTCTTTTTAACTTTGTGAGTCAGGGAAGCCCTCACTCATAGTGATTTAGACCTCTCCAAAAGCTCTGAAGATATTCATGTAACAGCCATTATATGTTATAAGTTTCTCCTATTAAAACTTGAAAGACTAACAGACTCTGCCACTTTTCATCTAAATTCAGTGTTGGGCTAAATTCAGTGTTGGACTTTTTACAAGTCCTTTGAAATGTGTCCTCCTCTAGTCACTGGTCGTGCTGGAATTAACTTTCTTGTGAAGACAGGATTTGAGCAAATTGACACAAGTACAGTTTGCCACTACTCTGGACACCTGGTTAAGTATCGAGTTCCCTAAATGGTGTGTGTTGTATTTTGATCTCTGCTCACACTTTGCTCTTCCAGTTAGAACCACAGGGCTCCAGGCCATAGCGTTCCAGGCCTAAACAAGAAAATTTCCATTCCGTTTTGGGAGTTCATTCGTCTCTCATAATTACCTTTTCCACAAATGTGTGCTTAAGGAGAGGCCTTGTCCAAATGTGGAGAGGGCCATTTTCATTCACTCGCTTTCAGACTTTCTAAGATTTTCAGTTACTAGAGGTTTGCCCAGACTTGCCATTGTCAAGGGACAGTGCACTTCTCTTGAAGTTGTGCAGTATCACTTCATGTGTCTCCATGGAAATTCCACCAATGGGAAACTCTTGCTGTAGTCATCTCCAAGTGTTGCTGCCTAAGAAAATATAACTAACAAAGGATGTGGTTTCAAGCAGAATGAGGAAAGGAGGGATTTTTTTTTTCAGTGCAGGTTGACCTTTCAAAGAAACAGTAATTCCTATCAAATAGGAGGTAAAATCTTTTGTAAAGAGACATGGACATGACACGCTCAACTTTATGTCACTTTTTTTAAAACGCCAAGGGCATTTGAAAAATTCTTGGCTCCTGAATTGTCCCGTTTTTCAAATTTCTCTTAGGTAAGACACACCAGATTCTTCAAACCATGGTACTGTTCCTTCCATGTAACATACCAAAGGAAAAAACAAAATAAATTAAAACAAAACCCATGAAATAACATTTGAGAGCACACAATTGCTTAGCAGGCCCATGTAAACACTATTCAAAAGCTAGAGGTACAGAAGCCTCAACCTTCAGCCCATGGCCTGAAATTTTGTCTCTATCATTGCCCCTCAATTCCCTGGCATGTCCACATTAACTCATGAATCTTTACTCATTTCCTTTTCAAATGCACAGGATCCAATATATTTGAACCCTGTTCACCTAGGCAGTAATCATCCAAGGACACACCAGAGGAAGTTCAGCCACCCCCTTGCCTGGGCCTTGGAGCTTATCACAATAGAAATGGACACCTGAACAAGGGGAGCCAAAACAAAGAGAGGCATATTCCTAAAGCCTGAAGCACAGAAGCTACCTATAGACCAGTAGTGGGATTTCACAAATTATGTAAGAATCTCTGTGCACATGCTTGGCATGGTCGCTCATGCCTATAATCCCAGCCATCTGGGGGCTGAGGTGGATGGATCCTTGGGAGTTCCACTCCATCTCGGGCTACGAATTTATCTCAAGGCCTCTTTCAACAACTACATAAGATGTTGTTTCCAAAAAGAGGACAACAGAAAACTAGACACACTTGGTCCAGGTCCCTGGGTTCACTACACGAGTTGTGGAGTCTAAATATTCCATGCCAGGAGAAAATACCTGGGATTTTTAGGGAAAGGGGCATTTGCATCCCGGTTCTAAGGGTTTCCTTTTCACCATGTTACATTTGAATTCTGGGAAGTCCTGCTGGTGATAAGCTATCTAGTATTATGTTGGTTTAGGTATTGAGCTAGTACCTCATATTTAGTGTTCAGGGTTATGCTGGAATGTCTGCAGACCTCCTTGAAATAGTGATTGCAGACATGTGAACCCCGAGGAAGCTGGATAGTTGAAGCAGGCACTCGAAATATTCATGCACTGCAAGGATTCACTTTCATTTTGGGACTCATCTTCTGGTTGCTGGCTTTTAGTGCTAACTGATACTACCATGGTGGCAGTAATCCAGCAGAGATTGCATGATTGGTTTGCAGGTTTGCTTCCCAGCCACCAGAACTCAGCAGAACCCAAATCATTGTGGCATTTTCTTTCCTCCCCTGGAACATTTGGCTTTCTAAGTTTGAAAATTGAATAGACTGGGGTAGTCAAGTTTTGACAGCATGTATCACAAACAGAGCTAAAGACAGAGTGAATTACTTCCCTCCACTTGTCAAAATATATCAAATTTGCTTGATCACCACCACTTCAAATAAAATTCGGGAGCAACTTAGAGAGGTGAATCAAATACTGCATGATTGGAATTGCTGTGGTTGTATGAGGTGGAGAGCTGCAGAGTTGGGCTGAAACTGTTCACAGAAATCCATAAGCTTTTGGTTGCCAGGCAACCACACTGGGCTGTGATTTGCTGAGCATCATTGTGAGCTGGACTTTAGGCTCTAGGATACAAGTGTGCAGAAGGAGACCTGAGTCACAATGCTGGGCGTTGCCATGGAGACCTCAGTGGCACAGAGGACCTTGTAGGGCAAGATTTAAATAGGATGAATATTCTTGGCCTGGTATGCCACAATATACTCTCTGAAGGCTTCACTGCTCAGAATTTGTGGATGGAAATGCTTGCCAATCTACACATGGATGTACTTTCAATGGGATATGAAATATGCCAGGGCCTGGCAGATGATTTCTGCCATGTCCTATCCTTGAGCATACACTTTTCCCTTGTCATGTCTGTCATTTGGCTGAGTCCTGTTCCCTAAGCTATTCAGTCAAGACTTGCTGGCATCATTCACCTGCAGTATAAGAGCTTTCTGTGAAATTTCTCAGCAGAAATCCCATGCAAACACATAGCTTTGGATATGAGAGAAAGTGGTGGAAGTTGAATTTCAAGGGCAGATATTTGAAAACAATGAAACAAGCCCCAAATAAGATCTTTACATGTTTCCCAGATGAATATGTTTGGAAATATTGGGGAAGATGGAGATCAAGACTGAGAAGAGTTTACACCCATTTCAAGGTACAAAAACCAGGGAAAAACATGGGAAAGCAAGAGAGCTGGTTAATCTGATGTAAAAATCTTGATGATGAAAGGAAAAGTATATTCTCATGATGATTTAATCAGGCTGTAGAAGTGAAGTTCACATGTTATTTGCATTATGTGTGGCCTTCTGCATTGGGCAGTGGATGAAGGACAGGAGATTTTCAAAAAATCTGGTGGAACACAAAATACTGAAAAAAATCAGCCTAAATCCTGTGTAATCCTTCCCTTTGAGAAAATATATGGATAATGTACGAAGTTTCAAAAGAGAAAATGTCTATTGGGTCATGGTTTCACCAATGAAATGATCACTTCACATAACATTTTGAATTTTGCTTTCACACTTGCTCCTGTACCGGGCCTGAGTAAAGCAGAATGCAGAGTAAGCCTGTTCAATAGATGTGCATTCCATAAGTGGTTTTAAAACCAGTGAAACCCTTTGGACTTAGTGTTTGTATTTTATTGGTTTTTTTATTTTTTCAAATTGTTTGTTTTACTCTTTTTAACTTTGTGAGTCAGGGAAGCCCTCACTCATAGTGATTTAGACCTCTCCAAAAGCTCTGAAGATATTCATGTAACAGCCATTATATGTTATAAGTTTCTCCTATTAAAACTTGAAAGACTAACAGACTCTGCCACTTTTCATCTAAATTCAGTGTTGGGCTAAATTCAGTGTTGGACTTTTTACAAGTCCTTTGAAATGTGTCCTCCTCTAGTCACTGGTCGTGCTGGAATTAACTTTCTTGTGAAGACAGGATTTGAGCAAATTGACACAAGTACAGTTTGCCACTACTCTGGACACCTGGTTAAGTATCGAGTTCCCTAAATGGTGTGTGTTGTATTTTGATCTCTGCTCACACTTTGCTCTTCCAGTTAGAACCACAGGGCTCCAGGCCATAGCGTTCCAGGCCTAAACAAGAAAATTTCCATTCCGTTTTGGGAGTTCATTCGTCTCTCATAATTACCTTTTCCACAAATGTGTGCTTAAGGAGAGGCCTTGTCCAAATGTGGAGAGGGCCATTTTCATTCACTCACTTTCAGACTTTCTAAGATTTTCAGTTACTAGAGGTTTGCCCAGACTTGCCATTGTCAAGGGACAGTGCACTTCTCTTGAAGTTGTGCAGTATCACTTCATGTGTCTCCATGGAAATTCCACCAATGGGAAACTCTTGCTGTAGTCATCTCCAAGTGTTGCTGCCTAAGAAAATATAACTAACAAAGGATGTGGTTTCAAGCAGAATGAGGAAAGGAGGGATTTTTTTTTTCAGTGCAGGTTGACCTTTCAAAGAAACAGTAATTCCTATCAAATAGGAGGTAAAATCTTTTGTAAAGAGACATGGACATGACACGCTCAACTTTATGTCACTTTTTTTAAAACGCCAAGGGCATTTGAAAAATTCTTGGCTCCTGAATTGTCCCGTTTTTCAAATTTCTCTTAGGTAAGACACACCAGATTCTTCAAACCATGGTACTGTTCCTTCCATGTAACATACCAAAGGAAAAAACAAAATAAATTAAAACAAAACCCATGAAATAACATTTGAGAGCACACAATTGCTTAGCAGGCCCATGTAAACACTATTCAAAAGCTAGAGGTACAGAAGCCTCAACCTTCAGCCCATGGCCTGAAATTTTGTCTCTATCATTGCCCCTCAATTCCCTGGCATGTCCACATTAACTCATGAATCTTTACTCATTTCCTTTTCAAATGCACAGGATCCAATATATTTGAACCCTGTTCACCTAGGCAGTAATCATCCAAGGACACACCAGAGGAAGTTCAGCCACCCCCTTGCCTGGGCCTTGGAGCTTATCACAATAGAAATGGACACCTGAACAAGGGGAGCCAAAACAAAGAGAGGCATCTTCCTAAAGCCTGAAGCACAGAAGCTACCTATAGACCAGTAGTGGGATTTCACAAATTATGTAAGAATCTCTGTGCACATGCTTGGCATGGTCGCTCATGCCTATAATCCCAGCCATCTGGGGGCTGAGGTGGATGGATCCTTGGGAGTTCCACTCCATCTCGGGCTACGAATTTATCTCAAGGCCTCTTTCAACAACTACATAAGATGTTGTTTCCAAAAAGAGGACAACAGAAAACTAGACACACTTGGTCCAGGTCCCTGGGTTCACTACACGAGTTGTGGAGTCTAAATATTCCGTGCCAGGAGAAAATACCTGGGATTTTTAGAGAAAGGGGCATTTGCATCCCGTTTCTAAGGGTTTCCCTTTCACCATGTTACATTTGAATTCTGGGAAGACCTCCTGGTGATAAGCTATCTAGTATAATGTTGGATTAGGTATTGAGCTAGTACCTCATATTTAGTGTTCAGGGTTATGCTGGAATGGCTGTGGACCTCCTTGAAATAGCGATTGCAGACATGTGAACCCCGAGGAAGCTGGATAGTTGAAGCAGGCACTCCAAATATTCATGCACTGCAAGGATTCACTTTCATTTTGGGACTCATCTTCTGGTTGCTGGCTTTTAGTGCTAACTGATACTACCATGGTGGCAGTAATTCAGCAGAGATTGTATGTATGGTTTGCAGGTTTGCTTCCCAAGCCCCCAGAAACTCAGCAGAACCCACATCATTGTGGCATTTTGTTTCCTCCCCTGAAACATTTGGCTTTCTAAGTTTGAAAATTGAATAGACTGTGGTAGTCAAGTTTGGACCCCATGTACCACAAACAGAGCTAAAGACAGAGCCAATTACTTCCCTCCACTTGTCAAAATATGTCAAATTTGCTTGATCACCACAACTTCAAAGAAAATTTGGGGGCAACGTAGAGAGGTGAATCAAATACTGCATGATTGGAATGGCTGTGGTTGTATGAGGTGGAGAGCTGCAGAGTTGGGTTGAAACTGTTCACAGAAATCCACAGGCTTGTGGTTGTCAGGCAACCACGCTGGGCTGAGATTGGCTGAACATCACTGTGCGGTGGATTTTAGGCTCTAGGTGTGAAAATGTAAAAGACTGGTGTAGTACAGTTTGGAACCCATACACCTCAGACATACCAAAAGCTTTTCCAATTACTTCCCTCCACTTCTCAAAATATGTCAAATTTTGTTGATCACTACAACTGTAAAAAAAATTCTGAATCAACATAGAGAGGCTCATCACATACTGCATGATTGGAATTGCTGTGGTTGTATGAGGTGGAAAGCTGCAGATTTGGGCTGAAACAGTTCACAGAACTCCACAAGCTTGTGGTTGCCGGACAACCACACTGGGCTGTGATTGGCTGAGCACCATTGTGAGCTGGACTTTAGGCTCTAGGATACAAGTGTGCAGTAGGAGACCTGAGTCACAATGCTGGGCGTTTCCATGGAGACCTCAGTGGCACAGAGGACCTTGTAGGCCAAGATTTAAATAGGATGAATATTCTTGGCCTGGTATGCCACAATATTCTCTCTGAAGGCTTCACTGCTCAGAATTTGTGGATGGAAATGCTTGCCAATCTACACATGGATGTACTTTCAATGGGATATGAAATATTCCAGGGCCTAGCAGATGATCTCTGACATGACCTATCATTGAGCATACCCTTTTCCCTTGTCATGTCTGTCATTTGGCTGAGTCCTGTTCCCTAAGCTATTCAGTCAAGACTTGCTGGCATCATTCACCTGCAGTATAAGAGCTTTCTGTGAAATTTCTCAGCAGAAATCCCATGCAAACACATAGCTTTGGATATGAGAGAAAGTGGTGGAAGTTGAATTTCAAGGGCAGACATTTGAAAACAATGAAACAAGCCCCAAATAAGATCTTTACATGTTTCCCAGATGAATATGTTTGGAAATATTGGGGAAGATGGAGATCAAGACTGAGAAGAGTGCACACCCATTTCAAGGTACAAAAACCAGGGAAAAACATGGGAAAGCAAGAGAGCTGGTTAATCTGATGTAAAAATCTTGATGATGAAAGGAAAAGTATATTCTCATGATGATTTAATCAGGCTGTAGAAGTGAAGTTCACATGTTGGTTGCATTATGTGTGGCCTTCTGCATTGGGCAGTGGATGCAGGACAGGAGATCTTCAAATAAATCTGGTGGAACACAAATTACTGAAAAAAATCAGCCTAAATCCTGTGTAATCCTTCCCTTTGAGAAAATATATGGATAATGTACGATGTTTCAAAAGAGAAAATGTCTATTGGGTCATGGTTTCACCAATGAAATGGTCACTTCACATAACATTTTGAATTTTGCTTTCACACTTGCTCATGTACCGGGCCTGAGTAAAGCAGAATGCAGAGTAAGCCTGTTCAATAGATGTGCATTCCATAAGTGGTTTTAAAACCAGTGAAACCCTTTGGACTTAGTGTTTGTATTTTATTGGTTTATTTATTTTTTCAAATTGTTTGTTTTACTCTTTTTAACTTTGAGAGTCAGGGAAGCCCTCACTCATAGTGATTTAGACCTCTCCAAAAGATCTGAAGGTATTCATATAACAGCCATTATATGTTATAAGTTTCTCCTATTAAAACTTGAAAGACTAACAGACTCTGCCACTTTTCATCTAAATTCAGTGTTGGGCTAAATTCAGTGTTGGACTTTTTACAAGTCCTTTGAAATGTGTCCTCCTCTAGTCACTGGTCGTGCTGGAATTTACTTTCTTGTGAAGACAGGATTTGAGCAAATTGACACAAGTACAGTTTGCCACTACTCTGGACACCTGGTTAAGTATCGAGTTCCCTAAATGGTGTGTGTTGTATTTTGATCTCTGCTCACACTTTGCTCATCCAGGTAGAACCACAGCCTCCAGGCCATAGCGTTCCAAGCCTAAACAAGAAAATTTCCATTCCGTTTTGGGAGTTCATTCGTCTCTCATAATTACTTTTTCCACAAATGTGTGCTTAAGGAGAGGCCCTGTACCAATGTGGAGAGGCCCATTTTCATTCACTCACTTTAAGACTTTCTAAAATTTTCAGTTACTAGAGGTTTGCCCAGACTTGCCATTGTCAAGGGACAGTGCACTTCACTTGAAGTTGTGCAGTATTACTTCATGTGTCTCCATGGAAATTCCACCAATGGGAAACTCTTGCTGTTGTCATCTCCAAGTGTTGCTGCATAAGAAAATATAACTAACAAAGAATGTGGTTTCAAGCAGAATGAGGAAAGGAGGGATTATCTTTATTTCAGTGCAGGTTGACCTTTCAAAGAAACAGTAATTCCTATCAAATAGGAGGTAAAATCTTTTGTAAAGAGACATGGACGTGACACACTCAGCTTTATGTCACTTTTTAAAAAATGCCAAGGGCACTTGAGAAATTCTTGGCTGCTGAATTGTACCTTTTTTCAAATTTCTCTTAGGTAAGACACTCCAGCTTCTTCAAACCATGGTACTGTTCCTTCCATGTAACAAACCAAAGGAAAAAACAAAATAAATTAAAACAAAACCCTAGAAATAACATTTGAGGGCACACAATTGCTCTGCAGGCCCATGTAAACAGTATTCAAGAAGCTAGAGGTACAGAAGCCTCAACCTTCAGCTCATGGCCTGACGTTTTATCTCTATCATGGCTCCTCAATTCCCTGGCATGTCCACATTAACTCATGAATCTTTACTCATTTCCTTTTCAAATGCACAGGATCCAATATATTTGAACCCTGTTCACCTGGGCAGTAATCATCCAAGGACACACCAGAGGAAGGGCAGCCACCCCCTTGCCTGGGGCCTTGGAGCTTATCACAATAGAAATGGACACCTGAACAAGGGGAGCCAAAACAAAGAGAGGCATATTCCTAAAGCCTGAAGCACAGAAGCTACCTATAGACCAGTAGTGGGATTTCACAAATTATGTAAGAATCTCTGTGCACGTGCTTGGCATGGTCGCTCATGCCTATAATCCCAGCCATCTGGGGGCTGAGCTGGATGGATCCTTGGGAGTTCCACTCCATCTTGGGCTACGAATTTATCTCAAGGCCTCTTTCAACAACTACATAAGATGTTGTTTCCAAAAAGAGGACAACAGAAAACTAGACATACTTGGTCCAGGTCCCTGGGTTCACTACACGAGTTGTGGAGTCTAAATATTCCATGCCATGAGAAAATACCTGGGATTTTTAGGGAAAGGGGCATTTGCATCCCGTTTCGAAGGGTTTCCCTTTCACCATGTTACATTTGAATTCTGGGAAGACCTGTTGGTGATAAGCTATCTAGTATAATGTTGTTTTAGGTATTGAGCTAGTACCTCATATTTAGTGTTCAGGGTTATGCTGGAATTGCTGCGGACCTCCTTGAAATAGCGATTGCAGACATGTTAACCCCGAAGAAGCTGCATAGTTGAAGCAGGCACTCCAAATATTCATGCACTGCAAGGATTCACTTTCATTTTGGGACTCATCTTCTGGTTGCTGGCTTTTAGTGCTAACTGATACTACCATGGTGGCAGTAATCCAGCAGAGATTGCATGTATGGTGTGCAGGTTTGCTTCCGAAGCCACCAGAAACTCAGCAGAACCCACATCATTGTGGCATTTTCTTTCCTCCCCTGAAACATTTGGCTTTCTAAGTTTGAAAATTGAATAGACTGGGGTAGTCAAGTTTGGACCCCATGTACCACAAACAGAGCTAAAGACGGAGCCCATTACTTCCCTCCACTTGTCAAAATATGTCAAATTTGCTTGATCACCACAACTTCAACGAAAATTCGGGGGCAACTTAGAGATGTGAATCAAATACTGCATGATTGGAATGGCTGTGGTTGTATGAGGTGGAGAGCTGCAGAGTTGGGTTGAAACTGTTCACAGAAATCCACAGCCTTGTGGTTGTCAGGCAACCACGCTGGGCTGAGATTGGCTGAACATCACTGTGAGGTGGATTTTAGGCTCTAGGTGTGAAAATGTAAAAGACTGGTGTAGTACAGTTTGGAACCCATACACCTCAGACATACCAAAAGGTTTTCCAATTACTTCCCTCCACTTCTCAAAATATGTCAAATTTTGTTGATCACTACAACTGTAAAAAAAATTCTGAGGCAACATAGAGAGGCTCATCCCATACTGCATGATTGGAATTGCTGTGGTTGTATGAGGTGGAAAGCTGCAGATTTGGGCTGAAACAGTTCACAGAAATCCACAAGCTTGTGGTTGCCAGACAACCACACTGGGCTGTGATTGGCTGAGCACCATTGTGAGCTGGACTTTAGGCTCTAGGATACAAGTGTGCAGTAGGAGACCTGAGTCACAATGCTGGGCGTTGCCATGGAGACCTCAGTGGAACAGAGGACCTTGTAGGGCAAGATTTAAATAGGATGAATATTCTTGGCCTGGTATGCCACAATATTCTCTCTGAAGGCTTCACTGCTCAGAATTTGTGGATGGAAATGCTTGCCAATCTACACATGGATGTACTTTCAATGGGATATCAAATATTCCAGGGCCTAGCAGATGATCTCTGACATGTCCTATCATTGAGCATACCCTTTTCCCTTGTCATGTCTGTCATTTGGCTGAGTCCTGTTCCCTAAGCTATTCAGTCAAGACTTGCTGGCATCATTCACCTGCAGTATAAGAGCTTTCTGTGAAATTTCTCAGCAGAAATCCTCTGCAAGCACACAGCTTTGGATATGAGAGACAGTGGTGGAAGTTGAATTTCAAGGGCAGATATTTGAAAACAGTGAAACAAGCCCCAAATAAGATCTTTACATGTTTCCCAGATGAATATGTTTGGAAATATTTGGGAAGATGGAGATCAAGTCTGAGAAGAGTGTACACCCATTTCAAGGTACAAAAACCAGGGAAAAACATGGGAAAGCAAGAGAGCTGGTTAATCTGATGTATAAATCTTTGATGATGAAAGGAAAAGTATATTCTCATGATGATTTAATCAGGCTGTAGAAGTGAAGTTCTCATGTTGGTTGTCCTATGTGTGGCATTCTGCATTGGGCAGTGGATGCAGGACAGGAGATCTTCAAATAAATCTGGTGGAACACAAAATACTGAAAAAAAATCAGCCAAAATCCTGTGTATTCCTTAACTTTGAGAACGTATATGGATAATGTACGAAGTTTCAAAAGAGAAAATGTCTATTGGGTCATGGTTTCACCAATGAAATGCTCACATCACATAACATTTTGAATTTTGCTTTCACACTTGCTCCTGTACCGGGCCTGAGTAAAGCAGAATGCAGAGTAAGCCTGTTCAATAGATGTGCATTCCATAAGTGGTTTTAAAACCAGTGAAACCCTTTGGACTTAGTGTTTGTATTTTATTGGTTGATTTATTTTTCAAATTGTTTGTTTTACTATTTTTAACTTTGTGAGTCAGGGAAGCCCTCACTCATAGTGATTTAGACCTCTCCAAAAGCTCTGAAAGTATTCATGTAACAACTATTACATGTTATAAGTTTCTCTTATTAAAACGTGAAAGACTAACAGACTCTGCCACTTTTGATCTAAATTCAGTGTTGGGCTAAATTCAGTGTTGGACTTTTTACAAGTCCTTTGAAATGTGTTCTCCTCTTGTCACTGGTCATGCTGGAATTTACTTTCTTGTGAAGACAGGATTTGAGCAAATTGACACCAGTACAGTTTGCCACTACTCTGCACACCTGGTTAACTATTGAGCTCCCTAAATGGTGTGTGTTTTATTTTGATCTCTTCTCACACTTTGCTCATCCACTTAGAACCACAGGGCTCCAGGCCATAGCGTTCCAGGCCTAAACAAGAAAATTTCCATTCCGTTTTGGGAGTTCATTCGTCTCTCATAATTACATTTTCCACAAATGTGTGCTTAAGGAGAGGCCCTGTCCAAATGTGGAGAGGCCCATTTTCATTCACTCACTTTCAGACTTTCTAAGATTTTCAGTTACTAGAGGTTTGCCCAGACTTGCTGTTGTCAAGGGACAGTGCACTTCACTTGAAGTTGTGCAGTATTACTTCATGTGTCTCCATGGAAATTATACCAATGGGAAACTCTTGCTGTAGTCATCTCCAAGTGTTGCTGCCTAAGAAAATATAATTAACAAAGAATGTGGTTTCAAGCAGAATGAGGAAAGGAGGGATTATCTTTATTTCAGTGCAGGTTGACCTTTCAAAGAAACAGTAATTCCTATCAAATAGGAGGTAAAATCTTTTGTAAAGAGACATGGACATGACACGCTCAGCTTTATGTCACTTTTTTAAAAATGCCAAGGGCACTTGAGAAATTCTTGGCTGCTGAATCGTACCTTTTTTCAAATTTCTCTTAGGTAAGACACTCCAGCTTCTTCAAACCATGGTACTGTTCCTTCCATGTAACAAACCAAAGGAAAAAACAAATTAAATTAAAACAAAACCCATGAAATAACATTTGAGAGCACACAATTGCTCAGCAGGCCCATGTAAACACTATTCAAGAAGCTAGAGGTACAGAAGCCTCAACCTTCAGCCCATGGCCTGAAGTTTTGTCTCTATCATGGCCCCTCAATTCCCTGGCATGTCCACATTAACTCATGAATCTTTACTCATTTCCTTTTCAAATGCACAGGATCCAATATATTTGAACCCTGTTCACCTGGGCAATAATCATCCAAGGACACACCAGAGGAAGTTCAGCCACCCCCTTGCCTGGGGCCTTGGAGCTTATCACAATAGAAATGGACACCTGAACAAGGGGAGCCAAAACAAAGAGAGGCATATTCCTAAAGCCTGAAGCACAGAAGCTACCTATAGACCAGTAGTGGGATTTCACAAATTATGTAGGAATCTCTGTGCACATGCTTGGCGTGGTCGCTCATGCCTATAATCCCAGCCATCTGGGGGCTGAGGTGGATGGATCCTTGGGAGTTCCACTCCATCTTGGGCTACGAATTTATCTCAAGGCCTCTTTCAACAACTACATAAGATGTTGTTTCCAAAAAGAGGACAACAGAAAACTAGACACACTTGGTCCAGGTCCCTGGGTTCACTACACGAGTTGTGGAGTCTAAATATTCCATGCCATGAGAAAATACCTGGGATTTTTAGGGAAAGGGGCATTTGCATCCCGTTTCTAAGGGTTTCCCTTTCACCATGTTACACTTGAATTCTGGGAAGACCTCCTGGTGATAAGCTATCTAGTATAATGTTGGATTAGGTATTGAGCTAGTACCTCGTTTTTAGTGTTCAGGGTTATGCTGGAATGGCTGTGGACCTCCTTGAAATAGCGATTGCAGACATGTGAACCCCGAGGAAGCTGGATAGTTGAAGCAGGCACTCCAAATATTCATGCACTGCAAGGATTCACTTTCATTTTGGGACTCATCTTCTGGTTGCTGGCTTTTAGTGCTAACTGATACTACCATGGTGGCAGTAATTCAGCAGAGATTGCATGTATGGTTTGCAGGTTTGCTTCCCAAGCCCCCAGAAACTCAGCAGAACCCACATCATTGTGGCATTTTGTTTCCTCCCCTGAAACATTTGGCTTTCTAAGTTTGAAAATTGAATAGACTGGGGTAGTCAAGTTTGGACCCCATGTACCACAAACAGAGCTAAAGACAGAGCCAATTACTTCCCTCCACTTGTCAAAATATGTCAAATTTGCTTGATCACCACAACTTCAAAGAAAATTTGGGAGCAACGTAGAGAGGTGAATCAAATACTGCATGATTGGAATGGCTGTGGTTGTATGAGGTGGAGAGCTGCAGAGTTGGGTTGAAACTGTTCACAGAAATCCACAGGCTTGTGGTTGTCAGGCAACCACGCTGGGCTGAGATTGGCTGAACATCACTGTGCGGTGGATTTTAGGCTCTAGGTGTGAAAATGTAAAAGACTGGTGTAGTACAGTTTGGAACCCATACACCTCAGACATACCAAAAGCTTTTCCAATTACTTCCCTCCACTTCTCAAAATATGTCAAATTTTGTTGATCACTACAACTGTAAAAAAAATTCTGAATCAACATAGAGAGGCTCATCACATACTGCATGATTGGAATTGCTGTGGTTGTATGAGGTGGAAAGCTGCAGATTTGGGCTGAAACAGTTCACAGAACTCCACAAGCTTGTGGTTGCCAGACAACCACACTGGGCTGTGATTGGCTGAGCACCATTGTGAGCTGGACTTTAGGCTCTAGGATACAAGTGTGCAGTAGGAGACCTGAGTCACAATGCTGGGCGTTGCCATGGAGACCTCAGTGGAACAGAGGACCTTGTAGGGCAAGATTTAAATAGGATGAATATTCTTGGCCTGGTATGCCACAATATTCTCTCTGAAGGCTTCACTGCTCAGAATTTGTGGATGGAAATGCTTGCCAATCTACACATGGATGTACTTTCAATGGGATATAAAATATTCCAGGGCCTAGCAGATGATCTCTGACATGTCCTATCATTGAGCATACCCTTTTCCCTTGTCATGTCTGTCATTTGGCTGAGTCCTGTTCCCTAAGCTATTCAGTCAAGACTTGCTGGCATCATTCACCTGCAGTATAAGAGCTTTCTGTGAAATTTCTCAGCAGAAATCCTCTGCAAGCACACAGCTTTGGATATGAGAGACAGTGGTGGAAGTTGAATTTCAAGGGCAGATATTTGAAAACAGTGAAACAAGCCCCAAATAAGATCTTTACATGTTTCCCAGATGAATATGTTTGGAAATATTTGGGAAGATGGAGATCAAGTCTGAGAAGAGTGCACACCCATTTCAAGGTACAAAAACCAGGGAAAAACATGGGAAAGCAAGAGAGCTGGTTAATCTGATGTAAAAATCTTTGATGATGAAAGGAAAAGTATATTCTCATGATGATTTAATCAGGCTGTAGAAGTGAAGTTCTCATGTTGGTTGTCCTATGTGTGGCATTCTGCATTGGGCAGTGGATGCAGGACAGGAGATCTTCAAATAAATCTGGTGGAACACAAAATACTGAAAAAAAATCAGCCAAAATCCTGTGTATTCCTTAACTTTGAGAACATATATGGATAATGTACGAAGTTTCAAAAGAGAAAATGTCTATTGGGTCATGGTTTCACCAATGAAATGGTCACATCACATAACATTTTGAATTTTGCTTTCACACTTGCTCCTGTACCGGGCCTGAGTAAAGCAGAATGCAGAGTAAGCCTGTTCAATAGATGTGCATTCCATAAGTGGTTTTAAAACCAGTGAAACCCTTTGGACTTAGTGTTTGTATTTTATTGGTTGATTTATTTTTCAAATTGTTTGTTTTACTCTTTTTAACTTTGTGAGTCAGGGAAGCCCTCACTCATAGTGATTTAGACCTCTCCAAAAGCTCTGAAAGTATTCATGTAACAACTATTACATGTTATAAGTTTCTCTTATTAAAACGTGAAAGACTAACAGACTCTGCCACTTTTGATCTAAATTCAGTGTTGGGCTAAATTCAGTGTTGGACTTTTTACAAGTCCTTTGAAATGTGTTCTCCTCTTGTCACTGGTCATGCTGGAATTTACTTTCTTGTGAAGACAGGATTTGAGCAAATTGACACCAGTACAGTTTGCCACTACTCTGCACACCTGGTTAACTATTGAGCTCCCTAAATGGTGTGTGTTTTATTTTGATCTCTTCTCACACTTTGCTCATCCACTTAGAACCACAGGGCTCCAGGCCATAGCGTTCCAGGCCTAAACAAGAAAATTTCCATTCCGTTTTGGGAGTTCATTCGTCTCTCATAATTACTTTTTCCACAAATGTGTGCTTAAGGAGAGGCCCTGTCCAAATGTGGAGAGGCCCATTTTCATTCACTCACTTTTAGACTTTCTAAGATTTTCAGTTACTAGAGGTTTGCCCAGACTTGCCGTTGTCAAGGGACAGTGCACTTCACTGGAAGTTGTGCAGTATTACTTCATGTGTCTCCATGGAAATTATACCAATGGGAAACTCTTGCTGTAGTCATCTCCAAGTGTTGCTGCCTAAGAAAATATAATTAACAAAGAATGTGGTTTCAAGCAGAATGAGGAAAGGAGGGATTATCTTTATTTCAGTGCAGGTTGACCTTTCAAAGAAACAGTAATTCCTATCAAATAGGAGGTAAAATCTTTTGTAAAGAGACATGGACATGACACGCTCAGCTTTATGTCACTTTTTTAAAAATGCCAAGGGCACTTGAGAAATTCTTGGCTGCTGAATCGTACCTTTTTTCAAATTTCTCTTAGGTAAGACACTCCAGCTTCTTCAAACCATGGTACTGTTCCTTCCATGTAACAAACCAAAGGAAAAAACAAATTAAATTAAAACAAAACCCATGAAATAACATTTGAGAGCACACAATTGCTCAGCAGGCCCATGTAAACACTATTCAAGAAGCTAGAGGTACAGAAGCCTCAACCTTCAGCCCATGGCCTGAAGTTTTGTCTCTATCATGGCCCCTCAATTCCCTGGCATGTCCACATTAACTCATGAATCTTTACTCATTTCCTTTTCAAATGCACAGGATCCAATATATTTGAACCCTGTTCACCTAGGCAGTAATCATCCAAGGACACACCAGAGGAAGTTCAGCCACCCCCTTGCCTGGGGCCTTGGAGCTTATCACAATAGAAATGGACACCTGAACAATGGAGCCAAAACAAAGAGAGGCATATTCCTAAAGCCTGAAGCACAGAAGCTACCTATAGACCAGTAGTGGGATTTCACAAATTATGTAGGAATCTCTGTGCACATGCTTGGCATGGTCGCTCATGCCTATAATCCCAGCCATCTGGGGGCTGAGGTGGATGGATCCTTGGGAGTTCCACTCCATCTTGGGCTACGAATTTATCTCAAGGCCTCTTTCAACAACTACATAAGATGTTGTTTCCAAAAAGAGGACAACAGAAAACTAGACACACTTGGTCCAGGTCCCTGGGTTCACTACACGAGTTGTGGAGTCTAAATATTCCATGCCATTGGAAAATACCTGGGATTTTTAGGGAAAGGGGCATTCGCATCCCGTTTCTAAGGGTTTCCCTTTCACCATGTTACATTTGAATTCTGGGAAGACCTCCTGGTGATAAGCTATCTAGTATAATGTTGGATTAGGTATTGAGCTAGTACCTCATATTTAGTGTCCAGGGTTATGCTGGAATGGCTGTGGACCTCCTTGAAATAGCGATTGCAGACATGTGAACCCCGAGGAAGCTGGATAGTTGAAGCAGGCACTCCAAATATTCATGCACTGCAAGGATTCACTTTCATTTTGGGACTCATCTTCTGGTTGCTGGCTTTTAGTGCTAACTGATACTACCATGGTGGCAGTAATTCAGCAGAGATTGTATGTATGGTTTGCAGGTTTGCTTCCCAAGCCCCCAGAAACTCAGCAGAACCCACATCATTGTGGCATTTTGTTTCCTCCCCTGAAACATTTGGCTTTCTAAGTTTGAAAATTGAATAGACTGGGGTAGTCAAGTTTGGACCCCATGTACCACAAACAGAGCTAAAGACAGAGCCAATTACTTCCCTCCACTTGTCAAAATATGTCAAATTTGATTGATCACCACAACTTCAAAGAAAATTTGGGGGCAACGTAGAGAGGTGAATCAAATACTGCATGATTGGAATGGCTGTGGTTGTATGAGGTGGAGAGCTGCAGAGTTGGGTTGAAACTGTTCACAGAAATCCACAGGCTTGTGGTTGTCAGGCAACCACGCTGGGCTGAGATTGGCTGAACATCACTGTGCGGTGGATTTTAGGCTCTAGGTGTGAAAATGTAAAAGACTGGTGTAGTACAGTTTGGAACCCATACACCTCAGACATACCAAAAGGTTTTCCAATTACTTCCCTCCACTTCTCAAAATATGTCAAATTTTATTGATCACTACAACTGTAAAAAAAATTCTGAATCAACATAGAGAGGCTCATCACATACTGCATGATTGGAATTGCTGTGGTTGTATGAGGTGGAAAGCTGCAGATTTGGGCTGAAACAGTTCACAGAAATCCACAAGCTTGTGGTTGCCAGACAACCACACTGGGCTGTGATTGGCTGAGCACCATTGTGAGCTGGACTTTAGGCTCTAGGATACAAGTGTGCAGTAGGAGACCTGAGTCACAATGCTGGGCGTTGCCATGAAGACCTCAGTGGAACAGAGGACCTTGTAGGGCAAGATTTAAATAGGATGAATATTCTTGGCCTGGTATGCCACAATATTCTCTCTGAAGGCTTCACTGCTCAGAATTTGTGGATGGAAATGCTTGCCAATCTACACATGGATGTACTTTCAATGGGATATGAAATATTCCAGCTCCTAGCAGATGATCTCTGACATGTCCTATCATTGAGCATACCCTTTTCCCTTGTCATGTCTGTCATTTGGCTGAGTCCTGTTCCCTAAGCTATTCAGTCAAGACTTGCTGGCATCATTCACCTGCAGTATAAGAGCTTTCTGTGAAATTTCTCAGCAGAAATCCTCTGCAAGCACACAGCTTTGGATATGAGAGACAGTGGTGGAAGTTGAATTTCAAGGGCAGATATTTGAAAACAGTGAAACAAGCCCCAAATAAGATCTTTACATGTTTCCCAGATGAATATGTTTGGAAATATTTGGGAAGATGGAGATCAAGTCTGAGAAGAGTGCACACCCATTTCAAGGTACAAAAACCAGGGAAAAACATGGGAAAGCAAGAGAGCTGGTTAATCTGATGTAAAAATCTTTGATGATGAAAGGAAAAGTATATTCTCATGATGATTTAATCAGGCTGTAGAAGTGAAGTTCTCATGTTGGTTGTCCTATGTGTGGCATTCTGCATTGGGCAGTGGATACAGGACAGGAGATCTTCAAATAAATCTGGTGGAACACAAAATACTGAAAAAAAATCAGCCAAAATCCTGTGTATTCCTTAACTTTGAGAACATATATGGATAATGTACGAAGTTTCAAAAGAGAAAATGTCTATTGGGTCATGGTTTCACCAATGAAATGCTCACATCACATAACATTTTGAATTTTGCTTTCACACTTGCTCCTGTACCGGGCCTGAGTAAAGCAGAATGCAGAGTAAGCCTGTTCAATAGATGTGCATTCCATAAGTGGTTTTAAAACCAGTGAAACCCTTTGGACTTAGTGTTTGTATTTTATTGGTTGATTTATTTTTCAAATTGTTTGTTTTACTATTTTTAACTTTGTGAGTCAGGGAAGCCCTCACTCATAGTGATTTAGACCTCTCCAAAAGCTCTGAAAGTATTCATGTAACAACTATTACATGTTATAAGTTTCTCTTATTAAAACGTGAAAGACTAACAGACTCTGCCACTTTTGATCTAAATTCAGTGTTGGGCTAAATTCAGTGTTGGACTTTTTACAAGTCCTTTGAAATGTGTTCTCCTCTTGTCACTGGTCATGCTGGAATTTACTTTCTTGTGAAGACAGGATTTGAGCAAATTGACACCAGTACAGTTTGCCACTACTCTGCACACCTGGTTAACTATTGAGCTCCCTAAATGGTGTGTGTTTTATTTTGATCTCTTCTCACACTTTGCTCATCCACTTAGAACCACAGGGCTCCAGGCCATAGCGTTCCAGGCCTAAACACGAAAATTTCCATTCCATTTTGGGAGTTCATTCGTCTCTCATAATTACATTTTCCACAAATGTGTGCTTAAGGAGAGGCCCTGTCCAAATGTGGAGAGGCCCATTTTCATTCACTCACTTTCAGACTTTCTAAGATTTTCAGTTACTAGAGGTTTGCCCAGACTTGCTGTTGTCAAGGGACAGTGCACTTCACTGGAAGTTGTGCAGTATTACTTCATGTGTCTCCATGGAAATTATACCAATGGGAAACTCTTGCTGTAGTCATCTCCAAGTGTTGCTGCCTAAGAAAATATAATTAACAAAGAATGTGGTTTCAAGCAGAATGAGGAAAGGAGGGATTATCTTTATTTCAGTGCAGGTTGACCTTTCAAAGAAACAGTAATTCCTATCAAATAGGAGGTAAAATCTTTTGTAAAGAGACATGGACATGACACGCTCAGCTTTATGTCACTTTTTTAAAAATGCCAAGGGCACTTGAGAAATTCTTGGCTGCTGAATCGTACCTTTTTTCAAATTTCTCTTAGGTAAGACACTCCAGCTTCTTCAAACCATGGTACTGTTCCTTCCATGTAACAAACCAAAGGAAAAAACAAATTAAATTAAAACAAAACCCATGAAATAACATTTGAGAGCACACAATTGCTCAGCAGGCCCATGTAAACACTATTCAAGAAGCTAGAGGTACAGAAGCCTCAACCTTCAGCCCATGGCCTGAAGTTTTGTCTCTATCATGGCCCCTCAATTCCCTGGCATGTCCACATTAACTCATGAATCTTTACTCATTTCCTTTTCAAATGCACAGGATCCAATATATTTGAACCCTGTTCACCTAGGCAGTAATCATCCAAGGACACACCAGAGGAAGTTCAGCCACCCCCTTGCCTGGGGCCTTGGAGCTTATCACAATAGAAATGGACACCTGAACAAGGGGAGCCAAAACAAAGAGAGGCATATTCCTAAAGCCTGAAGCACAGAAGCTACCTATAGACCAGTAGTGGGATTTCACAAATTATGTAGGAATCTCTGTGCACATGCTTGGCGTGGTCGCTCATGCCTATAATCCCAGCCATCTGGGGGCTGAGGTGGATGGATCCTTGGGAGTTCCACTCCATCTTGGGCTACGAATTTATCTCAAGGCCTCTTTCAACAACTACATAAGATGTTGTTTCCAAAAAGAGGACAACAGAAAACTAGACACACTTGGTCCAGGTCCCTGGGTTCACTACACGAGTTGTGGAGTCTAAATATTCCATGCCATGAGAAAATACCTGGGATTTTTAGGGAAAGGGGCATTTGCATCCCGTTTCTAAGGGTTTCCCTTTCACCATGTTACATTTGAATTCTGTGAAGACCTCCTGGTGATAAGCTATCTAGTATATTGTTGGATTAGGTATTGAGCTAGTACCTCATATTTAGTGTTCAGGGTTATGCTGGAATGGCTGTGGACCTCCTTGAAATAGCGATTGCAGACATGTGAACCCCGAGGAAGCTGGATAGTTGAAGCAGGCACTCCAAATATTCATGCACTGCAAGGATTCACTTTCATTTTGGGACTCATGTTCTGGTTGCTCGCTTTTAGTGCTAACTGATACTACCATGGTGGCAGTAATCCAGCAGAGATTGCATGTATGGTTTGCAGGTTTGCTTCCCAAGCCCCCAGAAACTCAGCAGAACCCACATCATTGTGGCATTTTCTTTCCTCCCCTGAAACATTTGGCTTTCTAAGTTTGAAAATTGAATAGACTGGGGTAGTCAAGTTTGGACCCCATGTACCACAAAGAAAGCTAAAGACAGAGCCAATTACTTCCCTCCACTTGTCAAAATATGTCAAATTTGCTTGATCACCACTAACTTCAAAGAAAATTTGGGGGCAACGTAGAGAGGTGAATCAAATACTGCATGATTGGAATGGCTGTGGTTGTATGAGGTGGAGAGCTGCAGAGTTGGGTTGAAACTGTTCACAGAAATCCACAGCCTTGTGGTTGTCAGGCAACCACGCTGGGCTGAGATTGGCTGAACATCACTGTGAGGTGGATTTTAGGCTCTAGGTGTGAAAATGTAAAAGACTGGTGTAGTACAGTTTGGAACCCATACACCTCAGACATACCAAAAGGTTTTCCAATTACTTCCCTCCACTTCTCAAAATATGTCAAATTTTGTTGATCACTACAACTGTAAAAAAAATTCTGAGGCAACATAGAGAGGCTCATCCCATACTGCATGATTGGAATTGCTGTGGTTGTATGAGGTGGAAAGCTGCAGATTTGGGCTGAAACAGTTCACAGAAATCCACAAGCTTGTGGTTGCCAGACAACCACACTGGGCTGTGATTGGCTGAGCACCATTGTGAGCTGGACTTTAGGCTCTAGGATACAAGTGTGCAGTAGGAGACCTGAGTCACAATGCTGGGCGTTGCCATGGAGACCTCAGTGGAACAGAGGACCTTGTAGGGCAAGATTTAAATAGGATGAATATTCTTGGCCTGGTATGCCACAATATTCTCTCTGAAGGCTTCACTGCTCAGAATTTGTGGATGGAAATGCTTGCCAATCTACACATGGATGTACTTTCAATGGGATATGAAATATTCCAGGGCCTAGCAGATGATCTCTGACATGTCCTATCATTGAGCATACCCTTTTCCCTTGTCATGTCTGTCATTTGGCTGAGTCCTGTTCCCTAAGCTATTCAGTCAAGACTTGCTGGCATCATTCACCTGCAGTATAAGAGCTTTCTGTGAAATTTCTCAGCAGAAATCCTCTGCAAGCACACAGCTTTGGATATGAGAGACAGTGGTGGAAGTTGAATTTCAAGGGCAGATATTTGAAAACAACGAAACAAGCCCCAAATAAGATCTTTACATGTTTCCCAGATGAATATGTTTGGAAATATTTGGGAAGATGGAGATCAAGTCTGAGAAGAGTGCACACCCATTTCAAGGTACAAAAACCAGGGAAAAACATGGGAAAGCAAGAGAGCTGGTTAATCTGATGTAAAAATCTTTGATGATGAAAGGAAAAGTATATTCTCATGATGATTTAATCAGGCTGTAGAAGTGAAGTTCTCATGTTGGTTGTCCTATGTGTGGCATTCTGCATTGGGCAGTGGATGCAGGACAGGAGATCTTCAAATAAATCTGGTGGAACACAAAATACTGAAAAAAAATCAGCCAAAATCCTGTGTATTCCTTAACTTTGAGAACGTATATGGATAATGTACGAAGTTTCAAAAGAGAAAATGTCTATTGGGTCATGGTTTCACCAATGAAATGGTCACATCACATAACATTTTGAATTTTGCTTTCACACTTGCTCCTGTAACGGGCCTGAGTAAAGCAGAATGCAGAGTAAGCCTGTTCAATAGATGTGCATTCCATAAGTGGTTTTAAAACCAGTGAAACCCTTTGGACTTAGTGTTTGTATTTTATTGGTTGATTTATTTTTCAAATTGTTTGTTTTACTCTTTTTAACTTTGTGATTCAGGGAAGCCCTCACTCATAGTGATTTAAACCTCTCCAAAAGCTCTGAAAGTATTCATGTAACAACTATTACATGTTATAAGTTTCTCCTATTAAAACGTGAAAGACTAACAGACTCTGCCACTTTTGATCTAAATTCAGTTTTGGGCTAAATTCAGTGTTGGACTTTTTACAAGTCCTTTGAAATGTGTTCTCCTCTTGTTACTGGTCATGCTGGAATTTACTTTCTTGTGAAGACAGGATTTGAGCAAATTGACACCAGTACAGTTTGCCACTACTCTGCACACCTGTTTAACTATTGAGCTCCCTAAATGGTGTGTGTTTTATTTTGATCTCTTCTCACACTTTGCTCATCCACTTAGAACCACAGGGCTCCAGGCCATAGCGTTCCAGGCCTAAACAAGAAAATTTCCATTCCGTTTTGGGAGTTCATTCGTCTCTCATAATTACTTTTTCCACAAATGTGTGCTTAAGGAGAGGCCCTGTCCAAATGTGGAGAGGCCCATTTTCATTCACTCACTTTCAGACTTTCTAAGATTTTCAGTTACTAGAGGTTTGCCCAGACTTGCCGTTGTCAAGGGACAGTGCACTTCACTTGAAGTTGTGCAGTATTACTTCATGTGTGTCCATGGAAATTATACCAATGGGAAACTCTTGCTGTAGTCATCTCCAAGTGTTGCTGCCTAAGAAAATATAATTAACAAAGAATGTGGTTTCAAGCAGAATGAGGAAAGGAGGGATTATCTTTATTTCAGTGCAGGTTGACCTTTCAAAGAAACAGTAATTCCTATCAAATAGGAGGTAAAATCTTTTGTAAAGAGACATGGACATGACACGCTCAGCTTTATGTCACTTTTTTAAAAATGCCAAGGGCACTTGAGAAATTCTTGGCTGCTGAATCGTACCTTTTTTCAAATTTCTTTAGGTAAGACACTCCAGCTTCTTCAAACCATGGTACTGTTCCTTCCATGTAACAAACCAAAGGAAAAAACAAATTAAATTAAAACAAAACCCATGAAATAACATTTGAGAGCACACAATTGCTCAGCAGGCCCATGTAAACACTATTCAAGAAGCTAGAGGTACAGAAGCCTCAAACTTCAGCCCATGGCCTGACGTTTTGTCTCTATCATGGCCCCTCAATTCCCTGGCATGTCCACATTAACTCATGAATCTTTACTCATTTCCTTTTCAAATGCACAGGATCCAATATATTTGAACCCTGTTCACCTGGGCAATAATCATCCAAGGACACACCAGAGGAAGGGCAGCCACCCCCTTGCCTGGGGCCTTGGAGCTTATCACAATAGAAATGGACACCTGAACAAGGGGAGCCAAAACAAAGAGAGGCATATTCCTAAAGCCTGAATCACAGAAGCTACCTATAGACCAGTAGTGGGATTTCACAAATTATGTAGGAATCTCTGTGCACATGCTTGGCGTGGTCGCTCATGCCTATAATCCCAGCCATCTGGGGGCTGAGGTGGATGGATCCTTGGGAGTTCCACTCCATCTTGGGCTACGAATTTATCTCAAGGCCTCTTTCAACAACTACATAAGATGTTGTTTCCAAAAAGAGGACAACAGAAAACTAGACACACTTGGTCCAGGTCCCTGGGTTCACTACACGAGTTGTGGAGTCTAAATATTCCATGCCATGAGAAAATACCTGGGATTTTTAGGGAAAGGGGCATTTGCATCCCGTTTCTAAGGGTTTCCCTTTCACCATGTTACATTTGAATTCTGGGAAGACCTCCTGGTGATAAGCTATCTAGTATAATGTTGGATTAGGTATTGAGCTAGTACCTCATTTTTAGTGTTCAGGGTTATGCTGGAATGGCTGTGGACCTCCTTGAAATAGCGATTGCAGACATGTGAACCCCGAGGAAGCTGGATAGTTGAAGCAGGCACTCCAAATATTCATGCACTGCAAGGATTCACTTTCATTTTGGGACTCATCTTCTGGTTGCTGGCTTTTAGTGCTAACTGATACTACCATGGTGGCAGTAATTCAGCAGAGATTGCATGTATGGTTTGCAGGTTTGCTTCCCAAGCCCCCAGAAACTCAGCAGAACCCACATCATTGTGGCATTTTCTTTCCTCCCCTGAAACATTTGGCTTTCTAAGTTTGAAAATTGAATAGACTGGGGTAGTCAAGTTTGGACCCCATGTACCACAAACAGAGCTAAAGACAGAGCCAATTACTTCCCTCCACTTGTCAAAATATGTCAAATTTGCTTGATCACCACAACTTCAAAGAAAATTTGGGAGCAACGTAGAGAGGTGAATCAAATACTGCATGATTGGAATGGCTGTGGTTGTATGAGGTGGAGAGCTGCAGAGTTGGGTTGAAACTGTTCACAGAAATCCACAGGCTTGTGGTTGTCAGGCAACCACGCTGTGCTGAGATTGGCTGAACATCACTGTGAGGTGGATTTTAGGCTCTAGGTGTGAAAATGTAAAAGACTGGTGTAGTACAGTTTGAAATCCATACACCTCAGACATACCAAAAGGTTTTCCAATTACTTCCCTCCACTTCTCAAAATATGTCAAATTTTGTTGATCACTACAACTGTAAAAAAAATTCTGAATCAACATAGAGAGGCTCATCACATACTGCATGATTGGAATTGCTGTGGTTGTATGAGGTGGAAAGCTGCAGATTTGGGCTGAAACAGTTCACAGAAATCCACAAGCTTGTGGTTGCCAGACAACCACACTGGGCTGTGATTGGATGAGCACCATTGTGAGCTGGACTTTAGGCTCTAGGATACAAGTGTGCAGTAGGAGACCTGAGTCACAATGCTGGGCGTTGCCATGGAGACCTCAGTGGAACAGAGGACCTTGTAGGGCAAGATTTAAATAGGATGAATATTCTTGGCCTGGTATGCCACAATATTCTCTCTGAAGGCTTCACTGCTCAGAATTTGTGGATGGAAATGCTTGCCAATCTACACATGGATGTACTTTCAATGGGATATGAAATATTCCAGGGCCTAGCAGATGATCTCTGACATGTCCTATCCTTGAGCATACCCTTTTCCCTTGTCATGTCTGTCATTTGGCTGAGTCCTGTTCCCTAAGCTATTCAGTCAAGACTTGCTGGCATCATTCACCTGCAGTATAAGAGCTTTCTGTGAAATTTCTCAGCAGAAATCCTCTGCAAGCACACAGCTTTGGATATGAGAGACAGTGGTGGAAGTTGAATTTCAAGGGCAGATATTTGAAAACAACGAAACAAGCCCCAAATAAGATCTTTACATGTTTCCCAGATGAATATGTTTGGAAATATTTGGGAAGATGGAGATCAAGTCTGAGAAGAGTGCACACCCATTTCAAGGTACAAAAACCAGGGAAAAACATGGGAAAGCAAGAGAGCTGGTTAATCTGAGGTAAAAATCTTTGATGATGAAAGGAAAATTATATTCTCATGAAGATTTAATCAGGCTGTAGAAGTGAAGTTCTCATGTTGTTTGTCCTATGTGTGGAATTCTGCATTGGGCAGTGGATGCAGTACAGGAGATCTTCAAATAAATCTGGTGGAACACAAAATACTGAAAAAAATCAGCCTAAATCCTGTGTATTCCTTCCCTTTGAGAACATATATGGATAATGTACGAAGTTTCAAAAGAGAAAATGTCTATTGGGTCATGGTTTCACCAATGAAATGGTCACATCACATAACATTTTGAATTTTGCTTTCACACTTGCTCCTGTACCGGGCCTGAGTAAAGCACAATGCAGAGTAAGCCTGTTCAATAGATGTGCATTCAATAAGTGGTTTTAAAACCAGTGAAACCCTTTGGACTTAGTGTTTGTATTTTATGGGTTGATTTATTTTTCAAATTGTTTGTTTTACTCTTTTTAACTTTGTGAGTCAGGGAAGCCCTAATCATAGTGATATAGACCTCTCCAAAAGCTCTGAAAGTATTCATGTAACAGTTATTACATGTTATAAGTTTCTCCTATTAAAACGTGAAATACTAACAGACTCTGCCACTTTTGATCTAAATTCAGTGTTGGGCTAAATTCAGTGTTGGACTTTTTACAAGTCCTTTGAAATGTGTTCTCCTCTAGTCACTGGTCGTGCTGGAATTTACTTTCTTGTAAAGACAGGATTTGAGCAAATTGACACAAGTACAGTTTGCCACTACTCTGCACACCTGGTTAAGTATCGAGTTCCCTAAATGGTGTGTGTTTTATTTTGATCTCTGCTCACACTTTGCTCATCCAGTTAGAACCACAGGGCTCCAGGCCATAGCGTTCCAGGCCTAAACAAGAAAATTTCCATTCCGTTTTGGGAGTTCATTCTTCTCTCATAATTACTTTTTCCACAAATGTGTGCTTAAGGAGAGGCCTTGTCCAAATGTGGAGAGGCCCATTTCCATTCACTCACTTTCAGACTTTCTAAGATTTTCAGTTACTAGAGGTTTGCCCAGACTTGCCATTGTCAAGGGACAGTGCACTTCACTTGAAGTTGTGCAGTATTACTTCATGGGTCTCCATGGAAATTCCACCAATGGGAAACTCTTGCTGTAGTCATCTCCAAGTGTTACTGCGTAAGAAAATATAACTAACAAAGTATGTGGTTTCAAGCAGAATGAGGAAAAGGAGGAATTATCTTTATTTCAGTGCAGGTTAACCTTTCAAAGAAACAGTAATTCCTATCAAATAGGAGGTAAAATCTTTTGTAAACAGACATGGACATGATAAGCTCAACTTTATGTCACTTTTTTAAAAATGCCAAGGGCATTTCAGAAATTTTTGGCTGCTGAAATGTCCCTTTTTTCAAATTTCTCTTAGGTAAGACACTCCAGCTTCTTCAAACCATGGTACTGTTCCTTCTATGTAAAAAAACAAAGGAAAAAACATAATAAATTAAAACAAAACCCATGAAATTTCATTTGAGAGCACACAATTGCTCAGCAGGCCCATGTAAACACTATTAAAGAAGCTAGAGATACAGAAGCCTCAGCATTCAGCCCATGGCCTGAAGTTTTGTCTCTATCATGGCCCCTCAATTCCCTGGCATGTCCACATTAACTCATGAATCTTTACTCATTTCCTTTTCAAATGCACAGGATCCAATATATTTGAACCCTGTTCACCTGGGCAGTAATCATCCAAGGACACACCAGAGGAAGGGCAGCCACCCCCTTGCCTGGGGCCTTGGAGCTTATCACAATAGAAATGGACACCTGAACAAGGGGAGCCAAAACAAAGAGAGGCATATTCCTAAAGCCTGAAGCACAGAAGCTACCTATAGACCAGTAGTGGGATTTCACAAATTATGTAGGAATCTCTGTGCACATGCTTGGCCTGGTCGCTCATGCGTATAATCCCAGCCATCTGGGGGCTCCGGTGGATGGATCCTTGGGAGTTCCACTCCATCTTGGGCTACGAATTTATCTCAAGGCCTCTTTCAACAACTACATAAGATGCTGTTTCCAAAAAGAGGACAACAGAAAACTAGACACACTTGGTCCAGGTCTCTGGGTTCACTACACGAGTTGTGGAGTCTAAATATTTCATGCCATGAGAAAATACCTGGGATTTTTAGGGAAAGGGGCATTTGCATCCCGTTTCTAAGGGTTTCCCTTTCACCATGTTACATTTGAATTCTGGGAAGACCTGCTGGTGATAAGCTATCTAGTATTATGTTTTTTTAGGTATTGAGCTAGTACCTCATGTTTAGTGTTCAGGGTTATGCTGGAATGGCTGCGGACCTCCTTGAAATAGCGATTGCAGACATGTTAACCCCGAAGAAGCTGCATAGTTGAAGCAGGCACTCCAAATATTCATGCACTGCAAGGATTCACTTTCATTTTGGGACTCATCTTCTGGTTGCTGGCTTTTAGTGCTAACTGATACTACCATGGTGGCAGTAATCCAGCAGAGATTGCATGTATGGTTTGCAGGTTTGCTTCCCAAGCCACCAGAAACTCAGCAGAACACAAATCCTTGTGGCATTTTCTTTCCTCCCCTGAAACATTTGGCTTTCTAAGTTTGAAAACTGAATAGACTGGGGTAGTCAAGTTGGGATACCATGTATCACAAACAGAGCTAAAGACAGAGCGAATTACTTCCCTCCACTTGTCAAAATATATCAAATTTGCTTGATCACCACAAGTTCAAATAAAATTCGAGGGCAACTTAGAGAGGTGAATCAAATACTGCATGATTGGAATGGCTGTGGTTGTATGAGGTGGAGAGCTGCAGAGTTGGGCTGAAACTGTTCACAGAAATCCACAAGCTTTTGGTTGCCAGGCAACCACACTGGGCTGTGATTTGCTGAGCACCATTGTGAGCTGGACTTTACGCTCTAGGATACAAGTGTGCAGAAGGAGACCTGAGTCACATTGCTGGGCGTTGCCATGGAGACCTCAGTGGCACAGAGGACCTTGTAGGGCAAAATTTAAAAAGGATGAATATTCTTGGCCTGGTATGCCACAATATACTCTCTGAAGCCTTCACTGCTCAGAATTTGTGGATGGAAATGCTTGCCAATCTACACATGGATGTACTTTCAATGGGATATGAAATATGCCAGGGAATGGCACATGATCTCTGACATGACCTATCCTTGAACATACACTTTTCCCTTGTCATGTCTGTCATTTGGCTGAGTCCTGTTCCCTAAGCTATTCAGTCAAGACTTGCTGGCATCATTCACCTGCAGTATAAGAGCTTTCTGTGAAATTTCTCAGCAGAAATCCTCTGCAAGCACATAGCTTTGGATATGAGAGACAGTGGTGGAAGTTGAATTTCAAGGGCAGATATTGGAAAACAATGAAACAAGCCCCGAATAAGATCTTTACATGTATCCCAGATGAATATGTTTGGAAATATTGGGGAAGATGGAGATCAAGACTGAGAAGTGTGCACAGCCATTTCAAGGTACAAAAACCAGGGAAAAACATGGGAAAGCAAGAGAGCTGGTTAATCTGATGTAAAAATCTTGATGATGAAAGAAAAAGTATATTCTCATGATGATTTAATCAAGCTGTAGAAGTGAAGTTCTCATGTTGGTTGCCCTAGATGTGGCCTTCTGCATTGGGCAGTGGATGCAGGACAGGAGATCTTCAAATAAATCTGATGGAACACAAAATACTGAAAAAAATCAGCCTAAATCCTGTGTATTTCTTCCCTTTGAGAAAATATATGGATAATGTACGAAGTTTCAAAAGAGAAAATGTGTATTGGCTCATGGTTTCACCAATGAAATGGTCACTTCACATAACATTTTGAATTTTCCTTTCACACTTCCTCATGTACCTGCCCTGAGTAAAGCAGAATGTACCGTAAGCCTGTTCAATAAATGTGCATTCCATAAGTGGTTTTAAAACCAGTGAAACCCTTTGGACTTAGTGTTTGTATTTTATTGGTTAATTTATTTTTTCAAATTGTTTGTTTTACTCTTTTTAACTGTGAGTCAGGGAAGCCCTCATTCATAGTGATGTAGACCTCTCCAAAAGCTCTGAAGGTATTCATGTAACAGCCATTATATGTTATAAGTTTCTCCTATTAAAAGGTGAAAGACTAACAGACTCTGCCACTTTTCATCTAAATTCAGTGTTGGGCTAAATTCAGTGATGGACTTTTTACAAGTCCTTTAAAATGTGTCCTCCTCTAGCCACAGGTCGTGCTGGAATTTACTTTCTTGTGAAGACAGGATTTGAGCAAATTGACACAAGTACAGTTTGCACTCTGCACACTGGTTAAGTATCGAGTTCCCTAAATGGTGTGTGTTTTATTTTGATCTCTGCTCACACTTTGCTCATCCAGTTAGAACCACAGGGCTCCAGGCCATAGCGTTCCAGGCCTAAACAAGAAAATTTCCATTCCGTTTTGGGAGTTCATTCGTCTCTCATAATTACTTTTTCCACAAATGTGTGCATAAGGAGAGGCCCTGTCCAAATGTGGAGAGGCCCATTTTCATTCACTCACTTTCAGACTTTCTAAGATTTTCAGTTACTAGTGGTTTACTCTGACTTGCCATTGTCAAGGGACAGTGCACTTCACTTGAAGTTGTGCAGTATTACTTCATGTGTCTCCATGGAAATTCCACCAATGGGAAACTCTTGCTGTAGTCATCTCCAAGTGTTGCTGCCTAAGAACATATAACTAACAAAGGATGTGGTTTCAAGCAGAATGAGGAAAGGAGGGATTATCTTTATTTCAGTGCAGGTTGACCTTTCAAAGAAACAGTAATTCCTATCAAATAGGAGGTAAAATCTTTTGTAAAGAGACATGGACGTGACACGCTCAACATTATGTCACTTTTTAAAAAATGCCAAGGGCACTTAAGAAATTCTTGGCTGCTGAATCGTACCTTTTTTCAAATTTCTCTTAGGTAAGACACTCCAGCTTCTTCAAACCATGGTACTGTACCTTCCATGTAACAAACCAAAGGAAAAAAAAGATAAATTAAAACAAAACCCATGAAATAAAATTTGAGGGCACACAATTGCTCAGCAGGCCCATGTAAACATTATTCAAGAAGCTAGAGTTACAGAAGCCTCAACCTTCAGCCCATGGCCTGAAGTTTTATCTCTATCATGGCTCTTCAATTCCCTGGCATGTCCACATTAACTCATGAATCTTTACTCACTTCCTTTTCAAATGCACAGGATCCAATATATTTGAACCCTGTTCACCTGGGCAGTAATCATCCAAGGACACACCAGAGGAAGGGCAGCCACCCCCTTGCCTGGGGCCTTGGAGCTTATCACAATAGAAATGCACACCTGAACAAGGGAGCCAAAACAAAGAGAGGCATATTCCTAAAGCCTGAAGCACAGAAGCTACCTATAGACCAGTAGTGGGATTTCACAAATTATGTAAGAATCTCTGTGTACATGCTTGGCATGGTCGTTCATGCCTATAATCCCAGCCATCTGGGGGCTGAGGTGGATGGATCCTTGGGAGGTCCACTCCATCTTGGGCTATGAATTTATCTCAACGCCTCTTTCAACAACTACATAAGATGTTGTTTCCAAAAAGAGGACAACAGAAAACTAGACACACTTGGTTCAGGTCCCTGGGTTCACTACACGAGTTGTGGAGTCTAAATATTCCATGTCATGAGAAAATACCTGGGATTTTTAGGGAAAGGGGCATTTGCATCCTGTTTCGAAATGTTTCCCTTTCACCATGTTACATTTGAATTCTGGGAAGACCTGCTGATGAAAAGCTATCTTGTATTATGTTGGTTTAGGTATTGAGCTAGTACCTCATATTTAGTGTTCAGGGTTATGCTGGAATGGCTGCGGACCTCCTTGAAATAGCGATTGCAGACATGTGAACCCCGAGGAAGCTGGAAAGTTGAAGCAGGCACTCCAAATATTCATGAACTGCAAGGATTCACTTTCATTTTGGGACTCATCTTCTGGTTGCTTTCTTTTAGTGCTAACTTATACTACCATGGTGGCAGTAATCCAGCAGAGATTGCATGTATGGTGTGCAGGTTTGCTTTCCAAGCCACCAGAAACTCAGCAGAACCCACATCATTGTGGCATTTTCTTTCCTCCCCTGAAACATTTGGCTTTCTAAGTTTGAAAATTGAATAGACTGGGGTAGTCAAGTTTGGACACCATGTACCACAAACAGAGCTAAAGACAGAGCCAATTACTTCCCTCCACTTGTCAAAATATGTCAAATTTGCTTGATCACCACAACTTCAAAGAAAATTCGGGGGCAACTTAGAGAGGTGAATCAAATACTGCATGATTGGAAGGGCTGTGGTTGTATCAGGTGGAGAGCTGCAGAGTTGGGCTGAAACAGTTCACAGAAATCCACAGGCTTGTGGTTGTCCGGAACCACGCTGTGCTGAGCTTGGCTGAACATCACTGTGAGGTGGATTTTAGGCTCTAGGTGTGAAAATTTAAAAGACTGGTGTAGTCAAGTTTGGAACGCATAGACCTCAGACTTACCAAAAGGTTTTCCAATTACTTCCCTCCACTTCTCAAAATATGTCAAATTTTGTTGATCACTACAACTGTAAAAAAAATTCTGAGGCAACATAGAGAGGCTAATCAAATACTGCATGATTGGAATTGCTGTGGTTGTATGAGGTGGAAAGCTGCAGATTTGGGATGAAACAGTTCACATAAATCCACAAGCTTGTGGTTGCCAGACAACCACACTGGGCTGTGATTGGCTGAGCACCATTGTGAGCTGGACTTTAGGCTCTAGGATACAAGTGTGCAGTAGGAGACCTGAGTCACAATGCTGGGCGTTTCCATGGAGACCTCAGTGTCACAGAGGACCTTGTAGGGCAAGATTTAAATAGGATGAATATTCTTGGCCTGGTATGCCACAATATTCTCTCTGAAGGCGTCACTGCTCAGAATTTGTGGATGGAAATGCTTGCCAATCTACACATGGATGTACTTTCAATGGGATATGAAATATTCCAGGGCCTGGCAGATGATCTCTGACATGTCCTATCATTGAGCATACCCTTTTCCCTTGTCATGTCTGTCATTTGGCTGAGTCCTGTTCCCTATGCTATTCAGTCAAGACTTGCTGGCATCATTCACCTGCAGTATAAGAACTTTCTGTGAAATTTCTCAGCAGAAATCCTCTGCAAGCACATAGCTTTGGATATGAGAGACAGTGGTGGAAGTTGAATTTCAAGGGCAGATATTTGAAAACAATGAAACAAGCCCCAAATAAGATCTTTACATGTTTCCCAGATGAATATGTTTGGAAATATTGGGGAAGATGGAGATCAAGACTGAGAAGACTGCACACCCATTTCAAGGTACAAAAACCAGGGAAAAACATGGGAAAGCAAGAGAGCTGGTTAATCTGATGTAAAAATCTTTGATGATGAAAGGAAAAGTATATTCTCATGATGATTTAATCAGGCTGTAGAAGTGAAGTTCTCATGTTGGTTGTCCTATGTGTGGCCTTCTGCATTGGGCAGTGGATGCAGGACAGGAGATCTTCAAATAAATCTGGTGGAACACAAAATACTGAAAAAAATCAGCCTAAATCCTGTGTATTCCTTCCCTTTGAGAACATATATGGAGAATGTACAAAGTTTCAAAAGAGAAAATGTCTATTGGGTCATGGTTTCACCAATGAAATGATCACTTCACATAACATTTTGAATTTTGCTTTCACACTTGCTCCTGTACCGGGCCTGAGTAAAGCAGAATGCAGAGTAAGCCTGTTCAATAGATGTGCATTCCATAAGTGGTTTTAAAACCAGTGAAACCCTTTGGATTTAGTGTTTGTATTTTATTGGTGGATTTATTTTTCAAATTGTTTGTTTTACTCTTTTTAACTGTGAGTCAGGGAATCCCTCACTCATAGTGATTTAGACCTCTCCAAAATCTCTGAAAGTATTCATGTAACAGCTATTACATGTTATAAGTTTCTCCTATTAAAACCTGAAAGACTAACAGACTCTGCCACTTTTCATCTAAATCAGTGTTGGGCTAAATTCAGTGATGGACTTTTAACAAGTCCTTTGAAATGTGTCCTCCTCTAGCCACTGGTCGTGCTTTAATTTACTTTCTTGTGAAGACAGGATTTGAGCAAATTGACACAAGTACAGTTTGCCACTACTCTGCACACCTGGTTAAGTATCGAGCTCCCTAAATCGTGTGTGTTTTATTTTGATCTCTTCTCACTCTTTGCTCATCCACTTAGAACCACAGGCCTCCAGGCCATAGCGTTCCAGGCCTAAACAAGAAACTTTCCATTCCGTTTTGGGAGTTCATTCGTCTATCATAATTACTTTTTCCACAAATGTGTGCTTAAGGAGAGGCCCTGTCCAAATGTGGAGAGGCCCATTTTCATTCACTCACTTTCAGACTTTCTAAGATTTTCAGTTATTAGAGGTTTTCCCAGACTTGCCATTGTCTAGGGACAGTGCACTTCACTTGAAGTTGTGCAGTATTACTTCATGTGTCTCCATGGAAATTCCACCAATGGGAAACTCTTGCTGTAGTCATCTCCAAGTGTTGCTGCGTAAGAAAATATAACTAACAAAGAATGTGGTTTCAAGCAGAATGAGGAAAGGATGGATTATCTTTATTTCACTGCAGGTTGACCTTTCAAAGAAACAGTAATTCCTATCAAATAGGAGGTAAAATCTTTTGTAAAGGGACATGGACATGACAGGCTCAGCTTTATGTCACTTTTTTAAAAATGCCAAGGGCACTTGAGATATTCTTGGCTGCTGAATCGTACCTTTTTTCAAATTTCTCTTAGGTAAGACACTCCAGCTTCTTCAAACCATGGTACTGTTCGTTCCATGTAACAAACCAAAGGAAAAAACAAAATAAATTAAAACAAAACCCATGAAATAACATTTGAGAGCACACAATTGCTCAGCAGGCCCATGTAAACACTATTCAAGAAGCTAGAGGTACAGAAGCCTCAACCTTCAGCCCATGGCCTGATGTTTTGTCTCTATCATGGCCACTCAATTCCCTGGCATGTCCACATTAACTCATGAATCTTTACTCACTTCCTTTTCAAATGCACAGGATCCAATATATTTGAACCCTGTTCACCTGGGCAGTAATAATCCAAGGACACACCAGAGGAAGGGCAGACACCCCCTTGCCTGGGGCCTTGGAGCTTATCACAATAGAAATGGACACCTGCACAAGGGGAGCCAAAACAAAGAGAGGCATATTCCTAAAGCCTGAAGCACAGAAGCTACCTATAGACCAGTAGTGGGATTTCACAAATTATGTAAGAATCTCTGTGCACATGCTTGGCATGGTCGCTCATGCCTATAATCCCAGCCATCTGGTGGCTGAGGTGGATGGATCCTTGGGAGTTCCACTCCATCTTGGGCTAGGAATTTATCTCAAGCCCTCTTTCAACAACTACATAAGATGCTGTTTCCAAAAAGAGGACAACAGAAAACTAGACACACTTGGTCCAGGTCCCTGGGTTCACTACATGAGTTGTGGAGTCTAAATATTCCATGCCATTAGAAAATACCTGGGATTTTTAGGGAAAGGGGCGTTTGCATCCCGTTTCTAAGGGTTTCCCTTTCACCATGTTACATTTGAATTCTGGGAAGACCTGCTGGTGATAAGCTATCTAGTATTATGTTGGTTTAGGTATTGAGCTAGTACGTCATGTTTAGTGTTCAGGGTTATGCTGGAATGGCTGTGGACCTCCATGAAATAGCATTTGCAGACATGTTAACCCCGAAGAAGCTGCATAGTTGAAGCAGGCACTCCAAATATTCATGCACTGCAAGGATTCACTTTCATTTTGGGACTCATCTTCTGGTTGCTGGCTTTTAGTGCTAACTGATACTACCATGGTGGCACTAATCCAGCAGAGATTGCATGTATGGTTTGAAGGTTTGCTTCCCAAGCCACTAAAACCTCAGCAGAACCCACATCATTGTGGCATTTTCTTTCCTCCCCTGAAACATTTGGCTTTCTAAGTTTGAAAATTGAATAGACAGGGGTAGTCAAGTTTGGACACCATGTACCACAAACAGAGCTAAAGACAGAGCGAATTACTTCCCTCCACTTGTCAAAATATATCAAATTTGCTTGATCACCACAACTTCAAATAAAATTCGGGGGCAAATTACAGAGGTGAATCAAATACTGCATGATTGGAATGGCTGTGGTTGTATGAGGTGGAGAGCTGCAGAGTTGGGCTGAATCTGCTCACAGAAATCCACAAGCTTTTGGTTGCCAGGCAACCACACTGGGCTGTGATTCGCTGAGCACCATTGTGAGCTGGGCTTTAGGCTCTAGGATACAAGTGTGCAGTAGGAGACCTGAGTCACAATGCTGGGCGTTGCCATGGAGACCTCAGTGGCACAGAGGACCTTGTAGGGCAAGATTTAAATAGGATGAATATTCATGGCCTGGTATGCCACAATATACTCTCTGAAGGCTTCACTGCTCAGAATTTGTGGATGGAAATGCTTGCCAATCTACACATGGATGTACTTTTAATGGGATATGAAATATTCCAGGGCCTGGCAGATGATCTCTGCCATGTCCTATCCTTGAGCATACACTTTTCCCTTGTCATGTGTGTCATTTGGCTGAGTCCTGTTCCCTAAGCTATTAAGTCAAGACTTGCTGGCATCATTCACCAGCAGTATAACAGCTTTCTGTGAAATTTCTCAGCAGTAATCCTCTTCAAGCACACAGCTTTGGATATGAGAGACAGTGGCGGAAGTTGAATTTCAAGGGCAGATATTTGAAAACAATGAAACAAGCCCCAAATAAGATCTTTACATGTTTCCCAGATGAATATGTTTGGAAATATTGGGGAGGATGGAGATCAAGACTGAGAAGAGTGCACACCCATTTCAAGGTACAAAAACTAGGGAAAAATATGGGAAAGCAAGAGAGCTGGTTAATCTGATGTAAAAATCTTTGATGATGAAAGGAAAAGTATATTCTCATGATGATTTAATCAGGCTGTAGAAGTGAAGTTCTCATGTTGGTTGTCCTATGTGTGGCATTCTGCATTGGGCAGTGGATGCAGGACAGGAGATCTTCAAATAAATCTGGTGGAACACAAAATACTGAAAAAAAATCAGCCGAAATCCAGTGTATTCCTTCCCTTTGAGAACATATATGGATAATGTACGAAGTTTCAAAACAGAAAATGTCTATTGGGTCATGGTTTCACCAATGAAATGGTCACATCACATAATATTTTGAATTTTGCTTTCACACTTGCTCATGTACCGGGCCTGAGTAAAGCAGAATGCAGATTAAGCCTGTTCAATAGATGTGCATTCCATAAGTGGTTTTAAAACCAGTGAAACCCTTTTTACTTAGTGTTTGTATTTTATTGGTTGAAATATATTTTCAAATTGTTTGTTTTACTCTTTTTAACTGTGAGTCAGGGAATCCCTCACTCATGGTGATTTAGACCTCTCCAAAAGCTCTGAAGGTATTCATGTAACAGCCATTACATGTTATAAGTTTCTCCTATTAAAATTTGAAAGACTAACAGACTCTGCCACTTTTCATCTAAATTCAGTGTTGGGCTAATTTCAGTGTTGGACTTTTTACAAGTCCTTTGAAATGTGTTCTCCTCTAGTCACTGGTCGTGCTGGAATTTACTTTCTTGTAAAGACAGGATTTGAGCAAATTGACACAAGTACAGTTTGCCACTACTCTGCACACCTGGTTAAGTATCGAGCTCCCTAAATGGTGTGTGTTTTATTTTGATCTCTGCTCACACTTTGCTCATCCACTTAGAACCACAGGGCTCCAGGCCATAGCGTTCCAGGCCTAAACAAGAAAATTTCCATTCCGTTTTGGGAGTTCATTCGTCTCTCATAATTACTTTTTCCACAAATGTGTGCTTAAGGAGAGGCCCTGTCCAAATGTGGAGAGGCCCATTTTCATTCACTCACTTTCAGACTTTCTAAGATTTTCAGTTACTAGAGGTTTGCCCAGACTTGCCATTGTCAAGGGACAGTGCACTTCACTTGAAGTTGTGCAGTATTACTTCATGTGTCTCAATGGAAATTCCACCAATGGGAAACTCTTGCTGTAGTCATCTGCAAGTGTTGATGCATAAGAAAATATAACTAACAAAGGATGTGGTTTCAAGCAGAATGAGGAAAGGAGGGATTATGTTTATTTCAGTGCAGGTTGACCTTTCAAAGAAACAGTAATTCCTATCAAATAGGAGGTAAAATCTTTTGTAAAGAGACATGGAAATGACACGCTCATCTTTATGTCACATTTTTAAAATGCCAAAGCATTTGAGAAATTCTTGGCTGCTGAATCGTACCTTTTTTCAAATTTCTCTTAGGTAAGACACTCCAGCTTCTTCAAACCATGGTACTGTTCCTTCCATGTAAAAAACCAAAGGAAAAAACAAAATAAATTAAAACAAAACCCAGGAAATGACATTTGAGAGCACACAATTGTTCAGCAGGCCCATGTAAACACTATTCAAGAAGCTAGAGGTACAGAAGCCTCAGCCTTCAGCCCATGGCCTGAAGTTTTGTCTCTATCATGGCCCCTCAATTCCCTGGCATGTCCACATTAACTCATGAATCTTTACTCATTTCCTTTTCAAATGCACAGGATCCAATATATTTGAACCCTGTTCACCTGGGCCGTAATCATCCAAGGACACACAAGAGGAAGGGCAGCCACCCCGTTGCCTGGGGCCTTGGAGCTTATCACAATCGAAATGGACACCTGAACAAGGGGAGCCAAAACAAAGAGAGGCATATTCCTAAAGCCTGAAGCACAGAAGCTACCTATAGACCAGTAGTGGGATTTCACAAATTATGTAAGAATCTCTGTGCACATGCTTGGCATGGTCGCTCATGCATATAATCCCAGCCATCTGGGGGCTGAGGTGGATGGATCCTTGGGAGTTCCACTCCATGTTGGGCTACGAATTTATCTCAAGGCCTCTTTCAACAACTACATAAGATGCTGTTTCCAAAAAGAGGACAACAGAAAACTAGACACACTTGGTCCAGGTCCCTGGGTTCACTACACGAGTTGTGGAGTCTAAATAATCCATGCCAGGAGAAAATACCTGGGATTTTTAGGGAAAGGGGCATTTGCATCCCATTTCTAAGGGTTTCCCTTTCACCATGTTACATTTGAATTCTGGGAAGACCTGCTGGTGATAAGCTATCTAGTATTATGTTGGATTAGGTATTGAGCTAGTACCTCATGTTTAGTGTTCAGGGTTATGCTGGAATGGCTGCGGACCTCCTTGAAATAGCGATTGCAGACATGTGAACCCCGAGGAAGCTGGATAGTTGAAGCAGGCACTCCAAATATTCATGCACTGCAAGGATTCACTTTCATTTTGGGACTCATCTTCTGGTTGCTGGCTTTTAGTGCTAACTGATACTACCATGGTGGCAGTAATCCAGCAGAGATTGCATGTATGGTTTGCAGGTTTGCTTCTCAAGCCACCAGAAACTCAGCAGAACCCACATCATTGTGGCATTTTCTTTCCTCCCCTGAAACATTTGGCTTTCTAAGTTTGAAAATTGAATAGACTGGGGTAGTCAAGTTTGGACACCATGTATCACAAACAGAGCTAAAGACAGAGCGAATTACTTCCCTCCACTTGTCAAAATATATCAAATTTGCTTGATCACCACAAGTTCAAAGAAAATTCAGGGGCAACTTAGAGAGGTGAATCAAATACTGCATGATTGGAATGGCTGTGGTTGTATGAGGTGGAGAGCTGCAGAGTTGGGCTGAAACTGTTCACCGAAATCCACAAGCTTTTGGTTGCCAGGCAACCACACTGGGCTGTGATTTGCTGAGCACCATTGTGAGCTGGACTTTACGCTCCAGGATACAAGTGTGCAGAAGGAGACCTGAGTCACAATGCTGGGCGTTGCCATGGAGACCTCAGTGGCACAGAGGTCCTTGAAGTGCAAGATTTAAATAGGATGAATATTCTTGGCCTCGTATGCCACAATATACTCTCTGAAGGCTTCACTGGTCAGAATTTGTGGATGGAAATGCTTGCCAATCTACACATGGATGTACTTTCAATGGGATATGAAATATGCCAGGGCCTGGCAGATGATCTCTGCCATGTCCTATCCTTGAGCATAAACTTTTCCCTTGTCATGTATGTCATTTGGCTGAGTCCTGTTCCCTAAGCTATTCAGTCAAGACTTGCTGGCATCATTCACCTGCAGTATAAGAGCTTTCTTTGAAATTTCTCAGCAGAAATCCTCTGCAAGCACATAGCTTTGGATATGAGAGACAGTGGTGGAAGTTGAATTTCAAGGACAGATATTTGAAAACAATGAAACAATCCACGAATAAGATCTTTACATGTTTCCCAGATGAATATGTTTGGAAATATTGGGGAAGATGGAGATCAAGACTGAGAAGAGTGCACACACATTTCAAGGTACAAAAACCAGGGAAAAACATGGGAAAGCATGAGAGCTGGCTAATCTGATGTAAAAATCCTGACGATGAAAGGAAATGTATATTCTCATGATGATTTAATCAGGCTGTAGAAGTGAAGTTCTCATGTTGGTTGTCCTATGTGTGGCCTTCTGCATTGGGCAGTGGATGCAGGACAGGAGATCTTCAAATAAATCTGGTGGAACACAAAATACTGAAAAAAATCAGCCTAAATCTTTGGAATCCTTCCCTTTGAGAAAATATATGTATAATGTACGAAGTTTCAAAAGAGAAAATGTCTATTGGGTCATGGTTTCAACAATGAAATGGTCACATCACATAACATTTTGAATTTTGCTTTCACACTTGCTCATGTACCGGGCCTGAGTAAAGCAGAATGCAGAGTAAGCCTGTTCAATAGATGTGCATTCCATAAGTGGTTTTAAAACCAGTGAAACCTTTGGACTTAGTATTTGTATTTTATTGGTTGATTTATTTTTCAAATTGTTTGTTTTACTCTTTTTAAATTTGTGAGTTAGGGAAGCCCTCACTCATAGTGATGTAGACCTCTCCAAAAGCTCTGAAGGTATTCATGTAACAGCCATTACATGTTATAAGTTTCTCCTATTAAATCTTGAAAGACTAACAGACTCTGCCACTTTTCATCTAAATTCAGTATTGGGCTAAATTCAGTATTGGAGTTTTTACAAGTCCTTTGTAATGTGTCCTCCTCTAGTCACTGGTCATGCTGGAATTTACATTCTTGTGAAGACAGGATTTGAGCAAATTGACACAAGTACAGTTTACCACTATTCTGGACACCTGGTGAAGTATCGAGTTCCCTAAATGGTGTGTGTTTTATTTTGATCTCTGCTCACACTTTGCACAACCAGTAAGAAGCACAGGGCTCCAGGCCATAGCGTTCCAGGCCTAAACAAGAAAATTTCCATTCCGTTTTGGGAGCTCATTCGTCTCTCATAATTACTTTTTCCACAAATGTGTGCTTAAGGAGAGGCCTTGTCCAAATGTGGAGAGGCCCATTTTCATTCACTCACTTTCAGACTTTCTAAGATTTTCAGTTACTAGAGGTTTGCCCAGACTTGCCATTGTCAAGGGACAGTGCACTTCACTTGAAGTTGTGCAGTATTACTTCATGGGTCTCCATGGAAAATCCACCAATGGGAATCTCTTGCTGTAGTCATCTCCAAGTGTTGCTGCCTAAGAAAATTTAACTAACAAAGGATGTGGTTTCAAGCAGAATGAGGAAAGGAGAGATTATCTTTATTTCAGTGCAGGTTGATCTTTCAAAGAAACAGTAATTCCTATCAAATAGCAGGTAAAATCTTTTGTAAAGAGACATGGTCATGACAAGCTCAGCTTTATGTCACATTTTTAAAACACCAAGGGCATTTGAGAAATTCTTGGCTGCTGAATTGTCCCTTTTTTCAAATTTCTGTTAGGTAAGACACACCAGCTTCTTCAAACCATGGTACTGTTCCTTCCATGTAAAAAACCAAAGGAAAAAAATATAAATTAAAGCAAAACCCATGAAATGACATTTGAGAGCACACAATTGCTCAGCAGGCCCATGTAAACACTATTCAAGACGCTAGAGTTACAGAATCCTCAGCCTTCAGCCCATGGCCTGAAGTTTTGTCTCTATCATGGCCCCTCAATTCCCTGGCATGTCCACATTAACTCATGAATTTTTACTCATTTCCTTTTCAAATGCACAGGATCCAATATATTTGAACCATGTTCACCTGGGCAGTAGTCATACAAGGATACACCAGAGGAAGGGCAGCCACCCCCTTGCCTGGGGCCTTGGAGCTTATCACAATAGAAATGGACACCTGAACAAGGGGAGCCAAAACAAAGAGAGGCATATTCCTAAAGCCTGAACACAGAAGCTACCTATAGACCAGTAGTGGGATTTCACAAATTATGTAAGAATCTCTGTGCACATGCTTGGCATGGTCGCTCATGCCTATAATCCCAGCCATCTGGGGGCTGCGGTGGATGGATCCTTGGGAGTTCCACTCCATCTTGGTCTACGGATTTATCTCAAGGCCTCTTTCAACAACTACATAAGACGCTGTTTCCAAAAAGAGGACAACAGAAAACTAGACACAATTGGTCCAGGTCCCTCGGTTCACTACATGAGTTGTGGAGTCTAAATATTCCATCCCATGAGAAAATACCTGGGATTTTTAGGGAAAGGGGCATTTGCATCCCGTTTCTAAGGGTTTCCCGTTCACCATGTTACATTTGAATTCTGGGAAGACCTGCTGGTGATAAGATATCTAGTATTATGTTGGTTTAGATATTGAGCTAGTACCTCATGTTTAGGGTTCAGGGTTATGCTGGAATGGCTGCAGACCTCATTGAAATAGCGATTGCAGACATGTGAAACCTGCGGAAGCTGCATAGTTGAAGCAGGCACTCGAAATATTCATGCACTGCAAGGATTCACTTTCATTTTGGGACTCATCTTCTGGTTGCTGGCTTTTAGTGCTAACTGATACTACCATGGTGGCAGTAATCCAGCAGAGATTGCATGTATGGTTTGCAGGTTTGCTTCCCAAGCCACCAGAAACTCAGCAGAACCCACATCATTGTGGCATTTTGTTTCCTCCCCTGAAACATTTGGCATTCTAAGTTTGAAAATTGAATAGACTGGGGTTGTCAAGTTTGGACACCATGTACCACAAACAGAGCTAAAGAAAAAGCGATTTATTTCACTCCACTTGTCAAAATATGTCAAATTTGCTTGATCACCACAACTTCAAATACAATTCGGGGGCAACTTAGAGAGGTGAATCAAATACTGCATGATTGGAATGGCTGTGGTTGTATGAGGTGGAGAGCTGCAGAGTTGGGCTGAAACAGTTCACAGAAATCCACAGGCTTGTGGTTGTCAGGCAACCACGCTGGGCTGAGATTTGCTGAACATCACTGTGAGGTGGATTTTAGGCTCTAGGTGTGAAAATGTAAAAGACTGCTGTACTACAGTTTGGAACCCATAGACCTCAGACATACCAAAAGCTTTTCCAATTACTTCCCTCCACTTCTCAAAATATGTCAAATTTTGTTGATCACTACGACTGTAAAAAAAATTCTGAGGCATCATATAGAGGCTAATCAAATACTGCATGATTTTAATTGCTGTGGTCGAATGAGGTGGAAACCTGCAGATTTGGGCTGAAACAATTCACAGAAATCCACAAGCTTGTGGTTGCCAGACAACCACACTGGGCTGTGATTGGCTGAGCACCATTGTGAGCTGGACTTTAGGCTCTAGGATACAAGTGTGCAGTAGGAGACCTGAGTCACAATGTTGGGCGTTGCCATGGAGACCTCAGTGGCACAGAGGACCTTGTAGGGCAAGATTTAAATAGGATGAATATTCTTGGCCTGGTATGCCACAATATTCTCTCTTAAGGCTTCACTGCTTAGAATTTGTGGATGGAAATGCTTGCCTATCTACACATGGATGTACTTTCAATGGGATATGAAATATTCCAGGGCCTGGCAGATGATCTCTGCCATGTCCTATCCTTGAGCATACACTTTTCCCTTGTCATGTCTGTCATTTGGCTGAGTCCTGTTCCCTAAGCTATTCAGTCAAGACTTGCTGGCATCATTCACCTGCAGTATAAGAGCTTTCTGTGAAATTTCTCAGCAGAAATCCTCTGCAAGCACATAGCTTTGGATATGAGAGACAGTGGTGGAAGTTGAATTTCAAGGGCAGATATTTGAAAACAATGAAACAAGCCCCAAATAAGATCTTTACATGTTTCCCAGATGAATATGTTTGGAAATATTGGGGAAGATGGAGATCAAGACTGAGAAGAGTGCACACCCATTTCAAGGTACAAAAACCAGGGAAAAACATGGGAAAGCAAGAGAGCTGGTTAATCTGATGTAAAAATCTTTGATGATGAAAGGAAAAGTATATTCTCATGATGATTTAATCAGGCTGTAGAAGTGAAGTTCTCATGTTGGTTGTCCTATGTGTGGCATTCTGCATTGGGCAGTGGATGCAGGACAGGAGATCTTCAAATAAATCTGGTGGAACACAAAATACTGAAAAAAAATCAGCCTAAATCCTGTGTATTCCTTCCCTTTGAGAACATATATGGATAATGTATGAAGTTTCAAAAGAGAAAATGTCTATTGGGTCATGGTTTCACCAATGAAATGGTCATATCACATAACATTTTGAATTTTGCTTTCACACTTGCTCCTGTACCGGGCCTGAGTAAAGGAGAATGAAGAGTAAGCCTGTTCAATAGATGTGCATTCCATAAGTGGTTTTAAAACCAGTGAAACCCTTTCGACTTAGTGTTTGTATTTTATTGGTGGATTTATTTTTCAAATTGTTTGTTTTACTCTTTTTAACTGTGAGTCAGGGAAGCCCTCACTCATAGGGATTTAGACCTCTCCAAAAGCTCTGAAAGTATTCATGTAACAGCTGTTCCATGTTATAAGTTTCTCCTATTAAATCGTGAAAGACTAACAGACTCTGCCACTTTTGATCTAAATTCAGTGTTGGGCTAAATTCAGTGATGGACTTTTTACAAGTCCTTTGAAATGTGTCCTCCTCTAGCCACTGGTCGTGCTGGAATTTACTTTCTTGTGAAGACAGGATTTGAGCAAATTGACACCAGTACAGTTTGCCACTACTCTCCACACCTGGTTAAGTATCGAGTTCCCTAAATGGTGTGTGTTTTATTTTGATCTCTGCTCACACTTTGCTCATCCAGTTAGAACCACAGGGCTGCAGGACATAGCGTTCCAGGCCTAAACAAGAAAATTTCCATTCCGTTTTCGGAGTTCATTCGTCTCTCATAATTACTTTTTCCACAAATGTGTGCTTAAGGAGAGGCCCTGTCCAAATGTGGAGAGCCCCATTTTCATTCACTCACTTTCAGACTTTCTAAGATTTTCAGTTACTAGAGGTTTGCCCAGACTTGCCATTGTCAAGGGACAGTGCACTTCACTTGAAGTTGTGCAGTATTACTTCATGTGTCTCCATGGAAATTCCACCAATGGGAAACTCTTGCTGTAGTCAACTCCAAGTGTTGCTGCATAAGAAAATATAACTAACAAAGAATGGTTTCAAGCAGAATGAGGAAAGGAGGGATTATCTTTATTTCAGTGCAGGTTGACCTTTCAAAGAAACAGTAATTCCTATCAAATAGGAGGTAAAATTTTTGTAAAGAGATATGGACATGACAAGCTCAGCTTTATGTCACTTTTTTAAAAATGCCAAGGGCACTTGAGAAATTCTTGGCTGCTGAATCGTACCTTTTTTTAAATTTCTCTTAGGTAAGACACTCCAGCTTCTTCAAACCATGGTACAGTTCCTTCCATGTAACAAACCAAAGGAAAAAACAAAATAAATTAAAACAAAACCCATGAAATAACATTTGAGAGCACACAATTGCTCAGCAGGCCCATGTAAACACTATTCAAGAAGCTAGAGGTACAGAAGCCTCAACCTTCAGCCCATGGCCTGAAGTTTTGTCTCTATCATGGCTCCTCAATTCCCTGGCATGTCCACATTAACTCATGAATCTTTACACATTTCCTTTTCAAATGCACAGGATCCAATATATTTGTACCCTGTTCACCTGGGCAGTAATCATCCAAGGACACACCAGAGGAAGGGCAGCCACCCCCTTGCCTGGGGCCTTGGAGCTTATCACAATAGAAATGGACACCTGAACAAGGGGAGCCAAAACAAAGAGAGGCATATTCCTAAAGCCTGAAGCACAGAAGCTACCTATAGACAAGTAGTGGGATTTCACAAATTATGTAAGAATCTCTGTGCACATGCTTGGCAGGGTTGCTCATGCCTATAATCCCAGCCATCTGGGGGCTGAGGTGGATGGATCCTTGGGAGTTCCACTCCATCTTGGGCTACGAATTTATCTCAAGGCCTCTTTCAACAACTACATAAGATGTTGTTTCCAAAAAGAGGACAACAGAAAACTAGACACACTTGGTCCAGGTCCCTGGGTTCACTACACGAGTTGTGGAGTCTAAATAATCCATGCCAGGAGAAAATACCTGGGATTTTTAGGGAAAGGGGCATTTGCATCCCGTTTCTAAGGGTTTCCCTTTCACCATGTTACATTTGAATTCTGGGAAGACCTGCTGGTGATAAGCTATCTAGTATTATGTTGGATTAGGTATTGAGCTAGTACCTCATATTTAGTGCTCAGGGTTATGCTGGAATGTCTGCGGATCTCCTTGAAATAGCGATTGCAGACATGTGAACCCCGAGGAAGCTGGATAGTTGAAGCAGGCACTCCAAATATTCATGCAATGCAAGGATTCACTTTCATTTTGGGACTCATCTTCTGGTTGCTGGCTTTTAGTGCTAACTGATAGTACCATTGTGGCAGTAATCCAGCAGAGATTGCATGTATGGTTTGCAGGTTTGCTTCCCAAGCCACCAGAAACTCAGCAGAACCCACATCATTGTGGCATTTTCTTTCCTCCCCTGAAACATTTGGCTTTCTAAGTTTGAAAATTGAATAGACTGTGGTAGTCAAGTTTGGACCCCATGTACCACAAACAGAGCGAATTACTTCCTTCCACTTGTCAAAATATGTCAAATTTGCTTCATCACCACAACTTCAAAGAAAATTCGGGGGCAACTTAGAGAGGTGAATCAAATACTGCATGATTGGAATGGCTGTGTTTGTATGAGGTGGAGAGCTGCAGAGTTGGGCTGAAACTGTTCACAGAAATCCACAGGCTTTTGGTTGTCAGGCAACCACACTGGGCTGAGATTGGCTGAACATCCCTGTGAGGTGGATTTTAGGCTCTAGGTGTGAAAATGTAAAAGACTGGTTTAGTCAAGTTTGGAACCCATAGACCTCAGACATACCAAAAGCTTTTCCAATTACTTCCCTCCACTTCTCAAAATATGTCAAATTTTGTTGATCACTACAACTGTAAAAAAAATTCTGAGGCAACATAGAGAGGCTAATCACATACTGCATGATTGGAATTGCTGTGGTTGTATGAGGTGGAAAGCTGCAGATTTGGGCTGAAACAGTTCACATAAATCCACAAGCTTGTGGTTGCCAGACAACCACACTGGGCTGTGATTGGCTGAGCACCACTGTGAGCTGGACTTTAGGCTCTAGGATACAAGTGTGCAGTAGGAGACCTGAGTCACAATGCTGGGCGTTGCCATGGAGACCTCAGTGGCACAGAGGACCTTGTAGGGCAAGATTTAAATAGGATGAATATTCTTGGCCTGGTATGCCACAATATTCTCTCTGAAGGCTTCACTGCTCAGAATTTGTGGATGGAAATGCTTGCCAATCTACACATGGATGTACTTTCAATGGGATATGAAATATTCCAGGGTCTGGCAGATGATCTCTGACATGTCCTATCCTTGAGCATACCATTTTCCCTTGTCATGTCTGTCATTTGGCTGAGTCCTGTTCCCTAAGCTATTCAGTCAAGACTTGCTGGCATCATTCACCTGCAGTATAAGAGCTTTCTGCGAAATTTCTCAGCAGAAATCCTCTGCAAGCACATAGCTTTGGATATGAGAGACAGTGGTGGAAGTTGAATTTCAAGGGCAGATATTTGAAAACAATGAAGCAAGCCCCAAATAAGATCTTTACATGTTTCCCAGATGAATATGTTTGGAAATATTGGGAAAGATGGAGATCAAGACTGAGAAGAGTGCACACCCATTTCAAGGTACAAAACCAGGGAAAAACATGGGAAAGAAAGAGAGCTTGTTAATCTGATGTAAAAATCTTTGATGATGAAAGGAAAAGTATATTTCCATGATGATTTAATCAGGCTGTAGAAGTGAAGTTCTCATGTTGGTTGTCCTATGTGTGGCATTCTGCATTGGGCAGTGGATGCAGGACAGGAGATCTTCAAATAAATCTGGTGGAACACAAAATACTGAAAAAAAAATCAGCCTAAATCCTATGTATTCCTTCCCTTTGACAACATATATGGATAATGTACGAAGTTTCAAAAGAGAAAATGTCTATTGGGTCATGGTTTCACCAATGAAATGGTCACTTCACATAACATTTTGAATTTTGCTTTCACACTTGCTCCTGTACCGGGCCTGAGTAAAGCAGAATGCAGAGTAAGCCTGTTCAATAGATGTGCATTCCAGAAGTGGTTTTAAAAACAGTGAAACCCTTTGGACTTAGTGTTTGTATTTTATTGGTTGATTTACTTTTTCAAAATGTTTGTTTTACTCTTTTTAACTTTGTGAGTTAGGGAAGCCCTCACTCATAGTGATTTAGACCTCTCCAAAAGCTCTGAAGGTATTCATGTAACAGCCATTACATGTTATAAATTTCTCCTATTTAAACTTGAAAGACTAACAGACTCTGCCACTTTTCATCTAAATTCAGTGTTGGGCTAAATTCAGTGATGGACTTTTTACAAGTCCTTTGAAATGTGTTCTCCTCTAGCCACTGGTCGTGCTAGAATTTACTTTCTTGTGAAGACAGGATTTGAGCAAATTGACACAAGTACAGTTTGCCACTACTCTGCACACCTGGTTAAGTATCGAGTTCCCTAAATGGTGTGTGTTTTATTTTGATCTCTGCTCACACTTTGCTCATCCAGTTAGAACCACAGGGCTCCAGGCCATAGCGTTCCAGGCCTAAACAAGAAAATTTCCATTCCGTTTTGGGAGTGCATTCCTCTCTCATAATTACTTTTTCCACATATATGTGCTTAAGGAGAGGCCGTGTCCAAATGTGGAGAGGCCCATTTTCATTCACTCACTTTCAGACTTTCTAAGATTTTCAGTTACTAGAGGTTTGCCCAGACTTGCCATTGTCAAGGGACAGTGCACTTCACTTGAAGTTGTGCAGTATTACTTCATGGGTCTCCATGGAAATTCCACCAATGGGAAACACTTGCTGTAGTCATCTCCAAGTGTTGCTGCGTAAGAAAATATAACTAACAAAGGATGTGGTTTCAAGCAGAATGAAGAAAGGAGAGATTATCTTTATTTCAGGGCAGGTTGACCTTTCAAAGAAACAGTAATTCCTATCAAATAGGAGGTAAAATCTTTTGTAAAGAGACATGGACATGACACGCTCAGCTTTATGTCACTTTTTTAAAAATGCCAAGGGCACTTGAGAAATTCTTGGCTGCTGAATCATACCTTTTTTCAAATTTCTCTTAGGTAAGACACTCCAGCTTCTTCAAACCATGGTACTGTTCCTTCCATGTAACAAACCAAAGGAAAAAACAAATTAAATTAAAACAAAACCCATGAAATAACATTTGAGAGCACACAATTGCTCAGCAGGCCCATGTAAACACTATTCAAGAAGCTAGAGGTACAGAAGCCTCAACCTTCAGCCCATGGCCTGAAGTTTTGTCTCTATCATGGCCCCTCAATTCCCTGGCATGTCCACATTAACTCATGAATCTTTACTCATTTCCTTTTCAAATGCACAGGATCCAATATATTTGAACCCTCTTCATCTAGGCAGTAATCATCCAAGGACACACCAGAGGAAGGGCAGCCACCCCCTTGCCTGGGGCCTTGGAGCTTATCACAATAGAAATGGACACCTGAACAAGGGGAGCCAAAACAAAGAGAGGCATATTCCTAAAGACTGAAGCACAGAAGCTACCTATAGACCAGTAGTGGGATTTCACAAATTATGTAAGAATCTCTGTGCACATGCTTGGCATGGTCGCTCATGCCTATAATCCCAGCCATCTGGGGGCTGAGGTGGATGGATCCTTGGGAGTTCCACTCCATCTTGGGCTATGAATTTATCTCAAGGCCACTTTCAACAACTACATAAGATGTTGTTTCCAAAAAGAGGACAACAGAAAACTAGACACACTTGGTCCAGGTCCCTGGGTTCACTACACGAGTTGTGGAGTCTAAATAATCCATGCCATGAGAAAATACCTGGGATTTTTCGGGAAAGGGGCATTTGCATCCCGTTTCTAAGGGTTTCCCTTTCACCATTTTACATTTGAATTCTGGGAAGACCTGCTGGTGATAAGCTATCTAGTATTATGTTGGTTTAGGTATTGAGCTAGTAACTCATATTTAGTGTTCAGGGTTATGCTGGAATGGCTGCGGACCTCCTTGAAATAGCGATTGCAGACATGTGAACCCCGAGGAAGCTGGATAGTTGAAGCAGGCACTCCAAATATTCATGCACTGCAAGGATTCACTTTCATTTTGGGACTCATCTTCTGGTTGCTGGCTTTTAGTGCTAACTGATACTACCATGGTGGCAGTAATCCAGCAGAGATTGCATGTATGGTTTGCAGGTTTGCTTCCCAAGCCACCAGAAACTCAGCAGAACCCACATCATTGTGGCATTTTCTTTCCTCCCCTGAAACATTTGGCTTTCTAAGTTTGAAAATTGAATAGACTGGGGTAGTCAAGTTTGGACCCCATGTACCACAAACAGAGCGAATTACTTCCTTCCACTTGTCAAAATATGTCAAATTTGCTTCATCACCACAACTTCAAAGAAAATTCGGGGGCAACTTAGAGAGGTGAATCAAATACTGCATGATTGGAATGGCTGTGTTTGTATGAGGTGGAGAGCTGCAGAGTTGGGCTGAAACTCTTCACAGAAATCCACAGGCTTTTGGTTGTCAGGCAACCACACTGGGCTGAGATTGGCTGAACATCCCTGTGAGGTGGATTTTAGGCTCTAGGTGTGAAAATGTAAAAGACTGGTGTTGTCAAGTTTGGAACCCATAGACCTCAGACATACCAAAAGCTTTTCCAATTACTTCCCTCCACTTCTCAAAATATGTCAAATTTTGTTGATCACTACAACTGTAAAAAAAATTCTGAGGCAACATAGAGAGGCTAATCAAATACTGCATGATTGGAATTGCTGTGGTTGTATGAGGTGGAAAGCTGCAGATTTGGGCTGAAACAGTTGACAGAAATCCACAAGCTTGTGGTTGCCAGACAACCACACTGGGCTGTGATTGGCTGAGCACCATTGTGAGCTGGACTTTAGGCTCTAGGATACAAGTGTGCAGTAGGAGACCGGAGTCACAATGCTGGGCGTTGCCATGGAGACCTCAGTGGCACAGAGGACCTTGTAGGGCAAGATTTAAATAGGATGAATATTCTTGGCCTGGTATGCCACAATATTCTCTCTGAAGGCTTCACTGCTCAGAATTTGTGGATGGAAATGCTTGCCAATCTACACATGAATGTACTTTCAATGGGATATGAAATATTCCAGGGTCTGGCAGATGATCTCTGACATGTCCTATCCTTGAGCATTCCATTTTCCCTTGTCATGTCTGTCATTTGGCTGAGTCCTGTTCCCTAAGCTATTCAGTCAAGACTTGCTGGCATCATTCACCTGCAGTATAAGAGCTTTCTGCGAAATTTCTCAGCAGAAATCCTCTGCAAGCACATAGCTTTGGATATGAGAGACAGTGGTGGAAGTTGAACTTCAAGGGCAGATATTTGAAAACAATGAAGCAAGCCCCAAATAAGATCTTTACATGTTTCCCAGATGAATATGTTTGGAAATATTGGGAAAGATGGAGATCAAGACTGAGAAGAGTGCACACCCATTTCAAGGTACAAAACCAGGGAAAAACATGGGAAAGAAAGAGAGCTGGTTAATCTGATGTAAAAATCTTTGATGATGAAAGGAAAATTATATTTCCATGATGATTTAATCAGGCTGTAGAAGTGAAGTTCTCATGTTGGTTGTCCTATGTGTGGCATTCTGAATTGGGCAGTGGATGCAGGACAGGATATCTTCAAATAAATCTGGTGGAACACAAAATACTGAAAAAAAATCAGCCTAAATCCTATGTATTCCTTCCCTTTGACAACATATATGGATAATGTACGAAGTTTCAAAAGAGAAAATGTCTATTGGGTCATGGTTTCACCAATGAAATGGTCACTTCACATAACATTTTGAATTTTGCTTTCACACTTGCTCCTGTACCAGGCCTGAGTAAAGCAGAATGCAGAGTAAGCCTGTTCAATAGATGTGCATTCCATAAGTGGTTTTAAAACCAGTGAAACCCTTTGGACTTAGTGTTTGTATTCTATTGGTTGATTTATTTTTCAAATTGTTTGTTTTACTCTTTTTAACTGTGAGTCAGGGAAGCCCTCACTCATAGTGATTTAGACCTCTCCAAAAGCTCTGAAAGTATTCATGTAACAGCTATTACATGTTATAAGTTTCTCCTATTAAAACGTGAAAGACTAACAGACTCTGCCACTTTTCATCTAAATTCAGTGTTGGGCTAAATTCAGTGATGGACTTTTTACAAGTCCTTTGAAATGTGTCCTCCTCTAGCCACTGGTCGTGCTGGAATTTACTTTCTTGTGAAGACAGGATTTGAGCAAATTGACACAAGTACAGTTTGCCACTACTCTGCACACCTGGTTAAGTATCGAGTTCCCTAAATGGTGTGTGTTTTATTTTGATCTCTGCTCACACTTTGCTCATCCAGTTAGAACCACAGGGCTCCAGGCTATAGCGTTCCAGGCCTAAACAAGAAAATTTCCATTCCGTTTTGGGAGTTCATTCGTCTCTCATAATTACTTTTTCCACAAATGTGTGCTTAAGGAGAGGCCCTGTCCAAATGTGGAGAGGCCCATTTTCATTCACTCACTTTCAGACTTTGTAAGATTTTCAGTTACTAGAGGTTTGCCCAGACTTGCCATTGTCAAGGGACAGTGCACTTCACTTGAAGTTGTGCAGTATTACTTCATGTGTCTCCATGGAAATTCCACCAATGGGAAACTCTTGCTGTAGTCATCTCCAAGTGTTGCTGCCTAAGAACATATAACTAACAAAGGATGTGGTTTCAAGCAGAATGAGGAAAGGAGGGATTATCTTTATTTCAGTGCAGGTTGACCTTTCAAAGAAACAGTAATTCCTTTCAAATAGGAGGTAAAATCTTTTGTAAAGAGACATGGACATGATACGCTCAACTTTATGTCACTTTTTTTAAAATGCCAAGGGCATTTGAGAAATTCTTGGCTCCTGAATTGTACCGTTTTTCAAATTTCTCTTAGGTAAGACACACCAGCTTCTTCAAACCATGGTACTGTTCCTTCCATGTAAAAAACCAAAGGAAAAAACAAATTAAATTAAAACAAAACCCATGAAATAACATTTGAGAGCACACAATTGCTCAGCAGGCCCATGTAAACACTATTCAAGAAGCTAGAGGTACAGAAGCCTCAACCTTCAGCCCATGGCCTGAAGTTTTGTCTCTATCATGGCCCCTCAATTCCCTGGCATGTCCACATTAACTCATGAATCTTTACTCATTTCCTTTTCAAATGCACAGGATCCAATATATTTGAACCCTCTTCATCTAGGCAGTAATCATCCAAGGACACACCAGAGGAAGGGCAGCCACCCCCTTGCCTGGGGCCTTGGAGCTTATCACAATAGAAATGGACACCTGAACAAGGGGAGCCAAAACAAAGAGAGGCATATTCCAAAAGACTGAAGCACAGAAGCTACCTATAGACCAGTAGTGGGATTTCACAAATTATGTAAGAATCTCTGTGCACATGCTTGGCATGGTCGCTCATGCCTATAATCCCAGCCATCTGGGGGCTGAGGTGGTTGGATCCTTGGGAGTTCCACTCCATCTTGGGCTACGAATTTATCTCAAGGCCACTTTCAACAACTACATAAGATGTTGTTTCCAAAAAGAGGACAACAGAAAACTAGACACACTTGGTCCAGGTCCCTGGGTTCACTACACGAGTTGTGGAGTCTAAATAATCCATGCCATGAGAAAATACCTGGGATTTTTCGGGAAAGGGGCATTTGCATCCTGTTTCTAAGGGTTTCCTTTTCACCATTTTACATTTGAATTCTGGGAAGACCTGCTGGTGATAAGCTATCTAGTATTATGTTGGTTTAGGTATTGAGCTAGTACCTCATATTTAGTGTTCAGGGTTATGCTGGAATGTCTGCGGACCTCCTTGAAATAGCGATTGCAGACATGTGAACCCCGAGGAAGCTGGATAGTTGAAGCAGGCACTCCAAATATTCATGCACTGCAAGGATTCACTTTCATTTTGGGACTCATCTTCTGGTTGCTGGCTTTTAGTGCTAACTGATACTACCATGGTGGCAGTAATCCAGCAGAGATTGCATGTATGGTTTGCAGGTTTGCTTCCCAAGCCACCAGAAACTCAGCAGAACCCACATCATTGTGGCATTTTCTTTCCTCCCCTGAAACATTTGGCTTTCTAAGTTTGAAAATTGAATAGACTGGGGTAGTCAAGTTTGGACACCATGTACCACAAACAGAGCGAATTACTTCCTTCCACTTGTCAAAATATGTCAAATTTGCTTCATCACTACAACTTCAAAGAAAATTCGGTGGCAACTTAGAGAGGTGAATCAAATACTGCATGATTGGAATGGCTGTGGTTGTATGAGGTGGAGAGCTACAGAGTTGGGCTGAAACTGTTCACAGAAATCCACAGGATTTTGGTTGTCAGGCAACCACACTGGGCTGAGATTGGCTGAACATCCCTGTGAGGTGGATTTTAGGCTCTAGGTGTGAAAATTTAAAAGACTGGTGTAGTCAAGTTTGGAACCCATAGACCTCAGACATACCAAAAGCTTTTCCAATTACTTCCCTCCACTTCTCAAAATATGTCAAATTTTGTTGATCACTACAACTGTAAAAAAATTCTGAGGCAACATAGAGAGGCTAATCAAATACTGCATGATTGGAATTGCTGTGGTTGTATGAGGTGGAAAGCTGCAGATTTGGGCTGAAACAGTTCACAGAAATCCACAAGCTTGTGGTTGCCAGACAACCACACTGGGCTGTGATTGGCTGAGCACCACTGTGAGCTGGACTTTAGGCTCTAGGATACAAGTGTGCAGTAGGAGACCTGAGTCACAATGCTGGGCGTTGCCATGGAGACCTCAGTGGCACAGAGGACCTTGTAGGGCAAGATTTAAATAGGATGAATATTCTTGGCCTGGTATGCCACAATATTCTCTCTGAAGGCTTCACTGCTCAGAATTTGTGGATGGAAATGCTTGCCAATCTACACATGGATGTACTTTCAATGGGATATGAAATATTCCAGGGTCTGGCAGATGATCTCTGACATGTCCTATCCTTGAGCATACCATTTTCCCTTGTCATGTCTGTCATTTGGCTGAGTCCTGTTCCCTAAGCTATTCAGTCAAGACTTGCTGGCATCATTCACCTGCAGTATAAGAGCTTTCTGCGAAATTTCTCAGCAGAAATCCTCTGCAAGCACATAGCTTTGGATATGAGAGACAGTGGTGGAAGTTGAATTTCAAGGGCAGATATTTGAAAACAATGAAGCAAGCCCCAAATAAGATCTTTACATGTTTCCCAGATGAATATGTTTGGAAATATTGGGAAAGATGGAGATCAAGACTGAGAAGAGTGCACACCCATTTCAAGGTACAAAACCAGGGAAAAACATGGGAAAGAAAGAGAGCTTGTTAATCTGATGTAAAAATCTTTGATGATGAAAGGAAAAGTATATTTCCATGATGATTTAATCAGGCTGTAGAAGTGAAGTTCTCATGTTGGTTGTCCTATGTGTGGCATTCTGCATTGGGCAGTGGATGCAGGACAGGAGATCTTCAAATAAATCTGGTGGAACACAAAATACTGAAAAAAAAATCAGCCTAAATCCTATGTATTCCTTCCCTTTGACAACATATATGGATAATGTACGAAGTTTCAAAAGAGAAAATGTCTATTGGGTCATGGTTTCACCAATGAAATGGTCACTTCACATAACATTTTGAATTTTGCTTTCACACTTGCTCCTGTACCGGGCCTGAGTAAAGCAGAATGCAGAGTAAGCCTGTTCAATAGATGTGCATTCCAGAAGTGGTTTTAAAAACAGTGAAACCCTTTGGACTTAGTGTTTGTATTTTATTGGTTGATTTACTTTTTCAAAATGTTTGTTTTACTCTTTTTAACTTTGTGAGTTAGGGAAGCCCTCACTCATAGTGATTTAGACCTCTCCAAAAGCTCTGAAGGTATTCATGTAACAGCCATTACATGTTATAAATTTCTCCTATTTAAACTTGAAAGACTAACAGACTCTGCCACTTTTCATCTAAATTCAGTGTTGGGCTAAATTCAGTGATGGACTTTTTACAAGTCCTTTGAAATGTGTTCTCCTCTAGCCACTGGTCGTGCTAGAATTTACTTTCTTGTGAAGACAGGATTTGAGCAAATTGACACAAGTACAGTTTGCCACTACTCTGCACACCTGGTTAAGTATCGAGTTCCCTAAATGGTGTGTGTTTTATTTTGATCTCTGCTCACACTTTGCTCATCCAGTTAGAACCACAGGGCTCCAGGCCATAGCGTTCCAGGCCTAAACAAGAAAATTTCCATTCCGTTTTGGGAGTGCATTCCTCTCTCATAATTACTTTTTCCACATATATGTGCTTAAGGAGAGGCCGTGTCCAAATGTGGAGAGGCCCATTTTCATTCACTCACTTTCAGACTTTCTAAGATTTTCAGTTACTAGAGGTTTGCCCAGACTTGCCATTGTCAAGGGACAGTGCACTTCACTTGAAGTTGTGCAGTATTACTTCATGGGTCTCCATGGAAATTCCACCAATGGGAAACACTTGCTGTAGTCATCTCCAAGTGTTGCTGCGTAAGAAAATATAACTAACAAAGGATGTGGTTTCAAGCAGAATGAAGAAAGGAGAGATTATCTTTATTTCAGGGCAGGTTGACCTTTCAAAGAAACAGTAATTCCTATCAAATAGGAGGTAAAATCTTTTGTAAAGAGACATGGACATGACACGCTCAGCTTTATGTCACTTTTTTAAAAATGCCAAGGGCACTTGAGAAATTCTTGGCTGCTGAATCATACCTTTTTTCAAATTTCTCTTAGGTAAGACACTCCAGCTTCTTCAAACCATGGTACTGTTCCTTCCATGTAACAAACCAAAGGAAAAAACAAATTAAATTAAAACAAAACCCATGAAATAACATTTGAGAGCACACAATTGCTCAGCAGGCCCATGTAAACACTATTCAAGAAGCTAGAGGTACAGAAGCCTCAACCTTCAGCCCATGGCCTGAAGTTTTGTCTCTATCATGGCCCCTCAATTCCCTGGCATGTCCACATTAACTGATGAATCTTTACTCATTTCCTTTTCAAATGCACAGGATCCAATATATTTGAACCCTCTTCATCTAGGCAGTAATCATCCAAGGACACACCAGAGGAAGGGCAGCCACCCCCTTGCCTGGGGCCTTGGAGCTTATCACAATAGAAATGGACACCTGAACAAGGGGAGCCAAAACAAAGAGAGGCATATTCCTAAAGACTGAAGCACAGAAGCTACCTATAGAACAGTAGTGGGATTTCACAAATTATGTAAGAATCTCTGTGCACATGCTTGGCATGGTCGCTCATGCCTATAATCCCAGCCATCTGGGGGCTGAGGTGGATGGATCCTTGGGAGTTCCACTCCATCTTGGGCTATGAATTTATCTCAAGGCCACTTTCAACAACTACATAAGATGTTGTTTCCAAAAAGAGGACAACAGAAAACTAGACACACTTGGTCCAGGTCCCTGGGTTCACTACACGAGTTGTGGAGTCTAAATAATCCATGCCATGAGAAAATACCTGGGATTTTTCGGGAAAGGGGCATTTGCATCCCGTTTCTAAGGGTTTCCCTTTCACCATTTTACATTTGAATTCTGGGAAGACCTGCTGGTGATAAGCTATCTAGTATTATGTTGGTTTAGGTATTGAGCTAGTAACTCATATTTAGTGTTCAGGGTTATGCTGGAATGGCTGCGGACCTCCTTGAAATAGCGATTGCAGACATGTGAACCCCGAGGAAGCTGGATAGTTGAAGCAGGCACTCCAAATATTCATGCACTGCAAGGATTCACTTTCATTTTGGGACTCATCTTCTGGTTGCTGGCTTTTAGTGCTAACTGATAGTACCATTGTGGCAGTAATCCAGCAGAGATTGCATGTATGGTTTGCAGGTTTGCTTCCCAAGCCACCAGAAACTCAGCAGAACCCACATCATTGTGGCATTTTCTTTCCTCCCCTGAAACATTTGGCTTTCTAAGTTTGAAAATTGAATAGACTGGGGTAGTCAAGTTTGGACCCCATGTACCACAAACAGAGCGAATTACTTCCTTCCACTTGTCAAAATATGTCAAATTTGCTTCATCACCACAACTTCAAAGAAAATTCGGGGGCAACTTAGAGAGGTGAATCAAATACTGCATGATTGGAATGGCTGTGTTTGTATGAGGTGGAGAGCTGCAGAGTTGGGCTGAAACTCTTCACAGAAATCCACAGGCTTTTGGTTGTCAGGCAACCACACTGGGCTGAGATTGGCTGAACATCCCTGTGAGGTGGATTTTAGGCTCTAGGTGTGAAAATGTAAAAGACTGGTGTTGTCAAGTTTGGAACCCATAGACCTCAGACATGCCAAAAGCTTTTCCAATTACTTCCCTCCACTTCTCAAAATATGTCAAATTTTGTTGATCACTACAACTGTAAAAAAAATTCTGAGGCAACATAGAGAGGCTAATCAAATACTGCATGATTGGAATTGCTGTGGTTGTATGAGGTGGAAAGCTGCAGATTTGGGCTGAAACAGTTGACAGAAATCCACAAGCTTGTGGTTGCCAGACAACCACACTGGGCTGTGATTGGCTGAGCACCATTGTGAGCTGGACTTTAGGCTCTAGGATACAAGTGTGCAGTAGGAGACCGGAGTCACAATGCTGGGCGTTGCCATGGAGACCTCAGTGGCACAGAGGACCTTGTAGGGCAAGATTTAAATAGGATGAATATTCTTGGCCTGGTATGCCACAATATTCTCTCTGAAGGCTTCACTGCTCAGAATTTGTGGATGGAAATGCTTGCCAATCTACACATGAATGTACTTTCAATGGGATATGAAATATTCCAGGGTCTGGCAGATGATCTCTGACATGTCCTATCCTTGAGCATTCCATTTTCCCTTGTCATGTCTGTCATTTGGCTGAGTCCTGTTCCCTAAGCTATTCAGTCAAGACTTGCTGGCATCATTCACCTGCAGTATAAGAGCTTTCTGCGAAATTTCTCAGCAGAAATCCTCTGCAAGCACATAGCTTTGGATATGAGAGACAGTGGTGGAAGTTGAACTTCAAGGGCAGATATTTGAAAACAATGAAGCAAGCCCCAAATAAGATCTTTACATGTTTCCCAGATGAATATGTTTGGAAATATTGGGAAAGATGGAGATCAAGACTGAGAAGAGTGCACACCCATTTCAAGGTACAAAACCAGGGAAAAACATGGGAAAGAAAGAGAGCTGGTTAATCTGATGTAAAAATCTTTGATGATGAAAGGAAAATTATATTTCCATGATGATTTAATCAGGCTGTAGAAGTGAAGTTCTCATGTTGGTTGTCCTATGTGTGGCATTCTGAATTGGGCAGTGGATGCAGGACAGGATATCTTCAAATAAATCTGGTGGAACACAAAATACTGAAAAAAAATCAGCCTAAATCCTATGTATTCCTTCCCTTTGACAACATATATGGATAATGTACGAAGTTTCAAAAGAGAAAATGTCTATTGGGTCATGGTTTCACCAATGAAATGGTCACTTCACATAAAATTTTGAATTTTGCTTTCACACTTGCTCCTGTACCAGGCCTGAGTAAAGCAGAATGCAGAGTAAGCCTGTTCAATAGATGTGCATTCCATAAGTGGTTTTAAAACCAGTGAAACCCTTTGGACTTAGTGTTTGTATTCTATTGGTTGATTTATTTTTCAAATTGTTTGTTTTACTCTTTTTAACTGTGAGTCAGGGAAGCCCTCACTCATAGTGATTTAGACCTCTCCAAAAGCTCTGAAAGTATTCATGTAACAGCTATTACATGTTATAAGTTTCTCCTATTAAAACGTGAAAGACTAACAGACTCTGCCACTTTTCATCTAAATTCAGTGTTGGGCTAAATTCAGTGATGGACTTTTTACAAGTCCTTTGAAATGTGTCCTCCTCTAGCCACTGGTCGTGCTGGAATTTACTTTCTTGTGAAGACAGGATTTGAGCAAATTGACACAAGTACAGTTTGCCACTACTCTGCACACCTGGTTAAGTATCGAGTTCCCTAAATGGTGTGTGTTTTATTTTGATCTCTGCTCACACTTTGCTCATCCAGTTAGAACCACAGGGCTCCAGGCTATAGCGTTCCAGGCCTAAACAAGAAAATTTCCATTCCGTTTTGGGAGTTCATTCGTCTCTCATAATTACTTTTTCCACAAATGTGGGCTTAAGGAGAGGCCCTGTCCAAATGTGGAGAGGCCCATTTTCATTCACTCACTTTCAGACTTTCTAAGATTTTCAGTTACTAGAGGTTTGCCCAGACTTGCCATTGTCAAGGGACAGTGCACTTCACTTGAAGTTGTGCAGTATTACTTCATGTGTCTCCATGGAAATTCCACCAATGGGAAACTCTTGCTGTAGTCATCTCCAAGTGTTGCTGCCTAAGAACATATAACTAACAAAGGATGTGGTTTCAAGCAGAATGAGGAAAGGAGGGATTATCTTTATTTCAGTGCAGGTTGACCTTTCAAAGAAACAGTAATTCCTTTCAAATAGGAGGTAAAATCTTTTGTAAAGAGACATGGACATGATACGCTCAACTTTATGTCACTTTTTTTAAAATGCCAAGGGCATTTGAGAAATTCTTGGCTCCTGAATTGTACCGTTTTTCAAATTTCTCTTAGGTAAGACACACCAGCTTCTTCAAACCATGGTACTGTTCCTTCCATGTAAAAAACCAAAGGAAAAAACAAATTAAATTAAAACAAAACCCATGAAATAACATTTGAGAGCACACAATTGCTCAGCAGGCCCATGTAAACACTATTCAAGAAGCTAGAGGTACAGAAGCCTCAACCTTCAGCCCATGGCCTGAAGTTTTGTCTCTATCATGGCCCCTCAATTCCCTGGCATGTCCACATTAACTCATGAATCTTTACTCATTTCCTTTTCAAATGCACAGGATCCAATATATTTGAACCCTCTTCATCTAGGCAGTAATCATCCAAGGACACACCAGAGGAAGGGCAGCCACCCCCTTGCCTGGGGCCTTGGAGCTTATCACAATAGAAATGGACACCTGAACAAGGGGAGCCAAAACAAAGAGAGGCATATTCCAAAAGACTGAAGCACAGAAGCTACCTATAGACCAGTAGTGGGATTTCACAAATTATGTAAGAATCTCTGTGCACATGCTTGGCATGGTCGCTCATGCCTATAATCCCAGCCATCTGGGGGCTGAGGTGGTTGGATCCTTGGGAGTTCCACTCCATCTTGGGCTACGAATTTATCTCAAGGCCACTTTCAACAACTACATAAGATGTTGTTTCCAAAAAGAGGACAACAGAAAACTAGACACACTTGGTCCAGGTCCCTGGGTTCACTACACGAGTTGTGGAGTCTAAATAATCCATGCCATGAGAAAATACCTGGGATTTTTCGGGAAAGGGGCATTTGCATCCTGTTTCTAACGGTTTCCTTTTCACCATTTTACATTTGAATTCTGGGAAGACCTGCTGGTGATAAGCTATCTAGTATTATGTTGGTTTAGGTATTGAGCTAGTACCTCATATTTAGTGTTCAGGGTTATGCTGGAATGTCTGCGGACCTCCTTGAAATAGCGATTGCAGACATGTGAACCCCGAGGAAGCTGGATAGTTGAAGCAGGCACTCCAAATATTCATGCACTGCAAGGATTCACTTTCATTTTGGGACTCATCTTCTGGTTGCTGGCTTTTAGTGCTAACTGATACTACCATGGTGGCAGTAATCCAGCAGAGATTGCATGTATGGTTTGCAGGTTTGCTTCCCAAGCCACCAGAAACTCAGCAGAACCCACATCATTGTGGCATTTTCTTTCCTCCCCTGAAACATTTGGCTTTCTAAGTTTGAAAATTGAATAGACTGGGGTAGTCAAGTTTGGACACCATGTACCACAAACAGAGCGAATTACTTCCTTCCACTTGTCAAAATATGTCAAATTTGCTTCATCACTACAACTTCAAAGAAAATTCGGTGGCAACTTAGAGAGGTGAATCAAATACTGCATGATTGGAATGGCTGTGGTTGTATGAGGTGGAGAGCTACAGAGTTGGGCTGAAACTGTTCACAGAAATCCACAGGATTTTGGTTGTCAGGCAACCACACTGGGCTGAGATTGGCTGAACATCCCTGTGAGGTGGATTTTAGGCTCTAGGTGTGAAAATTTAAAAGACTGGTGTAGTCAAGTTTGGAACCCATAGACCTCAGACATACCAAAAGCTTTTCCAATTACTTCCCTCCACTTCTCAAAATATGTCAAATTTTGTTGATCACTACAACTGTAAAAAAATTCTGAGGCAACATAGAGAGGCTAATCAAATACTGCATGATTGGAATTGCTGTGGTTGTATGAGGTGGAAAGCTGCAGATTTGGGCTGAAACAGTTCACAGAAATCCACAAGCTTGTGGTTGCCAGACAACCACACTGGGCTCTGATGGGCTGAGCACCATTGTGAGCTGGACTTTAGGCTCTAGGATACAAGTGTGCAGTAGGAGACCTGAGTCACAATGCTGGGCGTTGCCATGGAGACCTCAGTGGCACAGAGGACCTTGTAGGGCAAGATTTAAATAGGATGAATATTCTTGGCCTGGTATGCCACAATATTCTCTCTGAAGGCTTCACTGCTCAGAATTTGTGGATGGAAATGCTTGCCAATCTACACATGGATGTACTTTCAATGGGATATGAAATATTCCAGGGTCTGGCAGATGATCTCTGACATGTCCTATCCTTGAGCATACCATTTTCCCTTGTCATGTCTGTCATTTGGCTGAGTCCTGTTCCCTAAGCTATTCAGTCAAGACTTGCTGGCATCATTCACCTGCAGTATAAGAGCTTTCTGCGAAATTTCTCAGCAGAAATCCTCTGCAAGCACATAGCTTTGGATATGAGAGACAGTGGTGGAAGTTGAATTTCAAGGGCAGATATTTGAAAACAATGAAGCAAGCCCCAAATAAGATCTTTACATGTTTCCCAGATGAATATGTTTGGAAATATTGGGAAAGATGGAGATCAAGACTGAGAAGAGTGCACACCCATTTCAAGGTACAAAACCAGGGAAAAACATGGGAAAGAAAGAGAGCTGGTTAATCTGATGTAAAAATCTTTGATGATGAAAGGAAAATTATATTTCCATGATGATTTAATCAGGCTGTAGAAGTGAAGTTCTCGTGTTGGTTGTCCTATGTGTGGCATTCTGCATTGGGCAGTGGATGCAGGACAGGAGATCTTCAAATAAATCTGGTGGAACACAAAATACTGAAAAAAAATCAGCCTAAATCCTATGTATTACTTCCCTTTGAGAACATATATGGATAATGTACGAAGCTTCAAAAGAGAAAATGTCTATTGGGTCATGGTTTCACCAATGAAATGGTCACTTCACATAACATTTTGAATTTTGCTTTCACACTTGCTCCTGTACCGGGCCTGAGTAAAGCAGAATGCAGAGTAAGCCTGTTCAATAGATGTGCATTCCATAAGTGGTTTTAAAACCAGTGAAACCCTTCGAACTTAGTGTTTGTATTTTATTGGTTGATTTATTTTTCAAATTGTTTGTTTTACTCTTTTTAACTTTGTGAGTCAGGGAAGCCCTCACTCATAGTGATTTAGACCTCTCCAAAAGCTCTGAAAGTATTCATGTAACAGCTATTACATGTTATAAGTTTCTCCTATTAAAACGTGAAAGACTAACAGACTCTGCCACTTTTCATCTAAATTCAGTGTTGGGCTAAATTCAGTGATGGACTTTTTACAAGTCCTTTGAAATGTGTCCTCCTCTAGCCACTGGTCGTGCTTCAATTTACTTTCTTGTGAAGACAGGATTTGAGCAAATTGACACAAGTACAGTTTGCCACTACTCTGCACACCTGGTTAAGTATCGAGTTCCCTAAATGGTGTGTGTTTTATTTTGATCTCTGCTCACACTTTGCTCATCCAGTTAGAACCACAGGGCTCCAGGCCATAGCGTTCCAGGCCTAAACAAGAAAATTTCCATTCCGTTTTGGGAGTTCATTCGTCTCTCATAATTACTTTTTCCACAAATGTGTGCTTAAGGAGAGGCCCTGTCCAAATGTGGAGAGGCCCATTTTCATTCACTCACTTTCAGACTTTCTAAGATTTTCAGTTACTAGAGGTTTGCCCAGACTTGCCATTGTCAAGGGACAGTGCACTTCACTTAAAGTTGTGCAGTATTATTTCATGTGTCTCCATGGAAATTCCACCAATGGGAAACTCTTGCTGTAGTCATCTCCAAGTGTTGCTGCCTAAGAACATATAACTAACAAAGGATGTGGTTTCAAGCAGAATGAGGAAAGGAGGGATTATCTTTATTTCAGTGCAGGTTGACCTTTCAAAGAAACAGCAATTCCTTTCAAATAGAAGGTAAAATCTTTTGTAAAGAGACATGGACATGATACGCTCAACTGTATGTCACTTTTTTTAAAATGCCAAGGGCATTTGAGAAATTCTTGGCTCCTGAATTGTACCGTTTTTCAAATTTCTCTTAGGTAAGACACACCAGCTTCTTCAAACCATGGTACTGTTCCTTCCATGTAAAAAACCAAAGGAAAAAACAAATTAAATTAAAACAAAACCCATGAAATAACATTTGAGAGCACACAATTGCTCAGCAGGCCCATGTAAACACTATTCAAGAAGCTAGAGGTACAGAAGCCTCAGCCTTCAGCCCATGGCCTGAAGTTTTGTCTCTATCATGGCCCCTCAAATCCCTGGCATGTCCACATTAACTCATGAAACTTTACTCATTTCCTTTTCAAATGCACAGGATCCAATATATTTGAACCCTCTTCATCTAGGCAGTAATCATCCAAGGACACACCTGAGGAAGGGCAGCCACCCCCTTGCCTGGGGCCTTGGAGCTTATCACAATAGAAATGGACACCTGAACAAGGGGAGCCAAAACAAAGAGAGGCATATTCCTAAAGCCTGAAGCACAGAAGCTACCTATAGACCAGTAGTGGGATTTCACAAATTCTGTAAGAATCTCTGTGCACATGCTTGGCATGGTCGCTCATGCCTATAATCCCAGCCATCTGGGGGCTGAGGTGGATGGATCCTTGGGAGTTCCACTCCAACTTGGGCTATGAATTTATCTCAAGGCCACTTTCAACAACTACATAAGATGTTGTTTCCAAAAAGAGGACAACAGAAAACTAGACACACTTGGTCCAGGTCCCTGGGTTCACTACACGAGTTGTGGAGTCTAAATAATCCTTGCCATGAGAAAATACCTGGGATTTTTCGGGAAAGGGGCATTTGCATCCCGTTTCTAAGGGTTTCCCTTTCACCATTTTACATTTGAATTCTGGGAAGACCTGCTGGTGATAAGCTATCTAGTATTATGTTGGTTTAGGTATTGAGCTAGTACCTCATATTTAGTGTTCAGGGTTATGCTGGAATGTCTGCAGACCTCCTTGAAATAGCGATTGCAGACATGTGAACCCAGAGGAAGCTGGATAGTTGAAGCAGGCACTCCAAATATTCATGCACTGCAAGGATTCACTTTCATTTTGGGACTCATCTTCTGGTTGCTGGCTTTTAGTGCTAACTGATAGTACCATTGTGGCAGTAATCCAGCAGAGATTGCATGTATGGTTTGCAGGTTTGCTTCCCAAGCCACCAGAAACTCAGCAGAACCCACATCATTGTGGCATTTTCTTTCCTCCCCTGAAACATTTGGCTTTCTAAGTTTGAAAATTGAATAGACTGGGGTAGTCAAGTTTGGACCCCATGTACCACAAACAGAGCGAATTACTTCCTTCCACTTGTCAAAATATGTCAAATTTGCTTCATCACCACAACTTCAAAGAAAATTCGGGGGCAACTTAGAGAGGTGAATCAAATACTGCATGATTGGAATGGCTGTGTTTGTATGAGGTGGAGAGCTGCAGAGTTGGGCTGAAACTGTTCACAGAAATCCACAGGCTTTTGGTTGTCAGGCAACCACACTGGGCTGAGATTGGCTGAACATCCCTGTGAGGTGGATTTTAGGCTCTAGGTGTGAAAATGTAAAAGACTGGTGTAGTCAAGTTTGGAACCCATAGACCTCAGACATACCAAAAGCTTTTCCAATTACTTCCCTCCACTTCTCAAAATATGTCAAATTTTGTTGATCACTACAACTGTAAAAAAAATTCTGAGGCAACATAGAGAGGCTAATCACATACTGCATGATTGGAATTGCTGTGGTTGTATGAGGTGGAAAGCTGCAGATTTGGGCTGAAACAGTTCACATAAATCCACAAGCTTGTGGTTGCCAGACAACCACACTGGGCTGTGATTGGCTGAGCACCACTGTGAGCTGGACTTTAGGCTCTAGGATACAAGTGTGCAGTAGGAGACCTGAGTCACAATGCTGGGCGTTGCCATGGAGACCTCAGTGGCACAGAGGACCTTGTAGGGCAAGATTTAAATAGGATGAATATTCTTGGCCTGGTATGCCACAATATTCTCTCTGAAGGCTTCACTGCTCAGAATTTGTGGATGGAAATGCTTGCCAATCTACACATGGATGTACTTTCAATGGGATATGAAATATTCCAGGGTCTGGCAGATGATCTCTGACATGTCCTATCCTTGAGCATACCATTTTCCCTTGTCATGTCTGTCATTTGGCTGAGTCCTGTTCCCTAAGCTATTCAGTCAAGACTTGCTGGCATCATTCACCTGCAGTATAAGAGCTTTCTGCGAAATTTCTCAGCAGAAATCCTCTGCAAGCACATAGCTTTGGATATGAGAGACAGTGGTGGAAGTTGAATTTCAAGGGCAGATATTTGAAAACAATGAAGCAAGCCCCAAATAAGATCTTTACATGTTTCCCAGATGAATATGTTTGGAAATATTGGGAAAGATGGAGATCAAGACTGAGAAGAGTGCACACCCATTTCAAGGTACAAAACCAGGGAAAAACATGGGAAAGAAAGAGAGCTGGTTAATCTGATGTAAAAATCTTTGATGATGAAAGGAAAAGTATATTTCCATGATGATTTAATCAGGCTGTAGAAGTGAAGTTCTCATGTTGGTTGTCCTATGTGTGGCATTCTGCATTGGGCAGTGGATGCAGGACAGGAGATCTTCAAATAAATCTGGTGGAACACAAAATACTGAAAAAAATCAGCCTTAATCCTGTGTATTCCTTCCCTTTGAGAACATATATGGAGAATGTACAAAGTTTCAAAAGAGAAAATGTCTATTGGGTCATGGTTTCACCAATGAAATGGTCACATCACATAACATTTTGAATTTTGCTTTCACACTTGCTCCTGTACCGGGCCTGAGTAAAGCAGAATGCAGAGTAAGCCTGTTCAATAGATGTGCATTCCATAAGTGGTTTTAAAACCAGTGAAACCCTTTGGACTTAGTGTTTGTATTTTATTGGTTGATTTATTTTTCAAATTGTTTGTTTTACTCTTTTTAACTGTGAGTCAGGGAAGCCCTCACTCATAGTGATTTAGACCTCTCCAAAAGCTCTGAAAGTATTCATGTAACAGCTATTACATGTTATAAGTTTCTCCTATTAAAACGTGAAAGACTAACAGACCCTGCCACTTTTCATCTAAATTCAGTGTTGGGCTAAATTCAGTGATGGACTTTTTACAAGTCCTTTGAAATGTGTCCTCCTCTAGCCACTGGTCGTGCTGGAATTTACTTTCTTGTGAAGACAGGATTTGAGCAAATTGACACAAGTACAGTTTGCCACTACTCTGCACACCTGGTTAAGTATCGAGTTCCCTAAATGGTGTGTGTTTTATTTTGATCTCTGCTCACACTTTGCTCATCCAGTTAGAACCACAGGGATCCAGGCCATAGCGTTCCAGGCCTAAACAAGAAAATTTCCATTCCGTTTTGGGAGTTCATTCGTCTCTCATAATTACTTTTTCCACAAATGTGTGCTTAAGGAGAGGCCCTGTCCAAATGTGGAGAGGCCCATTTTCATTCACTCACTTTCAGACTTTCTAAGATTTTCAGTTACTAGAGGTTTGCCCAGACTTGCCATTGTCAAGGGACAGTGCACTTCACTTGAAGTTGTGCAGTATTACTTCATGTGTCTCCATGGAAATTTCACCAATGGGAAACTCTTGCTGTAGTCATCTCCAAGTGTTGCTGCCTAAGAACATATAACTAACAAAGGATGTGGTTTCAAGCAGAATGAGGAAAGGAGGGATTATCTTTATTTCAGTGCAGGTTGACCTTTCAAAGAAACAGTAATTCCTTTCAAATAGGAGGTAAAATCTTTTGTAAAGAGACATGGACATGATACGCTCAACTGTATGTCACTTTTTTTTAAATGCCAAGGGCATTTGAGAAATTCTTGGCTCCTGAATTGTACCGTTTTTCAAATTTCTCGTAGGTAAGACACACCAGCTTCTTCAAACCATGGTACTGTTCCTTCCATGTAAAAAACCAAAGGAAAAAACAAATTAAATTAAAACAAAACCCATGAAATAACATTTGAGAGCACACAATTGCTCAGCAGGCCCATGTAAACACTATTCAAGAAGCTAGAGGTACAGAAGCCTCAGCCTTCAGCCCATGGCCTGAAGTTTTGTCTCTATCATGGTCCCTCAAATCCCTGGCATGTCCACATTAACTCATGAATCTTTACTCATTTCCTTTTCAAATGCACAGGATCCAATATATTTGAACCCTCTTCATCTAGGCAGTAATCATCCAAGGACACACCAGAGGAAGGGCAGCCACCCCCTTGCCTGGGGCCTTGGAGCTTATCACAATAGAAATGGACACCTGAACAAGGGGAGCCAAAACAAAGAGAGGCATATTCCTAAAGCCTGAAGCACAGAAGCTACCTATAGACCAGTAGTGGGATTTCACAAATTATGTAAGAATCTCTGTGCACATGCTTGGCATGGTCGCTCATGCCTATAATCCCAGCCATCTGGGGGCTGAGGTGGATGGATCCTTGGGAGTTCCACTCCATCTTGGGGTACGAATTTATCTCAAGGCCTCTTTCAACAACTACATAAGATGTTGTTTCCAAAAAGAGGACAACAGAAAACTAGACACACTTGGTCCAGGTCCCTGGGTTCACTACACGAGTTGTGGAGTCTAAATAATCCATGCCATGAGAAAATACCTGGGATTTTTTGGGAAAGGGGCATTTGCATCCCGTTTCTAAGGGTTTCCCTTTCACCATTTTACATTTGAATTCTGGGAAGACCTGCTGGTGATAAGCTATCTAGTATTATGTTGGTTTAGGTATTGAGCTAGTACCTCATATTTAGTGTTCAGGGTTATGCTGGAATATCTGTGGACCTCCTTGAAATAGCGATTACAGACATGTGAACCCCGAGGAAGCTGGATAGTTGAAGCAGGCACTCCAAATATTCATGCACTGCAAGGATTCACTTTCATTTTGGGACTCATCTTCTGGTTGCTGGCTTTTAGTGCTAACTGATAGTACCATTGTGGCAGTAATCCAGCAGAGATTGCATGTATGGTTTGCAGGTTTGCTTCCCAAGCCACCAGAAACTCAGCAGAACCCACATCATTGTGGCATTTTCTTTCCTCCCCTGAAACATTTGGCTTTCTAAGTTTGAAAATTGAATAGACTGGGGTTATCAAGTTTGGACCCCATGTACCACAAACAGAACGAATTACTTCCTTCCACTTGTCAAAATATGTCAAATTTGCTTCATCACCACAACTTCAAAGAAAATTCGGGGGCAACTTAGAGAGGTGAATCAAATACTGCATGATTGGAATGGCTGTGGTTGTATGAGGTCGAGAGCTGCAGAGTTGGGCTGAAACTGTTCACAGAAATCCACAGGCTTTTTGTTGTCAGGCAACCACACTGGGCTGAGATTGGCTGAACATCCCTGTGAGGTGGATTTTAGGCTCTAGGTGTGAAAATTTAAAAGACTGGTGTAGTCAAGTTTGGAACCCATAGACCTCAGACATACCAAAAGCTTTTCCAATTACTTCCCTCCACTTCTCAAAATATGTCAAATTTTGTTGATCACTACAACTGTAAAAAAAATTCTGAGGCAACATAGAGAGGCTAATCAAATACTGCATGATTGGAATTGCTGTGGTTGTATGAGGTGGAAAGCTGCAGATTTGGGCTGAAACAGTTCACAGAAATCCACAAGCTTGTGGTTGCCAGACAACCACACTGGGCTGTGATTGGCTGAGCACCATTGTGAGCTGGACTTTAGGCTCTAGGATACAAGTGTGCAGTAGGAAACCTGAGTCACAATGCTGGGCGTTGCCATGGAGACCTCAGTGGCACAGAGGACCTTGAAGGGCAAGATTTAAATAGGATGAATATTCTTGGCCTGGTAGGCCACAATATTCTCTCTGAAGGCTTCACTGCTCAGAATTTGTGGATGGAAATGCTTGCCAATCTACACATGGATGTACTTTCAATGGGATATGAAATATTCCAGGGTCTGGCAGATGATCTCTGACATGTCCTATCCTTGAGCATACCATTTTCCCTTGTCATGTCTGTCATTTGGCTGAGTCCTGTTCCCTAAGCTATTCAGTCAAGACGTGCTGGCATCATTCACCTGCAGTATAAGAGCTTTCTGCGAAATTTCTCAGCAGAAATCCTCTGCAAGCACATAGCTTTGGATATGAGAGACAGTGGTGGAAGTTGAATTTAAGGGCAGATATTTGAAAACAATGAAGCAAGCCCCAAATAAGATCTTTACATGTTTCCCAGATGAATATGTTTGGAAATATTGGGAAAGATGGAGATCAAGACTGAGAAGAGTGCACACCCATTTCAAGGTACAAAACCAGGGAAAAACATGGGAAAGAAAGAGAGCTTGTTAATCTGATGTAAAAATCTTTGATGATGAAAGGAAAAGTATATTTCCATGATGATTTAATCAGGCTGTAGAAGTGAAGTTCTCATGTTGGTTGTCCTATGTGTGGCATTCTGCATTGGGCAGTGGATGCAGGACAGGAGATCTTCAAATAAATCTGGTGGAACACAAAATACTGAAAAAAAAATCAGCCTAAATCCTATGTATTCCTTCCCTTTGACAACATATATGGATAATGTACGAAGTTTCAAAAGAGAAAATGTCTATTGGGTCATGGTTTCACCAATGAAATGGTCACTTCACATAACATTTTGAATTTTGCTTTCACACTTGCTCCTGTACCGGGCCTGAGTAAAGCAGAATGCAGAGTAAGCCTGTTCAATAGATGTGCATTCCAGAAGTGGTTTTAAAAACAGTGAAACCCTTTGGACTTAGTGTTTGTATTTTATTGGTTGATTTACTTTTTCAAAATGTTTGTTTTACTCTTTTTAACTTTGTGAGTTAGGGAAGCCCTCACTCATAGTGATTTAGACCTCTCCAAAAGCTCTGAAGTTATTCATGTAACAGCCATTACATGTTATAAATTTCTCCTATTAAAACTTGAAAGACTAACAGACTCTGCCACTTTTCATCTAAATTCAGTGTTGGGCTAAATTCAGTGATGGACTTTTTACAAGTCCTTTGAAATGTGTTCTCCTCTAGCCACTGGTCGTGCTAGAATTTACTTTCTTGTGAAGACAGGATTTGAGCAAATTGACACAAGTACAGTTTGCCACTACTCTGCACACCTGGTTAAGTATCGAGTTCCCTAAATGGTGTGTGTTTTATTTTGATCTCTGCTCACACTTTGCTCATCCAGTTAGAACCACAGGGCTCCAGGCCATAGCGTTCCAGGCCTAAACAAGAAAATTTCCATTCCGTTTTGGGAGTGCATTCCTCTCTCATAATTACTTTTTCCACATATATGTGCTTAAGGAGAGGCCGTGTCCAAATGTGGAGAGGCCCATTTTCATTCACTCACTTTCAGACTTTCTAAGATTTTCAGTTACTAGAGGTTTGCCCAGACTTGCCATTGTCAAGGGACAGTGCACTTCACTTGAAGTTGTGCAGTATTACTTCATGGGTCTCCATGGAAATTCCACCAATGGGAAACACTTGCTGTAGTCATCTCCAAGTGTTGCTGCGTAAGAAAATATAACTAACAAAGGATGTGGTTTCAAGCAGAATGAAGAAAGGAGAGATTATCTTTATTTCAGGGCAGGTTGACCTTTCAAAGAAACAGTAATTCCTATCAAATAGGAGGTAAAATCTTTTGTAAAGAGACATGGACATGACACGCTCAGCTTTATGTCACTTTTTTAAAAATGCCAAGGGCACTTGAGAAATTCTTGGCTGTTGAATCGTACCTTTTTTCAAATTTCTCTTCGGTAAGACACTCCAGCTTCTTCAAACCATGGTACTGTTCCTTCCATGTAACAAACCAAAGGAAAAAACAAAATAAATTAAAACAAAACCCATGAAATAACATTTGAGAGCACACAATTGCTCAGCAGGCCCATGTAAACACTATTCAAGAAGCTAGAGGTACAGAAGCCTCAACCTTCAGCCCATGGCCTGAAGTTTTGTCTCTATCATGGCCCCTCAATTCCCTGGCATGTCCACATTAACTCATGAATCTTTACTCATTTCCTTTTCAAATGCACAGGATCCAATATATTTGAACCCTCTTCATCTAGGCAGTAATCATCCAAGGACACACCAGAGGAAGGGCAGCCACCCCCTTGCCTGGGGCCTTGGAGCTTATCACAATAGAAATGGACACCTGAACAAGGGGAGCCAAAACAAAGAGAGGCATATTCCTAAAGACTGAAGCACAGAAGCTACCTATAGACCAGTAGTGGGATTTCACAAATTATGTAAGAATCTCTGTGCACATGCTTGGCATGGTCGCTCATGCCTATAATCCCAGCCATCTGGGGGCTGAGGTGGATGGATCCTTGGGAGTTCCACTCCATCTTGGGCTATGAATTTATCTCAAGGCCACTTTCAACAACTACATAAGATGTTGTTTCCAAAAAGAGGACAACAGAAAACTAGACACACTTGGTCCAGGTCCTTGGGTTCACTACACGAGTTGTGGAGTCTAAATAATCCATGCCATGAGAAAATACCTGGGATTTTTCGGGAAAGGGGCATTTGCATCCCGTTTCTAAGGGTTTCCCTTTCACCATTTTACATTTGAATTCTGGGAAGACCTGCTGGTGATAAGCTATCTAGTATTATGTTGGTTTAGGTATTGAGCTAGTACCTCATATTTAGTGTTCAGGGTTATGCTGGAATGGCTGCGGACCTCCTTGAAATAGCGATTGCAGACATGTGAACCCCGAGGAAGCTGGATAGTTGAAGCAGGCACTCCAAATATTCATGCACTGCAAGGATTCACTTTCATTTTGGGACTCATCTTCTGGTTGCTGGCTTTTAGTGCTAACTGATAGTACCATTGTGGCAGTAATCCAGCAGAGATTGCATGTATGGTTTGCAGGTTTGCTTCCCAAGCCCCCAGAAACTCAGCAGAACCCACATCATTGTGGCATTTTGTTTCCTCCCCTGAAACATTTGTCTTTCTAAGTTTGAAAATTGAATAGACTGGGGTAGTCAAGTTTGGACCCCATGTACCACAAACAGAGCGAATTACTTCCTTCCACTTGTCAAAATATGTCAAATTTGCTTCATCACCACAACTTCAAAGAAAATTCGGGGGCAACTTAGAGAGGTGAATCAAATACTGCATGATTGGAATGGCTGTGTTTGTATGAGGTGGAGAGCTGCAGAGTTGGGCTGAAACTCTTCACAGAAATCCACAGGCTTTTGGTTGTCAGGCAACCACACTGGGCTGAGATTGGCTGAACATCCCTGTGAGGTGGATTTTAGGCTCTAGGTGTGAAAATGTAAAAGACTGGTGTTGTCAAGTTTGGAACCCATAGACCTCAGACATACCAAAAGCTTTTCCAATTACTTCCCTCCACTTCTCAAAATATGTCAAATTTTGTTGATCACTACAACTGTAAAAAAAATTCTGAGGCAACATAGAGAGGCTAATCAAATACTGCATGATTGGAATTGCTGTGGTTGTATGAGGTGGAAAGCTGCAGATTTGGGCTGAAACAGTTGACAGAAATCCACAAGCTTGTGGTTGCCAGACAACCACACTGGGCTGTGATTGGCTGAGCACCATTGTGAGCTGGACTTTAGGCTCTAGGATACAAGTGTGCAGTAGGAGACCGGAGTCACAATGCTGGGCGTTGCCATGGAGACCTCAGTGGCACAGAGGACCTTGTAGGGCAAGATTTAAATAGGATGAATATTCTTGGCCTGGTATGCCACAATATTCTCTCTGAAGGCTTCACTGCTCAGAATTTGTGGATGGAAATGCTTGCCAATCTACACATGAATGTACTTTCAATGGGATATGAAATATTCCAGGGTCTGGCAGATGATCTCTGACATGTCCTATCCTTGAGCATTCCATTTTCCCTTGTCATGTCTGTCATTTGGCTGAGTCCTGTTCCCTAAGCTATTCAGTCAAGACTTGCTGGCATCATTCACCTGCAGTATAAGAGCTTTCTGCGAAATTTCTCAGCAGAAATCCTCTGCAAGCACATAGCTTTGGATATGAGAGACAGTGGTGGAAGTTGAATTTCAAGGGCAGATATTTGAAAACAATGAAGCAAGCCCCAAATAAGATCTTTACATGTTTCCCAGATGAATATGTTTGGAAATATTGGGAAAGATGGAGATCAAGACTGAGAAGAGTGCACACCCATTTCAAGGTACAAAACCAGGGAAAAACATGGGAAAGAAAGAGAGCTGGTTAATCTGATGTAAAAATCTTTGATGATGAAAGGAAAATTATATTTCCATGATGATTTAATCAGGCTGTAGAAGTGAAGTTCTCATGTTGGTTGTCCTATGTGTGGCATTCTGAATTGGGCAGTGGATGCAGGACAGGATATCTTCAAATAAATCTGGTGGAACACAAAATACTGAAAAAAAATCAGCCTAAATCCTATGTATTCCTTCCCTTTGACAACATATATGGATAATGTACGAAGTTTCAAAAGAGAATATGTCTATTGGGTCATGGTTTCACCAATGAAATGGTCACTTCACATAACATTTTGAATTTTGCTTTCACACTTGCTCCTGTACCGGGCCTGAGTAAAGCAGAATGCAGAGTAAGCCTGTTCAATAGATGTGCATTCCATAAGTGGTTTTAAAACCAGTGAAACCCTTTGGACTTAGTGTTTGTATTCTATTGGTTGATTTATTTTTCAAATTGTTTGTTTTACTCTTTTTAACTGTGAGTCAGGGAAGCCCTCACTCATAGTGATTTAGACCTCTCCAAAAGCTCTGAAAGTATTCATGTAACAGCTATTACATGTTATAAGTTTCTCCTATTAAAACGTGAAAGACTAACAGACTCTGCCACTTTTCATCTAAATTCAGTGTTGGGCTAAATTCAGTGATGGACTTTTTACAAGTCCTTTGAAATGTGTCCTCCTCTAGCCACTGGTCGTGCTGGAATTTACTTTCTTGTGAAGACAGGATTTGAGCAAATTGACACAAGTACAGTTTGCCACTACTCTGCACACCTGGTTAAGTATCGAGTTCCCTAAATGGTGTGTGTTTTATTTTGATCTCTGCTCACACTTTGCTCATCCAGTTAGAACCACAGGGCTCCAGGCTATAGCGTTCCAGGCCTAAACAAGAAAATTTCCATTCCGTTTTGGGAGTTCATTCGTCTCTCATAATTACTTTTTCCACAAATGTGTGCTTAAGGAGAGGCCCTGTCCAAATGTGGAGAGGCCCATTTTCATTCACTCACTTTCAGACTTTCTAAGATTTTCAGTTACTAGAGGTTTGCCCAGACTTGCCATTGTCAAGGGACAGTGCACTTCACTTGAAGTTGTGCAGTATTACTTCATGTGTCTCCATGGAAATTCCACCAATGGGAAACTCTTGCTGTAGTCATCTCCAAGTGTTGCTGCCTAAGAACATATAACTAACAAAGGATGTGGTTTCAAGCAGAATGAGGAAAGGAGGGATTATCTTTATTTCAGTGCAGGTTGACCTTTCAAAGAAACAGTAATTCCTTTCAAATAGGAGGTAAAATCTTTTGTAAAGAGACATGGACATGATACGCTCAACTTTATGTCACTTTTTTTAAAATGCCAAGGGCATTTGAGAAATTCTTGGCTCCTGAATTGTACCGTTTTTCAAATTTCTCTTAGGTAAGACACACCAGCTTCTTCAAACCATGGTACTGTTCCTTCCATGTAAAAAACCAAAGGAAAAAACAAATTAAATTAAAACAAAACCCATGAAATAACATTTGAGAGCACACAATTGCTCAGCAGGCCCATGTAAACACTATTCAAGAAGCTAGAGGTACAGAAGCCTCAGCCTTCAGCCCATGGCCTGAAGTTTTGTCTCTATCATGGCCCCTCAATTCCCTGGCATGTCCACATTAACTCATGAATCTTTACTCATTTCCTTTTCAAATGCACAGGATCCAATATATTTGAACCCTCTTCATCTAGGCAGTAATCATCCAAGGACACACCAGAGGAAGGGCAGCCACCCCCTTGCTTGGGGCCTTGGAGCTTATCACAATAGAAATGGACACCTGAACAAGGGGAGCCAAAACAAAGAGAGGCATATTCCTAAAGACTGAAGCACAGAAGCTACCTATAGACCAGTAGTGGGATTTCACAAATTCTGTAAGAATCTCTGTGCACATGCTTGGCATGGTCGCTCATGCCTATAATCCCAGCCATCTGGGGGCTGAGGTGGTTGGATCCTTGGGAGTTCCACTCCATCTTGGGCTATGAATTTATCTCAAGGCCACTTTCAACAACTACATAAGATGTTGTTTCCAAAAAGAGGACAACAGAAAACTAGACACACTTGGTCCAGGTCCCTGGGTTCACTACACGAGTTGTGGAGTCTAAATAATCCATGCCATGAGAAAATACCTGGGATTTTTCGGGAAAGGGGCATTTGCATCCTGTTTCTAAGGGTTTCCTTTTCACCATTTTACATTTGAATTCTGGGAAGACCTGCTGGTGATAAGCTATCTAGTATTATGTTGGTTTAGGTATTGAGCTAGTACCTCATATTTAGTGTTCAGGGTTATGCTGGAATGTCTGCGGACCTCCTTGAAATAGCGATTGCAGACATGTGAACCCCGAGGAAGCTGGATAGTTGAAGCAGGCACTCCAAATATTCATGCACTGCAAGGATTCACTTTCATTTTGGGACTCATCTTCTGGTTGCTGGCTTTTAGTGCTAACTGATACTACCATGGTGGCAGTAATCCAGCAGAGATTGCATGTATGGTTTGCAGGTTTGCTTCCCAAGCCACCAGAAACTCAGCAGAACCCACATCATTGTGGCATTTTCTTTCCTCCCCTGAAACATTTGGCTTTCTAAGTTTGAAAATTGAATAGACTGGGGTAGTCAAATTTGGACCCCTGTACCACAAACAGAGCTAAAGACAGAGCGAATTACTTCCCTCCACTTGTCAAAATATGTCAAATTTGCTTGATCACCACAACTTCAAAGAAAATTCGGGGGCAACTTAGAGCTGTGAATCAAATACTGCATGATTGGAATGGCTGTGTTTGTATGAGGTGGAGAGCTGCAGAGTTGGGCTGAAACTGTTCACAGAAATCCACAGGCTTGTGGTTGTCAGGCAACCACGCTGGGCTGAGATTGGCTGAACATCACTGTGAGGTGGATTTTAGGCTCTACGTGTGAAAATTTAAAAGGCTGGTGTAGTCAAGTTTGGAACCCATAGACCTCAGAAATACCAAAAGCTTTTCCAATTACTTCCCTCCTCTTCTCAAAATATGTCAAATTTTGTTGATCACTACAACTGTAAAAAAAATTCTGAGGCAACATAGAGAGGCTAATCAAATACTGCATGATTGGATTTGCTGTGGTTGTATGAGGTGGAAAGCTGCAGATTTGGGCTGAAACAGTTCACAGAAATCCACAAGCTTATGGTTGCCAGACAACCACACTGGGCTGTGATTGGCTGAGCACCATTGTGAGCTGGACTTTAGGCTCTAGGATACAAGTGTGCAGTAGGAGACCTGAGTCACAATGCTGGACGTTGCCATGGAGACCTCAGTGGCACAGAGGACCTGGTAGGGCAAGATTTAAATAGCATGAATATTCTTGGCCTGGTATGCCACAATATTCTCTCTGAAGGCTTCACTGCTCAGAATTTGTGGATGGAAATGCTTGCCAATCTACACATGGATGTACTTTCAATGGGATATGAAATATGCCAGGGCCTGGCAGATGATCTCTGCCATGTCCTATCCTTGAGCATACACTTTCCCTTGTCATGTCTGTCATTTGGCTGAGTCCTGTTCCCTAAGCTATTCAGTCAAGACTTGCTGGCATCATTCACCTGCAGTATTAGAGCTATCTGTGAAATTTCTCAGCAGTAATCCTCTGAAAGCACATAGCTTTGGATATGAGAGACAGTGGTGGAAGTTGAATTTCAAGGGCAGATATTTGAAAGCAATGAAACAAGCCCCAAATAAGATCTTTACATGTTTCCTAGATGAATATGTTTGGAAATATTGGGGAAGATGGAGATCAAGCCTGAGATGAGTGCACACCCATTTCAAGGTACAAAAACCAGGGAAATATCTGGGAAAGCAAGAGAGCTGGTTAATCTGATGTAAAAATCTTTGATGATGACAGGAAAAGTATATTCTCATGATGATTTAATCAGTCTATAGAAGTGAAGTTCTCATGTTGGTTGTCCTAAGTGTGGCCTTCTGCATTGGGCAGTGGATGCAGGACAGGAGATCTTCAAATAAATCTGGTGGAACACAAAATACTGAAAAAAATCAGCCTAAATCCTGTGTATTCCTTCCCTTTGAGAACATATATGGAGAATGTACAAAGTTTCAAAAGAGAAAATGTCTATTGCGTCATGGTTTCACCAATGAAATGGTCACATCACATAACATTTTGAATTTTGCTTTCACACTTGCTCCTGTACCGGGCCTGAGTAAAGCAGAATGCAGAGTAAGCCTGTTCAATAGATGTGCATTCCATAAGTGGTTTTAAAACCAGTGAAACCCTTTGGACTTAGTGTTTGTATTTTATTGGTTGATTTATTTTTCAAATTGTTTGTTTTACTCTTTTTAACTGTGAGTCAGGGAAGCCCTCACTCACAGTGATTTGGACGTCCCCAAAAGCTCTGAAAGTATTCATGTAACAGCTATTACATGTTATAAGTTTCTCCTATTAAAACGTGAAAGACTAACAGACTCTGCCACTTTTCATCTAAATTCAGTGTTGGGCTAAATTCAGTGATGGACTTTTTACAAGTCCTTTGAAATGTGTCCTCCTCTAGCCACTGGTCGTGCTGGAATTTACTTTCTTGTGAAGACAGAATTTGAGCAAATTGACACAAATACAGTTTGTTACTACTCTGCACACCTGGTTAAGTATCGAGTTCCCTAAATGGTGTGTGTTTTATTTTGATCTCTGCTCACACTTTGCTCATCCAGTTAGAACCACAGGGCTCCAGACCATAGCGTTCCAGGCCTAAACAAGAAAATTTCCATTCCGTTTTGGGAGTTCATTCATCTCTCATAATTACTTTTTCCACAAATGTGTGCTTAAGGAGAGGCCCTGTCCATATGTGGAGTGGCCCATTTTCATTCACTCACTTTCAGACTTTCTAATATTTTCAGTTACTAGTGGTTTGCTCAGCCTTGCCATTATCAAGGGACAGTGCACTTCACTTGAAGTTGTGCAGTATTACTTCATGTGTCTCCATGGAAATTCCACCAATGGGAAACTCTTGCTGTAGTCATCTCCAAGTATTGCTGCGTAAGAAAATATAACTAACAAAGAATGTGGTTTCAAGCAGAATGAGGAAAGGAGGGATTATCTTTATTTCAGTGCAGGTGGACCTTTCAAAGAAACAGTAATTCCTATCAAATAGGAGGTAAAATCTTTTGTAAAGAGACATGGACATGACACGCTCAGCTTTATGTCACTTTTTTAAAAATGCCAAGGGCACTTGAGAAATTCTTGGCTGTTGAATCGTACCTTTTTTCAAATTTCTCTTCGGTAAGACACTCCAGCTTCTTCAAACCATGGTACTGTTCCTTCCATGTAACAAACCAAAGGAAAAAACAAAATAAATTAAAACAAAACCCATGAAATAACATTTGAGAGCACACAATTGCTCAGCAGGCCCATGTAAACACTATTCAAGAAGCTAGAGGTACAGAAGCCTCAACCTTCAGCCCATGGCCTGAAGTTTTGTCTCTATCATGGCTCCTCAATTCCCTGGCATGTCCACATTAACTCATGAATCTTTACTCATTTCCTTTTCAAATGCACAGGATCCAATATATTTGAACCCTGTTCACCTGGGGAGTAATCATCCAAGGACACACCAGAGGAAGGGCAGCCACCCCCTTGCCTGGGGCCTTGGAGCTTATCACAATAGAAATGGACACCTGAACAAGGGAAGCCAAAACAAAGAGAGACATATTCCTAAAGCCTGAAGCACAGAAGCTACCTATAGACCAGTAGTGGGATTTCACAAATTATGTAAGAATCTCTGTGCACATGCTTGGCATGGTCGCTCATGCCTATAATCCCAGCCATCTGGGGGCTGAGGTGGATGGATCCTTGGGAGTTCCACTCCATCTTGGGCTCTGAATTTATCTCAAGGCCTCTTTCAACAACTACATAAGATGTTGTTTCCAAAAAGAGAACAACAGAAAACTAGACACACTTGGTCCAGGTCCCTGGGTTCACTACACGAGTTGTGGAGTCTAAATATTCCATGCCATGAGAAAATACCTGGGATTTTTAGAGAAAGGGGCATTTGCATCCCATTTCGAAGGGTTTCCCTTTCACCATGTTACATTTGAATTCTGGGAAGACCTGCTGGTGATAAGCTATCTAGTATAATGTTGGATTAGGTATTGAGCTAGTATCTCATATTTAGTGTTCAGCGTTATGCTGGAATGGCTGCGGACCTCCTTGAAATAGCGATTGCAGACAAGTTAACCCCGAGGAAGCTGGATAGTTGAAGCAGGCACTCCAAATATTCATGCACTGCAGGGATTCACTTTCATTTTGGGACTCATCTTCTGGTTGCTGGCTTTTAGTGCTAACTGATACTACCATGGTGGCAGTAATCCAGCAGAGATTGCATGTATGGTTTGCAGGTTTGCTTCCCAAGCCACCAGAAACTCAGCAGAACCCACATCATTGTGGCATTTTCTTTCCTCCCCTGAAACATTTGGCTTTCTAAGTTTGAAAATTGAATAGACTGGGGTAGTCAAGTTTGGACCCCATGTACCACAAACAGAGCTAAAGACAGAGCCAATTACTTCCCTCCACTTGTCAAAATATGTCAAATTTGCTTGATCACCACAACTTCAAAGAAAATTCGGGGGCAACTTAGAGAGGTGAATCAAATACTGCATGATTGGAATGGCTGTGGTTGTATGAGGTGGAGAGCTTCAGAGTTGGGCTGAAACTGTTCACAGAAATCCACAGGCTTGTGGTTGTCAGGCAACCACGCTGGACTGAGATTGGCTGAACATCACTGTGAGGTGGATTTTAGGCTCTAAGTGTGAAAATGTAAAAGACTGGTGTAGTACAGTTTGGAACCCATAGACCTCAGACATACCAAAAGGTTTTCCAGTTACTTCCCTCCACTTCTCAAAATATGTCAAATTTTGTTGATCACTACAACTGTAAAAAAAATTCTGAGGCAACATAGAGAGGCTAATCAAATACTGCATGATTGGAATTGCTGTGGTTGTATGAGGTGGAAAGCTGCAGATTTGGGCTGAAACAGTTAACAGAAATCCACAAGCTTGTGGTTGCCAGACAACCACACTGGGCTGTGATTGGCTGAGCACCATTGTGAGCTGGACTTTAGGCTCTAGGATACAAGTGTGCAGTAGGAGACCTGAGTCACAATGCTGGGCGTTGCCATGGAGACCTCAGTGGCACAGAGGACCTTGTAGGGCAAGATTTAAATAGGATGAATATTCTTGGCCTGGTATGCCACAATATTCTCTCTGAAGGCTTCACTGCTCAGAATTTCTGGATGGAAATGCTTGCCAATCTACACATGGATGTACATTCAATGGGATATGAAATATTCCAGGGCCTGGCAGATGATCTCTGATATGTCCTATCATTGAGCATACCCTTTTCCCTTGTCATGTCTGTCATTTGGCTGAGTCCTGTTCCCTAAGCTATTCAGTCAAGACTTGCTGGCATCATTCACCTGCATTATAAGAGCTTTCTGTGAAATTTCTCAGCAGAAATCTTCTGCAAGCACATAGCTTTGGATATGAGAGACAGGGGTGGAAGTTGAATTTCAAGGGCAGATATTTGAAAACAATGAAACAAGCCCCAAATAAGATCTTTACATGTTTCCCAGATGAATATGTTTGGAAATATTGGGGAAGATGGAGATCAAGACTGAGAAGAGTGCATACCCATTTCAAGGTACAAAAACCAGGGAAAAACCTGGGAAAGCAAGAGAGCTGGTTAATCTGATGTAAAAATCTTTGATGATGAAAGGAAAAGTATATTCTCATGATGATTTAATCAGGCTGTAGAAGTGAAGTTCTCATGTTGGTTGTCCTATGTGTGGCCTTCTGCATTCGGCAGTGGATGCAGGACAGGAGATCTTAAAACAAATCTGGTGGAACACAAAATACTGAAAAAAATCAGCCTAAATCCTGTGTATTCCTTCCCTTTGAGAACATATATGGAGAATGTACAAAGTTTCAAAAGAGAAAATGTCTATTGGGTCATGGTTTCACCAATGAAATGGTCACATCACATAACATTTTGAATTTTGCTTTCACACTTGCTCCTGTACCGGGCCTGAGTAAAGCAGAATGCAGAGTAAGCCTGTTCAATAGATGTGCATTCCATAAGTGGTTTTAAAACCAGTGAAACCCTTTGGACTTAGTGTTTGTATTTTATTGGTTGATTTATTTTTCAAATTGTTTGTTTTACTCTTTTTAACTGTGAGTCAGGGAAGCCCTCACTCATAGTGATTTAGACCTCTCCAAAAGCTCTGAAAGTATTCATGTAACAGCTATTACATGTTATAAGTTTCTCCTATTAAAACGTGAAAGACTAACAGACTCTGCCACTTTTCATCTAAATTCAGTGTTGGGCTAAATGCAGTGATGGACTTTTTACAAGTCCTTTGAAATGTGTCCTCCTCTAGCCACTGGTCGTGCTGGAATTTACTTTCTTGTGAAGACAGGATTTGAGCAAATTGACACAAGTACAGTTTGCCACTACTCTGCACACCTGATTAAGTATCGAGTTCCCTAAATGGTGTGTGTTGTATTTTGATCTCTGCTCACACTTTGCTCATCCAGTTAGAACCACAGGGCTCCAGGCCATAGCGTTCCAGGCCTAAACAAGAAAATTTCCATTCCGTTTTGGGAGTTCATTCATCTCTCATAATTACTTTTTCCACAAATGTGTGCTTAAGGAGAGGCCCTGCCCAAATGTGGAGAGGCCAATTTTCATTCACTCACTTTCAGACTTTCTAAAATTTTCAGTTACTAGAGGTTTGCCCAGACTTGCCATTGTCAAGGGACAGTGAACTTCACTTGAAGTTGTGCAGTATTACTTCATGTGTCTCCATGGAAATTCCACCAATGGGATACTCTTGCTGTAGTCATCTCCAAGTGTTGCTGCGTAAGAAAATATAACTAACAAAGAATGTGGTTTCAAGCAGAATGAGGAAAGGAGGGATTATCTTTATTCCAGTGCAGGTTGACCTTTCAAAGAAACAGAAATTCCTATCAAATAAGAGGTAAAATCTTCTGTAAAGAGACATGGACGTGACACGCTCAGCTTTATGTCACTTTTTTAAAAATGCCAAGGTAACTTGAGAAATTCTTGGCTGCTGAATCCTACCTTTTTTCAAATTTCTCTTAGGTAAGACACTCCAGCTTTTTCAAACCATGGTACTGTTCTTTCCATGTAACAAACCAAAGGAAAAAACAAAATAAATTAAAACAAAACCCATGAAATAACATTTGAGAGCACACAATTGCTCAGCAGGCCCATGTAAACAGTATTCAAGAAGCTAGAGGTACAGAAGGCTCAAGCTTCAGCACATGGCCTGAAGTTTTGTCTCTATCATGGCTCCTCAATTCCCTGGCATGTCCACATTAACTCATGAATCTTTACTCATTTCCTTTTGAAATGCACAGGATCCAATATATTTGAACCCTGTTCACCTGGGGAGTAATCATCCAAGGACACACCAGAGGAAGGGCAGCCACCCCCTTGCCTGGGGCCTTGGAGCTTATCACAATAGAAATGGACACCTGAACAAGGGAGCCAAAACAAAGAGAGGAATATTCCTACAGCCTGAAGCACAGAAGCTACCTATAGACCAGTAGGGGATTTCACAAATTATGTAAGAATCTCTGTGCACATGCTTTGCATGGTCGCTCATGCCTATAATCCCAGCCATCTGGGGGCTGAGGTGGATGGATCCTTGGGAGTTCCACTCCATCTTGGGCTATGAATTTATCTCAAGGCCTCTTTAAACAACTACATAAGATGTTGTTTCCAAAAAGAGGACAACAGAAAACTAGACACACTTGATCCAGGTCCCTGGGCTCACTACACGAGTTGTGGAGTCTAAATATTCCATGCCATGAGAAAATAACTGGGATTTTTAGGGAAAGGGGCATTTGCATCCCGTTTCGTAGTGTTTCCCTTTCACCATGTTACATTTGAATTCTGGGAAGACCTGCTGATGATAAGCTATCTTGTATTATGTTGGTTTAGGTATTGAGCTAGTACTTCATATTTAGTGTTCAGGGTTATGGTGGAATGGCTGCGGACCTCCTTGAAATAGCGATTGCAGACATGTGAACCCCGAGGAAGCTGGATAGTTGAAGCAGGCACTCCAATTATTCATGCACTGCAAGGATTCACTTTCATTTTGGGACTCATCTTCTGGTTGCTGGCTTTTAGTGCTAACTGATACTACCATGGTGGCAGTAATCCAGCAGAGATTGCATGTATGGTTTGCAGGTTTGCTTCCCAAGCCACCAGAAACTCAGCAGAACCCACATCATTGTGGCATTTTCTTTCCTCCCCTGAAACATTTGGCTTTCTAAGTTTGAAAATTGAATAGACTGGGATAGTCAAGTTTGGACCCCATGTACCACAAACAGAGCGAATTACTTCCTTCCACTTGTCAAAATATGTCAAATTTGCTTCATCACCACAACTTCAAAGAAAATTCGGGGGCAACTTAGAGCTGTGAATCAAATACTGCATGATTGGAATGGCTGTGGTTGTATGAGGTGGAGAGCTGCAGAGTTGGGCTGAAACTGTTCACAGAAATCCACAGGCTTGTGGTTGTCAGGCAACCACGCTGGGCTGAGATTGGCTGAACATCACTGTGAGGTGGATTTTAGGCTCTACGTGTGAAAATTTAAAAGGCTGGTGTAGTCAAGTTTGGAACCCATAGACCTCAGACATACCAAAAGCTTTTCCAATTACTTCCCTCCTCTTCTCAAAATATGTCAAATTTTGTTGATCACTACAACTGTAAAAAAAATTCTGAGGCAACATAGAGAGGCTAATCAAATACTGCATGATTGGATTTGCTGTGGTTGTATGAGGTGGAAAGCTGCAGATTTGGGCTGAAACAGTTCACAGAAATCCACAAGCTTATGGTTGCCAGACAACCACACTGGGCTGTGATTGGCTAAGCACCATTGTGAGCTGGACTTTAGGCTCTAGGATACAAGTGTGCAGTAGGAGACCTGAGTCACAATGCTGGGCGTTGCCATGGAGACCTCAGTGGCACAGAGGACCTGGTAGGGCAAGATTTAAATAGCATGAATATTCTTGGCCTGGTATGCCACAATATTCTCTCTGAAGGCTTCACTGCTCAGAATTTGTGGATGGAAATGCTTGCCAATCTACACATGGATGTACTTTCAATGGGATATGAAATATGCCAGGGCCTGGCAGATGATCTCTGCCATGTCCTATCCTTGAGCATACACTTTTCCCTTGTCATGTCTGTCATTTGGCTGAGTCCTGTTCCCTAAGCTATTCAGTCAAGACTTGCTGGCATCATTCACCTGCAGTATTAGAGCTATCTGTGAAATTTCTCAGCAGTAATCCTCTGAAAGCACATAGCTTTGGATATGAGAGACAGTGGTGGAAGTTGAATTTCAAGGGCAGATATTTGAAAACAATGAAACAAGCCCCAAATAAGATCTTTACATGTTTCCTAGATGAATATGTTTGGAAATATTGGGGAAGATGGAGATCAAGCCTGAGATGAGTGCACACCCATTTCAAGGTACAAAAACCAGGGAAAAACATGGGAAAGCAAGAGAGCTGGTTAATCTGATGTAAAAATCTTTGATGATGAAAGGAAAAGTATATTCTCATGATGATTTAATCAGGCTGTAGAAGTGAAGTTCTCATGTTGGTTGTCCTATGTGTCCCCTTCTGCATTCGGCAGTGGATGCAGGACAGGAGATCTTAAAACAAATCTGGTGGAACACAAAATACTGAAAAAAATCAGCCTAAATCCTGTGTATTCCTTCCCTTTGAGAACATATATGGAGAATGTACAAAGTTTCAAAAGAGAAAATGTCTATTGGGTCATGGTTTCACCAATGAAATGGTCACATCACATAACATTTTGAATTTTGCTTTCACACTTGCTCCTGTACCGGGCCTGAGTAAAGCAGAATGCAGAGTAAGCCTGTTCAATAGATGTGCATTCCATAAGTGGTTTTAAAACCAGTGAAACCCTTTGGACTTAGTGTTTGTATTTTATTGGTTGATTTATTTTTCAAATTGTTTGTTTTACTCTTTTTAACTGTGAGTCAGGGAAGCCCTCACTCATAGTGATTTAGACCTCTCCAAAAGCTCTGAAAGTATTCATGTAACAGCTATTACATGTTATAAGTTTCTCCTATTAAAACGTGAAAGACTAACAGACTCTGCCACTTTTCATCTAAATTCAGTGTTGGGCTAAATTCAGTGATGGACTTTTTACAAGTCCTTTGAAATGTGTCCTCCTCTAGCCACTGGTTGTGCTGGAATTTACTTTCTTGTGAAGACAGGATTTGAGCAAATTGACACAAGTACAGTTTGCCACTACTCTGCACACCTGGATAAGTATCGAGTTCCCTACATGGTGTGTGTTTTATTTTGATCTCTGCTCACACTTTGCTCATCCAGTTAGAACCACAGGGCTCAAGGCCATAGCGTTTCAGGCCTAAACAAGAAAATTTCCATTCCGTTTTGGGAGTTCATTCGTCTCTCATAATTACTTTTTCCACAAATGTGTGCTTAAGGAGAGGCCCTGTCCAAATGTGGAGAGGCCCATTTTCATTCACTCACTTTCAGACTTTCTAAAATTTTCAGTTACTAGAGGTTTGCCCAGACTTGCCATTGTCAAGGGACAGTGCACTTCACTTGATGTTGTGCAGTATTACTTCATGTGTCTCCATGGAAATTCCACCAATGGGAAACTCTTGCTGTAGTCATCTCCAAGTGTTGCTGCGTAAGAAAATATAACTAACAAAGAATGTGGTTTCAAGCAGAATGAGGAAAGGAGGGATTATCTTTATTTCAGTGCAGGTTGACCTTTCAAAGAAACAGTAATTCCTATCAAATAGGAGGTAAAATCTTTTGTAAAGAGACATGGACATGACACGCTCAGCTTTATGTCACTTTTTTAAAAATGCCAAGATCACTTGAGAAATTCTTGGCTGCTGAATCCTACCTTTTTTCAAATTTCTCTTAGGTAAGACACTCCAGCTTCTTCAAACCATGGTACTGTTCCTTCCATGTAACAAACCAAAGGAAAAAAACAAATTAAATTAAAACAAATCCCATGAAATAACATTTGAGAGCACACAATTGCTCAGCAGGCCCATGTAAACACTATTCAAGAAGCTAGAGGTACAGAAGCCTCAACCTTCAGCCCATGGCCTGAAGTTTTGTCTCTATCATGGCCCCTCAATTCCCTGGCATGTCCACATTAACTCATGAATCTTTACTCATTTCCTTTTCAAATGCACAGGATCCAATATATTTGAACCCTGTTCACCTGGGCAGTAATCATCCAAGGACACACCAGAGGAAGGGCAGCCACCCCCTTGCCTGGGGCCTTGGAGCTTATCACAATAGAAATGGACACATGAACAAGGGGAGCTAAAAGAAAGAGAGGCATATTCCTAAAGCCTGAAGCACAGAAGCTACCTATAGACCAGTAGTGGGATTTCACAAATTATGTAAGAATCTCTGTGCACATGCTTGGCATGGTCGCTCATGCCTATAATCCCAGCCATCTGGGGGCTGAGGTGGATGCATCCTTGGGAGTTCCACTCCATCTTGGGCTACGAATTTATCTCAAGGCCTCTTTCAACAACTACGTAAGATGTTGTTGCCAAAAAGAGGACAACAGAAAACTAGACACACTTGGTCCAGGTCCCTGGGTTCACTACACGAGTTGTGGAGTCTAAATATTCCATGCCATGAGAAAATACCTGGGATTTTTAGGGAAAGGGGCATTTGCATCCCGTTTCGAAGGGTTTCCCTTTCGCCATGTTACATTTGAATTCTGGGAAGACCTGCTGGTGATAAGCTATCTAGTATAATGTTGGATTAGGTATTGAGCTAGTACCTCATATTTAGTGTTCAGGGTTATGCTGGAATGGCTGCGGACCTCCTTGAAATAGCGATTGCAGACATGTTAACCCCGAGGAAGCTGGATAGTTGAAGCAGGCACTCCAAATATTCATGCACTGCAAGGATTCACTTTCATTTTGGGACTCATCTTCTGGTTGCTGGCTTTTAGTGCTAACTGATACTACCATGGTGGCAGTAATTCAGCAGAGATTGTATGTATGGTTTGCAGGTTTGCTTCCCAAGCCCCCAGAAACTCAGCAGAACCCACATCATTGTGGCATTTTGTTTCCTCCCCTGAAACATTTGGCTTTCTAAGTTTGAAAATTGAATAGACTGGGGTAGTCAAGTTTGGACCCCATGTACCACAAACAGAGCTAAAGACAGAGCCAATTACTTCCCTCCACTTGTCAAAATATGTCAAATTTGCTTGATCACCACAACTTCAAAGAAAATTTGGGGGCAACGTAGAGAGGTGAATCAAATACTGCATGATTGGAATGGCTGTGGTTGTATGAGGTGGAGAGCTTCAGAGTTGGGCTGAAACTGTTCACAGAAATCCACAGGCTTGTGGTTGTCAGGCAACCACGCTGGGCTGAGATTGGCTGAACATCACTGTGAGGTGGATTTTAGGCTCTAGGTGTGAAAATGTAAAAGACTGGTGTAGTTCAGTTTGGAACCCATAGACCTCAGACATACCAAAAGGTTTTCCAGTTACTTCCCTCCACTTCTCAAAATATGTCAAATTTTGTTGATCACTACAACTGTAAAAAAAATTCTGAGGCAACATAGAGAGGCTAATCAAATACTGCATGATTGGAATTGCTGTGGTTGTATGAGGTGGAAAGCTGCAGATTTGGGCTGAAACAGTTCACAGAAATCCACAAGCTTGTGGTTGCCAGACAACCACACTGGGCTGTGATTGGCTGAGCACCATTGTGAGCTGGACTTTAGGCTCTAGGATACAAGTGTGCAGTAGGAGACCTGAGTCACAATGCTGGGTGTTTCCATGGAGACCTCAGTGGCACAGAGGACCTTGTAGGGCAAGATTTAAATAGGATGAATATTCTTGGCCTGGTATGCCACAATATTCTCTCTGAAGGCTTCACTGCTCAGAATTTGTGGATGGAAATGCTTGCCAATCTACACATGGATGTACTTTCAATGGGATATGAAATATTCCAGGGCCTGGCAGATGATCTCTGACATGTCCTATCATTGAGCATACCCTTTTCCCTTGTCATGTCTGTCATTTGGCTGAGTCCTGTTCCCTAAGCTATTCAGTCAAGACTTGCTGGCATCATTCACCTGCAGTATAAGAGCTTTCTGTGAAATTTCTCAGCAGAAATCCTCTGCAAGCACATAGCTTTGGATATAAGAGACAGTGGTGGAAGTTGAATTTCAAGGGCAGATATTTGAAAACAATGAAACAAGCCCAAAATAAGATCTTTACATGTTTCCCAGATGAATATATTTGGAAATATTGGGGAAGATGGAGATCAAGACTGAGAAGAGTGCACACCCATTTCAAGGTACAAAAACCAGGGAAAAACATGGGAAAGCAAGAGAGCTGGTTAATCTGATGTAAAAATCTTTGATGATGAAAGGAAAAGTATATTCTCATGATGATTTAATCAGGCTGTAGAAGTGAACTTCTCATGTTGGTTGTCCTATGTGTCCCCTTCTGCATTCGGCAGTGGATGCAGGACAGGAGATCTTAAAACAAATCTGGTGGAACACAAAATACTGAAAAAAATCAGCCTAAATCCTGTGTATTCCTTCCCTTTGAGAACATATATGGAGAATGTACAAAGTTTCAAAAGAGAAAATGTCTATTGGGTCATGGTTTCACCAATGAAATGGTCACATCACATAACATTTTGAATTTTGCTTTCACACTTGCTCCTGTACCGGGCCTGAGTAAAGCAGAATGCAGAGTAAGCCTGTTCAATAGATGTGCATTCCATAAGTGGTTTTAAAACCAGTGAAACCCTTTGGACTTAGTGTTTGTATTTTATTGGTTGATTTATTTTTCAAATTGTTTGTTTTACTCTTTTTAACTGTGAGTCAGGGAAGCCCTCACTCATAGTGATTTAGACCTCTCCAAAAGCTCTGAAAGTATTCATGTAACAGCTATTACATGTTATAAGTTTCTCCTATTAAAACGTGAAAGACTAACAGACTCTGCCACTTTTCATCTAAATTCAGTGTTGGGCTAAATTCAGTGATGGACTTTTTACAAGTCCTTTGAAATGTGTCCTCCTCTAGCCACTGGTTGTGCTGGAATTTACTTTCTTGTGAAGACAGGATTTGAGCAAATTGACACAAGTACAGTTTGCCACTACTCTGCACACCTGGATAAGTATCGAGTTCCCTACATGGTGTGTGTTTTATTTTGATCTCTGCTCACACTTTGCTCATCCAATTAGAACCACAGGGCTCAAGGCCATAGCGTTTCAGGCCTAAACAAGAAAATTTCCATTCCGTTTTGGGAGTTCATTCGTCTCTCATAATTACTTTTTCCACAAATGTGTGCTTAAGGAGAGGCCCTGTCCAAATGTGGAGAGGCCCATTTTCATTCACTCACTTTCAGACTTTCTAAAATTTTCAGTTACTAGAGGTTTGCCCAGACTTGCCATTGTCAAGGGACAGTGCACTTCACTTGATGTTGTGCAGTATTACTTCATGTGTCTCCATGGAAATTCCACCAATGGGAAACTCTTGCTGTAGTCATCTCCAAGTGTTGCTGCGTAAGAAAATATAACTAACAAAGAATGTGGTTTCAAGCAGAATGAGGAAAGGAGGGATTATCTTTATTTCAGTGCAGGTTGACCTTTCAAAGAAACAGTAATTCCTATCAAATAGGAGGTAAAATCTTTTGTAAAGAGACATGGACATGACACGCTCAGCTTTATGTCACTTTTTTAAAAATGCCAAGATCACTTGAGAAATTCTTGGCTGCTGAATCCTACCTTTTTTCAAATTTCTCTTAGGTAAGACACTCCAGCTTCTTCAAACCATGGTACTGTTCCTTCCATGTAACAAACCAAAGGAAAAAAACAAATTAAATTAAAACAAATCCCATGAAATAACATTTGAGAGCACACAATTGCTCAGCAGGCCCATGTAAACACTATTCAAGAAGCTAGAGGTACAGAAGCCTCAACCTTCAGCCCATGGCCTGAAGTTTTGTCTCTATCATGGCCCCTCAATTCCCTGGCATGTCCACATTAACTCATGAATCTTTACTCATTTCCTTTTCAAATGCACAGGATCCAATATATTTGAACCCTGTTCAGCTGGGCAGTAATCATCCAAGGACACACCAGAGGAAGGGCAGCCACCCCCTTGCCTGGGGCCTTGGAGCTTATCACAATAGAAATGGACACATGAACAAGGGGAGCTAAAAGAAAGAGAGGCATATTCCTAAAGCCTGAAGCACAGAAGCTACCTATAGACCAGTAGTGGGATTTCACAAATTATGTAAGAATCTCTGTGCACATGCTTGGCATGGTCGCTCATGCCTATAATCCCAGCCATCTGGGGGCTGAGGTGGATGCATCCTTGGGAGTTCCACTCCATCTTGGGCTACGAATTTATCTCAAGGCCTCTTTCAACAACTACGTAAGATGTTGTTGCCAAAAAGAGGACAACAGAAAACTAGACACACTTGGTCCAGGTCCCTGGGTTCACTACACGAGTTGTGGAGTCTAAATATTCCATGCCATGAGAAAATACCTGGGATTTTTAGGGAAAGGGGCATTTGCATCCCGTTTCGAAGGGTTTCCCTTTCGCCATGTTACATTTGAATTCTGGGAAGACCTGCTGGTGATAAGCTATCTAGTATAATGTTGGATTAGGTATTGAGCTAGTACCTCATATTTAGTGTTCAGGGTTATGCTGGAATGGCTGCGGACCTCCTTGAAATAGCGATTGCAGACATGTTAACCCCGAGGAAGCTGGATAGTTGAAGCAGGCACTCCAAATATTCATGCACTGCAAGGATTCACTTTCATTTTGGGACTCATCTTCTGGTTGCTGGCTTTTAGTGCTAACTGATACTACCATGGTGGCAGTAATTCAGCAGAGATTGTATGTATGGTTTGCAGGTTTGCTTCCCAAGCCCCCAGAAACTCAGCAGAACCCACATCATTGTGGCATTTTGTTTCCTCCCCTGAAACATTTGGCTTTCTAAGTTTGAAAATTGAATAGACTGGGGTAGTCAAGTTTGGACCCCATGTACCACAAACAGAGCTAAAGACAGAGCCAATTACTTCCCTCCACTTGTCAAAATATGTCAAATTTGCTTGATCACCACAACTTCAAAGAAAATTTGGGGGCAACGTAGAGAGGTGAATCAAATACTGCATGATTGGAATGGCTGTGGTTGTATGAGGTGGAGAGCTTCAGAGTTGGGCTGAAACTGTTCACAGAAATCCACAGGCTTGTGGTTGTCAGGCAACCACGCTGGGCTGAGATTGGCTGAACATCACTGTGAGGTGGATTTTAGGCTCTAGGTGTGAAAATGTAAAAGACTGGTGTAGTTCAGTTTGGAACCCATAGACCTCAGACATACCAAAAGGTTTTCCAGTTACTTCCCTCCACTTCTCAAAATATGTCAAATTTTGTTGATCACTACAACTGTAAAAAAAATTCTGAGGCAACATAGAGAGGCTAATCAAATACTGCATGATTGGAATTGCTGTGGTTGTATGAGGTGGAAAGCTGCAGATTTGGGCTGAAACAGTTCACAGAAATCCACAAGCTTGTGGTTGCCAGACAACCACACTGGGCTGTGATTGGCTGAGCACCATTGTGAGCTGGACTTTAGGCTCTAGGATACAAGTGTGCAGTAGGAGACCTGAGTCACAATGCTGGGTGTTTCCATGGAGACCTCAGTGGCACAGAGGACCTTGTAGGGCAAGATTTAAATAGGATGAATATTCTTGGCCTGGTATGCCACAATATTCTCTCTGAAGGCTTCACTGCTCAGAATTTGTGGATGGAAATGCTTGCCAATCTACACATGGATGTACTTTCAATGGGATATGAAATATTCCAGGGCCTGGCAGATGATCTCTGACATGTCCTATCATTGAGCATACCCTTTTCCCTTGTCATGTCTGTCATTTGGCTGAGTCCTGTTCCCTAAGCTATTCAGTCAAGACTTGCTGGCATCATTCACCTGCAGTATAAGAGCTTTCTGTGAAATTTCTCAGCAGAAATCCTCTGCAAGCACATAGCTTTGGATATAAGAGACAGTGGTGGAAGTTGAATTTCAAGGGCAGATATTTGAAAACAATGAAACAAGCCCAAAATAAGATCTTTACATGTTTCCCAGATGAATATATTTGGAAATATTGGGGAAGATGGAGATCAAGACTGAGAAGAGTGCACACCAATTTCAAGGTACAAAAACCAGGGAAAAACATGGGAAAGCAAGAGAGCTGGTTAATCTGATGTAAAAATCTTTGATGATGAAAGGAAAAGTATATTCTCATGATGATTTAATCAGGCTGTAGAAGTGAAGTTCTCATGTTGGTTGTCCTATGTGTGGCCTTCTGCATTGTGCAGTGGATGCAGGACAGGAGATCTTCAAATAAATCTGGTGGAACACAAAATACTGAAAAAAAATCAGCCTAACTCCTGTGTATTCCTTCCCTTTGAGAACATATATGGAGAATGTACAAAGTTTCAAAAGAGAAAATGTCTATTGGGTCATGGTTTCACCAATGAAATGGTCACATCACATAACACTTTGAATTTTGCTTTCACACTTGCGCCTGTACCGGGCCTGAGTAAAGCAGAATGCAGAGTAAGCCTGTTCAATAGATGTGCATTCCATAAGTGGTTTTAAAACCATTGAAACCCTTTGGACTTAGTGTTTGTATTTTATTGGTTGATTTATTTTTCAAATTGTTTGTTTTACTCTTTTTAACTGTGAGTCAGGGAAGCCCTCACTCATAGTGATTTAGACCTCTCCAAAAGCTCTGAAAGTATTCATGTAACAGCTATTACATGTTATAAGTTTCTCCTATTAAAACGTCAAAGACTAACAGACTCTGCCACTTTTCATCTAAATTCAGTGTTGGGCTAAATTCAGTGATGGACTTTTTACAAGTCCTTTGAAATGTGTCCTCCTCTAGCCACTGGTCGTGCTGGAATTTACTTTCTTGTGAAGACAGGATTTGAGCAAATTGACACAAGTACAGTTTGCCACTACTCTGCACACCTGATTAAGTATCGAGTTCCCTAAATGGTGTGTGTTTTATTTTGATCTCTGCTCACACTTTGCTCATCCAGTTAGAACCACAGGGCTCCAGGCCATAGCGTTCCAGGCCTAAACAAGAAAATTTCCATTCCGTTTTGGGAGTTCATTCGTCTCTCATAATTACTTTTTCCACAAATGTGTGCTTAAGGAGAGGCCCTGTCCAAATGTGGAGAGGCCCATTTTCATTCACTCACTTTCAGACTTTCTAAGATTTTCAGTTACTAGAGGTTTGCCCAGACTTGCCATTGTCAAGGGACAGTGCACTTCACTTGAAGTTGTGCAGTATTACTTCATGTGTCTCCATGGAAATTCCATCAATGGGAAACTCTTGCTGTAGTCATCTCCAAGTGTTGCTGCCTAAGAAAATATAACTAACAAAGAATGTGATTTCAAGCAGAATGAGGAAAGGAGGGATTATCTTTATTTCAGTGCAGGTTGACCTTTCAAAGAAACAGTAATTCCTATCAAATAGGAGGTAAAATCTTTTGTAAAGAGACATGGACATGACACGCTCAGCTTTATGTCACTTTTTTAAAAATGCCAAGGGCACTTGAGAAATTCTTGGCTGCTGAATCGTACCTTTTTTCAAATTTCTCTTAGGTAAGCCTCTCCAGCTTCTTCAAACCATGGTACTGTTCCTTCCATGTAACAAACCAAAGATAAAAACAAATTAAATTAAAACAAAACCCATGAAATAACATTTGAGAGCACACAATTGCTCAGCAGGCCCATGTAAACACTATTCAAGAAGCTAGAGGTACAGACGCCTCAACCTTCAGCCCATGGCCTGAAGTTTTGTCTCTATCATGGTCCCTCAATTCCCTGGCATGTCCACATTAACTCATGAATCTTTACTCATTTCCTTTTCAAATGCACAGGATCCAATATATTTGAACCCTGTTCTCCTGGGCAGTAATCATCCAAGGACACACCAGAGGAAGGGCAGCCACCCCCTTGCCTGGGGCCTTGGAGCTTATCACAATAGAAATGGACACCTGAACAAGGGGAGCCAAAACAAAGAGAGGCATATTCCTAAAGCCTGAAGCACAGAAGCTACCTATAGACCAGTAGTGGGATTTCACAAATTATGTAAGAATCTCTGTGCACATGCTTAGCATGGTTGCTCATGCCTATAATCCCAGCCATCTGGGGGCTGAGGTGGATGGATCCTTGGGAGTTCCACTCCATCATGGGCTACGAATTTATCTCAAGGCCTCTTTCAACAACTACATAAGATGTTGTTTCCAAAAAGAGGACAACAGAAAACTAGACACACTTGGTCCAGGTCCCTGGGTTCACTACACGAGTTGTGGAGTCTAAATATTCCATGCCATGAGAAAATACCTGGGATTTTTAGGGAAAGGGGCATTTGCATCCCGTTTCGAAGGGTTTCCCTTTCACCATGTTACATTTGAATTCTGGGAAGACCTGCTGGTGATAAGCTATCTAGTATAATGTTGGATTAGGTATTGAGCTAGTACCTCATATTTTGTTTTCAGGGTTATGGTGGAATGGCTGCGGACCTCCTTGAAATAGCGATTGCAGACATGTGAACCCCGAGGAAGCTGGATAGTTGAAGCAGGCACTCGAAATTTTCATGCATTGCAAGGATTCACTTTCATTTTGGGACTCATCTTCTGGTTGCTGGCTTTTAGTGCTAACTGATACTACCATGGTGGCAGTAATCCAGCAGAGATTGCATGTATGGTTTGCAGGTTTGCTTCTCAAGCCACTAGAAACTCAGCAGAACCCACATCATTGTGGCATTTTCTTTCCTCCCCTGAAACATTTGGCTTTCTAAGTTTGAAAATTGAATAGACTGGGGTAGTCAAGTTTGGACCCCATGTACCACAAACAGAGCTAAAGACAGAGCCAATTACTTCCCTCCACTTGTCAAAATATGTCAAATTTGCTTGATCACCACAACTTCAAAGAAAATTCGTGGGCAACTTGGAGAGGTGAATCAAATACTGCATGATTGGAATGGCTGTGGTTGTATGAGGTGGAGAGCTGCAGAGTTGGGCTGAAACTGTTCACAGAAATCCACAGGCTTGTGGTTGTCAGGCAACCACGCTGGGCTGAGATTGGCTGAACATCACTGTGAGGTGGATTTTAGGCTCTAGGTGTAAAAATTTAAAAGCTGGTGTAGTCAAGTTTGGAACCCATAGACCTCAGACATACCAAAAGGTTTTCCAATTACTTCCCTCCACTTCTCAAAATATGTCAAATTTTGTTGATCACTACAACTGTAAAAAAATTTCTGAGGCAACATAGAGATGCTAATCAAATACTGCATGATTGGAATTGCTGTGGTTGTATGAGGTGGAAAGCTGCAGATTTGGGCTGAAACAGTTCACAGAAATCCACAAGTTTGTGGTTGCCAGACAACCACACTGGGCTGTGATTGGCTGAGCACCATTGTGAGCTGGACTTTAGGCTCTAGGATACAAATGTTCAGTAGGAGACCTGAGTCACAATGCTGGGCGTTTCCATGGAGACCTCAGTGGCACAGAGGACCTTGTAGGGCAAGATTTAAATAGGATGAATATTCTTGGCCTGGTATGCCACAATATTCTCTCTGAAGGCTTCACAGCTCAGAATTTGTGGATGGAAATGCTTGCCAATCTACACATGGATGTACTTTCAATGGGATATGAAATACTCCAGGGCCAGGCAGATGATCTCTGACATGTCCTATCATTGAGCATACCCTTTTCTCTTGTCATGTCTGTCATTTGGCTGAGTCCTGTTCCCTAAGCTATTCAGTCAAGACTTGCTGGCATCATTCACCTGCAGTATAAGAGCTTTCTGTGAAATTTCTCAGCAGAAATCCTCTGCAAGCACATAGCTTTGTATATGAGAGACAGTGGTTGAAGTTGAATTTCAAGGGCAGATATTTGAAAACAATGAAACAAGCCCCAAATAAGATATTTACATGTTTCCCAGATGAATATGTTTGGAAATATTGGGGAAGATGGAGATCAAGACTGAGAAGAGTGCACACCCATTTCAAGGTATAAAAACCAGGGAAAAACATAGGAAAGCAAGAGAGATGGTTAATCTGATGTAAAAATCTTTGATGATGAAAGGAAAAGTATATTCTCATGATGATTTAATCAGGCTGTAGAAGTGAAGTTCGCATGTTGGTTTTCCTATGTGTGGCATTCTGCATTGGGAAGTGGATGCAGGACAGGAGATCTTCAAATAAATCTGGTGGAACACAAAATACTAAAAAAAAATCAGCCTAAATCCTGTGTATTCCTTCCCTTTGAGAACATATAAGGAGAATGTACAAAGTTTCAAAAGAGAAAATGTCTATTGGGTCATGGTTTCAATAATGAAATGGTCACATCACATAACATTTTGAATTTTGCTTTCACACTTGCTCCTGTACCGGGCCTGAGTAAAGCAGAATGCAGAGTAAGCCTGTTCAATAGATGTGCATTCCATGAGTGGTTTTAAAACCAGTGAAACCCTTTGGACTTAGTGTTTGTATTTTATTGGTTGATTTATTTTTCAAATTGTTTGTTTTACTCTTTTTAACTGTGAGTCAGGGAAGCCCTCACTCATAGTGATTTAGACCTCTCCAAAAGCTCTGAAAGTATTCATGTAACAGCTATTACATGTTATAAGTTTCTCCTATTAAAACGTCAAAGACTAACAGACTCTGCCACTTTTCATCTAAATTCAGTGTTGGGCTAAATTCAGTGATGGACTTTTTACAAGTCCTTTGAAATGTGTCCTCCTCTAGCCACTGGTCGTGCTGGAATTTACTTTCTTGTGAAGACAGGATTTGAGCAAATTGACACAAGTACAGTTTGCCACTACTCTGCACACCTGACTAAGTATCGAGTTCCCTAAATGGTGTGTGTTGTATTTTGATCTCTGCTCACACTTTGCTCATCCAGTTAGAACCACAGGGCTCCAGACCATAGCGTTCCAGGCATAAACAAGAAAATTTCCATTCCGTTTTGGGAGTTCATTCGTCCCTCATAATTACTTTTTCCACAAATGTGTGCTTAAGGAGAGGCCCTGTCCAAATGTGGAGAGGCCCATTTTCATTCACTCACTTTCAGACTTTCTAAGATTTTCAGTTACTAGAGGTTTGCCCAGACTTGCCATTGTCAAGGGACAGTGCACTTCACTTAAAGTTGTGCAGTATTATTTCATGTGTCTCCATGGAAATTCCACCAATGGGAAACTCTTGCTGTAGTCATCTCCAAGTGTTGCTGCGTAAGAAAATATAACTAACAAAGAATGTGGTTTCAAGCAGAATGAGGAAAGGAGGGATTATGTTTATTTCAGTGCAGGTTGACCTTTCAAAGAAACAGTAATTCCTATCAAATAGGAGGTAAAACCTTTTGTAAAGAGACATGGACATGACACACTCAGCTTTATGTCACTTTTTTAAAAATGCCAAGGGCACTTGAGAAATTCTTGGCTGCTGAATCGTACATTTTTTCCAATTTCTCTTAGGTAAGACACTCCAGCTTCTTCAAACCATGGTACTGTTCCTTCCATGTAACAAACCAAAGGAAAAAACAAATTAAATTAAAACAAAACCCATGAAATAACATTTGAGAGCACACAATTGCTCAGCAGGCCCATGTAAACACTATTCAAGAAGCTAGAGGTACAGAAGCCTCAGCCTTCAGCCCATGGCCTGAAGTTTGGTCTCTAAAATGGCCCCTGAATTCCCTGGCATGTCCACATTAACTCAGGAATCTTTACTCATTTCCTTTTCAAATGCACAGGATCCAATATATTTGAACCCTGTTCACCTGGGCAGTAATCATCCAAGGACACACCAGAGGAAGGGCAGCCATCCCCTTGCCTGGGGCCTTGGAGCTTATCACAATAGAAATGGACACCTGAACAAGGGGAGCCAAAACAAAGAGAGGCATATTCCTAAAGCCTGAAGCACAGAAGCTACCTATAGACCAGTAGTGGGATTTCACAAATTATGTAAGAATCTCTGTGCACATGCTTAGCGTGGTCGCTCATGCCTATAATCCCAGCCATCTGGGGGCTGAGGTGGATGGATCCTTGGGAGTTCCACTCCATCATGGGCTACGAATTTATCTCAAGGCCTCTTTCAACAACTACATAAGATGTTGTTTCCAAAAAGTTGACAACAGAAAACTAGACACACTTGGTCCAGGTCCCTGTGTTCACTACATGAGTTGTGGAGTCTAAATATTCCATGCCATGAGAAAATACCTGGGATTTTTAGGGAAAGGGGCATTTGCATCCCGTTTCGAAGGGTTTCCCTTTCACCATGTTACATTTGAATTCTGGGAAGACCTGCTGGTGATAAGCTATCTAGTATAATGTTGGATTAGGTATTGAGCTAGTACCTCATATTTAGTGTTCAGGGTAATGCTGGAATGGCTGCGGACCACCTTGAAATAGCGATTCCAGACATGTGAACCCCGAGGAAGCTGGATAGTTGAAGCAGGCACTCGAAATATTCATGCACTGCAAGGATTCACTTTCATTTTGAGACTCATCTTCTGGTTGCTGGCTTTTAGTGCTAACTGATACTACAATGGTGGCAGTAATCCAGCAGAGATTGCATGTATGGTTTGTAGGTTTGCTTCCCAAGCCACCAGAAACTCAGCAGAACCCACATCATTGTGGCATTTTCTTTCCTCCCCTGAAACATTTGGCTTTCTAAGTTTGAAAATTGAATAGACTGGGGTAGTCAAGTTTGGACCCCATTTCCACAAACAGAGCTAAAGACAGAGCCAATTACTTCCCTCCACTTGTCAAAATATGTCAAATGTGCTTGATCACCACAACTTCAAAGAAAATTTGGGGGCAACTTAGAGAGGTGAATCAAATACTGCATGATTGGAATGGCTGTGGTTGTATGAGGTGGAGAGCTGCAGAGTTGGGCTGAAACTGTTCACAGAAATCCACAGGCTTGTGGTTGTCAGGCAACCACGCTGGGCTGAGATTGGCTGACCATCACTGTGAGGTGGATTTTAGGCTCTAGGTGTGAAAATTTAAAAGACTGGTGTTGTCAAGTTTGGAACCCATAGACCTCAGACATACCAAAAGCTTTTCCAATTACTTCCCTCCACTTCTCAAAATATGTCAAATTTTGTTGATCACTAAAACTGTAAAAAAAATTCTGAGGCAACATACAGAGGCTAATCAAATACTGCATGATTGGAATTGCTGTGGTTGTATGAGGTGGAAAGCTGCAGATTTGGGCTGAAACCGTTCACAGAAATCCACAAGCTTGTGGTTGCCAGACAACCACACTGGGCTGTGATTGGCTGAGCACCATTGTGAGCTGGACTTTAGGCTCTAGGATACAAATGTTCAGTAGGAGACCTGAGTCACAATGCTGGGCGTTTCAATGGAGACCTCAGTGGCACAGAGGACCTTGTAGGCAAGATTTAAATAGGATGAATATTCTTGGCCTGGTATGCCACAATATTCTCTCTGAAGGCTTCACTGCTCAGAATTTGTGGATGGAAATGCTTGCCAATCTACACATGGATGTACTTTCAATGGGATATGAAATACTCCAGGGCCTGGCAGATGATCTCTGACATGTCCTATCATTGAGCATACCCTTTTCCCTTGTCATGTCTGTCATTTGGCTGAGTCCTGTTCCCTAAGCTATTCAGTCAAGACTTGCTGGCATCATTCACCTGCAGTATAAGAGCTTTCTGTGAAATTTCTCAGCAGAAATCCTCTGCAAGCACATAGCTTTGGATATGAGAGACAGTGGTTGAAGTTGAATTTCAAGGGCAGATATTTGAAAACAATGAAACAAGCCCCAAATAAGATCTTTACATGTTTCCCAGATGAATATGTTTGGAAATATTGGGGAATATGGAGATCAAGACTGAGAAGAGTGCACACCCATTTCAAGGTACAAAAACCAGGGAAAAACATGGGAAAGCAAGAGAGCTGGTTAATCTGATGTAAAAATCTTTGATGATGAAAGGAAAAGTATATTCTCATGATGATTTAATCAGGCTGTAGAAGTGAAGTTCTCATGTTGGTTGTCCTATGTGTGGCCTTCTGCATTGGGCAGTGGGTGCAGGACAGGAGATCTTCAAATAAATCTGGTGGAAAATACTAAAAAAAATCAGCCTAAATCCTGTGTATTCCTTCCCTTTGAGAACATATAAGGAGAATGTACAACGTTTCAAAAGAGAAAATGTCTATTGGGTCACGGTTTCACCAATGAAATGGTCACATCACATAACATTTTGAATTTTGCTTTCACACTTGCTCATGTACCAGGCCTGAGTAAAGCAGAATGCAGAGTAAGCCTGTTCAATAGATGTGCATTCCATAAGTGGTTTTAAAACCAGTGAAACCCTTTGGACTTACTGTTTGTATTTTATTGGTTGATTTATTTTTCAAATTGTTTGTTTTACTCTTTTTAACTGTGAGTCAGGGAAGCCCTCACTCATAGTGATTTAGACCTCTCCAAAAGCTCTGAAAGTATTCATGTAAGAATTATTACATGTTATAAGTTTCTCCTATTAAAACGTGAAAGATAACAGACTCTGCCACTTTTCATCTAAATTCAGTGTTGGGCTAAATTCAGTGATGGACTTTTTACAAGTCCTTTGAAATGTGTCCTCCTCTAGCCACTGGTCGTGCTGGAATTTACTTTCTTGTGAAGACAGGATTTGAGCAAATTGACACAAGTACAGTTTGCCACTACTCTGGACACCTGGTAAAGTATCGAGTTCCCTAAATGGTGTGTGTTTTATTTTGATCTCTGCTCACACTTTGCTCATCCAGTTAGAACCACAGGGCTCCAGGCCATAGCGTTCCAGGCCTAAACAAGAAAATTTCCATTCCGTTTTGGGAGTTCATTCGTCTCTCATAATTAATTTTTCCACAAATGTGTGCTTAAGGAGAGGCCCTGTCCAAATGTGGAGAGGTCCATTTTCATTCACTCACTTTCAGACTTTCTAAGATTTTAAGTTACTAGAGGTTTGCCCAGACTTGCCATTGTCAAGGGACAGTGCACTTCACTTGAAGTTGTGCATTATTACTTCATGTGTCTCCATGGAAATTCCACCAATGGGAAACTCTTGCTGTAGTCATCTCCAAGTGTTGCTGCGTAAGAAAATATAACTAACAAAGAATGTGGTTTCAAGCAGAATGAGGAAAGGAGGGATTATCTTAATTTCAGTGCAGGTTGACATTTCAAAGAAACAGTAATTCCTATCAAATAGGAGGTAAAATCTTTTGTAAAGAGACATGGACATGACACGCTCAGCTTTATGTCACTTTTTTAAAAATGCCAAGGGCACTTGAGAAATTCTTGGCTGCTGAATCGTACCTTTTTTCAAATTTCTCTTAGGTAAGACACTCCAGCTTCTTCAAGCCATGGTACTGTTCCTTCCATGTAACAAACCAAAGGAAAAAACAAATTAAATTAAAACAAAACCCATGAAATAACATTTGAGAGCACACAATTGCTCAGCAGGCCCATGTAAACACTATTCAAGAAGCTAGAGGTACAGAAGCCTCAGCCTTCAGCCCATGGCCTGAAGTTTGGTCTCTAAAATGGCCCCTCAATTCCCTGGCATGTCCACATTAACTCATGAATCTTTACTCATTTCCTTTTCAAATGCACAGGATCCAATATATTTGAACCCTGTTCACCTGGGCAGTAATCATCCAAGGACACACCAGAGGAAGGGCAGCCACCCCCTTGCCTGGGGCCTTGGAGCTTATCACAATAGAAATGGACACCTGAACAAGGGGAGCCAAAACAAAGAGAGGCATATTCCTAAAGCCTGAAGCACAGAAGCTACCTATAGACCAGTAGTGGGATTTCACAAATTATGTAAGAATCTCTGTGCACATGCTTAGCATGCTCGCTCATGCCTATAATCCCAGCCATCTGGGGGCTGAGGTGGATGGATCCTTGGGAGTTCCACTCCATCTTGGGCTACGAATTTATCTCAAGGCCTCTTTCAACAACTAAATAAGATGTTGTTTCCAAAAAGTTGACAACAGAAAACTAGACACACTTGGTCCAGGTCCCTGGGTTCACTACATGAGTTGTGGAGTCTAAATATTCCATGCCATGAGAAAATACCTGGGATTTTTAGGGAAAGGGGCATTTGCATCCCGTTTCGAAGGGTTTCCCTTTCACCATGTTACATTTGAATTCTGGGAAGACCTGCTGGTGATAAGCTATCTAGTATAATGTTGGATTAGGTATTGAGCTAGTACCTCATATTTAGTGTTCAGGGTTATGCTGGAATGGCTGCGGACCTCCTTGAAATAGCGATTGCAGACATGTGAACCCCGAGGAAGCTGGATAGTTGCAGCAGGCACTCCAAATATTCATGCACTGCAAGGATTCACTTTCATTTTGGGACTCATCTTCTGGTTGCTGGCTTTTAGTGCTAACTGATACTACCATGGTGGCAGTAATCCAGCAGAGATTGCATGTATGGTTTGCAGGTTTGCTTCCCAAGCCACCAGAAACTCAGCAGAACCCACATCATTGTGGCATTTTCTTTCCTCCCCTGAAACATTTGGCTTTCTAAGTTTGAAAATTGAATAGACTGGGGTAGTCAAGTTTGGACCACATGTACCACAAACAGAGCTAAAGACAGAGCCAATTACTTCCCTCCACTTGTCAAAATATGTCAAATTTGCTTGATCACCACAACTTCAAAGAAAATTCGGGGGCAACTTAGAGAGGTAAATCAAATACTGCATGATTGGAATGGCTGTGGTTGTATGAGGTGGAGAGCTGCAGAGTTGGGCTGAAACTGTTCACAGAAATCCACAGGCATGTGGTTGCCTGGCAACCACACTGGGCTAAGATTGGCTGAACATCACTGTGAGGTGGATTTTAGGCTCTAGGTGTGAAAATGTAAAAGACTGGTGTAGTCAAGTTTGGAACCCGTACACCTCAGACATACCAAAATCTTTTCCAATTACTTCCCTCCACTTCTCAAAATATGTCAAATTTTGTTGATCACTACAACTGTAAAAAAAATTCTGAGGCAACATAGAGAGGCTAATCAAATACTGCATGATTGGAATTGCTGTGGTTGTATGAGGTGGAAAGCTGCAGATTTGGGCTGAAAGAGTTCACAGAAATCCACAAGCTTGTGGTTGCCAGACAACCACACTGGGCTGTGATTGGCTGAGCACCATTGTGAGCTGGACTTTAGGCTCTAGGATACAAGTGTGCAGTAGGAGACCTTAGTCACAATGCTGGGCGTTTCCATGGAGACATCAGTGGCACAGAGGACCTTGTAGGGCAAGATTTAAATAGGATGAATATTCTTGGCCTGGTATGCCACAATATTCTCTCTGAAGGCTTCATTGCTCAGAATTTGTGGATGGAAATGCTTGCCAATCTACACATGGATGTACTTTCAATGGGATATGAAATATTCCAGGGCCTGGCAGATGATCTCTGACATGTCCTATCATTGAGCATACCCTTTGCCCTTGTCATGTCTGTCATTTGGCTGAGTCCTGTTCCCTAAGCTATTCAGTCAAGACTTGCTGGCATCATTCACCTGCAGTATAAGAGCTTTCTGTGAAATTTCTCAGCAGAAATCCTCTGCAAGCACATAGCTTTGGATATGAGAGACAGTGGTGGAAGTTGAATTTCAAGGGCAGATATTTGAAAACAATGAAACAAGCCCCAAATAAGATCTTTACATGTTTCCCAGATGAATATGTTTGGAAATATTGGGGAAGATGGAGATCAAGACTGAGAAGAGTGCACACACATTTCAAGGTACAAAAACCAGGGAAAAACATGGGAAAGCAAGAGAGCTGGTTAATCTGATGTAAAAATCTTTGATGATGAAAGGAAAAGTATATTCTCATGATGATTTAATCAGGATGTAGAAGTGAAGTTCTCATGTTGGTTGTCCTATGTGTGGCCTTCTGCATTGGGCAGTGGATGCAGGACAGGAGATCTTCAAATAAATCTGGTGGAACACAAAATTCTGAAAAAAAATCAGCCTAAATCCTGTGTATTCCTTCCCTTTGAGAACATATATGGAGAATGTACAAAGTTTTAAAAGAGAAAATGTCTATTGGGTCATGGTTTCACCAATGAAATGGTCACATCACATAACATTTTGAATTTTGCTTTCACACTTGCTCCTGTACCGGGCCTGAGTAAAGCACAATGCAGAGTAAGCCTGTTCAATAGATGTGCATTCCATAAGTGGTTTTAAAACCAGTGAAACCCTTTGGACTTAGTGTTTGTATTTTATTGGTTGATTTATTTTTCAAATTGTTTGTTTTACTCTTTTTAACTGTGAGTCAGGGAAGCCCTCACTCATAGTGATTTAGACCTCTCCAAAAGCTCTGAAAGTATTCATGTAACAGCTATTACATGTTATAAGTTTCTCCTATTAAAACGTGAAAGACGAACAGACTCTGCCACTTTTCATCTAAATTCAGTGTTGGGCTAAATTCAGTGATGGACTTTTTACAAGTCCTTTGAAATGTGTCCTCCTCTAGTCACTGGTCGTGCTGGAATTTACTTTCTTGTGAAGACAGGATTTGAGCAAATTGACACAAGTACAGTTTGCCACTACTCTGCACACCTGGTTAACTATCGAGTTCCCTAAATGGTGTGTGTTTTATTTTGATCTCTGCTCACACTTTGCTCATCCAGTTAGAACCACAGGGCTCCAAGCCATACCGTTCCAGGCCTAAACAAGAAAATTTCCATTCCGTTTTGGGAGTTCATTCGTCTCTCATAATTACTTTTTCCACAAATGTGTGCTTAAGGAGAGGCCCTGTCCAAATGTGGAGAGGCCCATTTTCATTCACTCACTTTCAGACTTTCTAAGATTTTCAGTTACTAGAGGTTTGCCCAGACTTGCCATTGTCAAGGGACAGTGCACTTCACTTGAATTTGTGCAGTATTACTTCGTGTGTGTCCATGGAAATTCCACCAATGGGAAACTCTTGCTGTAGTCATCTCCAAGTGTTGTTGCGTAAGAAAATATAACTAACAAAGAATGTGGTTTCAAGCAGAAGGAGGAAAGGAGGGATTATCTTAATTTCAGTGCAGGTTGACCTTTCAAAGAAACAGTAATTCCTATCAAATAGGAGGTAAAATCTTTTGTAAAGAGACATGCACATGACAAGCTCAGCTTTATGTCACTTTTTTAAAAATGCCAAGGGCACTTGAGAAATTCTTGGCTGCTGAATTGTACCTTTTTTCAAATTTCTCTTAGGTAAGACACTCCAGCTTCTTCAAACCATGGTACTGTTCCTTCCATGTAACAAACCAAAGGAAAAAACAAAATAAATTAAAACAAAACCCATCAAATAACATTTGAGAGCAAACAATTGCTCAGCAGGCCCATGTAAACACTATTCAAGAAGCTAGAGGTACAGAAGCCTCAAACTTCAGCCATGGCCTGAAGTTTTGTCTCTATCATGGCCCCTCAATTCCCTGGCATGTCCACATAAACTCATGAATCTTTATTCATTTCCTTTTCAAATGCACAGGATCCAATATATTTGAACCCTGTTCACCTGGGCAGTAATCATCCAACGACACACCAGAGGAAGGGCAGACACCCCCTTGCCTGGGGCCTTGGAGCTTATCACAATAGAAATGGACACCTGAACAAGGGGAGCCAAAACAAAGAGAGGCATATTCCTAAAGCCTGAAGCACAGAAGCTACCTGTAGACCAGTAGTGGGATTTCACAAATTATGTAAGAATCTCTGTGCACATGCTTGGCATGGTCGCTCATGCCTATAATCCCAGCCATCTGGGGGCTGAGGTGGATGAATCCTTGGGAGTTCCACCCCATCTTGGGCTATGAATTTATCTCAAGGCCTCTTTCAACAACTACATAAGATGTTGTTTCCAAAAAGAGGACAACAGAAAACTAGAAACACTTGGTCCAGGTCCCTGGGTTCACTACACGAGTTGTGGAGTCTAAATATTCCATGCCATGAGAAAATACCTGGGATTTTTAGGGAAAGGGGCATTTGCATCCCGTTTCGAAGGGTTTCCCTTTCACCATGTTACATTTGAATTCTGGGAAGACCTGCGGGTAATAAGCTATCTAGTATAATGTTGGATTAGGTATTGAGCTAGTACCTCATATTTAGTGTTCAGGGTTATGCTGGAATGGTTGCGGACCTCCTTGAAATAGCGATTGCAGACATGTGAACCCCGAGGAAGCTGGATAGTTGAAGCAGGCACTCCAATTATTCATGCACTGCAAGGATTCACTTTCATTTTGGAACTCATCTTCTGGTTGCTGGCTTTTAGTGCTAACTGATACTACCGTGGTGGCAGTAATCCAGCAGAGATTGCATGTATGGTTTGCAGGTTTGCTTCCCAAGCCACCAGAAACGCAGCAGAACCCACATCATTGTGGCATTTTCTTTCCTCCCCTGAAACATTTGGCTTTCTAAGTTTGAAAATTGAATAGACTGGGGTGGTCAAGTTTGGACCCCATGTACCACAAACAGAGCTAAAGACAGAGCGAATTACTTCCCTCCACTAGTCAAAATATGTCAAATTTGCTTGATCACCACATCTTCAAAGAAAATTCGGGGGCAACTAAGAGAGGTGAATCAAATACTGCATATTTGGAATGGCTGTGGTTGTATGAGGTGGAGACCTGCAGAGTTGGGCTGAAGCTGTTCACAGAAATCCACAGGCTTGTGGTTGTCAGGCAACCACACTGGGCTGAGATTGGCTGAACATCACTGTGAGGTGGATTTTAGGCTCTAGGTGTGAAAATGTAAAAGACTGGTGTAGTCAAGTTTGGAACCCATAGACCTCAGACTTACCAAAAGGTTTTCCAATTACTTCCCTCCACTTCTCAAAATATGTCAAATTTTGTTGATCACTACAACTGTAAAAAAAATTCTGAGGCAACATAGAGAGGCTCATCAAATACTGCATGATTGGAATTGCTGTGGTTGTATGAGGTGGAAAGCTGCAGATTTGGGCTGAAACAGTTCACAGAAATCCACAAGCTTGTGGTTGCCAGACAACCACACTGGGCTGTGATTGGCTGAGCAACATTGTGAGCTGGACTTTAGGCACTAGGTTACAAGTGTGGAGCAGGAGACCTGAGTCACAATGCTGGGCGTTGCCATGGAGACCTCAGTGGCACAGAGGACCTTGTAGGGCAAGATTTAAATAGGATGAATATTCTTGGCCTGGTATGTCACAATATTCTCTCTGAAGGCTTCACTGCTCAGAATTTGTGGATGGAAATGCTTGCCAATCTACACATGGATGTACTTTCAATGGGATATGTAATATTCCTTGGCCTGGCAGATGATCTCTGACATGTCCTATCATTGAGCATACCCTTTTCCCTTGTCATGACTGTCATTTGGCTGAGTCCTGTTCCCTAAGCTATTCAGTCAAGACTTGCTGGCATCATTCACCTGCAGTATAAGAGCTTTCTGTGAAATTTCTCAGCAGAAATCCTCTGCAAGCACATAGCTTTGGATATGAGAGACAGTGGTGGAAGTGGAATTTCAAGGACAGATATTTGAAAACAATGAAACAAGCCCCAAATAAGATCTTTACATGTTTCCCAGATGAATATGTTTGGAAATATTGGGGAAGATGGAGATCAAGACTGAGAAGAGTGCACACCCATTTCAAGGTACAAAAACCAGGGAAAAACATGGGAAAGCAAGAGAGCTGGTTAATCTGATGTAAAAGTCTTTGATGATGAAAGGAAAAGTATATTCTCATGATGATTTAATCAGGCTGTAGAAGTGAAGTTCTCATGTTGGTTGTCCTATGTGTGGCCTTCTGCATTGGGCAGTGGATGCAGGACAGGAGATCTTCAAATAAATCTGGTGGAACACAAAATACTGAAAAAAATCAGCCTAAATACTGTGTAATCCTTCCCTTTGAGAAAATATATGGATAATGTACGAAGTTACAAAAGACAAAATGTCTATTGGGTCATGGTTTCACCAATGAAATGGTCACTTCACATAACATTTTGAATTTTGCTTTCCCACTTGCTCCTGTACCGGGCCTGAGTAAAGCAGAATGCAGAGTAAGCCTGTTCAATAGATGTGCATTCCATAAGTGGTTTTAAAACCAGTGAAACCCTTTGGACTTAGTGTTTGTATTTTATTGGTTGATTTATTTTTCAAATTGTTTGTTTTACTCTTTTTAACTGTGAGTCAGGGAAGCCCTCACTCATAGTGAATTAGACCTCTCCAAAAGCTCTGAAAGTATTCATGTAACAGCTATTACATGTTATAAGTTTCTCCTATTAAAACGTGAAAGACGAACAGATTCTGCCACTTTTCATCTAAATTCAGTGTTGGGCTAAATTCAGTGATGGACTTTTTACCAATCCTTTGAAATGTGTCCTCCTCTAGCCACTGGTCGTGCTGGAATTTACTTTCTTGTGAAGACAGGATTTGAGCAAATTGACACAAGTACAGTTTGCCACTACTCTGCACACCTGGATAAGTATCGAGTTCACTAAATGGTTTGTGTTTTATTTTGATCTCTTCTCACACTTTGCTCATCCAGGTAGAACCACAGGGCTCCAGGCCATAGCGTTCCAGGCCTAAACAAGAAAATTTCCATTCCGTTTTGGGAGTTCATTCGTCTCTCATAATTACTTTTTCCACAAATGTGTGCTTAAGAAGAGGCCCTGTCCAAATGTGGAGAGGCCCATTTTCATTCTCTCACTTTCAGACTTTCTAAAATTTTCAGTTACTAGAGGTTTGCCCAGGCTTGCCATTGTCAAGGGACAGTGCACTTCACTTGAAGTTGTGCAGTATTACTTCATGTGTCTCCATGGAAATTCCACCAATGGGAAACTCTTGCTGTAGTCATCTCCAAGTGTTGCTGCCTAAGAAAAGATAACTAACAAAGAATGTGGTTTCAAGCAGAATGAGGAAAGGAGGGATTATCTTTATTTCAGTGCAGGTTGACCTTTCAAAGAAACAGAAATTCCTATCAAATAGGAGGTAAAATCTTTTGTAAAGAGACATGCACATGACACGCTCAGCTTTATGTCACTTTTTTAAAAATGCCAAGGGCACTTGAGAAATTCTTGGCTGCTGAATCGTTCCTTTTTTCAAATTTCTCTTAGGTAAGACACTCCAGCTTCTTCAAACCATGGTACTGTTCCTTCCATGTAACAAACCAAAGGAAAAAACAAAATAAATTAAAACAAAACCCATCAAATAACATTTGAGAGCACACAATTGCTCAGCAGGCCCATGTAAACACTATTCAAGAAGCTAGAGGTACAGAAGCCTCAACCTTCAGCCCATGGCCTGAAGTTTTGTCTCTATCATGGCTCCTCAATTTCCTGGCATGTCCACATTAACTCATGAATCTTTACACATTTCCTTTTCAAATGCACAGGATCCAATATATTTGAACCCTGTTCACCTGGGCAGTAATCATCCAAGGACACACCAGAGGAAGGGCAGCCACCCCCTTGCCTGGGGCCTTGGAGCTTATCACAATAGAAATGGACACCTGAACAAGGGGAGCCAAAACAAAGAGAGGCATATTCCTAAAGCCTGAAGCACAGAAGCTACCTATAGACCAGTAGTGGGATTTCACAAATTATGTAAGAATCTCTGTGCACATGCTTGGCATGGTCGCTCATGCCTATAATCCCAGCCATCTGGGGGCTGAGGTGGATGGATCCTTGGGAGTTCCACTCCATCTTGGGCTACGAATTTATCTCAAGGCCTCTTTCAACAACTACATAAGATGTTGTTTCAAAAAAGAGGACAACAGAAAACTAGACACACTTGGTCCAGTTCCCTGATTTCACTACACGAGTTGTGGAGTCTAAATATTCCATGCCATGAGAAAATACCTGGGATTTTTAGGGAAAGGGGCATTTGCATCCGTTTCGAAGGGTTTCCCTTTCACCATGTTACATTTGAATTCTGGGAAGACCTGCTGGTGATAAGCTATCTAGTATAATGTTGGATTAGGTATTGAGCTAGTACCTCATATTTAGTGTTCAGGGTTATGCTGGAATGGCTGCAGACCTCCTTCAAATAGCGATTGCAGACAAGTGAACCCCAAGTAAGCTGGATAGTTCAAGCAGGCACTCCAAATATTCATGCACTGCAAGGATTCACTTTCATTTTGGGACTCATCTTCTGGTTGCTGGCTTTTAGTGCTAACTGATACTACCATGGTGGCAGTAATCCAGCAGAGATTGCATGTATGGTTTGCAGGTTTGTTTCCCAAGCCACCAGAAACTCAGGAGAACCCACATCATTGTGGCATTTTCTTTCCTCCCCTGAAACATTTGGCTATCTAAGTTTGAAAATTAAATAGACTGGGATAGTCAAGTTTTGACCCCATGTACCACAAACAGAGCTAAAGACAGAGCCAATTACTTCCCTCCACTTGTCAAAATATGTCAAATTTGCTTGATCACCACAACTTCAAAGAAAATTCGGAGGCAACTTAGAGAGGTGAATCAAATACTGCATGAATGGAATGGCTGTGGTTGTATGAGGTGGAGAGCTGCAGAGTTGGGCTGAAACTGTTCACAGAAATCCTCAGGCTTGTGGTTGCCAGGCAACCACACTGGGCTAAGATTGGCTGAACATCACTGTGAGGTGGATTTTAGGCTCTAGGTGTGAAAATGTAAAAGACTGGTGCAGTCAAGTTTGGAACCCATACACCTCAGACATACCAAAATCTTTTCCAATTACTTCCCTCCACTTCTCAAAATATGTCAAATTTTGTTGATCACTACAACTGTAAAAAAAATTCTGAGGCAACATAGAGAGGCTAATCAAATACTGCATGATTGGAATTACTGTGGTTGTATGAGGTGGAAAGCTGCAGATTTGGGCTGAAACAGTTCACAGAAATCCACAAGCTTGTGGTTGCCAGACAACCACACTGGGCTGTGATTGGCTGAGCACCATTGTGAGCTGGACTTTAGGTTCTAGGATACAAGTGTGCAGTAGGAGACCTGAGTCATAATGCTGGGCGTTGCCATGGAGACCTCAGTGGCACAGAGGACCTTGTAGGACAAGATTTAAATAGGATGAATATTCTTGGCCTGGTATGCCACAATATTCTCTCTGAAGGCTTCACTGCTCAGAATTTGTGGATGGAAATGCTTGCCAATCTACACATGGATGTACTTTCAATGGGATATGAAATATTCCAGGGCCTGGCAGATGATCTCTGACATGTCCTATCATTGAGCATACCCTTTTCCCTTGTCATGTCTGTCATTTGGCTGAGTCCTGTTCCCTAAGCTATTCAGTCAAGACTTGCTGGCATCATTCACCTGCAGTATAAGAGCTTTCTGTGAAATTTCTCAGCAGAAATCCTCTGCAAGCACATAGCTTTGGATATGAGAGACAGTGGTTGAAGTTGAATTTCAAGGGCAGATATTTGAAAACAATGAAACAAGCCCCAAATAAGATCTTTACATGTTTCCTAGATGAATATGTTTGGAAATATTGGGGAAGATGGAGATCAAGACTGAGAAGAGTGCACACCCATTTCAAGGTACAAAAACCAGGGAAAAACATGGGAAAGCAAGAGAGCTGGTTAATCTGATGTAAAAATCTTTGAAGATTAAAGGAAAAGTATATTCTCATGATGATTTAATCAGGCTGTAGCAGTGAAGTTCTCATGTTGGTTGTCCTATGTGTGGCATTCTGCATTGGGCAGTGGATGCAGGACAGGAGATCTTCAAATAAATCTGGTGGAACACAAAATACTGAAAAAAAAATCAGCCTAAATCCTGTGTATTCCTTCCCTTTGAGAACATATATGGAGAATGTACAAAGTTTCAAAACAGAAAATGTCTATTGGGTCATGGTTTCACCAATGAAATGGTCACATCACATAACATTTTGAATTTTGCTTTCACACTTGCTCCTGTACCGGGCCTGAGTAAAGCAGAATGCAGAGTAAGCCTGTTCAATAGATGTGCATTCCATAAGTGGTTTTAAAACCAGTGAAACCCTTTGGACTTAGTGTTTGTATTTTATTGGTTGATTTATTTTTCAAATTGTTTGTTTTACTCTTTTTAACTGTGAGTCAGGGAAGCCCTCACTCATAGTGATTTAGACCTCTCCAAAAGCTCTGAAAGTATTCATGTAACAGCTATTACATGTTATAAGTTTCTCCTATTAAAACGTGAAAGACTAACAGACTCTGCCATTTTTCATCTAAATTCAGTGTTGGGCTAAATTCAGTGATGGACTTTTTACAAGTCCTTTGAAATGTGTCTTCCTCTAGTCACTGGTCGTGCTGGAATTTACTTTCTTGTGAAGACAGGATTTGAGCAAATTGACACAAGTACAGTTTGCCACTACTCTGCACACCTGGTTAAGTATCGAGTTCCCTAAATGGTGTGTGTTTTATTTTGATCTCTGCTCACACTTTGCTCATCCAGTTAGAACCACAGGGCTCCAAGCCATAGCGTTCCAGGCCTAAACAAGAAAATTTCCATTCCGTTTTGGGAGTTCATTCGTCTCTCATAATTACTTTTTCCACAAATGTGTGCTTAAGGAGAGGCCCTGTCCAAATGTGGAGAGGCTCATTTTCATTCTCTCACTTTCAGACTTTCTAAAATTTTCAGTTACTAGAGGTTTGCCCAGGCTTGCCATTGTCAAGGGACAGTGCACTTCACTTGAAGTTGTGCAGTATTACTTCATGTGTCTCCATGGAAATTCCACCAATGGGAAACTCTTGCTGTAGTCATCTCCAAGTGTTGCTGCCTAAGAAAATATAACTAACAAAGAATGTGGTTTCAAGCAGAATGAGGAAAGGAGGGATTATCTTTATTTCAGTGCAGGTTGACCTTTCAAAGAAACAGTAATTCCTATCAAATAGGAGGTAAAATCTTTTGTAAAGAGACATGCACATGACACGCTCAACTTTATGTCACTTTTTTAAAAATGCCAAGGGCACTTGAGAAATTCTTGGCTGCTGAATCGTTCCTTTTTTCAAATTTCTCTTAGGTAAGACACTCCAGCTTCTTCAAACCATGGTACTGTTCCTTCCATGTAACAAACCAAAGGAAAAAACAAATTAAATTAAAACAAAACCCATGAAATAACATTTGAGAGCACACAATTGCTCAGCAGGCCCATGTAAACACTATTCAAGAAGCTAGAGGTACAGAAGCCTCAACCTTCAGCCCATGGCCTGAAGTTTTGTCTCTATCATGGCCCCTCAATTCCCTGGCATGTCCACATTAACTCATGAATCTTTACACATTTCCTTTTCAAATGCACAGGATCCAATATATTTGAACCCTGTTCACCTGGGCAGTAATCATCCAAGGACACACCAGAGGAAGGGCAGCCACCCCCTTGCCTGGGGCCTTGGAGCTTATCACAATAGAAATGGACACCTGAACAAGGGGAGCCAAAACAAAGAGAGGCATATTCCTAAAGCCTGAAGCACAGAAGCTACCTATAGACCAGTAGTGGTATTTCACAAATTATGTAAGAATCTCTGTGCACATGCTTGGCATGGTCGCTCATGCCTATAATCCCAGCCATCTGGGGGCTGAGGTGGATGGATCCTTGGGAGTTCCACTCCATCTTGGGCTACGAATTTATCTCAAGGCCTCTTTCAACAACTACATAAGATGTTGTTTCAAAAAAGAGGACAACAGAAAACTAGACACACTTGGTCCAGTTCCCTGGGTTCACTACACGAGTTGTGGAATCTAAATATTCCATGCCATGAGAAAATACCTGGGATTTTTAGGGAAAGGGGCATTTGCATCCGTTTCGAAGGGTTTCCCTTTCACCATGTTACATTTGAATTCTGGGAAGACCTGCTGGTGATAAGCTATCTAGTATAATGTTGGATTAGGTATTGAGCTAGTACCTCATATTTAGTGTTCAGGGTTATGCTGGAATGGCTGCAGACCTCCTTCAAATAGCGATTGCAGACAAGTGAACCCCAAGTAAGCTGGATAGTTCAAGCAGGCACTCCAAATATTCATGCACTGCAAGGATTCACTTTCATTTTGGGACTCATCTTCTGGTTGCTGGCTTTTAGTGCTAACTGATACTACCATGGTGGCAGTAATCCAGCAGAGATTGCATGTATGGTTTGCAGGTTTGTTTCCCAAGCCACCAGAAACTCAGGAGAACCCACATCATTGTGGCATTTTCTTTCCTCCCCTGAAACATTTGGCTATCTAAGTTTGAAAATTGAATACACTGGGATAGTCAAGTTTGGACCCCATGTACCACAAACGGAGCTAAAGACAGAGCCAATTACTTCCCTCCACTTGTCAAAATATGTCAAATTTGCTTGATCACCACAACTTCAAAGAAAATTCGGGGGCAACTTAGAGAGGTGAATCAAATACTGCATGAATGGAATGGCTGTGGTTGTATGAGGTGGAGAGCTGCAGAGTTGGGCTGAAACTGTTCACAGAAATCCTCAGGCTTGTGGTTGCCAGGCAACCACACTGGGCTAAGATTGGCTGAACCTCACTGTGAGGTGGATTTTAGGCTCTAGGTGTGAAAATGTAAAAGACTGGTGTAGTCAAATTTGGAACCCATACACCTCAGACATACCAAAATCTTCCAATTACTTCCCTCCACTTCTCAAAATATGTCAAATTTTGTTGATCACTACAACTGTAAAAAAAATTCTGAGGCAACATAGAGAGGCTAATCAAATACTGCATGATTGGAATTGCTGTGGTTGTATGAGGTGGAAAGCTGCAGATTTGGGCTGAAACAGTTCACAGAAATCCACAAGCTTGTGGTTGCCAGACAACCACACTGGGCTTTGATTGGCTGAGCACCATTGTGAGCTGGACTTTAGGCACTAGGTTACAAGTGTGGAGTAGGAGACCTGAGTCACAATGCTGGGCGTTGCCATGGAGACCTCAGTGGCACAGAGGACCTTGTAGGGCAAGATTTAAATAGGATGAATATTCTTGGCCTGGTATGCCACAATATTCTCTCTGAAGGCTTCACTGCTCAGAATTTGTGGATGGAAATGCTTGCCAATCTACACATGGATGTACTTTCAATGGGATATGTTATATTCCTTGGCCTGGCAGATGATCTCTGACATGTCCTATCATTGAGCATACCCTTTTCCCTTGTCATGACTGTCATTTGACTGAGTCCTGTTCCCTAAGCTATTCAGTCAAGACTTGCTGGCATCATTCACCTGCAGTATAAGAGCTTTCTGTGAAATTTCTCAGCAGAAATCCTCTGCAAGCACATAGCTTTGGATATGAGAGACAGTGGTGGAAGTTGAATTTCAAGGGCAGATATTTGAAAACAATGAAACAAGCCCCAAATAAGATCTTTACATGTTTCCCAGATGAATATGTTTGGAAATATTGGGGAAGATGGAGATCAAGACTGAGAAGAGTGCACACCCATTTCAAGGTACAAAAACCAGGGAAAAACATGGGAAAGCAAGAGAGCTGGTTAATCTGATGTAAAAATCTTTGATGATGAAAGGAAAAGTATATTCTCATGATGATTTAATCAGGCTGTAGAAGTGAAGTTCTCATGTTGGTTGTCCTATGTGTGGCCTTCTGCATTGGGCAGTGGATGCAGGACAGGAGATCTTCAAATAAATCTGGTGGAACACAAAATACTGAAAAAAATCAGCCTAAATCCTGTGTATTCATTCCCTTTGAGAACATATATGGAGAATGTACAAAGTTTCAAAAGAGAAAATGTCTATTGGGTCATGGTTTCACCAATGAAATGGTCACATCACATAAGATTTTGAATTTTGCTTTCACACTTGCTCCTGTACCGGGCCAGAGTAAAGCAGAATGCAGAGTAAGCCTGTTCAATAGATGTGCATTCCATAAGTGGTTTTAAAACCAGTGAAACCCTTTGGACTTAGTGTTTGTATTTTATTGGTTGATTTATTTTTCAAATTGTTTGTTTTACTCTTTTTAACTGTGAGTCAGGGAAGCCCTCACTCATAGTGATTTAGACCTCTCCAAAAGCTCTGAAAGTATTCATGTAACAGCTATTACATGTTATAAGTTTCTCCTAATAAAACGTGAAAGACTAACAGACTCTGCCACTTTTCATCTAAATTCAGTGTTGAGCTAAATTCAGTGATGGACTTTTTACAAGTCCTTTGAAATTTGTCCTCCTCTAGTCACTGGTCGTGCTGGAATTTACTTTCTTGTGAAGACAGGATTTGAGCAAATTGACACAAGTGCAGTTTGCCACTACTCTGCACACCTGGTTAAGTATCGAGTTCCCTAAATCGTGTGTGTTTTATTTTGATCTCTGCTCACACTTTGCTCATCCAGTTAGAACCACAGCGCTCCAGGCCATAGCGTTCCAGGCCTAAACAAGAAAATTTCCATTCCGTTTTGGGAGTTCATTCGTCTCTCATAATTACTTTTTCCACAAATGTGTGCTTAAGGAGAGGCCCTGTCCAAATGTGGAGAGGCCCATTTTCATTCACTCACTTTCAGACTTTCTAAGGTTTTCAGTTACTAGAGGTTTGCCCAGACTTGCCATTGTCAAGGGACAGTGCTCTTCACTTGAAGTTGTGCAGTATTACTTCATGTGTCTCCATGGAAATTCCACCAATGGGAAACTCTTGCTGTGGTCATCTCCAAGTGTTGCTGCGTAAGAAAATATAACTAACAAAGAATGTGGTTTCAAGCAGAATGAGGAAAGGAGGGATTATCTTTATTTCAGTGCAGGTTGACCTTTCAAAGAAACAGTAATTCCTATCAAATAGGAGGTAAAATCTTTTGTAAAGAGACATGCACATGACACGCTCAGCTTTATGTCACCTTTTTTAAAATGCCAAGGGCACTTGAGAAATTCTTGTCTGCTGAATTGTACTTTTTTTCAAATTTCTCTTAGGTAAGACACTCCAGCTTCTTCAAACCATGGTACTGTTCCTTCCATGTAACAAACCAAAGGAAAAAACAAAATAAATTAAAACAAAACCCATGAAATAACATTTGAGAGCACACAATTGCTCAGCAGGCCCATGTAAACACTATTCAAGAAGCTAGAGGTACAGAAGCCTCAACCTTCAGCCCATGGCCTGAAGTTTTGTCTCTATCATGGCTCCTCAATTCCCTGGCATGTCCACATTAACTCATGAATCTTTACTCATTTCCTTTTCAAATGCACAGGATCCAATATATTTGAACCCTGTTCACCTGGGCAGTAATCATCCAAGGACACACCAGAGGAAGGGCAGCCACCCCCTTGCCTGGGGCCTTGGAGCTTATCACAATAGAAATGGACACCTGAACAAGGGGAGCCAAAACAAAGAGAGGCATATTCCTTAAGCCTGAAGCACAGAAGCTACCTATAGACCAGTAGTTGGATTTCACAAATTATGTAAGAATCTCTGTGCACATGCTCGTCATGGTCGCTCATCCCTATAATCCCAGCCATCTGGGGGCTGAGGTGGATGGATCCTTGGGAGTTCCACTCCATCTTGGGCTACGAATTTATCTCAAGGCCTCTTTCAACAACTACATAAGATGTTGTATCCAAAAAGAGGACAACAAAAAACTAGACACACTTGGTCCAGGTCCCTGGGTTCACTACACAAGTTGTGGAGTCTAAATATTCCATGCCATGAGAAAATACCTGGGATTTTTAGGGAAAGGGGCCTTTGCATCCCGTTTCGAAGAGTTTCCCTTTCACCATGTTACATTTGAATTCTGGGAAGACCTGCTGGTGATAAGCTATCTAGTATAATGTTGGATTAGGTATTGAGCTAGTACCTCATATTTAGTGTTCAGGGTTATGCTGGAATGGCTGCGGACAGCCTTGAAATAGCGATTGCAGACATGTGTACCCCGAGGAAGCTGGATAGTTGAAGCAGGCACTTCAAATATTCATGCACTGCAAGGATTCACTTTCATTTTGGGACTCATCTTCTGGTTGCTGGCTTTTAGAGCTAACTGATACTACCATGGTGGCAGTAATCCAGCAGAGATTGCATGTATGGTTTGCAGGTTTGCTTCCCAAGCCACCAGAAACTCAGCAGAACCCACATCATTGTGGCATTTTCTTTCCTCCCCTGAAACATTTGGCTTTCTAAGTTTGAAAATTGAATAGACTGGGGTAGTCAAGTTTGGACCCCATGTACCACAAACAGAGCTAAAGACAGAGCGAATTACTTCCCTCCACTTGTCAAAATATGTCAAATTTGCTTGATCACCACAACTTCAAAGAAAATTTGGGGGCAACTTAGAGAGGTGAATCAAATACTGCATGATTGGAATGGCTGTGGTTGTATGAGGTGGAGAGCTGCAGAGTTGGGCTGAAACTGTTCACAGAAATCCACAGGCTTGTGGTTGTCAGGCAACCACGCTGGGCTGAGATTGGCTGAACATCACTGTGAGGTGGATTTTAGGCTCTAGGTGTGAAAATTTAAAAGACTGGTGTAGTCAAGTTTGGAACCCATACACCTCAGACATACCAAAAGCTTTTCCAAATACTTCCCTCCACTTCTCAAAATATGTCAAATTTTGTTGATCACTACAACTGTAAAAAAAATTCTGAGGCAACATAGAGAGGATAATCAAATACTGCATGATTGGAATGGCTGTGGTTGTATGAGGTGGAAAGCTGCAGATTTGGGCTGAAACATTTCACAGAAATCCACAAGCTTGTGGTTGCCAGACAACCACACTGGGCTGTGATTGGCTGAGCACCATTGTGAGCTGGACTTTAGGCTCTAGGATACAAGTGTGCAGTAGGAGACCTGAGTCACAATGCTGGGCGTTGCCATGGAGACCTCAGTGGCACAGAGGACCTTGTAGGGCAAGATATAAATAGGATGAATATTCATGGCCTGGTATGCCACAATATTCTCTCTGAAGGCTTCACTGCTCAGAATTTGTGGATGGAAATGCTTGCCAATCTACACATGGATGTACTTTCAATGGGATATGAAATAGTCCACGGCCTGGCAGATGATCTCTGACATGTCCTATCATTGAGCATACCCTTTTCCCTTGGCATGTCTGTCATTTGGCTGAGTCCTGTTCCCTAAGTTATTCAGTCAAGACTTGCTGGCATCATTCACCTGCAGTATAAGAGCTTTCTGTGAAATTTCTCAGCAGAAATCCTCTGCAAGCACATAGCTTTGGATATGAGAGACAGTGGTGGAAGTTGAATTTCAAGGGCAGATATTTGAAAACAATGAAACAAGCCCCAAGTAGGATCTTTACATGTTTCCCAGATGAATATGTTTGGAAATATTGGGGAAGATGGAGATCAAGACTGAGAAGAGTGCACACCCATTTCAAGGTACAAAAACCAGGGAAAAACATGGGAAAGCAAGAGAGCTGGTTAATCTGATGTAAAAATCTTTGATGATGAAAGGAAAAGTATATTCTCATGATGATTTAATCAGGCTGTAGAAGTGAAGTTCTCATGTTGGTTGTCCTATGTGTGGCCTTCTGCATTGGGCAGTGGATGCAGGACAGGAGATCTTCAAATAAATCTGGTGGAACACAAAATACTGAAAAAAATCAGCCGAAATCCTGTGTATTCCTTCCCTTTGAGAACATATATGGAGAATGTACAAAGTTTCAAAAGAGAAAATGTCTATTGGGTCATGGTTTCACCAGTGAAATGGTCACATCACATAACATTTTGAATTTTGCTTTCACACTTGCTCCTGTACGGGGCCTGAGTAAAGCAGAATGCAGAGTAAGCCTGTTCAATAGATGTGCATTCCATAAGTGGTTTTAAAACCAGTGAAACCCTTTGGACTTAGTGTTTGTATTTTATTGGTTGATTTATTTTTCAAATTGTTTGTTTTACTCTTTTTAACTGTGAGTCAGGGAAGCCCTCACTCATAGTGATTTAGACCTCTCCAAAAGCTCTGAAAGTATTCATGTAACAGCTATTACATGTTATAAGTTTCTCCTATTAAATCGTGAAAGACTAATAGACTCTGCCACTTTTCATCTAAATTCAGTGTTGTGCTAAATTCAGTGATGGACTTTTTACAAGTCCTTTGAAATGTGTCCTCCTCTAGCCACTGGTGGTGCTGGAATTTACTTTATTGTGAAGACAGGATTTGAGCAAATTGACACAAGTACAGTTTGCCACTACTCTGCACACTTGGATAAGTATCGAGTTCCCTAAATGGTGTGTGTTTTATTTTGATCTCTTCTCACACTTTGCTCATCCAGTTAGAACCACAGGGCTCCAGGCCATAGCGTTCCAGGCCTAAACAAGAAAATTTCCATTCCGTTTTGGGAGTTCATTCTTCTCTCATAATTACTTTTTCCACAAATGTGGGCTTAACGAGAGGCCCTGTCCAAATGTGGAGAGGCCCATTTTCATTCACTCACTTTCAGACTTTCTAAGATTTTCAGTTACTAGAGGTTTGCCCAGACTTGCCATTGTCAAGGGACAGTGCACTTCACTTGAAGTTGTGCAGTATTACTTCATGTGTCTCCATGGAAATTCCACCAATGGGAAACTCTTGCTGTAGTCATCTCCAAGTGTTGCTGCATAAGAAAATTTAACTAACAAAGAATGTGGTTTCAAGCAGAATGAGGAAAGGAGGGATTATCTTTATGTCAGTGCAGGTTGACCTTTCAAAGAAACAGTAATTCCTATCAAATAGGATGTAAAATCTTTTGTAAAGAGACATGGACATGACACGCTCAGCTTTATGTCACTTTTTTAAAAATGCCAAGGGCACTTGAGAAATTCTCGGGTGCTGTATCGTACCTTTTTTCAAATTTCTCTTAGTTAAGGCACTCCAGCTTCTTCAAACCATGGTACTGTTCCTTCCATGTAACAAACCAAAGGAAAAAACAAATTAAATTAAAACAAAACCCATGAAATAACATTTGAGCGCACACAATTGCTCAGCAGGCCCATGTAAACACTATTCAAGAAGCTAGAGGTACAGAAGCCTCAACCTTCAGCCCATGGCCTGAAGTTTTGTCTCTATCATGGCTCCTCAATTCCCTGGCATGTCCACATTAACTCATGAATCTTTACACATTTCCTTTTCAAATGCACAGGATCCAATATATTTGAACCGTGTTCACCTGGGCAGTAATCATCCAAGGACACACCAGAGGAAGTGCAGCCACCCCCTTGCCTGGGGCCTTGGAGCTTATCACAATAGAAATGGACACCTGAACAAGGGGAGCCAAAACAAAGAGAGGCATATTCCTAAAGCCTGAAGCACAGAAGCTACCTATAGACCAGTAGTGGGATTTCACAAATTATGTAAGAATCTCTGTGCAAATGCTTGGCATGGTCGCTCATGCCTATAATCCCAGCCATCTGGGGGCTGAGGTGGATGGATCCTTGGGAGTTCCACTCCATCTTGGGCTACGAATTTATCTCAAGGCCTCTTTCAACAACTACATAAGATGTTGTTTCCAAAAAGAGGACAACAGAAAACTAGACATACTTGGTCCAGGTCCCTGGGTTCACTACACGAGTTGTGGAGTCTAAATATTCCATGCCATGAGAAAATACCTGGGATTTTTAGGGAAATGGGCATTTGCATCCCGTTTCGAAGGGTTTCCCTTTCACCATGTTACATTTGAATTCTGGGAAGACCTGCTGGTGATAAGCTATCTAGTATAATGTTGGATTAGGTATTGAGCTAGTACCTCATATTTAGTGTTCAGGGTTATGCTGGAATGGCTGCGGACCTCCTTGAAATAGCGATTGCAGACATGTGAACCCCGAGGAAGCTGGATAGTTGAAGCAGGCACTCCAAATATTCATGCACTGCAAGGACTCACTTTCATTTTGGGACTCATATTCTGGTTGCTGGCTTTTAGTGCTAACTGATACTACCATGGTGGCAGTAATCCAGCAGAAATTGCATGTATGGTTTGCAGGTTTGCTTCACAAGCCACCAGAAACTCAGCAGAACCCACATCATTGTGGCATTTTCTTTCCTCTCCTGAAACATTTGGCTTTCTAAGTTTGAAAATTGAATAGACTGGGGTAGTCAAGTTTGGACCCCATGTACCACAAACAGAGCTAAAGACAGAGCCAATTACTTCCCTCCACTTGTCAAAATATGTCAAATTTGCTTGATCACCACAACTTCAAAGAAAATTCGGGGGCAAATTAGAGAGGTGAATCAAATACTGCATGATTGGAATGGCTGTGGTGGTAAGAGGTGGAGAGCTGCAGAGTTGGGCTGAAACTGTTCACAGAAATCCACAGGCTTGTGGTTCTCAGGCAACCACACTTGGCGGAGATTGGCTGAACATCACTGTGAGGTGGATTTTAGGCTCTAGGTGTGAAAATGTAAAAGACTGGTGTAGTCAAGGTTGGAACCCATAGACCTCAGACATACCAAAATGTTTTCCAATTACTTCCCTCCACTTCTCAAAATATGTCAAATTTTGTTGATCACTACAACTGTAAAAAAAATTCTGAGGCAACATAGAGAGGCTAATCAAATACTGCATGATTGGAATGGCTGTGGTTGTATGAGGTGGAAAGCTGCAGATTTGGGCTGAAACAGTTCACAGAAATCCACAAGCTTGTGGTTGCCAGACAACCACACTGGGCTGTGATTGGCTGAGCACCATTGTGAGCTGGACTTTAGGCTCTAGGATACAAGTGTGCAGTAGGAGACCTGAGTCACAATGCTGGGCGTTGCCACGGAGACCTCAGTGGCACAGAGGACCTTGAAGGGCAAGATTTAAATAGGATGAATATTCTTGGCCTGGTATGCCACAATATTCTCTCTGAAGGCTTCAATGCTCAGAATTTGTGGATGGAAATGCTTGCCAATCTACACATGGATGTACTTTCAATGGGATATGAAATATTCTAGGGCCTGGCAGATGATCTCTGACATGTCCTATCATTGAGCATACCCTTTTCCCTTGACATGTCTGTCATTTGGCTGAGTCCTGTTCCCTAAGCTATTCAGTCAAGACTTGCTGGCATCATTCACCTGGAGTATAAGAGCTTTCTGTGAAATTTCTCAGCAGAAATCCTCTGCAAGCACATAGCTTTGGATATGAGAGACAGTGGTTGAAGTTGAATTTCAAGGGCAGATATTTGAAAACAATGAAACAAGCCCCAAATAAGATCTTTACATGTTTCCCAGATGAATATGTTTGGAAATATTGGGGAACATGGAGATCAAGACTGAGAAGAGTGCACACCCATTTCAAGGTACAAAAACCAGGGAAAAACATGGGAAAGCAAGAGAGCTGGTTAATCTGATGTAAAAATCTTTGATGATGAAAGGAAAAGTATATTCTCATGATGATTTAATCAGGCTGTAGAAGTGAAGTTCTCATGTTGGTTGTCCTATGTGTGGCATGCTGCATTGGGCAGTGGATGCAGGACAGGAGATCTTCAAATAAATCTGGTGGAACACAAAATACTGAAATAAATCAGCCTAAATCCTGTGTATTCCTTCCCTTTGAGAACATATATGGAGAATATACAAAGTTTCAAAAGAGAAAATGTCTATTGGGTCATGGTTTCACCAATGAAATGGTCACATCACATAACATTTTGAATTTTGCTTTCACACTTGCTCCTGTACCGGGCCTGAGTAAAGCAGAATGCAGAGTAAGCCTGTTCAATAGATGTGCATTCCATAAGTGGTTTTAAAACCAGTGAAACCCTTTGGACTTAGTGTTTGTATTTTATTGGTTGATTTATTTTTCAAATTGTTTGTTTTACTCTTTTTAACTGTGAGTCAGGGAAGCCCTCACTCATAGTGATTTAGACCTCTCCAAAAGCTCTGAAAGTATTCATGTAACAGCTATTACATGTTATAAGTTTCTCCTATTAAAACGTGAAAGACTAACAGACTCTGCCACTTTTCATCTAAATTCAGTGTTGGGCTAAATTCAGTGATGGACTTTTTACAAGTCCTTTGAAATGTGTCCTCCTCTAGCCACTGGTGGTGCTGGAATTTACGTTCTTGTGAAGACAGGATTTGAGCAAATTGACACAAGTACAGTTTGCCACTACTCTGCACACCTGGATAAGTATCGAGTTCCCTAAATGGTGTGTGTTTTATTTTGATCTCTTCTCACACTTTGCTCATCCAGTTAGAACCACAGGGCTCCAGGCCATAGCGTTCCAGGCCTAAACAAGAAAATTTCCATTCCGTTTTGGGAGTTCATTCATCTCTCATAATTACTTTTTCCAAAAATGTGTGCTTAAGGAGAGGCCCTGTCCAAATGTGGAGAGGCCCATTTTCATTCACTCACTTTCAGACTTTCTAAAATTTTCAGTTACTAGAGGTTTGCCCAGACTTGCCATTGTCAAGGGACAGTGCACTTCACTTGAAGTTGTGCAGTATTAATTCATGTGTCTCCATGGAAATTCCACCAATGGGAAACTCTTGCTGTAGTCATCTCCAAGTGTTGCTGCATAAGAAAATATAACTAACAAAGAATGTGGTTTCAAGCAGAATGAGGAAAGGAGGGATTATCTTTATTTCAGTGCAGGTTGACCTTTCAAAGAAACAGTAATTCCTATCAAATAGGAGGTAAAATCTTTTGTAAAGAGACATGGACATGACACGCTCAGCTTTATGTCACTTTTTTAAAAATGCCAAGGGCACTTGAGAAATTCTTGGCTGCTGAATCGTACCTTTTTTCAAATTTCTCTTAGGTAAGACACTCCAGCTTCTTCAAACCATGGTACTGTTCCTTCCATGTAACAAACCAAAGGAAAAAACAAATTAAATTAAAACAAAACCCATGAAATAACATTTGAGAGCACACAATTGCTCAGCAGGCCCATGTAAACACTATTCAAGAAGCTAGAGGTACAGAAGCCTCAACCTTCAGCCCATGGCCTGAAGTTTTGTCTCTATCATGGCCCCTCAATTCCCTGGCATGTCCACATTAACTCATGAATCTTTACTCATTTCCTTTTCAAATGCACAGGATCCAATATATTTGAACCCTGTTCACCTGGGCAGTAATCATCCAAGGACACACCAGAGGAAGGGCAGCCACCCCCTTGCCTGGGCCTTGGAGCTTATCACAATAGAAATGGACACCTGAAAAAGGGGAGCCAAACAAAAGAGAGGCATATTCCTAAAGCCTGAAGCACAGAAGCTACCTATACACCAGTAGTGGGATTTCACAAATTATGTAATAATCTCTGTGCACATGCTTGGCATGGTCGCTCATGCCTATAATCCCAGCCATCTGGGGGCTGAGGTGGATGGATCCTTGGGAGTTCCACTCCATCTTGGGCTACGAATTTATCTCAAGGCCTCTTTCAACAACTACATAAGATGTTGTTTCCAAAAAGAGAACAACAGAAAACTAGACACACTTGGTCCAGGTCCCTGGGTTCACTACAGGAGTTGTGGAGTCTAAATATTCCATGCCATGAGAAAATACCTGGGATTTTTAGGCAAAGGGTCATTTGCATCCCGTTTCAAAGGGTTTCCCTTTCACCATGTTACATTTGAATTCTGGGAAGACCTGCTGGTGTTAAGCTATCTAGTATAAGGTTGGATTAGGTATTGAGCTAGTACCTCATATTTAGTGTTCAGGGTTATGCTGGAATGGCTGCGGAGCTCCTTGAAATAGCGATTGCAGACATGTGAACACCGAGGAAGCTGGATAGTTGAAGCAGGCACTCGAAATATTCATGCACTGCAAGGATTCACTTTCATTTTGGGACTCATCTTCTGGTTGCTGGCTTTTAGAGCTAACTGATACTACCATGGTGGCAGTAATCCAGCAGAGATTGCATGTATGGTTTGCAGGTTTGCTTCCCAAGCCACCAGAAACTCAGCAGAACCCACATCATTGTGGCATTTTCTTTCCTCGCTGAAACATTTGGCTTTCTAAGTTTGAAAATTGAATAGACTGGTGTAGTCAAGTTTGGACCCCATGTACCACAAACAGAGCTAAAGACAGAGCCAATTACATCCCTCCACTTGTCAAAATATGTCAAATTTGCTTGATCACCACAACTTCAAAGAAAATTCGGGGCCAACTTAGAGAGGTGAATCAAATACTGCATGATTGGAATTTCTGTGGTTGTATGAGGTGGAAAGCTGCAGATTTGGGCTGAAACAGTTCATAGAAATCCACAAGCTTGTGGTTGCCAGACAACCACACTGGGCTGTGATTGGCTGAGCACCATTGTGAGCTGGACTTTAGGCTCTAGGATACAAGTGTGCAGTAGGAGACCTGAGTCACAATACTCGGCTTTGCCATGGAGACCTCAGTGGCACAGAGGACCTTGAAGGGCAAGATTTAAATAGGATGAATATTCTTGGCCTTGTATGCCACAATATTCTCTCTGAAGGCTTCAATGCTCAGAATTTGTGGATGGAAATGCTTGCCAATCTACACATGGATGTACTTTCAATGGGATATGAAATATTCTAGGGCCTGGCAGATGATCTCTGACATGTCCTATCATTGAGCATACCCTTTTCCCTTGACATGTCTGTCATTTGGCTGAGTCCTGATCCCTAAGCTATTCAGTCAAGACTTGCTGGCATCATTCACCTGGAGTATAAGAGCTTTCTGTGAAATTTCTCAGCAGAAATCCTCTGCAAGCACATAGCTTTGGATATGAGAGACAGTGGTTGAAGTTGAATTTCAAGGGCAGATATTTGAAAACAATGAAACAAGCCCCAAATAAGATCTTTACATGTTTCCCAGATGAATATGTTTGGAAATATTGGGGAAGATGGAGATCAAGACTGAGAAGAGTGCACACCCATTTCAAGGTACAAAAACCAGGGAAAAACATGGGAAAGCAAGAGAGCTGGTTAATCTGATGTAAAAATCTTTGATGATGAAAGGAAAAGTATATTCTCATGATGATTTAATCAGGCTGTAGAAGTGAAGTTCTCATGTTGGTTGTCCTATGTGTGGCCTTCTGCATTGGGCAGTGGATGCAGGACAGGAGATCTTCAAATAAATCTGGTGGAACACAAAATACTGAAATAAATCAGCCTAAATCCTGTGTATTCCTTCCCTTTGAGAACATATATGGAGAATATACAAAGTTTCAAAAGAGAAAATGTCTATTGGGTCATGGTTTCACCAATGAAATGGTCACATCACATAACATTTTGAATTTTGCTTTCACACTTGCTCCTGTACCGGGCCTGAGTAAAGCAGAATGCAGAGTAAGCCTGTTCAATAGATGTGCATTCCATAAGTGGTTTTAAAACCAGTGAAACCCTTTGGACTTAGTGTTTGTATTTTATTGGTTGATTTATTTTTCAAATTGTTTGTTTTACTCTTTTTAACTGTGAGTCAGGGAAGCCCTCACTCATAGTGATTTAGACCTCTCCAAAAGCTCTGAAAGTATTCATGTAACAGCTATTACATGTTATAAGTTTCTCCTATTAAAACGTGAAAGACTAACAGACTCTGCCACTTTTCATCTAAATTCAGTGTTGGGCTAAATTCAGTGATGGACTTTTTACAAGTCCTTTGAAATGTGTCCTCCTCTAGCCACTGGTGGTGCTGGAATTTACGTTCTTGTGAAGACAGGATTTGAGCAAATTGACACAAGTACAGTTTGCCACTACTCTGCACACCTGGATAAGTATCGAGTTCCCTAAATGGTGTGTGTTTTATTTTGATCTCTTCTCACACTTTGCTCATCCAGTTAGAACCACAGGGCTCCAGGCCATAGCGTTCCAGGCCTAAACAAGAAAATTTCCATTCCGTTTTGGGAGTTCATTCATCTCTCATAATTACTTTTTCCAAAAATGTGTGCTTAAGGAGAGGCCCTGTCCAAATGTGGAGAGGCCCATTTTCATTCACTCACTTTCAGACTTTCTAAAATTTTCAGTTACTAGAGGTTTGCCCAGACTTGCCATTGTCAAGGGACAGTGCACTTCACTTGAAGTTGTGCAGTATTAATTCATGTGTCTCCATGGAAATTCCACCAATGGGAAACTCTTGCTGTAGTCATCTCCAAGTGTTGCTGCATAAGAAAATATAACTAACAAAGAATGTGGTTTCAAGCAGAATGAGGAAAGGAGGGATTATCTTTATTTCAGTGCAGGTTGACCTTTCAAAGAAACAGTAATTCCTATCAAATAGGAGGTAAAATCTTTTGTAAAGAGACATGGACATGACACGCTCAGCTTTATGTCACTTTTTTAAAAATGCCAAGGGCACTTGAGAAATTCTTGGCTGCTGAATCGTACCTTTTTTCAAATTTCTCTTAGGTAAGACACTCCAGCTTCTTCAAACCATGGTACTGTTCCTTCCATGTAACAAACCAAAGGAAAAAACAAATTAAATTAAAAGAAAACCCATGAAATAACATTTGAGAGCACACAATTGCTCAGCAGGCCCATGTAAACACTATTCAAGAAGCTAGAGGTACAGAAGCCTCAACCTTCAGCCCATGGCCTGAAGTTTTGTCTCTATCATGGCCCCTCAATTCCCTGGCATGTCCACATTAACTCATGAATCTTTACTCATTTCCTTTTCAAATGCACAGGATCCAATATATTTGAACCCTGTTCACCTGGGCAGTAATCATCCAAGGACACACCAGAGGAAGGGCAGCCACCCCCTTGCCTGGGCCTTGGAGCTTATCACAATAGAAATGGACACCTGAAAAAGGGGAGCCAAACAAAAGAGAGGCATATTCCTAAAGCCTGAAGCACAGAAGCTACCTATACACCAGTAGTGGGATTTCACAAATTATGTAATAATCTCTGTGCACATGCTTGGCATGGTCGCTCATGCCTATAATCCCAGCCATCTGGGGGCTGAGGTGGATGGATCCTTGGGAGTTCCACTCCATCTTGGGCTACGAATTTATCTCAAGGCCTCTTTCAACAACTACATAAGATGTTGTTTCCAAAAAGAGGACAACAGAAAACTAGACACACTTGGTCCAGGTCCCTGGGTTCACTACAGGAGTTGTGGAGTCTAAATATTCCATGCCATGAGAAAATACCTGGGATTTTTAGGCAAAGGGTCATTTGCATCCCGTTTCAAAGGGTTTCCCTTTCACCATGTTACATTTGAATTCTGGGAAGACCTGCTGGTGTTAAGCTATCTAGTATAATGTTGGATTAGGTATTGAGCTAGTACCTCATATTTAGTGTTCAGGGTTATGCTGGAATGGCTGCGGAGCTCCTTGAAATAGCGATTGCAGACATGTGAACACCGAGGAAGCTGGATAGTTGAAGCAGGCACTCGAAATATTCATGCACTGCAAGGATTCACTTTCATTTTGGGACTCATCTTCTGGTTGCTGGCTTTTAGAGCTAACTGATACTACCATGGTGGCAGTAATCCAGCAGAGATTGCATGTATGGTTTGCAGGTTTGCTTCCCAAGCCACCAGAAACTCAGCAGAACCCACATCATTGTGGCATTTTCTTTCCTCCCTGAAACATTTGGCTTTCTAAGTTTGAAAATTGAATAGACTGGTGTAGTCAAGTTTGGACCCCATGTACCACAAACAGAGCTAAAGACAGAGCCAATTACATCCCTCCACTTGTCAAAATATGTCAAATTTGCTTGATCACCACAACTTCAAAGAAAATTCGGGGGCAACTTAGAGAGGTGAATCAAATACTGCATGATTGGAATGGCTGTGGTTGTATGAGGTGGAGAGCTGCAGAGTTGGGGTGAAACTGTTCACAGAAATCCACAGGCTTGTGGTTGTCAGGCAACCACACTGGGCGGAGATTGGCTGAACATCACTGTGAGGTGGATTTTAGGCTCTAGGTGTGAAAATTTAAAAGACTGGTGTAGTCAAGTTTGGAACCCATAGACCACAGACATACCAAAAGGTTTTCCAATTACTTCCCTCCACTTCTCAAAATATGTCAAATTTTGTTGATCACTACAACTGTAAAAAAAAATTCTGAGGCAACATAGAGAGGCTAATCAAATAATGCATGATTGGAATTGCTGTGGTTGTATGAGGTGGAAAGCTGCAGATTTGGGCTGAAACAGTTCACAGAAATCCACAAGCTTGTGGTTGCCAGACAACCACACTGGGCTGTGATTGGCTGAGCACCATTGTGAGCTGGACTTTAGGCTCTAGGATACAAGTGTGCAGTAGGAGACCTGAGTCACAATGCTGGGCGTTTCAATGGAGACCTCAGTGGCACAGGGGACCTTGTAGGGCAAGATTTAAATAGGATGAATATTCTTGGCCTGGTATGCCACAATATTCTCTCTGAAGGCTTCACTGCTCAGAATTTGTGGATGGAAATGCTTGCCAATCTACACATGGATGTACTTTCAATGGGATATGAAATAGTCCACGGCCTGGCAGATGATCTCTGACATGTCCTATCATTGAGCATACCCTTTTGCCTTGTCATGTCTGTCATTTGGCTGAGTCCTGTTCCCTAAGCTATTCAGTCAAGACTTGCTGGCATCATTCACCTGCAGTATAAGAGCTTTCTGTGAAATTTCTCAGCAGAAATCCTCTGCAAGCACATAGCTTTGGATATGAGAGACAGTGGTGGAAGTTGAATTTCAAGGGCAGATATTTGAAAACAATGAAACAAGCCCCAAATAAGATCTTTACATGTTTCCCAGATGAATATGTTTGGAAATATTGGGGAAGATGGAGATCAAGACTGAGAAGAGTGCACACACATTTCAAGGTACAAAAACCAGGGAAAAACATGGGAAAGCAAGAGAGCTGGTTAATCTGATGTAAAAATCTTTGTTGATGAAAGGAAAAGTATATTCTCATGATGATTTAATCCGGCTGTAGAAGTGAAGTTCTCATGTTGGTTGTCCTATGTGCAGATTTCTGCATTGGGCAGTGGATTCAGGGCAGGAGATCTTCAAAGAAATCTGGTGGAACACAAAATACTGAAAAAAATCAGCCTGTATCCTGTGTATTCCTTCCCTTTGAGAACATATATGGAGAATGTACAAAGTTTCAAAAGAGAAAATGTCTATTGGGTCATGGTTTCACCAATGAAATGGTCACATCACATAACATTTTGAATTTTGCTTTCACACTTGCTCCTGTACCGGGCCTGAGTAAAGCAGAATGCAGAGTAAGCCTGTTCAATAGATGTGCATTCCATAAGTGGTTTTAAAACCAGTGAAACCCTTTGGACTTAGTGTTTGTATTTTATTGGTTGATTTATTTTTCAAATTGTTTGTTTTACTCTTTTTAACTGTGAGTCAGGGAAGCCCTCACTCATAGCGATTTAGACCTCTCCAAAAGCTCTGAAAGTATTCATGTAACACCTATTACATGTTATAAGTTTCTCCTATTAAAACGTGAAAGACTAACAGACTCTGCCACTTTTCATCTAAATTCAGTGTTGGGCTAAATTCAGTGATGGACTTTTTACAAGTCCTTTGAAATGTGTCCTCCTCTAGCCACTGGTCGTGCTGGAAATTACTTTCATGTGAAGACAGGATTTGAGCAAATTGACACAAGTACAGTTTGCCACTACTCTGCACACCTGGATAAGTATCGAGTTCCCTAAATGGTGTGTGTTTTATTTTGATCTCTGCTCACACTTTGCTCATCCAGTTAGAACTACAGGGCTCCAGGCCATAGCGTTCCAGGCCTAAACAAGAAAATTTCCATTCCGTTTTGTGAGTTCATTCGTCTCTCATAATTACATTTTCCACAAATGTGTGCTTAAGGAGAGGCCCTGTCCAAATGTGGAGAGGCCCATTTTCATTCACTCACTTTCAGACTTTCTAAAATTTTCTAGAAAATCTTTTAGAAAACTTTCTAAAAGTTACTAGAGGTTTGCCCAGACTTGCCATTGTCAAGGGACAGTGCGCTTCACTTGAAGTTGTGCAGTATTACTTCATGTGTCTCCATGGAAATTCCACCAATGGGAAACTCTTGCTGTAGTCATCTCCAAGTGTTGCTGCGTAAGAAAATATAACTAACAAAGAATGTGGTTTCAAGCAGAATGAGGAAAGGAGGGATTATCTTTATGTCAGTGCAGGTTTACCTTTCAAAGAAACAGTAATTCCTATCAAATAGGAGGTAAAATCTTTTGTAAAGAGACATGGACTTGACACGCTCAGCTTTATGTCACTTTTTTAAAAATGCCAAGGGCACTTGAGAAATTCTTGGCTGCTGAATCGTACCTTTTTTCAAATTTCTCTTAGGTAAGACACTCCAGCTTCTTCAAACCATGGTACTGTTCCTTCCATGTAACAAACCAAAGGAAAAAACAAATTAAATTAAAACAAAACCCATGAAATAACATTTGAGAGCACACAATTGCTCAGCAGGCCCATGTAAACACTATTCAAGAAGCTAGAGGTACAGAAGCCTCAACCTTCAGCCCATGGCCTGAAGCTTTGTCTCTATCATGGCCCCTCAATTCCCTGGCATGTCCACATTAACTCATGAATCTTTACTCATTTCCTTTTCAAATGCACAGGATCCAATATATTTGAACCCTGTTCACCTGGGCAGTAATCATCCAAGGACACACCAGAGGAAGGGCAGCCACCCCCTTACCTGGGGCCTTGGAGCTTATCACAATAGAAATGGACACCTGAACAAGGGGAGCCAAAACAAAGAGAGGCATATTCCTAAAGCCTGAAGCACAGAAGCTACCTACAGACCAGTAGTGGGATTTCACAAATTATGTAAGAATCTCTGTGCACATGCTTGGCATGGTCGCTCATGCCTATAATCCCAGCACTCTGGGGGCTGAGGTGGATGGATCCTTGGGAGTTCCACTCCATCTTGGGCTACGAATTTATCTCAAGGCCTCTTTCAACAACTACATAAGATGTTGTTTCCAAAAAGAGGACAACAGAAAACTAGACACACTTGGTCCAGGTCCCTGGGTTCACTACAGGAGTTGTGGAGTCTAAATATTCCATGCCATGAGAAAATACCTGGGATTTTTAGGGAAAGGGGCATTTGCATCCCGTTTCGATGGGTTTCCCTTCCACCATGTTACATTTGAATTCTGGGAAGACCTGCTGGTGATAAGCTATCTAGTATAATGTTGGATTAGGTATTGAGCTAGTACCTCATATTTACTGTTCAGGATTATGCTGGAATGGCTGCAGACCTCCTTGAAATAGCGATTGCAGACATGTGAACCCCGAGGAAGCTGGATAGTTGAAGCAGGCACTCGAAATATTCATGCACTGCAAGGATTTACTTTCATTTTGGGACTCATCTTCTGGTTGCTGGCTTTTAGTGCTAACTGATACTACCATGTTGGCAGTAATCCAGCAGAGATTGCATGTATGGTTTGCAGGTTTGCTTCCCAAGCCACCAGAAACTCAGCAGAACCCACATCATTGTGGCATTTTCTTTCCTCCCCTGAAACATTTGGCTTTCTAAGTTTGAAAATTGAATTTACTGGGGTAGTCAAGTTTGGACCCCATGTACCACAAACAGAGCTAAAGACAGAGCCAATTATTTCCCTCCACTTGTCAAAATATGTCAAATTTGCTTGATCACCACAACTTCAAAGAAAATTCGGGGGAAAATTAGAGAGGTGAATCAAATACTGCATGATTGGAATGGCTGTGGTTGTATGAGGTGGAGAGCTGCAGAGTTGGGCTGAAACTGTTCACAGAAATCCACAGGCTTGTGGTTGTCAGGCAACCACACTGGGCGGAGATTGGCTGAACATCACTGTGAGGTGGATTTTAGGCTCTAGGTGTGAAAATTTAAAAGACTGGTGTAGTCAAGTTTGGAACGCATAGACCTCAGACATACCAAAAGGTTTTCCAATTACTTCCCTCCACTTCTCAAAATATGTCAAATTTTGTTGATCACTACAACTGTAAAAAAAATTTCTGAGGCAACATAGAGAGGCTAATCAAATACTGCATGATTGGAATTGCTGTGGTTGTATGAGGTGGAAAGCTGCACATTTGGGCTGAAACAGTTCACAGAAATCCACAAGCTTGTGGTTGCCAGACAGCCACACTGGGCTGTGATTGGCTGAGCACCATTGTGAGCTGGACTTTAGGCTCTAGGATACAAGTGTGCAGTAGGAGACCTGAGTCACAATGCTGGGCGTTGCCATGGAGACCTCAGTGGCACAGAGGACCTTGTAGGGCAAGATTTAAATAGGATGAATATTCTTGGCCTGGTATGCCACAATATTCTCTCTGAAGGCTTCACTGCTCAGAATTTGTGGATGGAAATGCTTGCCAGTCTACACATGGATGTACTTTCAATGGGATATGAAATATGCCAGGGCCTGGCAGATGATCTCTGACATGTCCTATCATTGAGCATACCCTTTTCCCTTGTCATGTCTGTCATTTGGCTGAGTCCTGTTCCCTAAGCTATTCAGTCAAGACTTGCTGGCATCATTCACCTGCAGTATAAGAGATTTCTGTGAAATATCTCAGCAGAAATCCTCTGCAAGCACATAGCTTTGGATATGAGAGACAGTGGTGGAAGTTGAATTTCAAGGGCAGATATTTGAAAACAATGAAACAAGCCCCAAATAAGATCTTTACATGTTTCCCAGATGAATATGTTTGGAAATATTGGGGAAGATGGAGATCAAGACTGAGAAGAGTGCACACCCATTTCAAGGTACAAAAACCAGGGAAAAACATGGGAAAGCAAGAGAGCTGGTTAATCTGATGTAAAAATCTTTGATGATGAAAGGAAAAGTATATTCTCATGATGATTTAATCAGGCTGTAGAAGTGAAGTTCTCATGTTGGTTGTCCTATGTGTGGCATTCTGCATTGGGCAGTTGATACAGGACAGGAGATCTTCAAATAAATCTGGTGGAACACAAAATACTGAAAAAAAATCAGCCTAAATCCTGTGTATTCCTTCCCTTTGAGAACATATATGGAGAATGTACAAAGTTTCAAAAGAGAAAATGTCTATTGGGTCATGGTTTCACCAATGAAATGGTCACATCACATAACATTTTGAATTTTGCTTTCACACTTGCTCCTGTACCGGGCCTGAGTAAAGCAGAATGCAGAGTAAGCCTGTTCAATAGATGTGCATTCCATAAGTGGTTTTAAAACCAGTGAAACCCTTTGGACTTAGTGTTTGTATTTTATTGGTTGATTTATTTTTCAAATTGTTTGTTTTACTCTTTTTAACTGTGAGTCAGGGAAGCCCTCACTCATAGTGATTTAGACCTCTCCAAAAGCTCTGAAAGTATTCATGTAACAGCTATTACATGTTATAAGTTTCTCCTATTAAAACGTGAAAGACTAACAGACTCTGCCACTTTTCATCTAAATTCAGTGTTGGGCTAAATTCAGCGATGGACTTTTTACAAGTTCTTTAAAATGTGTCCTCCTCTAGTCACTGGTCGTGCTGGAATTTACTTTCTTGTGAAGACAGGATTTGAGCAAATTGACACAAGTGCAGTTTGCCACTACTCTGCACACCTGGTTAAGTATCTAGTTCCCTAAATGCTGTGTGTTTTATTTTGATCTCTGCTCACACTTTGCTCATCCAGTTAGAACCACAGGGCTTCAGGCCATAGCGTTCCAGGCCTAAACAAGAAAATTTCCTTTCCTTTTTGGGAGTTCATTCGTCTCTCATAATTACTTTTTCCACAAATGTGTGCTTAAGGAGAGGCCCTGTCCAAATGCGGAGAGGCCCATTTTCATTCACTCACTTTCAGACTTTCTAAGATTTTCAGTTACTAGAGGTTTGCCCAGACTTGCCATTGTCAAGGGACAGTGCACTTCACTTGAAGTTGTGCAGTATTACTTCATGTGTATCCATGGAAATTCCACCAATGGGAAACTCTTGCTGTAGTCATCTCCAAGTGTTGCTGCGTAAGAAAATATAACTAACAAAGAATGTGGTTTCAAGCAGAATGAGGAAAGGAGGGATTATATTTATTTCAGTGCAGGTTGACCTTTCAAAAAACAGTAATTCCTATCAAATAGGAGGTAAAATCTTTTGTAAAGAGACATGCACATGACACGCTCAGCTTTATGTCACTTTTTTAAAAATGCCAAGGGCACTTGAGAAATTCTTGGCTGCTGAATCGTACCTTTTTTCAAATTTCTCTTAGGTAAGACACTCCAGCTTCTTCAAACCATGGTACTGTTCCTTCCATGTAACAAACCAAAGGAAAAAACAAATTAAATTAAAACAAAACCCATGAAATAACATTTGAGAGCACACAATTGCTCAGCAGGCCCATGTAAACACTATTCAAGAAGCTAGAGGTACAGAAGCCTCAACCTTCAGCCCATGGCCTGAAGTTTTGTCTCTATCATGGCTCCTCAATTCCCTGGTATGTCCACATTAACTCATGAATCTTTACACATTTCCTTTTCAAATGCACAGGATCCAATATATTTGAACCCTGTTCACCTGGGCAGTAATCATCCAAGGACACACCAGAGGAAGGGCAGCCACCCCCTTGCCTGGGGCCTTGGAGCTTATCACAATAGAAATGGACACCTGAACAAGGGGAGCCAAAACAAAGAGAGGCATATTCCTAAAGCCGGAAGCACAGAAGCTACCTATAGAACAGTAGTGGGATTTCACAAATTATGTAAGAATCTCTGTGCACATGCTTGGCATGGTCGCTCATGCCTATAATCCCAGCCATCTGGGGGCTGAGGTGGATGGATGCTTGGGAGTTCCACTCCATCTTGGGCTACGAATTTATCTCAAGGCCTCTTTCAACAACTACATAAGATGTTGTTTCCAAAAAGAGGACAACAGAAAACTAGACACATTTGGTCCAGGTCCCTGGGTTCACTACACGAGTTGTGGAGTCTAAATATTCCATGCCATGAGAAAATACCTGGGATTTTTAGGGAAAGGGGCCTTTGCATCCCGTTTCGAAGGGTTTCCCTTTCACCATGTTACATTTGAATTCTGGGAAGACCTGCTGGTGATAAGCTATCTAGTATAATGTTGGATTAGGTATAGAGCTAGTACCTCATATTTAGTGTTCAGGGTTATGCTGGAATGGCTGAGGACCTCCTTGAAATAGCGATTGCAGACATGTGAACCCCGAGGAAGCTGGATAGTTCAAGCAGGCACTCGAAATATTCATGCACTGCAAGGATTCACTTTCATTTTGGGACTCATCTTCTGGTTGCTGGCTTTTAGTGCTAACTGATACTACCATGGTGGCAGTAATCCAGCAGAGATTGCATGTATGGTTTGCAGGTTTGCTTCCCAAGCCACCAGAAACTCAGCAGAACCCACATCATTGTGGCATTTTCTTTCCTCCCCTGAAACATTTGGCTTTCTAAGTTTGAAAATTGAATAGACTGGGATAGTCAAGTTTGGACCCCATGTACCACAAACAGAGCTAAAGACAGAGCCAATTACTTCCCTCCACTTGTCAAAATATGTCAAATTTGCTTGATCACCACAACTTCAAATAAAATTCGGGGGCAACTTAGAGAGGTGAATCAAATACTGCATGATTGGAATGGCTGTGGTTGTATGAGGTGGAGAGCTGCAGAGTTGGGCTGAAACTGTTCACAGAAATCCACAGGCTTGTGGTTGTCAGGCAACCACACTGGGCGGAGATTGGCTGAACATCACTGTGAGGTGGATTTTAGGCTCCAGGTGTGAAAATTTAAAAGACTGGTGTAGTCAAGTTTGGAACCCATAGACCTCAGACATACCAAAAGGTTTTCCAATTACTTCCCTCCACTTCTCAAAATATGTCAAATTTTGTTGATCACTACAACTGTAAAAAAAATTCTGAGGCAACATAGAGAGGCTAATCAAATACTGCATGATTGGAAATGCTGTTGTTGTATGAGGTGGAAAGCTGCAGATTTGGGCTGAAACAGTTCACAGAAATCCACAAGCTTGTGGTTGCCAGACAACCACACTGGGCTGTGATTGGCTGAGCACCATTGTGAGCTGGACTTTAGGCTCTAGGATACAAGTGTGCAGTAGGAGACCTGAGTCACAATCCTGGGCGTTTCCATGGAGACCTCAGTGGCACAGAGGACCTTGTAAGGCAAGATTTAAATAGGATGAATATTCTTGGCCTGGTATGCCACAATATTCTCTCTGAAGGCTTCACTGCTCAGAATTTGTGGATGGAAATGCTTGCCAATCTACACATGGATGTACTGTCAATGCTATATGAAATATTCCAGGGCCTGGCAGATGATCTCTGACATGTCCTATCATTGAGCATACCCTTTTCCCTTGTCATGTCTGTCATTTGGCTGAGTCCTGTTCCCTAAGCTACTCAGTCAAGACTTGCTGGCATCATTCACCTGCAGTATAAGAGCTTTCTGTGAAATTTCTCAGCAGAAATCCTCTGCAAGCACATAGCTTTGGATATGAGAGACAGTGGTGGAAGTTGAATTTCAAGGGCAGATATTTGAAAACAATGAAACAAGCCCCAAATAAGATCTTTACATGTTTCCCAGATGAATATGTTTGGAAATATTGGGGAAGATGGAGATCAAGACTGAGAAGAGTGCACACCCAATTCAAGGTACAAAAACCAGGGAAAAACATGGGAAAGAAAGAGAGCTGGTTAATCTGATGTAAAAATCTTTGATGATGAAAGGAAAAGTATATTCTCATGATGATTTAATCAGGCTGTAGAAGTGAAGTTCTCATGTAGGTTGTCCTATGTGTGGAATGCTGCATTGGGCAGTGGATACAGGACAGGAGATCTTCAAATAAATCTGGTGGAACACAAAATACTGAAAAAAATCAACCTAAATCCTGTGTATTCCTTCCCTTTGAGAACATATATGGAGAATGTACAAAGTTTCAAAAGAGAAAATGTCTATTGGGTCATGGTTTCACCAATGAAATGGTCACATCACATAACATTTTGAATTTTGCTTTCACACTTGCTCCTGTACCGGGCCTGAGTAAAGCAGAATGCAGAGTAAGCCTGTTCAATAGATGTGCATTCCATAAGTGGTTTTAAAACCAGTGAAACCCTTTGGACTTAGTGTTTGTATTTTATTGGTTGATTTATTTTTCAAATTGTTTGTTTTACTCTTTTTAACTTTGAGTCAGGGAATCCCTCACTCATAGTGATTTAGACCTCTCCAAAAGCTCTGAAAGTATTCATGTAACAGCTATTACATGTTATAAGTTTCTCCTATTAAAACGTGAAAGACTAACAGACTCTGCCACTTTTCATCTAAATTCAGTGTTGGGCTAAATTCAGTGATGGACTTTTTACAAGTCCTTTGAAATGTGTCCTCCTCTAGCCACTGGTCGTGCTGGTAATTACTTTCATGTGAAGACAGGATTTGAGCAAATTGACACAAGTACAGTTTGCCACTACTCTGCACACCTGGATAAGTATCGAGTTCCCTAAATGGTGTGTGTTTTATTTTGATCTCTGCTCACACTTTGCTCATCCAGTTAGAACTACAGGGCTCCAGGCCATAGCGTTCCAGGCCTAAACAAGAAAATTTCCATTCCGTTTTGTGAGTTCATTCGTCTCTCATAATTACTTTTTCCACAAATATGTGCTTAAGGAGAGGCCCTGTCCAAATGTGCAGAGGCCCATTTTCATTCACTCACTTTCAGACTTTCTAAAATTTTCTAGAAAATCTTTTAGAAAACTTTCTAAAAGTTACTAGAGGTTTGCCCAGACTTGCCATTGTCAAGGGACAGTGCGCTTCACTTGAAGTTGTGCAGTATTACTTCATGTGTCTCCATGGAAATTCCACCAATGGGAAACTCTTGCTGTAGTCATCTCCAAGTGTTGCTGCATAAGAAAATATAACTAACAAAGAATGTGGTTTCAAGCAGAATGAGGAAAGGAGGGATTATCTTTATTTCAGTGCAGGTTGACCTTTCAAAGAAACAGTAATTCCTATCAAATAGGAGGTAAAATCTTTTGTAAAGAGACATGGACATGACACGCTCAGCTTTATGTCACTTTTTTAAAAATGCCAAGGGCACTTGAGAAATTCTTGGCTGCTGAATCGTACCTTTTTTCAAATTTCTCTTAGGTAAGACACTCCAGCTTCTTCAAACCATGGTACTGTTCCTTCCATGTAACAAACCAAAGGAAAAAACAAATTAAATTAAAAGAAAACCCATGAAATAACATTTGAGAGCACACAATTGCTCAGCAGGTCCATGTAAACACTATTCAAGAAGCTAGAGGTACAGAAGCCTCAACCTTCAGCCCATGGCCTGAAGTTTTGTCTCTATCATGGCCCCTCAATTCCCTGGCATGTCCACATTAACTCATGAATCTTTACTCATTTCCTTTTCAAATGCACAGGATCCAATATATTTGAACCCTGTTCACCTGGGCAGTAATCATCCAAGGACACACCAGAGGAAGGGCAGCCACCCCCTTGCCTGGGCCTTGGAGCTTATCACAATAGAAATGGACACCTGAAAAAGGGGAGCCAAACAAAAGAGAGGCATATTCCTAAAGCCTGAAGCACAGAAGCTACCTATACACCAGTAGTGGGATTTCACAAATTATGTAATAATCTCTGTGCACATGCTTGGCATGGTCGCTCATGCCTATAATCCCAGCCATCTGGGGGCTGAGGTGGATGGATCCTTGGGAGTTCCACTCCATCTTGGGCTACGAATTTATCTCAAGGCCTCTTTCAACAACTACATAAGATGTTGTTTCCAAAAAGAGGACACAGAAAACTAGACACACTTGGTCCAGGTCCCTGGGTTCACTACAGGAGTTGTGGAGTCTAAATATTCCATGCCATGAGAAAATACCTGGGATTTTTAGGGAAAGGGGCATTTGCATCCCGTTTCGATGGGTTTCCCTTCCACCATGTTACATTTGAATTCTGGGAAGACCTGCTGGTGATAAGCTATCTAGTATAATGTTGGATTAGGTATTGAGCTAGTACCTCATATTTACTGTTCAGGGTTATGCTGGAATGGCTGCAGACCTCCTTGAAATAGCGATTGCAGACATGTGAACCCCGAGGAAGCTGGATAGTTGAAGCAGGCACTCGAAATATTCATGCACTGCAAGGATTTACTTTCATTTTGGGACTCATCTTCTGGTTGCTGGCTTTTAGTGCTAACTGATACTACCATGGTGGCAGTAATCCAGCAGAGATTGCATGTATGGTTTGCAGGTTTGCTTCCCAAGCCACCACAAACTCAGCAGAACCCACATCATTGTGGCATTTTCTTTCCTCCCCTGAAACATTTGGCTTTCTAAGTTTGAAAATTGAATTTACTGGGGTAGTCAAGTTTGGACCCCATGTACCACAAACAGAGCTAAAGACAGAGCCAATTATTTCCCTCCACTTGTCAAAATATGTCAAATTTGCTTGATCACCACAACTTCAAAGAAAATTCGGGGGAAAATTAGAGAGGTGAATCAAATACTGCATGATTGGAATGGCTGTGGTTGTATGAGGTGGAGAGCTGCAGAGTTGGGCTGAAACTGTTCACAGAAATCCACAGGCTTGTGGTTGTCAGGCAACCACACTGGGCGGAGATTGGCTGAACATCACTGTGAGGTGGATTTTAGGCTCTAGGTGTGAAAATTTAAAAGACTGGTGTAGTCAAGTTTGGAACGCATAGACCTCAGACATACCAAAAGGTTTTCCAATTACTTCCCTCCACTTCTCAAAATATGTCAAATTTTGTTGATCACTACAACTGTAAAAAAAATTCTGAGGCAACATAGAGAGGCTAATCAAATACTGCATGATTGGAATTGCTGTGGTTGTATGAGGTGGAAAGCTGCACATTTGGGCTGAAACAGTTCACAGAAATCCACAAGCTTGTGGTTGCCAGACAGCCACACTGGGCTGTGATTGGCTGAGCACCATTGTGAGCTGGACTTTAGGCTCTAGGATACAAGTGTGCAGTAGGAGACCTGAGTCACAATGCTGGGCGTTGCCATGGAGACCTCAGTGGCACAGAGGACCTTGTAGGGCAAGATTTAAATAGGATGAATATTCTTGGCCTGGTATGCCACAATATTCTCTCTGAAGGCTTCACTGCTCAGAATTTGTGGATGGAAATGCTTGCCAGTCTACACATGGATGTACTTTCAATGGGATATGAAATATGCCAGGGCCTGGCAGATGATCTCTGACATGTCCTATCATTGAGCATACCCTTTTCCCTTGTCATGTCTGTCATTTGGCTGAGTCCTGTTCCCTAAGCTATTCAGTCAAGACTTGCTGGCATCATTCACCTGGAGTATAAGAGCTTTCTGTGAAATTTCTCAGCAGAAATCCTCTGCAAGCACATAGCTTTGGATATGAGAGACAGTGGTTGAAGTTGAATTTCAAGGGCAGATATTTGAAAACAATGAAACAAGCCCCAAATAAGATCTTTACATGTTTCCCAGATGAATATGTTTGGAAATATTGGGGAAGATGGAGATCAAGACTGAGAAGAGTGCACACCCATTTCAAGGTACAAAAACCAGGGAAAAACATGGGAAAGCAAGAGAGCTGGTTAATCTGATGTAAAAATCTTTGATGATGAAAGGAAAAGTATATTCTCATGATGATTTAATCAGGCTGTAGAAGTGAAGTTCTCATGTTGGTTGTCCTATGTGTGGCATGCTGCATTGGGCAGTGGATGCAGGACAGGAGATCTTCAAATAAATCTGGTGGAACACAAAATACTGAAATAAATCAGCCTAAATCCTGTGTATTCCTTCCCTTTGAGAACATATATGGAGAATATACAAAGTTTCAAAAGAGAAAATGTCTATTGGGTCATGGTTTCACCAATGAAATGGTCACATCACATAACATTTTGAATTTTGCTTTCACACTTGCTCCTGTACCAGGCCTGAGTAAAGCAGAATGCAGAGTAAGCCTGTTCAATAGATGTGCATTCCATAAGTGGTTTTAAAACCAGTGAAACCCTTTGAACTTAGTGTTTGTATTTTATTTGTTGATTTATTTTTCAAATTGTTTGTTTTACTCTTTTTAACTGTGAGTCAGGGAAGCCCTCACTCATAGTGATTTAGACCTCTCCAAAAGCTCTGAAAGTATTCATGTAACAGCTATTACATGTTATAAGTTTCTCCTATTAAAACGTGAAAGACTAACAGACTCTGCCACTTTTCATCTAAATTCAGTGTTGGGCTAAATTCAGTGATGGACTTTTTACAAGTCCTTTGAAATGTGTCCTCCTCTAGCCACTGGTGGTGCTGGAATTTACGTTCTTGTGAAGACAGGATTTGAGCAAATTGACACAAGTACAGTTTGCCACTACTCTGCACACCTGGATAAGTATCGAGTTCCCTAAATGGTGTGTGTTTTATTTTGATCTCTTCTCACACTTTGCTCATCCAGTTAGAACCACAGGGCTTCAGGCCATAGCGTTCCAGGCCTAAACAAGAAAATTTCCATTCCGTTTTGGGAGTTCATTCATCTCTCATAATTACTTTTTCCAAAAATGTGTGCTTAAGGAGAGGCCCTGTCCAAATGTGGAGAGGCCCATTTTTATTCACTCACTTTCAGACTTTCTAAAATTTTCAGTTACTAGAGGTTTGCCCAGACTTGCCATTGTCAAGGGACAGTGCACTTCACTTGAAGTTGTGCAGTATTAATTCATGTGTCTCCATGGAAATTCCACCAATGGGAAACTCTTGCTGTAGTCATCTCCAAGTGTTGCTGCATAAGAAAATATAACTAACAAAGAATGTGGTTTCAAGCAGAATGAGGAAAGGAGGGATTATCTTTATTTCAGTGCAGGTTGACCTTTCAAAGAAACAGTAATTCCTATCAAATAGGAGGTAAAATCTTTTGTAAAGAGACATGGACATGACACGCTCAGCTTTATGTCACTTTTTTAAAAATGCCAAGGGCACTTGAGAAATTCTTGGCTGCTGAATCGTACCTTTTTTCAAATTTCTCTTAGGTAAGACACTCCAGCTTCTTCAAACCATGGTACTGTTCCTTCCATGTAACAAACCAAAGGAAAAAACAAATTAAATTAAAAGAAAACCCATGAAATAACATTTGAGAGCACACAATTGCTCAGCAGGTCCATGTAAACACTATTCAAGAAGCTAGAGGTACAGAAGCCTCAACCTTCAGCCCATGGCCTGAAGTTTTGTCTCTATCATGGCCCCTCAATTCCCTGGCATGTCCACATTAACTCATGAATCTTTACTCATTTCCTTTTCAAATGCACAGGATCCAATATATTTGAACCGTGTTCACCTGGGCAGTAATCATCCAAGGACACACCAGAGGAAGGGCAGCCACCCCCTTGCCTGGGCCTTGGAGCTTATCACAATAGAAATGGACACCTGAAAAAGGGGAGCCAAACAAAAGAGAGGCATATTCCTAAAGCCTGAAGCACAGAAGCTACCTATACACCAGTAGTGGGATTTCACAAATTATGTAATAATCTCTGTGCACATGCTTGGCATGGTCGCTCATGCCTATAATCCCAGCCATCTGGGGGCTGAGGTGGATGGATCCTTGGGAGTTCCACTCCATCTTGGGCTACGAATTTATCTCAAGGCCTCTTTCAACAACTACATAAGATGTTGTTTCCAAAAAGAGGACAACAGAAAACTAGACACACTTGGTCCAGGTCCCTGGGTTCACTACAGGAGTTGTGGAGTCTAAATATTCCATGCCATGAGAAAATACCTGGGATTTTTAGGCAAAGGGTCATTTGCATCCCGTTTCAAAGGGTTTCCCTTTCACCATGTTACATTTGAATTCTGGGAAGACCTGCTGGTGTTAAGCTATCTAGTATAAGGTTGGATTAGGTATTGAGCTAGTACCTCATATTTAGTGTTCAGGGTTATGCTGGAATGGCTGCGGAGCTCCTTGAAATAGCGATTGCAGACATGTGAACCCCGAGGAAGCTGGAAGGTTGAAGCAGGCACTCGAAATATTCATGCACTGCAAGGATTCACTTTCATTTTGGGACTCATCTTCTGGTTGCTGGCTTTTAGAGCTAACTGATACTACCATGGTGGCAGTAATCCAGCAGAGATTGCATGTATGGTTTGCAGGTTTGCTTCCCAAGCCACCAGAAACTCAGCAGAACCCACATCATTGTGGCATTTTCTTTCCTCCCTGAAACATTTGGCTTTCTAAGTTTGAAAATTGAATAGACTGGTGTAGTCAAGTTTGGACCCCATGTACCACAAACAGAGCTAAAGACAGAGCCAATTACATCCCTCCACTTGTCAAAATATGTCAAATTTGCTTGATCACCACAACTTCAAAGAAAATTCGGGGGCAACTTAGAGAGGTGAATCAAATACTGCATGATTGGAATGGCTGTGGTTGTATGAGGTGGAGAGCTGCAGAGTTGGGGTGAAACTGTTCACAGAAATCCACAGGCTTGTGGTTGTCAGGCAACCACACTGGTCGGAGATTGGCTGAACATCACTGTGAGGTGGATTTTAGGCTCTAGGTGTGAAAATTTAAAAGACTGGTGTAGTCAAGTTTGGAACCCATAGACCACAGACATACCAAAAGGTTTTCCAATTACTTCCCTCCACTTCTCAAAATATGTCAAATTTTGTTGATCACTACAACTGTAAAAAAAATTCTGAGGCAACATAGAGAGGCTAATCAAATACTGCATGATTGGAATTGCTGTGGTTGTATGAGGTGGAAAGCTGCAGATTTGGGCTGAAACAGTTCACAGAAATCCACAAGCTTGTGGTTGCCAGACAACCACACTGGGCTGTGATTGGCTGAGCACCATTGTGAGCTGGACTTTAGGCTCTAGGATACAAGTGTGCAGTAGGAGACCTGAGTCACAATGCTGGGCGTTTCAATGGAGACCTCAGTGGCACAGGGGACCTTGTAGGGCAAGATTTAAATAGGATGAATATTCTTGGCCTGGTATGCCACAATATTCTCTCTGAAGGCTTCACTGCTCAGAATTTGTGGATGGAAATGCTTGCCAATCTACACATGGATGTACTTTCAATGGGATATGAAATATTCCAGGGCCTGGCAGATGATCTCTGACATGTCCTATCATTGAGCATACCCTTTTGCCTTGTCATGTCTGTCATTTGGCTGAGTCCTGTTCCCTAAGCTATTCAGTCAAGACTTGCTGGCATCATTCACCTGCAGTATAAGAGCTTTCTGTGAAATTTCTCAGCAGAAATCCTCTGCAAGCACATAGCTTTGGATATGAGAGACAGTGGTGGAAGTTGAATTTCAAGGGCAGATATTTGAAAACAATGAAACAAGCCCCAAATAAGATCTTTACATGTTTCCCAGATGAATATGTTTGGAAATATTGGGGAAGATGGAGATCAAGACTGAGAAGAGTGCACACACATTTCAAGGTACAAAAACCAGGGAAAAACATGGGAAAGCAAGAGAGCTGGTTAATCTGATGTAAAAATCTTTGTTGATGAAAGGAAAAGTATATTCTCATGATGATTTAATCCGGCTGTAGAAGTGAAGTTCTCATGTTGGTTGTCCTATGTGCAGCTTTCTGCATTGGGCAGTGGATTCAGGGCAGGAGATCTTCAAAGAAATCTGGTGGAACACAAAATACTGAAAAAAATCAGCCTATATCCTGTGTATTCCTTCCCTTTGAGAACATATATGGAGAATGTACAAAGTTTCAAAAGAGAAAATGTCTATTGGGTCATGGTTTCACCAATGAAATGGTCACATCACATAACATTTTGAATTTTGCTTTCACACTTGCTCCTGTACCGGGCCTGAGTAAAGCAGAATGCAGAGTAAGCCTGTTCAATAGATGTGCATTCCATAAGTGGTTTTAAAACCAGTGAAACCCTTTGGACTTAGTGTTTGTATTTTATTGGTTGATTTATTTTTCAAATTGTTTGTTTTACTCTTTTTAACTGTGAGTCAGGGAAGCCCTCACTCATAGCGATTTAGACCTCTCCAAAAGCTCTGAAAGTATTCATGTAACAGCTATTACATGTTATAAGTTTCTCCTATTAAAACGTGAAAGACTAACAGACTCTGCCACTTTTCATCTAAATTCAGTGTTGGGCTAAATTCAGTGATGGACTTTTTACAAGTCCTTTGAAATGTGTCCTCCTCTAGCCACTGGTCGTGCTGGAAATTACTTTCATGTGAAGACAGGATTTGAGCAAATTGACACAAGTACAGTTTGCCACTACTCTGCACACCTGGATAAGTATCGAGTTCCCTAAATGGTGTGTGTTTTATTTTGATCTCTGCTCACACTTTGCTCATCCAGTTAGAACTACAGGGCTCCAGGCCATAGCGTTCCAGGCCTAAACAAGAAAATTTCCATTCCGTTTTGTGAGTTCATTCGTCTCTCATAATTACATTTTCCACAAATGTGTGCTTAAGGAGAGGCCCTGTCCAAATGTGGAGAGGCCCATTTTCATTCACTCACTTTCAGACTTTCTAAAATTTTCTAGAAAATCTTTTAGAAAACTTTCTAAAAGTTACTATAGGTTTGCCCAGACTTGCCATTGTCAAGGGACAGTGCACTTCACTTGAAGTTGTGCAGTATTACTTCATGTGTCTCCATGGAAATTCCACCAATGGGAAACTCTTGCTGTAGTCATCTCCAAGTGTTGCTGCGTAAGAAAATATAACTAACAAAGAATGTGGTTTCAAGCAGAATGAGGAAAGGAGGGATTATCTTTATTTCAGTGCAGGTTGACCTTTCAAAGAAACAGTAATTCCCATCAAATAGGAGGTAAAATCTTTTGTAAAGAGACATGGACTTGACACGCTCAGCTTTATGTCACTTTTTTAAAAATGCCAAGGGCACTTGAGAAATTCTTGGCTGCTGAATCGTACCTTTTTTCAAATTTCTCTTAGGTAAGACACTCCAGCTTCTTCAAACCATGGTACTGTTCCTTCCATGTAACAAACCAAAGGAAAAAACAAATTAAATTAAAACAAAACCCATGAAATAACATTTGAGAGCACACAATTGCTCAGCAGGCCCATGTAAACACTATTCAAGAAGCTAGAGGTACAGAAGCCTCAACCTTCAGCCCATGGCCTGAAGTTTTGTCTCTATCATGGCCCCTCAATTCCCTGGCATGTCCACATTAACTCATGAATCTTTACTCATTTCCTTTTCAAATGCACAGGATCCAATATATTTGAACCCTGTTCACCTGGGCAGTAATCATCCAAGGACACACCAGAGGAAGGGCAGCCACCCCCTTGCCTGGGGCCTTGGAGCTTATCACAATAGAAATGGACACCTGAACAAGGGGAGCCAAAACAAAGAGAGGCATATTCCTAAAGCCTGAAGCACAGAAGCTACCTATAGACCAGTAGTGGGATTTCACAAATTATGTAAGAATCTCTGTGCACATGCTTGGCATGGTCGCTCATGCCTATAATCCCAGCCCTCTGGGGGCTGAGGTGGATGGATCCTTGGGAGTTCCACTCCATCATGGGCTACGAATTTATCTCAAGGCCTCTTTCAACAACTACATAAGATGTTGTTTCCAAAAAGAGGACACAGAAAACTAGACACACTTGGTCCAGGTCCCTGGGTTCACTACAGGAGTTGTGGAGTCTAAATATTCCATGCCATGAGAAAATACCTGGGATTTTTAGGGAAAGGGGCATTTGCATCCCGTTTCGATGGGTTTCCCTTCCACCATGTTACATTTGAATTCTGGGAAGACCTGCTGGTGATAAGCTATCTAGTATAATGTTGGATTAGGTATTGAGCTAGTACCTCATATTTACTGTTCAGGGTTATGCTGGAATGGCTGCAGACCTCCTTGAAATAGCGATTGCAGACATGTGAACCCCGAGGAAGCTGGATAGTTGAAGCAGGCACTCGAAATATTCATGCACTGCAAGGATTTACTTTCATTTTGGGACTCATCTTCTGGTTGCTGGCTTTTAGTGCTAACTGATACTACCATGGTGGCAGTAATCCAGCAGAGATTGCATGTATGGTTTGCAGGTTTGCTTCCCAAGCCACCACAAACTCAGCAGAACCCACATCATTGTGGCATTTTCTTTCCTCCCCTGAAACATTTGGCTTTCTAAGTTTGAAAATTGAATTTACTGGGGTAGTCAAGTTTGGACCCCATGTACCACAAACAGAGCTAAAGACAGAGCCAATTATTTCCCTCCACTTGTCAAAATATGTCAAATTTGCTTGATCACCACAACTTCAAAGAAAATTCGGGGGAAAATTAGAGAGGTGAATCAAATACTGCATGATTGGAATGGCTGTGGTTGTATGAGGTGGAGAGCTGCAGAGTTGGGCTGAAACTGTTCACAGAAATCCACAGGCTTGTGGTTCTCAGGCAACCACACTGGGCGGAGATTGGCTGAACATCACTGTGAGGTGGATTTTAGGCTCTAGGTGTGAAAATTTAAAAGACTGGTGTAGTCAAGTTTGGAACGCATAGACCTCAGACATACCAAAAGGTTTTCCAATTACTTCCCTCCACTTCTCAAAATACGTCAAATTTTGTTGATCACTACAACTGTAAAAAAAATTTCTGAGGCAACATAGAGAGGCTAATCAAATACTGCATGATTGGAATTGCTGTGGTTGTATGAGGTGGAAAGCTGCAGATTTGGGCTGAAACAGTTCACAGAAATCCACAAGCTTGTGGTTGCCAGACAGCCACACTGGGCTGTGATTGGCTGAGCACTATTGTGAGCTGGACTTTAGGCTCTAGGATACAAGTGTGCAGTAGGAGACCTGAGTCACAATGCTGGGCGTTTCCATGGAGACCTCAGTGGCACAGAGGACCTTGTAGGGCAAGATTTAAATAGGATGAATATTCTTGGCCTGGTATGCCACAATATTCTCTCTGAAGGCTTCACTGCTCAGAATTTGTGGATGGAAATGCTTGCCAGTCTACACATGGATGTACTTTCAATGGGATATGAAATATGCCAGGGCCTGGCAGATGATCTCTGACATGTCCTATCATTGAGCATACCCTTTTCCCTTGTCATGTCTGTCATTTGGCTGAGTCCTGTTCCCTAAGCTATTCAGTCAAGACTTGCTGGCATCATTCACCTGCAGTATAAGAGCTTTCTGTGAAATATCTCAGCAGAAATCCTCTGCAAGCACATAGCTTTGGATATGAGAGACAGTGGTGGAAGTTGAATTTCAAGGGCAGATATTTGAAAACAATGAAACAAGCCCCAAATAAGATCTTTACATGTTTCCCAGATGAATATGTTTGGAAATATTGGGGAAGATGGAGATCAAGACTGAGAAGAGTGCACACCCATTTCAAGGTACAAAAACCAGGGAAAAACATGGGAAAGCAAGAGAGCTGGTTAATCTGATGTAAAAATCTTTGATGATGAAAGGAAAAGTATATTCTCATGATGATTTAATCAGGCTGTAGAAGTGAAGTTCTCATGTTGGTTGTCCTATGTGTGGCATTCTGCATTGGGCAGTTGATACAGGACAGGAGATCTTCAAATAAATCTGGTGGAACACAAAATACTGAAAAAAAATCAGCCTAAATCCTGTGTATTCCTTCCCTTTGAGAACATATATGGAGAATGTACAAAGTTTCAAAAGAGAAAATGTCTATTGGGTCATGGTTTCACCAATGAAATGGTCACATCACATAACATTTTGAATTTTGCTTTCACACTTGCTCCTGTACCGGGCCTGAGTAAAGCAGAATGCAGAGTAAGCCTGTTCAATAGATGTGCATTCCATAAGTGGTTTTAAAACCAGTGAAACCCTTTGGACTTAGTGTTTGTATTTTATTGGTTGATTTATTTTTCAAATTGTTTGTTTTACTCTTTTTAACTGTGAGTCAGGGAAGCCCTCACTCATAGTGATTTAGACCTCTCCAAAAGCTCTGAAAGTATTCATGTAACAGCTATTACATGTTATAAGTTTCTCCTATTAAAACGTGAAAGACTAACAGACTCTGCCACTTTTCATCTAAATTCAGTGTTGGGCTAAATTCAGCGATGGACTTTTTACAAGTCCTTTAAAATGTGTCCTCCTCTAGTCACTGGTCGTGCTGGAATTTACTTTCTTGTGAAGACAGGATTTGAGCAAATTGACACAAGTGCAGTTTGCCACTACTCTGCACACCTGGTTAAGTATCTAGTTCCCTAAATGGTGTGTGTTTTATTTTGATCTCTGCTCACACTTTGCTCATCCAGTTAGAACCACAGGGCTCCAGGCCATAGCGTTCCAGGCCTAAACAAGAAAATTTCCATTCCGTTTTGGGAGTTCATTCGTCTCTCATAATTACTTTTTCCACAAATGTGTGCTTAAGGAGAGGCCCTGTCCAAATGCGGAGAGGCCCATTTTCATTCACTCACTTTCAGACTTTCTAAGATTTTCAGTTACTAGAGGTTTGCCCAGACTTGCCATTGTCAAGGGACAGTGCACTTCACTTGAAGTTGTGCAGTATTACTTCATGTGTCTCCATGGAAATTCCACCAATGGGAAACGCTTGCTGTAGTCATCTCCAAGTGTTGCTGCGTAAGAAAATATAACTAACAAAGAATGTGGTTTCAAGCAGAATGAGGAAAGGACGGATTATATTTATTTCAGTGCAGGTTGACCTTTCAAAAAACAGTAATTCCTATCAAATAGGAGGTAAAATCTTTTGTAAAGAGACATGCACATGACACGCTCAGCTTTATGTCACTTTTTTAAAAATGCCAAGGGCACTTGAGAAATTCTTGGCTGCTGAATCGTACCTTTTTTCAAATTTCTCTTAGGTAAGACACTCCAGCTTCTTCAAACCATGGTACTGTTCCTTCCATGTAACAAACCAAAGGAAAAAACAAATTAAATTAAAACAAAACCCATGAAATAACATTTGAGAGCACACAATTGCTCAGGAGGCCCATGTAAACACTATTCAAGAAGCTAGAGGTACAGAAGCCTTAACCTTCAGCCCATGGCCTGAAGTTTTGTCTCTATCATGGCCCCTCAATTCCCTGGCATGTCCACATTAACTCATGAATCTTTACTCATTTCCTTTTCAAATGCACAGGATCCAATATATTTGAACCCTGTTCACCTGGGCAGTAATCATCCAAGGACACACCAGAGGAAGGGCAGCCACCCCCTTGCCTGGGGCCTTGGAGCTTATCACAATAGAAATGGACACCTGAACAAGGGGAGCCAAAACAAAGAGAGGCATATTCCTAAAGCCTGAAGCACAGAAGCTACCTACAGACCAGTAGTGGGATTTCACAAATTATGTAAGAATCTCTGTGCACATGCTTGGCATGGTCGCTCATGCCTATAATCCCAGCCCTCTGGGGGCTGAGGTGGATGGATCCTTGGGAGTTCCACTCCATCATGGGCTACGAATTTATCTCAAGGCCTCTTTCAACAACTACATAAGATGTTGTTTCCAAAAAGAGGACACAGAAAACTAGACACACTTGGTCCAGGTCCCTGGGTTCACTACAGGAGTTGTGGAGTCTAAATATTCCATGCCATGAGAAAATACCTGGGATTTTTAGGGAAAGGGGCATTTGCATCCCGTTTCGATGGGTTTCCCTTCCACCATGTTACATTTGAATTCTGGGAAGACCTGCTGGTGATAAGCTATCTAGTATAATGTTGGATTAGGTATTGAGCTAGTACCTCATATTTACTGTTCAGGGTTATGCTGGAATGGCTGCAGACCTCCTTGAAATAGCGATTGCAGACATGTGAACCCCGAGGAAGCTGGATAGTTGAAGCAGGCACTCGAAATATTCATGCACTGCAAGGATTTACTTTCATTTTGGGACTCATCTTCTGGTTGCTGGCTTTTAGTGCTAACTGATACTACCATGGTGGCAGTAATCCAGCAGAGATTGCATGTATGGTTTGCAGGTTTGCTTCCCAAGCCACCAGAAACTCAGCAGAACCCACATCATTGTGGCATTTTCTTTCCTCCCCTGAAACATTTGGTTTTCTAAGTTTGAAAATTGAATTTACTGGGGTAGTCAAGTTTGGACCCCATGTACCACAAACAGAGCTAAAGACAGAGCCAATTATTTCCCTCCACTTGTCAAAATATGTCAAATTTGCTTGATCACCACAACTTCAAAGAAAATTCGGGGGAAAATTAGAGAGGTGAATCAAATACTGCATGATTGGAATGGCTGTGGTTGTATGAGGTGGAGAGCTGCAGAGTTGGGCTGAAACTGTTCACAGAAATCCACAGGCTTGTGGTTCTCAGGCAACCACACTGGGCGGAGATTGGCTGAACATCACTGTGAGGTGGATTTTAGGCTCTAGGTGTGAAAATTTAAAAGACTGGTGTAGTCAAGTTTGGAACGCATAGACCTCAGACATACCAAAAGGTTTTCCAATTACTTCCCTCCACTTCTCAAAATATGTCAAATTTTGTTGATCACTACAACTGTAAAAAAAATTTCTGAGGCAACATAGAGAGGCTAATCAAATACTGCATGATTGGAATTGCTGTGGTTGTATGAGGTGGAAAGCTGCAGATTTGGGCTGAAACAGTTCACAGAAATCCACAAGCTTGTGGTTGCCAGACAGCCACACTGGGCTGTGATTGGCTGAGCACCATTGTGAGCTGGACTTTAGGCTCTAGGATACAAGTGTGCAGTAGGAGACCTGAGTCACAATGCTGGGCGTTTCCATGGAGACCTCAGTGGCACAGAGGACCTTGTAGGGCAAGATTTAAATAGGATGAATATTCTTGGCCTGGTATGCCACAATATTCTCTCTGAAGGCTTCACTGCTCAGAATTTGTGGATGGAAATGCTTGCCAGTCTACACATGGATGTACTTTCAATGGGATATGAAATATGCCAGGGCCTGGCAGATGATCTCTGACATGTCCTATCATTGAGCATACCCTTTTCCCTTGTCATGTCTGTCATTTGGCTGAGTCCTGTTCCCTAAGCTATTCAGTCAAGACTTGCTGGCATCATTCACCTGCAGTATAAGAGCTTTCTGTGAAATATCTCAGCAGAAATCCTCTGCAAGCACATAGCTTTGGATATGAGAGACAGTGGTGGAAGTTGAATTTCAAGGGCAGATATTTGAAAACAATGAAACAAGCCCCAAATAAGATCTTTACATGTTTCCCAGATGAATATGTTTGGAAATATTGGGGAAGATGGAGATCAAGACTGAGAAGAGTGCACACCCATTTCAAGGTACAAAAACCAGGGAAAAACATGGGAAAGCAAGAGAGCTGGTTAATCTGATGTAAAAATCTTTGATGATGAAAGGAAAAGTATATTCTCATGATGATTTAATCAGGCTGTAGAAGTGAAGTTCTCATGTTGGTTGTCCTATGTGTGGCATTCTGCATTGGGCAGTTGATACAGGACAGGAGATCTTCAAATAAATCTGGTGGAACACAAAATACTGAAAAAAAATCAGCCTAAATCCTGTGTATTCCTTCCCTTTGAGAACATATATGGAGAATGTACAAAGTTTCAAAAGAGAAAATGTCTATTGGGTCATGGTTTCACCAATGAAATGGTCACATCACATAACATTTTGAATTTTGCTTTCACACTTGCTCCTGTACCGGGCCTGAGTAAAGCAGAATGCAGAGTAAGCCTGTTCAATAGATGTGCATTCCATAAGTGGTTTTAAAACCAGTGAAACCCTTTGGACTTAGTGTTTGTATTTTATTGGTTGATTTATTTTTCAAATTGTTTGTTTTACTCTTTTTAACTGTGAGTCAGGGAAGCCCTCACTCATAGTGATTTAGACCTCTCCAAAAGCTCTGAAAGTATTCATGTAACAGCTATTACATGTTATAAGTTTCTCCTATTACAACGTGAAAGACTAACAGACTCTGCCACTTTTCATCTAAATTCAGTGTTGGGCTAAATTCAGCGATGGACTTTTTACAAGTCCTTTAAAATGTGTCCTCCTCTAGTCACTGGTCGTGCTGGAATTTACTTTCTTGTGAAGACAGGATTTGAGCAAATTGACACAAGTGCAGTTTGCCACTACTCTGCACACCTGGTTAAGTATCTAGTTCCCTAAATGGTGTGTGTTTTATTTTGATCTCTGCTCACACTTTGCTCATCCAGTTAGAACCACAGGGCTCCAGGCCATAGCGTTCCAGGCCTAAACAAGAAAATTTCCATTCCGTTTTGGGAGTTCATTCGTCTCTCATAATTACTTTTTCCACAAATGTGTGCTTAAGGAGAGGCCCTGTCCAAATGCGGAGAGGCCCATTTTCATTCACTCACTTTCAGACTTTCTAAGATTTTCAGTTACTAGAGGTTTGCCCAGACTTGCCATTGTCAAGGGACAGTGCACTTCACTTGAAGTTGTGCAGTATTACTTCATGTGTCTCCATGGAAATTCCACCAATGGGAAACTCTTGCTGTAGTCATCTCCAAGTGTTGCTGCGTAAGAAAATATAACTAACAAAGAATGTGGTTTCAAGCAGAATGAGGAAAGGACGGATTATATTTATTTCAGTGCAGGTTGACCTTTCAAAAAATAGTAATTCCTATCAAATAGGAGGTAAAATCTTTTGTAAAGAGACATGCACATGACACGCTCAGCTTTATGTCACTTTTTTAAAAATGCCAAGGGCACTTGAGAAATTCTTGGCTGCTGAATCGTACCTTTTTTCAAATTTCTCTTAGGTAAGACACTCCAGCTTCTTCAAACCATGGTACTGTTCCTTCCATGTAACAAACCAAAGGAAAAAACAAATTAAATTAAAACAAAACCCATGAAATAACATTTGAGAGCACACAATTGCTCAGGAGGCCCATGTAAACACTATTCAAGAAGCTAGAGGTACAGAAGCCTCAACCTTCAGCCCATGGCCTGAAGTTTTGTCTCTATCATGGCCCCTCAATTCCCTGGCATGTCCACATTAACTCATGAATCTTTACTCATTTCCTTTTCAAATGCACAGGATCCAATATATTTGAACCCTGTTCACCTGGGCAGTAATCATCCAAGGACACACCAGAGGAAGGGCAGCCACCCCCTTGCCTGGGGCCTTGGAGCTTATCACAATAGAAATGGACACCTGAACAAGGGGAGCCAAAACAAAGAGAGGCATATTCCTAAAGCCTGAAGCACAGAAGCTACCTACAGACCAGTAGTGGGATTTCACAAATTATGTAAGAATCTCTGTGCACATGCTTGGCATGGTCGCTCATGCCTATAATCCCAGCCCTCTGGGGGCTGAGGTGGATGGATCCTTGGGAGTTCCACTCCATCATGGGCTACGAATTTATCTCAAGGCCTCTTTCAACAACTACATAAGATGTTGTTTCCAAAAAGAGGACACAGAAAACTAGACACACTTGGTCCAGGTCCCTGGGTTCACTACAGGAGTTGTGGAGTCTAAATATTCCATGCCATGAGAAAATACCTGGGATTTTTAGGGAAAGGGGCATTTGCATCCCGTTTCGATGGGTTTCCCTTCCACCATGTTACATTTGAATTCTGGGAAGACCTGCTGGTGATAAGCTATCTAGTATAATGTTGGATTAGGTATTGAGCTAGTACCTCATATTTACTGTTCAGGGTTATGCTGGAATGGCTGCAGACCTCCTTGAAATAGCGATTGCAGACATGTGAACCCCGAGGAAGCTGGATAGTTGAAGCAGGCACTCGAAATATTCATGCACTGCAAGGATTTACTTTCATTTTGGGACTCATCTTCTGGTTGCTGGCTTTTAGTGCTAACTGATACTACCATGGTGGCAGTAATCCAGCAGAGATTGCATGTATGGTTTGCAGGTTTGCTTCCCAAGCCACCAGAAACTCAGCAGAACCCACATCATTGTGGCATTTTCTTTCCTCCCCTGAAACATTTGGCTTTCTAAGTTTGAAAATTGAATTTACTGGGGTAGTCAAGTTTGGACCCCATGTACCACAAACAGAGCTAAAGACAGAGCCAATTATTTCCCTCCACTTGTCAAAATATGTCAAATTTGCTTGATCACCACAACTTCAAAGAAAATTCGGGGGAAAATTAGAGAGGTGAATCAAATACTGCATGATTGGAATGGCTGTGGTTGTATGAGGTGGAGAGCTGCAGAGTTGGGCTGAAACTGTTCACAGAAATCCACAGGCTTGTGGTTGCCAGGCAACCACACTGGGCGGAGATTGGCTGAACATCACTGTGAGGTGGATTTTAGGCTCTAGGTGTGAAAATTTAAAAGACTGGTGTAGTCAAGTTTGGAACGCATAGACCTCAGACATACCAAAATGTTTTCCAATTACTTCCCTCCACTTCTCAAAATATGTCAAATTTTGTTGATCACTACAACTGTAAAAAAAATTCTGAGGCAACATAGAGAGGCTAATCAAATACTGCATGATTGGAATTGCTGTGGTTGTATGAGGTGGAAAGCTGCAGATTTGGGCTGAAACAGTTCACAGAAATCCACAGGCTTGTGGTTGCCAGACAGCCACACTGGGCTGTGATTGGCTGAGCACCATTGTGAGCTGGACTTTAGGCTCTAGGATACAAGTGTGCAGTAGGAGACCTGAGTCACAATGCTGGGCGTTTCCATGGAGACCTCAGTGGCACAGAGGACCTTGTAGGGCAAGATTTAAATAGGATGAATATTCTTGGCCAGGTATGCCACAATATTCTCTCTGAAGACTTCACTGCTCAGAATTTGTGGATGGAAATGCTTGCCAGTCTACACATGGATGTACTTTCAATGGGATATGAAATATGCCAGGGCCTGGCAGATGATCTCTGACATGTCCTATCATTGAGCATACCCTTTTCCCTTGTCATGTCTGTCATTTGGCTGAGTCCTGTTCCCTAAGCTATTCAGTCAAGACTTGCTGGCATCATTCACCTGGAGTATAAGAGCTTTCTGTGAAATTTCTCAGCAGAAATCCTCTGCAAGCACATAGCTTTGGATATGAGAGACAGTGGTTGAAGTTGAATTTCAAGGGCAGATATTTGAAAACAATGAAACAAGCCCCAAATAAGATCTTTACATGTTTCCCAGATGAATATGTTTGGAAATATTGGGGAAGATGGAGATCAAGACTGAGAAGAGTGCACACCCATTTCAAGGTACAAAAACCAGGGAAAAACATGGGAAAGCAAGAGAGCTGGTTAATCTGATGTAAAAATCTTTGATGATGAAAGGAAAAGTATATTCTCATGATGATTTAATCAGGCTGTAGAAGTGAAGTTCTCATGTTGGTTGTCCTATGTGTGGCATGCTGCATTGGGCAGTGGATGCAGGACAGGAGATCTTCAAATAAATCTGGTGGAACACAAAATACTGAAATAAATCAGCCTAAATCCTGTGTATTCCTTCCCTTTGAGAACATATATGGAGAATATACAAAGTTTCAAAAGAGAAAATGTCTATTGGGTCATGGTTTCACCAATGAAATGGTCACATCACATAACATTTTGAATTTTGCTTTCACACTTGCTCCTGTACCGGGCCTGAGTAAAGCAGAATGCAGAGTAAGCCTGTTCAATAGATGTGCATTCCATAAGTGGTTTTAAAACCAGTGAAACCCTTTGGACTTAGTGTTTGTATTTTATTTGTTGATTTATTTTTCAAATTGTTTGTTTTACTCTTTTTAACTGTGAGTCAGGGAAGCCCTCACTCATAGTGATTTAGACCTCTCCAAAAGCTCTGAAAGTATTCATGTAACAGCTATTACATGTTATAAGTTTCTCCTATTAAAACGTGAAAGACTAACAGACTCTGCCACTTTTCATCTAAATTCAGTGTTGGGCTAAATTCAGTGATGGACTTTTTACAAGTCCTTTGAAATGTGTCCTCCTCTAGCCACTGGTGGTGCTGGAATTTACGTTCTTGTGAAGACAGGATTTGAGCAAATTGACACAAGTACAGTTTGCCACTACTCTGCACACCTGGATAAGTATCGAGTTCCCTAAATGGTGTGTGTTTTATTTTGATCTCTTCTCACACTTTGCTCATCCAGTTAGAACCACAGGGCTCCAGGCCATAGCATTCCAGGCCTAAACAAGAAAATTTCCATTCCGTTTTGGGAGTTCATTCATCTCTCATAATTACTTTTTCCAAAAATGTGTGCTTAAGGAGAGGCCCTGTCCAAATGTGGAGAGGCCCATTTTCATTCACTCACTTTCAGACTTTCTAAAATTTTCAGTTACTAGAGGTTTGCCCAGACTTGCCATTGTCAAGGGACAGTGCACTTCACTTGAAGTTGTGCAGTATTAATTCATGTGTCTCCATGGAAATTCCACCAATGGGAAACTCTTGCTGTAGTCATCTCCAAGTGTTGCTGCATAAGAAAATATAACTAACAAAGAATGTGGTTTCAAGCAGAATGAGGAAAGGAGGGATTATCTTTATTTCAGTGCAGGTTGACCTTTCAAAGAAACAGTAATTCCTATCAAATAGGAGGTAAAATCTTTTGTAAAGAGACATGGACATGACACGCTCAGCTTTATGTCACTTTTTTAAAAATGCCAAGGGCACTTGAGAAATTCTTGGCTGCTGAATCGTACCTTTTTTCAAATTTCTCTTAGGTAAGACACTCCAGCTTCTTCAAACCATGGTACTGTTCCTTCCATGTAACAAACCAAAGGAAAAAACAAATTAAATTAAAAGAAAACCCATGAAATAACATTTGAGAGCACACAATTGCTCAGCAGGTCCATGTAAACCCTATTCAAGAAGCTAGAGGTACAGAAGCCTCAACCTTCAGCCCATGGCCTGAAGTTTTGTCTCTATCATGGCCCCTCAATTCCCTGGCATGTCCACATTAACTCATGAATCTTTACTCATTTCCTTTTCAAATGCACAGGATCCAATATATTTGAACCGTGTTCACCTGGGCAGTAATCATCCAAGGACACACCAGAGGAAGGGCAGCCACCCCCTTGCCTGGGCCTTGGAGCTTATCACAATAGAAATGGACACCTGAAAAAGGGGAGCCAAACAAAAGAGAGGCATATTCCTAAAGCCTGAAGCACAGAAGCTACCTATACACCAGTAGTGGGATTTCACAAATTATGTAATAATCTCTGTGCACATGCTTGGCATGGTCGCTCATGCCTATAATCCCAGCCATCTGGGGGCTGAGGTGGATGGATCCTTGGGAGTTGCACTCCATCTTGGGCTACGAATTTATCTCAAGGCCTCTTTCAACAACTACATAAGATGTTGTTTCCAAAAAGAGGACAACAGAAAACTAGACACACTTGGTCCAGGTCCCTGGGTTCACTACAGGAGTTGTGGAGTCTAAATATTCCATGCCATGAGAAAATACCTGGGATTTTTAGGCAAAGGGTCATTTGCATCCCGTTTCAAAGGGTTTCCCTTTCACCATGTTACATTTGAATTCTGGGAAGACCTGCTGGTGTTAAGCTCTCTAGTATAAGGTTGGATTAGGTATTGAGCTAGTACCTCATATTTAGTGTTCAGGGTTATGCTGGAATGGCTGCGGAGCTCCTTGAAATAGCGATTGCAGACATGTGAACCCCGAGGAAGCTGGATAGTTGAAGCAGGCACTCGAAATATTCATGCACTGCAAGGATTCACTTTCATTTTGGGACTCATCTTCTGGTTGCTGGCTTTTAGAGCTAACTGATACTACCATGGTGGCAGTAATCCAGCAGAGATTGCATGTATGGTTTGCAGGTTTGCTTCCCAAGCCACCAGAAACTCAGCAGAACCCACATCATTGTGGCATTTTCTTTCCTCCCTGAAACATTTGGCTTTCTAAGTTTGAAAATTGAATAGACTGGTGTAGTCAAGTTTGGACCCCATGTACCACAAACAGAGCTAAAGACAGAGCCAATTACATCCCTCCACTTGTCAAAATATGTCAAATTTGCTTGATCACCACAACTTCAAAGAAAATTCGGGGGCAACTTAGAGAGGTGAATCAAATACTGCATGATTGGAATGGCTGTGGTTGTATGAGGTGGAGAGCTGCAGAGTTGGGGTGAAACTGTTCACAGAAATCCACAGGCTTGTGGTTGTCAGGCAACCACACTGGGCGGAGATTGGCTGAACATCACTGTGAGGTGGATTTTAGGCTCTAGGTGTGAAAATTTAAAAGACTGGTGTAGTCAAGTTTGGAACCCATAGACCACAGACATACCAAAAGGTTTTCCAATTACTTCCCTCCACTTCTCAAAATATGTCAAATTTTGTTGATCACTACAACTGTAAAAAAAATTCTGAGGCAACATAGAGAGGCTAATCAAATACTGCATGATTGGAATTGCTGTGGTTGTATGAGGTGGAAAGCTGCAGATTTGGGCTGAAACAGTTCACAGAAATCCACAAGCTTGTGGTTGCCAGACAACCACACTGGGCTGTGATTGGCTGAGCACCATTGTGAGCTGGACTTTAGGCTCTAGGATACAAGTGTGCAGTAGGAGACCTGAGTCACAATGCTGGGCGTTTCAATGGAGACCTCAGTGGCACAGGGGACCTTGTAGGGCAAGATTTAAATAGGATGAATATTCTTGGCCTGGTATGCCACAATATTCTCTCTGAAGGCTTCACTGCTCAGAATTTGTGGATGGAAATGCTTGCCAATCTACACATGGATGTACTTTCAATGGGATATGAAATATTCCAGGGCCTGGCAGATGATCTCTGACATGTCCTATCATTGAGCATACCCTTTTGCCTTGTCATGTCTGTCATTTGGCTGAGTCCTGTTCCCTAAGCTATTCAGTCAAGACTTGCTGGCATCATTCACCTGCAGTATAAGAGCTTTCTGTGAAATTTCTCAGCAGAAATCCTCTGCAAGCACATAGCTTTGGAAATGAGAGACAGTGGTGGAAGTTGAATTTCAAGGGCAGATATTTGAAAACAATGAAACAAGCCCCAAATAAGATCTTTACATGTTTCCCAGATGAATATGTTTGGAAATATTGGGGAAGATGGAGATCAAGACTGAGAAGAGTGCACACACATTTCAAGGTACAAAAACCAGGGAAAAACATGGGAAAGCAAGAGAGCTGGTTAATCTGATGTAAAAATCTTTATTGATGAAAGGAAAAGTATATTCTCATGATGATTTAATCCGGCTGTAGAAGTGAAGTTCTCATGTTGGTTGTCCTATGTGCAGCTTTCTGCATTGGGCAGTGGATTCAGGGCAGGAGATCTTCAAAGAAATCTGGTGGAACACAAAATACTGAAAAAAATCAGCCTATATCCTGTGTATTCCTTCCCTTTGAGAACATATATGGAGAATGTACAAAGTTTCAAAAGAGAAAATGTCTATTGGGTCATGGTTTCACCAATGAAATGGTCACATCACATAACATTTTGAATTTTGCTTTCACACTTGCTCCTGTACCGGGCCTGAGTAAAGCAGAATGCAGAGTAAGCCTGTTCAATAGATGTGCATTCCATAAGTGGTTTTAAAACCAGTGAAACCCTTTGGACTTAGTGTTTGTATTTTATTGGTTGATTTATTTTTCAAATTGTTTGTTTTACTCTTTTTAACTGTGAGTCAGGGAAGCCCTCACTCATAGCGATTTAGACCTCTCCAAAAGCTCTGAAAGTATTCATGTAACAGCTATTACATGTTATAAGTTTCTCCTATTAAAACGTGAAAGACTAACAGACTCTGCCACTTTTCATCTAAATTCAGTGTTGGGCTAAATTCAGTGATGGACTTTTTACAAGTCCTTTGAAATGTGTCCTCCTCTAGCCACTGGTCGTGCTGGAAATTACTTTCATGTGAAGACAGGATTTGAGCAAATTGACACAAGTACAGTTTGCCACTACTCTGCACACCTGGATAAGTATCGAGTTCCCTAAATGGTGTGTGTTTTATTTTGATCTCTGCTCACACTTTGCTCATCCAGTTAGAACTACAGGGCTCCAGGCCATAGCGTTCCAGGCCTAAACAAGAAAATTTCCATTCCGTTTTGTGAGTTCATTCGTCTCTCATAATTACATTTTCCACAAATGTGTGCTTAAGGAGAGGCCCTGTCCAAATGTGGAGAGGCCCATTTTCATTCACTCACTTTCAGACTTTCTAAAATTTTCTAGAAAATCTTTTAGAAAACTTTCTAAAAGTTACTAGAGGTTTGCCCAGACTTGCCATTGTCAAGGGACAGTGCGCTTCACTTGAAGTTGTGCAGTATTACTTCATGTGTCTCCATGGAAATTCCACCAATGGGAAACTCTTGCTGTAGTCATCTCCAAGTGTTGCTGCGTAAGAAAATATAACTAACAAAGAATGTGGTTTCAAGCAGAATGAGGAAAGGAGGGATTATCTTTATTTCAGTGCAGGTTGACCTTTCAAAGAAACAGTAATTCCTATCAAATAGGAGGTAAAATCTTTTGTAAAGAGACATGGACTTGACACGCTCAGCTTTATGTCACTTTTTTAAAAATGCCAAGGGCACTTGAGAAATTCTTGGCTGCTGAATCGTACCTTTTTTCAAATTTCTCTTAGGTAAGACACTCCAGCTTCTTCAAACCATGGTACTGTTCCTTCCATGTAACAAACCAAAGGAAAAAACAAATTAAATTAAAACAAAACCCATGAAATAACATTTGAGAGCACACAATTGCTCAGCAGGCCCATGTAAACACTATTCAAGAAGCTAGAGGTACAGAAGCCTCAAACTTCAGCCCATGGCCTGAAGTTTTGTCTCTATCATGGCCCCTCAATTCCCTGGCATGTCCACATTAACTCATGAATCTTTACTCATTTCCTTTTCAAATGCACAGGATCCAATATATTTGAACCCTGTTCACCTGGGCAGTAATCATCCAAGGACACACCAGAGGAAGGGCAGCCACCCCCTTGCCTGGGGCCTTGGAGCTTATCACAATAGAAATGGACACCTGAACAAGGGGAGCCAAAACAAAGAGAGGCATATTCCTAAAGCCTGAAGCACAGAAGCTACCTACAGACCAGTAGTGGGATTTCACAAATTATGTAAGAATCTCTGTGCACATGCTTGGCATGGTCGCTCATGCCTATAATCCCAGCCCTCTGGGGGCTGAGGTGGATGGATCCTTGGGAGTTCCACTCCATCATGGGCTAAGAATTTATCTCAAGGCCTCTTTCAACAACTACATAAGATGTTGTTTCCAAAAAGAGGACACAGAAAACTAGACACACTTGGTCCAGGTCCCTGGGTTCACTACAGGAGTTGTGGAGTCTAAATATTCCATGCCATGAGAAAATACCTGGGATTTTTAGGGAAAGGGGCATTTGCATCCCGTTTCGATGGGTTTCCCTTCCACCATGTTACATTTGAATTCTGGGAAGACCTGCTGGTGATAAGCTATCTAGTATAATGTTGGATTAGGTATTGAGCTAGTACCTCATATTTACTGTTCAGGGTTATGCTGGAATGGCTGCAGACCTCCTTGAAATAGCGATTGCAGACATGTGAACCCCGAGGAAGCTGGATAGTTGAAGCAGGCACTCGAAATATTCATGCACTGCAAGGATTTACTTTCATTTTGGGACTCATCTTCTGGTTGCTGGCTTTTAGTGCTAACTGATACTACCATGGTGGCAGTAATCCAGCAGAGATTGCATGTATGGTTTGCAGGTTTGCTTCCCAAGCCACCAGAAACTCAGCAGAACCCACATCATTGTGGCATTTTCTTTCCTCCCCTGAAACATTTGGCTTTCTAAGTTTGAAAATTGAATTTACTGGGGTAGTCAAGTTTGGACCCCATGTACCACAAACAGAGCTAAAGACAGAGCCAAATATTTCCCTCCACTTGTCAAAATATGTCAAATTTGCTTGATCACCACAACTTCAAAGAAAATTCGGGGGAAAATTAGAGAGGTGAATCAAATACTGCATGATTGGAATGGCTGTGGTTGTATGAGGTGGAGAGCTGCAGAGTTGGGCTGAAACTGTTCACAGAAATCCACAGGCTTGTGGTTGCCAGGCAACCACACTGGGCGGAGATTGGCTGAACATCACTGTGAGGTGGATTTTAGGCTCTAGGTGTGAAAATTTAAAAGACTGATGTAGTCAAGTTTGGAACGCATAGACCTCAGACATACCAAAAGGTTTTCCAATTACTTCCCTCCACTTCTCAAAATATGTCAAATTTTGTTGATCACTACAACTGTAAAAAAAATTTCTGAGGCAACATAGAGAGGCTAATCAAATACTGCATGATTGGAATTGCTGTGGTTGTATGAGGTGGAAAGCTGCACATTTGGGCTGAAACAGTTCACAGAAATCCACAAGCTTGTGGTTGCCAGACAGCCACACTGGGCTGTGATTGGCTGAGCACCATTGTGAGCTGGACTTTAGGCTCTAGGATACAAGTGTGCAGTAGGAGACCTGAGTCACAATGCTGGGCGTTTCCATGGAGACCTCAGTGGCACAGAGGACCTTGTAGGGCAAGATTTAAATAGGATGAATATTCTTGGCCTGGTATGCCACAATATTCTCTCTGAAGGCTTCACTGCTCAGAATTTGTGGATGGAAATGCTTGCCAGTCTACACATGGATGTACTTTCAATGGGATATGAAATATGCCAGGGCCTGGCAGATGATCTCTGACATGTCCTATCATTGAGCATACCCTTTTCCCTTGTCATGTCTGTCATTTGGCTGAGTCCTGTTCCCTAAGCTATTCAGTCAAGACTTGCTGGCATCATTCACCTGCAGTATAAGAGCTTTCTGTGAAATATCTCAGCAGAAATCCTCTGCAAGCACATAGCTTTGGATATGAGAGACAGTGGTGGAAGTTGAATTTCAAGGGCAGATATTTGAAAACAATGAAACAAGCCCCAAATAAGATCTTTACATGTTTCCCAGATGAATATGTTTGGAAATATTGGGGAAGATGGAGATCAAGACTGAGAAGAGTGCACACCCATTTCAAGGTACAAAAACCAGGGAAAAACATGGGAAAGCAAGAGAGCTGGTTAATTTGATGTAAAAATCTTTGATGATGAAAGGAATAGTATATTCTCATGATGATTTAATCAGGCTGTAGAAGTGAAGTTCTCATGTTGGTTGTCCTATGTGTGGAATGCTGCATTGGGCAGTGGATACAGGACAGGAGATCTTCAAATAAATCTGGTGGAACACAAAATACTGAAAAAAATCAGCCTAAATCCTGTGTATTCCTTCCCTTTGAGAACATATATGGAGAATGTACAAAGTTTCAAAAGAGAAAATGTCTATTGGGTCATGGTTTCACCAATGAAATGGTCACATCACATAACATTTTGAATTTTGCTTTCACACTTGCTCCTGTACCAGGCCTGAGTAAAGCAGAATGCAGAGTAAGCCTGTTCAATAGATGTGCATTCCATAAGTGGTTTTAAAACCAGTGAAACCCTTTGGACTTAGTGTTTGTATTTTATTGGTTGATTTATTTTTCAAATTGTTTGTTTTACTCTTTTTAACTGTGAGTCAGGGAAGCCCTCACTCATAGTGATTTAGACCTCTCCAAAAGCTCTGAAAGTATTCATGTAACAGCTATTACATGTTATAAGTTTCTCCTATTAAAACTTGAAAGACTAACAGACTCTGCCACTTTTCATCTAAATTCAGTGTTGGGCTAAATTCAGTGATGGACTTTTTACAAGTCCTTTGAAATGTGTCCTCCTCTAGCCACTGGTCATGCTGGAATTTACTTTCTTGTGAAGACAGGATTTGAGCAAATTGACACAAGTACAGTTTGCCACTACTCTGCACACATGGTTAAGTATCGAGTTCCCTTAATGGTGTGTGTTTTATTTTGATCTCTGCTCACACTTTGCTCATCCAGTTAGAACCACAGGGCTCCAGGCCATAGCATTCCAGGCCTAAACAAGAAAATTTCCATTCCGTTTTGGGAGTTCATTCGTCTCTCATAATTACTTTTTCCACAAATGTGTGCTTAAGGAGAGGCCCTGTCCAAATGTGGAGAGGCCCATTTTCATTCACTCACTTTCAGACTTTCTAAACTTTTCAGTTACTAGAGGTTTGCCCAGACTTGCCATTGTCAAGGGACAGTGCACTTCACTTGAAGTTGTGCAGTATTACTTCATGTGTCTCCATGGAAATTCCACCAATGGGAAACTCTTGCTGTAGTCATCTCCAAGTGTTGCTGCGTAAGAAAATATAACTAACAATGAATGTGGTTTCAAGCAGAATGAGGAAAGGAGGGATTATCTTTATTTCAGTGCAGGTTGACCTTTCAAAAAACAGTAATTCCTATCAAATAGGAGGTAAAATCTTTTGTAAAGAGACATGCACATGCCTCTCAGCTTTATGTCACTTTTTTAAAAATGCCAAGGGCACTTGAGAAATTCTTGGCTGCTGAATCGTACCTTTTTTCAAATTTTTCTTAAGTAAGACACTCCAGCTTCTTCAAACCATGGTACTGTTCCTTCCATGTAACAAACCAAAGGAAAAAACAAATTAAATTAAAACAAAACCCATGAAATAACATTTGAGAGCACACAATTGCTCAGCAGGCCCATGTAAACCCTATTCAAGAAGCTAGAGGTACAGAAGCCTCAACTTTCAGCCCATGGCCTGAAGTTTTGTCTCTATAATGGCCCCTCAATTCCCTGGCATGTCCACATTAACTCATGAATCTTTACTCATTTCCTTTTAAAATGCACAGGATCCAATATATTTGAACCCTGTTCACCTGGGCAGTAATCATCCAAGGACACACCAGAGGAAGGGCAGCCACCCCCTTGCCTGGGGCCTTGGAGCTTATCACAATAGAAATGGACACCTGAACAAGGGGAGCCAAAACAATGAGAGGCATATTCCTAAAGCCTGAAGCACAGAAGCTACCTATAGACCAGTAGTGGGATTTCACAAATTATGTAAGAATCTCTGTGCACATGCTTGGCATGGTCGCTCATGCCTATAATCCCAGCCCTCTGGGGGCTGAGGTGGATGGATGCTTGGGAGTTCCACTCCATCATGGGCTACGAATTTATCTCAAGGCCTCTTTCAACAACTACATAAGATGTTGTTTCCAAAAAGAGGACAACAGAAAACTAGACACACTTGGTCCAGGTCCCTGGGTTCACCACACGAGTTGTGGAGTCTAAATATTCCATGCCATGTGAAAATACCTGGGATTTTTAGGGAAAGGGGCATTTGCATCCCGTTTCGAAGGGTTTCCCTTTCACCATGTTACATTTGAATTCTGGGAAGACCTGCTGGTGATAAGCTATCTAGTATAATGTTGGATTAGGAATTGAGCTAGTACCTCATGTGTTCAGGGTTATGCTGGAATGGCTGAGGACCTCCTTGAAATAGCGATTGCAGACATGTGAACCCCGAGGAAGCTGGATAGTTGAAGCAGGCACTCGAAATATTCATGCACTGCAAGGATTTACTTTCATTTTGGGACTCATCTTCTGGTTGCTGGCTTTTAGTGCTAACTGATACTACCATGGTGGCAGTAATCCAGCAGAGATTGCATGTATGGTTTGCAGGTTTGCTTCCCAAGCCACCAGAAACTCAGCAGAACCCACATCATTGTGGCATTTTCTTTCCTCCCCTGAAACATTTGGCTTTCTAAGTTTGAAAATTGAATTTACTGGGGTAGTCAAGTTTGGACCACATGTACCACAAACAGAGCTAAAGACAGAGACAATTATTTCCCTCCACTTGTCAAAATATGTCAAATTTGCTTGATCAAAACAACTTCAAAGAAAATTCGGGGGAAACTTAGAGAGGTGAATCAAATACTGCATGATTGGAATGGCTGTGGTTGTATGAGGTGGAGAGCTGCAGAGTTGGGCTGAAACTGTTCACAGAAATCCACAGGCTTGTGGTTGTCAGGCAACCACACTGGGCGGAGATTGGCTGAACATCACTGTGAGGTGGATTTTAGGCTCTAGGTGTGAAAATTTAAAAGACTGGTGTAGTCAAGTTTGGAACGCATAGACCTCAGACATACCAAAAGGTTTTCCAATTACTTCCCTCCACTTCTCAAAATATGTCAAATTTTGTTGATCACTACAACTGTAAAAAAAATTTCTGAGGCAACATAGAGAGGCTAATCAAATACTGCATGATTGGAATTGCTGTGGTTGTATGAGGTGGAAAGCTGCAGATTTGGGCTGAAACAGTTCACAGAAATCCACAAGCTTGTGGTTGCCAGACAGCCACACTGGGCTGTGATTGGCTGAGCACCATTGTGAGCTGGACTTTAGGCTCTAGGATACAAGTGTGCAGTAGGAGACCTGAGTCACAATGCTGGGCGTTTCCATGGAGACCTCAGTGGCACAGAGGACCTTGTAGGGCAAGATTTAAATAGGATGAATATTCTTGGCCTGGTATGCCACAATATTCTCTCTGAAGGCTTCACTGCTCAGAATTTGTGGATGGAAATGGTTGCCAATCTACACATGGATGTACTTTCAATGGGATATGAAATATTCCAGGGCCTGGCCGATGATCTCTGACATGTCCTATCATTGAGCATACCCTTTTCCCTTGTCATGTCTGTCATTTGGCTGAGTCCTGTTCCCTAAGCTATTCAGTCAAGACTTGCAGGCATCATTCACCTGCAGTATAAGAGCTTTCTGTGAAATTTCTCAGCAGAAATCCTCTGCAAGCACATAGCTTTGGATATGAGAGACAGTGGTGGAAGTTGAATTTCAAGGGCAGATATTTGAAAACAATGAAACAAGCCCCAAATAAGATCTTTACATGTTTCCCAGATGAATATGTTTGGAAATATTGGGGAAGATGGAGATCAAGACTGAGAAGAGTGCACACCCATTTCAAGGTACAAAAACCAGGGAAAAACATGGGAAAGCAAGAGAGCTGGTTAATTTGATGTAAAAATCTTTGATGATGAAAGGAAAAGTATATTCTCATGATGATTTAATCAGGCTGTAGAAGTGAAGTTCTCATGTTGGTTGTCCTATGTGTGGAATGCTGCATTGGGCAGTGGATACAGGACAGGAGATCTTCAAATAAATCTGGTGGAACACAAAATACTGAAAAAAATCAGCCTAAATCCTGTGTATTCCTTCCCTTTGAGAACATATATGGAGAATGTACAAAGTTTCAAAAGAGAAAATGTCTATTGGGTCATGGTTTCACCAATGAAATGGTCACATCACATAACATTTTGAATTTTGCTTTCACACTTGCTCCTGTACCAGGCCTGAGTAAAGCAGAATGCAGAGTAAGCCTGTTCAATAGATGTGCATTCCATAAGTGGTTTTAAAACCAGTGAAACCCTTTGGACTTAGTGTTTGTATTTTATTGGTTGATTTATTTTTCAAATTGTTTGTTTTACTCTTTTTAACTTTGAGTCAGGGAATCCCTCACTCATAGTGATTTAGACCTCTCCAAAAGCTCTGAAAGTATTCATGTAACAGCTATTACATGTTATAAGTTTCTCCTATTAAAACGTGAAAGACTAACAGAATCTGCCACTTTTCATCTAAATTCAGGGTTGGGCTAAATTCAGTGATGGACTTTTTACAAGTCCTTTGAAATGTGTCCTCCTCTAGCCACTGGTCGTGCTGGAATTTACTTTCTTGTGAAGACAGGATTTGAGCAAATTGACACAAGTACAGTTTGCCACTACTCTGCACACCTGGATAAGTATCGAGTTCCCTAAATGGTGTGTGTTTTATTTTGATCTCTTCTCACACTTTGCTCATCCAGTTAGAACCACAGGGCTCCAGGCCATAGCGTACCAGGCCTAAACAAGAAAATTTCCATTCCGTTTTGGGAGTTCATTCGTCTCTCATAATTACATTTTCCACAAATGTGTGCTTAAGGAGAGGCCCTGTGCAAATGTGGAGAGGCCCATTTTCATTCACTCACTTTCAGACTTTCTAAAATTTTCAGTTACTAGAGGTTTGCCCAGACTTGCCATTGTCAAGGGACAGTGCACTTCACTTGAAGTTGTGCAGTATTACTTCATGTGTCTCCATGGAAATTCCACCAATGGGAAACTCTTGCTGTAGTCATCTCCAAGTGTTGCTGCGTAAGAAAATATAACTAACAATGAATGTGGTTTCAAGCAGAATGAGGAAAGGAGGGATTATCTTTATTTCAGTGCAGGTTGACCTTTCAAAAAACAGTAATTCCTATCAAATAGGAGGTAAAATCTTTTGTAAAGAGACATGCACATGACACGCTCAGCTTTATGTCACTTTTTTAAAAATGCCAAGGGCACTTGAGAAATTCTTGGCTGCTGAATCGTACCTTTTTTCAAATTTCTCTTAGGTAAGACACTCCAGCTTCTTCAAACCATGGTACTGTTCCTTCCATGTAACAAACCAAAGGAAAAAACAAATTAAATTAAAACAAAACCCATGAAATAACATTTGAGAGCACACAATTGCTCAGCAGGCCCATGTAAACACTATTCAAGAAGCTAGAGGTACAGAAGCCTCAACCTTCAGCCCATGGCCTGAAGTTTTGTCTCTATCATGGCCCCTCAATTCCCTGGCAGGTCCACATTAACTCATGAATCTTTACTCATTTCCTTTTCAAATGCACAGGATCCAATATATTTGAACCCTGTTCACCTGGGCAGTAATCATCCAAGGACACACCAGAGGAAGGGCAGCCACCCCCTTGCCTGGGGCCTTGGAGCTTATCACAATAGAAATGGACACCTGAACAAGGGGAGCCAAAACAAAAAGAGGCATATTCCTAAAGCCTGAAGCACAGAAGCTACCTATAGACCAGTAGTGGGATTTCACAAATTATGTAAGAATCTCTGTGCACATGCTTGGCATGGTCGCTCATGCCTATAATCCCAGCCCTCTGGGGGCTGAGGTGGATGGATCCTTGGGAGTTCCACTCCATCATGGGCTACGAATTTATCTCAAGGCCTCTTTCAACAACTACATAAGATGTTGTTTCCAAAAAGAGGACAACAGAAAACTAGACACACTTGGTCCAGGTCCCTGGGTTCACTACAGGAGTTGTGGAGTCTAAATATTCCATGCCATGAGAAAATACCTGGGATTTTTAGGGAAAGGGGCCTTTGCATCCCGTTTTGAAGGGTTTCCCTTTCACCATGTTACATTTGAATTCTGGGAAGACCTGCTGGTGATAAGCTATCTAGTATAATGTTGGATTAGGTATTGAGCTAGTACCTCATATTTACTGTTCAGGGTTATGCTGGAATGGCTGCGGACCTCCTTGAAATAGCGATTGCAGACATGTGAACCCCGAGGAAGCTGGATAGTTGAAGCAGGCACTCGAAATATTCATGCACTGCAAGGATTTACTTTCATTTTGGGACTCATCTTCTGGTTGCTGGCTTTTAGTGCTAACTGATACTACCATGGTGGCAGTAATCCAGCAGAGATTGCATGTATGGTTTGCAGGTTTGCTTCCCAAGCCACCAGAAACTCAGCAGAACCCACATCATTGTGGCATTTTCTTTCCTCCCCTGAAACATTTGGCTTTCTAAGTTTGAAAATTGAATTTACTGGGGTAGTCAAGTTTGGACCCCATGTACCACAAACAGAGCTAAAGACAGAGCCAATTATTTCCCTCCACTTGTCAAAATATGTCAAATTTGCTTGATCACCACAACTTCAAAGAAAATTCGGGGGCAACTTAGAGAGGTGAATCAAATACTGCATGATTGGAATGGCTGTGGTTGTATGAGGTGGAGAGCTGCAGAGTTGGGCTGAAACTGTTCACAGAAATCCACAGGCTTGTGGTTGTCAGGCAACCACACTGGGCGGAGATTGGCTGAACATCACTGTGAGGTGGATTTTAGGCTCTAGGTGTGAAAATTTAAAAGACTGGTGTAGTCAAGTTTGGAACGCATAGACCTCAGACATACCAAAAGGTTTTCCAATTACTTCCCTCCACTTCTCAAAATATGTCAAATTTTGTTGATCACTACAACTGTAAAAAAAATTTCTGAGGCAACATAGAGAGGCTAATCAAATACTGCATGATTGGAATTGCTGTGGTTGTATGAGGTGGAAAGCTGCAGATTTGGGCTGAAACAGTTCACAGAAATCCACAAGCTTGTGGTTGCCAGACAGCCACACTGGGCTGTGATTGGCTGAGCACCATTGTGAGCTGGACTTTAGGCTCTAGGATACAAGTGTGCAGTAGGAGACCTGAGTCACAATGCTGGGCGTTTCCATGGAGACCCCAGTGGCACAGAGGACCTTGTAGGGCAAGATTTAAATAGGATGAATATTCTTGGCCTGGTATGCCACAATATTCTCTCTGAAGGCTTCACTGCTCAGAATTTGTGGATGGAAATGGTTGCCAATCTACACATGGATGTACTTTCAATGGGATATGAAATATTCCAGGGCCTGGCAGATGATCTCTGACATGTCCTATCATTGAGCATACCCTTTTCCCTTGTCATGTCTGTCATTTGGCTGAGTCCTGTTCCCTAAGCTATTCAGTCAAGACTTGCAGGCATCATTCACCTGCAGTATAAGAGCTTTCTGTGAAATTTCTCAGCAGAAATCCTCTGCAAGCACATAGCTTTGGATATGAGAGACAGTGGTGGAAGTTGAATTTCAGGGCAGATATTTGAAAACAATGAAACAAGCCCCAAATAAGATCTTTACATGTTTCCCAGATGAATATGTTTGGAAATATTGGGGAAGATGGAGATCAAGACTGAGAAGAGTGCACACCCATTTCAAGGTACAAAAACCAGGGAAAAACATGGGAAAGCAAGAGAGCTGGTTAATTTGATGTAAAAATCTTTGATGATGAAAGGAAAAGTATATTCTCATGATGATTTAATCAGGCTGTAGAAGTGAAGTTCTCATGTTGGTTGTCCTATGTGTGGAATGCTGCATTGGGCAGTGGATACAGGACAGGAGATCTTCAAATAAATCTGGTGGAACACAAAATACTGAAAAAAATCAGCCTAAATCCTGTGTATTCCTTCCCTTTGAGAACATATATGGAGAATGTACAAAGTTTCAAAAGAGAAAATGTCTATTGGGTCATGGTTTCACCAATGAAATGGTCACATCACATAACATTTTGAATTTTGCTTTCACACTTGCTCCTGTACCAGGCCTGAGTAAAGCAGAATGCAGAGTAAGCCTGTTCAATAGATGTGCATTCCATAAGTGGTTTTAAAACCAGTGAAACCCTTTGGACTTAGTGTTTGTATTTTATTGGTTGATTTATTTTTCAAATTGTTTGTTTTACTCTTTTTAACTTTGAGTCAGGGAATCCCTCACTCATAGTGATTTAGACCTCTCCAAAAGCTCTGAAAGTATTCATGTAACAGCTATTACATGTTATAAGTTTCTCCTATTAAAACGTGAAAGACTAACAGAATCTGCCACTTTTCATCTAAATTCCGGGTTGGGCTAAATTCAGTGATGGACTTTTTACAAGTCCTTTGAAATGTGTCCTCCTCTAGCCACTGGTCGTGCTGGAATTTACTTTCTTGTGAAGACAGGATTTGAGCAAATTGACACAAGTACAGTTTGCCACTACTCTGCACACCTGGATAAGTATCGAGTTCCCTAAATGGTGTGTGTTTTATTTTGATCTCTTCTCACACTTTGCTCATCCAGTTAGAACCACAGGGCTCCAGGCCATAGCGTTCCAGGCCTAAACAAGAAAATTTCCATTCCGTTTTGGGAGTTCATTCGTCTCTCATAATTACATTTTCCACAAATGTGTGCTTAAGGAGAGGCCCTGTCCAAATGTGGAGAGGCCCATTTTCATTCACTCACTTTCAGACTTTCTAAAATTTTCAGTTACTAGAGGTTAGCCCAGACTTGCCATTGTCAAGGGACAGTGCACTTCACTTGAAGTTGTGCAGTATTACTTCATGTGTCTCCATGGAAATTCCACCAATGGGAAACTCTTGCTGTAGTCATCTCCAAGTGTTGCTGCGTAAGAAAATATAACTAACAATGAATGTGGTTTCAAGCAGAATGAGGAAAGGAGGGATTATCTTTATTTCAGTGCAGGTTGACCTTTCAAAAAACAGTAATTCCTATCAAATAGGAGGTAAAATCTTTTGTAAAGAGACATGCACATGACACGCTCAGCTTTATGTCACTTTTTTAAAAATGCCAAGGGCACTTGAGAAATTCTTGGCTGCTGAATCGTACCTTTTTTCAAATTTCTCTTAGGTAAGACACTCCAGCTTCTTCAAACCATGGTACTGTTCCTTCCATGTAACAAACCAAAGGAAAAAACAAATTAAATTAAAACAAAACCCATGAAATAACATTTGAGAGCACACAATTGCTCAGCAGGCCCATGTAAACACTATTCAAGAAGCTAGAGGTACAGAAGCCTCAACCTTCAGCCCATGGCCTGAAGTTTTGTCTCTATCAGGGCCCCTCAATTCCCTGGCATGTCCACATTAACTCATGAATCTTTACTCATTTCCTTTTCAAATGCACAGGATCCAATATATTTGAACCCTGTTCACCTGGGCAGTAATCATCCAAGGACACACCAGAGGAAGGGCAGCCACCCCCTTGCCTGGGGCCTTGGAGCTTATCACAATAGAAATGGACACCTGAACAAGGGGAGCCAAAACAAAGAGAGGCATATTCCTAAAGCCTGAAGCACAGAAGCTACCTATAGACCAGTAGTGGGATTTCACAAATTATGTAAGAATCTCTGTGCACATGCTTGGCATGGTCGCTCATGCCTATAATCCCAGCCCTCTGGGGGCTGAGGTGGATGGATCCTTGGGAGTTCCACTCCATCATGGGCTACGAATTTATCTCAAGGCCTCTTTCAACAACTACATAAGATGTTGTTTCCAAAAAGAGGACAACAGAAAACTAGACACACTTGGTCCAGGTCCCTGGGTTCACTACACGAGTTGTGGAGTCTAAATATTCCATGCCATGAGAAAATACCTGGGATTTTTAGGGAAAGGGGCCTTTGCATCCCGTTTTGAAGGGTTTCCCTTTCACCATGTTACATTTGAATTCTGGGAAGACCTGCTGGTGATAAGCTATCTAGTATAATGTTGGATTAGGTATTGAGCTAGTACCTCATATTTACTGTTCAGGGTTATGCTGGAATGGCTGCGGACCTCCTTGAAATAGCGATTGCAGACATGTGAACCCCGAGGAAGCTGGATAGTTGAAGCAGGCACTCGAAATATTCATGCACTGCAAGGATTTACTTTCATTTTGGGACTCATCTTCTGGTTGCTGGCTTTTAGTGCTAACTGATACTACCATGGTGGCAGTAATCCAGCAGAGATTGCATGTATGGTTTGCAGGTTTGCTTCCCAAGCCACCAGAAACTCAGCAGAACCCACATCATTGTGGCATTTTCTTTCCTCCCCTGAAACATTTGGCTTTCTAAGTTTGAAAATTGAATTTACTGGGGTAGTCAAGTTTGGACCCCATGTACCACAAACAGAGCTAAAGACAGAGCCAATTATTTCCCTCCACTTGTCAAAATATGTCAAATTTGCTTGATCACCACAACTTCAAAGAAAATTCGGGGGCAACTTAGGGAGGTGAATCAAATACTGCATGATTGGAATGGCTGTGGTTGTATGAGGTGGAGAGCTGCAGAGTTGGGCTGAAACTGTTCACAGAAATCCACAGGCTTGTGGTTGTCAGGCAACCACACTGGGCGGAGATTGGCTGAACATCACTGTGAGGTGGATTTTAGGCTCTAGGTGTGAAAATTTAAAAGACTGGTGTAGTCAAGTTTGGAACGCATAGACCTCAGACATACCAAAAGGTTTTCCAATTACTTCCCTCCACTTCTCAAAATATGTCAAATTTTGTTGATCACTACAACTGTAAAAAAAATTTCTGAGGCAACATAGAGAGGCTAATCAAATACTGCATGATTGGAATTGCTGTGGTTGTATGAGGTGGAAAGCTGCAGATTTGGGCTGAAACAGTTCACAGAAATCCACAAGCTTGTGGTTGCCAGACAGCCACACTGGGCTGTGATTGGCTGAGCACCATTGTGAGCTGGACTTTAGGCTCTAGGATACAAGTGTGCAGTAGGAGACCTGAGTCACAATGCTGGGCATTTCCATGGAGACCTCAGTGGCACAGAGGACCTTGTAGGGCAAGATTTAAATAGGATGAATATTCTTGGCCTGGTATGCCACAATATTCTCTCTGAAGGCTTCACTGCTCAGAATTTGTGGATGGAAATGGTTGCCAATCTACACATGGATGTACTTTCAATGGGATATGAAATATTCCAGGGCCTGGCAGATGATCTCTGACATGTCCTATCATTGAGCATACCCTTTTCCCTTGTCATGTCTGTCATTTGGCTGAGTCCTGTTCCCTAAGCTATTCAGTCAAGACTTGCAGGCATCATTCACCTGCAGTATAAGAGCTTTCTGTGAAATTTCTCAGCAGAAATCCTCTGCAAGCACATAGCTTTGGATATGAGAGACAGTGGTGGAAGTTGAATTTCAAGGGCAGATATTTGAAAACAATGAAACAAGCCCCAAATAAGATCTTTACATGTTTCCCAGATGAATATGTTTGGAAATATTGGGGAAGATGGAGATCAAGACTGAGAAGAGTGCACACCCATTTCAAGGTACAAAAACCAGGGAAAAACATGGGAAAGCAAGAGAGCTGGTTAATCTGATGTAAAAATCTTTGATGATGAAAGGAAAAGTATATTCTCATGATGATTTAATCCGGCTGTAGAAGTGAAGTTCTCATGTTGGTTGTCCTATGTGTGGCCTTCTGCATTGTGCAGTGGATGCAGGACAGGAGATCTTCAAATAAATCTGGTGGAACACAAAATACTGAAAAAAATCAGCCTAAATCCTGTGTATTCCTTCCCTTTGAGAACATATATGGAGAATGTACAAAGTTTCAAAAGAGAAAATGTCTATTGGGTCATGGTTTCACCAATGAAATGGTCACATCACATAACATTTTGAATTTTGCTTTCACACTTGCTCCTGTACCGGGCCTGAGTAAAGCAGAATGCAGAGTAAGCCTGTTCAATAGATGTGCATTCCATAAGTGGTTTTAAAACCAGTGAAACCCTTTGGACTTAGTGTTTGTATTTTATTGGTTGATTTATTTTTCAAATTGTTTGTTTTACTCTTTTTAACTGTGAGTCAGGGAAGCCCTCACTCATAGTGATTTAGACCTCTCCAAAAGCTCTGAAAGTATTCATGTAACAGCTATTACATGTTATAAGTTTCTCCTATTAAAACGTGAAAGACTAACAGACTCTGCCACTTTTCATCTAAATTCAGTGTTGGGCTAAATTCAGCGATGGACTTTTTACAAGTCCTTTGAAATGTGTCCTCCTCTAGTCACTGGTCGTGCTGGAATTTACTTTCTTGTGAAGACAGGATTTGAGCAAATTGACACAAGTGCAGTTTGCCACTACTCTGCACACCTGGTTAAGTATCTAGTTCCCTAAATGCTGTGTGTTTTATTTTGATCTCTGCTCACACTTTGCTCATCCAGTTAGAACCACAGGGCTCCAGGCTATAGCGTTCCAGGCCTAAACAAGAAAATTTCCATTCCGTTTTGGGAGTTCATTCCTCTCTCATAATTACTTTTTCCACAAATGTGTGCTTAAGGAGAGGCCGTGTCCAAATGTGGAGAGGCCCATTTTCATTCACTCACTTTCAGACTTTCTAAGATTTTCAGTTACTAGAGGTTTGCCCAGACTTGCCATTGTCAAGGGACAGTGCACTTCACTTGAAGTTGTGCAGTATTACTTCATGTGTCTCCATGGAAATTCCACCAATGGGAAACTCTTGCTGTAGTCATCTCAAAGTGTTGCTGCGTAAGAAAATATAACTAACAAAGAATGTGGTTTCAAGCAGAATGAGGAAAGGAGGGATTATCTTTATTTCAGTGCAGGTTGACCTTTCAAAAAACAGTAATTCCTATCAAATAGGAGGTAAAATCTTTTGTAAAGAGACATGCACATGACACGCTCAGCTTTATGTCACTTTTTTAAAAATGCCAAGGGCACTTGAGAAATTCTTGGCTGCTGAATCGTACCTTTTTTCAAATGTCTCTTAGGTAAGACACTCCAGATTCTTCAAACCATGGTACTGTTCCTTCCATGTAACAAACCAAAGGAAAAAACAAATTAAATTAAAACAAAACCCATGAAATAACATTTGAGAGCACACAATTGCTCAGCAGGCCCATGTAAACACTATTCAAGAAGCTAGAGGTACAGAAGCCTCAACTTTCAGCCCATGGCCTGAAGTTTTGTCTCTATCATGGCTCCTCAATTCCCTGGCATGTCCACATTAACTCATGAATCTTTACACATTTCCTTTTCAAATGCACAGGATCCAATATATTTGAACCCTGTTCACCTGGGCAGTAATCATCCAAGGACACACCAGAGGAAGGGCAGCCACCCCCTTGCCTGGGGCCTTGGAGCTTATCACAATAGAAATGGACCCCTGAACAAGGGGAGCCAAAACAAAGAGAGGCATATTCCTAAAGCCTGAAGCACAGAAGCTACCTATAGACCAGTAGTGGGATTTCACAAATTATGTAAGAATCTCTGTGCACATGCTTGGCATGGTCACTCATGCCTATAATCCCAGCCATCTGGGGGCTGAGGTGGATGGATCCTTGGGAGTTTCACTGCATCTTGGGCTATGAATTTATCTCAAGGCCTCTTTCAACAACTACATAAGATGTTGTTTCCAAAAAGAGGACAACAGAAAACTAGACACACTTGGTCCAGGTCCCTGGGTTCACTACACGAGTTGTGGAGTCTAAATATTCCATGCCATGAGAAAATACCTGGGATTTTTAGGGAAAGGGGCCTTTGCATCCCGTTTCGAATGGTTTTCCTTTCACCATGTTACATTTGAATTCTGGGAAGACCTGCTGGTGATAAGCTATCTAGTATAATGTTGGATTAGGTATTGAGCTAGTACCTCATATTTACTGTTCAGGGTTATGCTGGAATGGCTGCAGACCTCCTTGAAATAGCGATTGCAGACATGTGAACCCCGAGGAAGCTGGATAGTTCAAGCAGGCACTCCAAATATTCATGCACTGCAAGGATTCACTTTCATTTTGGGACTCATCTTCTGGTTGCTGGCTTTTAGTGCTAACTGATACTACCATGGTGGCAGTAATCCAGCAGAGATTGCATGTATGGTTTGCAGGTTTGCTTCCCAAGCCACCAGAAACTCAGCAGAACCCACATCATTGTGGCATTTTCTTTCCTCTGCTGAAACATTTGGCTTTCTAAGTTTGAAAATGGAATAGACTGGGATAGGCAAGTTTGGACCCCATGTACCACAAACAGAGCTAAAGACAGAGCCAATTCCTTCCCTCCACTTGTCAAAATATGTCAAATTTGCTTGATCACCACAACTTCAAAGAAAATTCGGGGGCAACTTAGAGAGGTGAATCAAATACTGCATGATTGGAATGGCTGTGGTTGTATGAGGTGGAGAGCTGCAGAGTTGGGCTGAAACTGTTCACAGAAATCCACAGGCTTGTGGTTATCAGGCAACCACACTGGGCGGAGATTGGCTGAACATCACTGTGAGGTGGATTTTAGGCTCTAGGTGTGAAAATTTAAAAGACTGGTGTAGTCAAGTTTGGAACCCATAGACCTCAGACATACCAAAAGGTTTTCCAATTACTTCCCTCCACTTCTCAAAATATGTCAAATTTTGTTGATCACTACAACTGTAAAAAAAATTCTGAGGCAACATAGAGAGGCTAATAAAATACTGCATGATTGGAATTGCTGTGGTTGTATGAGGTGGAAAGCTGCAGATTTGGGCTGAAACAGTTCACAGAAATCCACAAGCTTGTGGTTGCCAGACAAGCACACTAGGCTGTGATTGGCTGAGCACCATTGTGAGCTGGACTTTAGGCTCTAGGATACAAGTGTGCAGTAGGAGACCTGAGTCACAATGCAGGGCGTTTCCATGGAGACCTCAGTGGCACAGAGGACCTTGTAGGGCAAGATTTAAACAGGATGAATATTCTTGGCCTGGTATGCCACAATATTCTCTCTGATTGCTTCACTGCTCAGAATTTGTGGATGGAAATGGTTGCCAATCTACACATGGATGTACTTTCAATGCTATATGAAATATTCCAGGGCCTGGCAGATGATCTCTGACATGTCCTATCATTGAGCACACCCTTTTCCCTTGTCATGTCTGTCATTTGGCTGAGTCCTGTTCCCTAAGCTACTCAGTCAAGACTTGCTGGCATCATTCACCTGCAGTATAAGAGCTTCTGTGAAATTTCTCAGCAGAAATCCTCTGCAAGCACTTAGCTTTGGATATGAGAGACAGTGGTGGAAGTTGAATTTCAAGGGCAGATATTTGAAAACAATGAAACAAGCCCCAAATAAGATCTTTACATGTTTCCCAGATGAATATGTTTGGAAATATTGGGGAAGATGGAGATCAAGACTGAGAAGAGTGCACACCCATTTCAAGGTACAAAAACAAGGGAAAAACATGGGAAAGCAAGAGAGCTGGTTAATCTGATGTAAAAATCTTTGATGATGAAAGGAAAAGTATATTCTCATGATGATTTAATCCGGCTGTAGAAGTGAAGTTCTCATGTTGGTTGTCCTATGTGTGGAATGCTGCATTGGGCAGTGGATACAGGACAGGGATCTTCAAATAAATCTGGTGGAACACAAAATACTGAAAAAAAATCAGCCTAAATCCTGTGTATTCCTTCCCTTTGAGAACATATATGGAGAATGTACAAAGTTTCAAAAGAGAAAATGTCTATTGGGTCATGGATTCACCAATGAAATGGTCACATCACATAACATTTTGAATTTTGCTTTCACACTTGCTCCTGTACGGGGCCTGAGTAAAGCAGAATGCAGAGTAAGCCTGTTCAATAGATGTGCATTCCATAAGTGGTTTTAAAACCAGTGAAACCCTTTGGACTTAGTGTTTGTATTTTATTGGTTGATTTATTTTTCAAATTGTTTGTTTTACTCTTTTTAACTGTGAGTCAGGGAAGCCCTCACTCATAGTGATTTAGACCTCTCCAAAAGCTCTGAAAGTATTCATTTAACAGCTATTACATGTTATAAGTTTCTCCTATTAAAACGTGAAAGACTAACAGACTCTGCCACTTTTCATCTAAATTCAGTGTTGGGTTAAATTCAGCGATGGACTTTTTACAAGTCCTTTGAAATGTGTCCTCCTCTAGTCACTGGTCGTGCTGGAATTTACTTTCTTGTGAAGACAGGATTTGAGCAAATTGACACAAGTGCAGTTTGCCACTACTCTGCACACCTGGTTAAGTATCTAGTTCCCTAAATGCTGTGTGTTTTATTTTGATCTCTGCTCACACTTTGCTCATCCAGTTAGAACCACAGGGCTCCAGGCCATAGCGTTCCAGGCCTAAACAAGAAAATTTCCATTCCGTTTTGGGAGTTCATTCGTCTCTCATAATTACTTTTTCCACAAATGTGTGCTTAAGGAGAGGCCCTGTCCAAATGCGGAGAGGCCCATTTTCATTCACTCACTTTCAGACTTTCTAAGATTTTCAGTTACTAGAGGTTTGCCCAGACTTGCCATTGTCAAGGGACAGTGCACTTCACTTGAAGTTGTGCAGTATTACTTCATGTGTCTCCATGGAAATTCCACCAATGGGAAACTCTTGCTGTAGTCATCTCCAAGTGTTGCTGCATAAGAAAATACAACTAACAATGAATGTGGTTTCAAGCAGAATGAGGAAAGGAGGGATTATCTTTATTTCAGTGCAGGTTGACCTTTCAAAAAACAGTAATTCCTATCAAATAGGAGGTAAAATCTTTTGTAAAGAGACATGCACATGACACGCTCAGCTTTATGTCACTTTTTAAAAAATGCCAAGGGCACTTGAGAAATTCTTGGCTGCTGAATCGTACCTTTTTTCAAATTTCTCTTAGGTAAGACACTCCAGCTTCTTCAAACCATGGTACTGTTCCTTCCATGTAACAAACCAAAGGAAAAAACAAATTAAATTAAAACAAAACCCATTAAATAACATTTGAGAGCACACAATTGCTCAGCAGGCCCATGTAAACACTATTCAAGAAGCTAGAGGTACAGAAGCCTCAACCTTCAGCCCATGGCCTGAAGTTTTGTCTCTATCAGGGCCCCTCAATTCCCTGGCATGTCCACATTAACTCATGAATCTTTACTCATTTCCTTTTCAAATGCACAGGATCCAATATATTTGAACCCTGTTCACCTGGGCAGTAATCATCCAAGGACACACCAGAGGAAGGGCAGCCACCCCCTTGCCTGGGGCCTTGGAGCTTATCACAATAGAAATGGACACCTGAACAAGGGGAGCCAAAACAAAGAGAGGCATATTCCTAAAGCCTGAAGCACAGAAGCTACCTATAGACCAGTAGTGGGATTTCACAAATTATGTAAGAATCTCTGTGCACATGCTTGGCATGGTCGCTCATGCCTATAATCCCAGCCCTCTGGGGGCTGAGGTGGATGGATCCTTGGGAGTTCCACTCCATCATGGGCTACGAATTTATCTCAAGGCCTCTTTCAACAACTACATAAGATGTTGTTTCCAAAAAGAGGACAACAGAAAACTAGACACACTTGGTCCAGGTCCCTGGGTTCACTACAGGAGTTGTGGAGTCTAAATATTCCATGCCATGAGAAAATACCTGGGATTTTTAGGGAAAGGGGCCTTTGCATCCCGTTTTGAAGGGTTTCCCTTTCACCATGTTACATTTGAATTCTGGGAAGACCTGCTGGTGATAAGCTATCTAGTATAATGTTGGATTAGGTATTGAGCTAGTACCTCATATTTACTGTTCAGGGTTATGCTGGAATGGCTGCGGACCTCCTTGAAATAGCGATTGCAGACATGTGAACCCCGAGGAAGCTGGATAGTTGAAGCAGGCACTCGAAATATTCATGCACTGCAAGGATTTACTTTCATTTTGGGACTCATCTTCTGGTTGCTGGCTTTTAGTGCTAACTGATACTACCATGGTGGCAGTAATCCAGCAGAGATTGCATGTATGGTTTGCAGGTTTGCTTCCCAAGCCACCAGAAACTCAGCAGAACCCACATCATTGTGGCATTTTCTTTCCTCCCCTGAAACATTTGGCTTTCTAAGTTTGAAAATTGAATTTACTGGGGTAGTCAAGTTTGGACCCCATGTACCACAAACAGAGCTAAAGACAGAGCCAATTATTTCCCTCCACTTGTCAAAATATGTCAAATTTGCTTGATCACCACAACTTCAAAGAAAATTCGGGGGAAACTTAGAGAGGTGAATCAAATACTGCATGATTGGAATGGCTGTGGTTGTATGAGGTGGAGAGCTGCAGAGTTGGGCTGAAACTGTTCACAGAAATCCACAGGCTTGTGGTTGTCAGGCAACCACACTGGGCGGAGATTGGCTGAACATCACTGTGAGGTGGATTTTAGGCTCTAGGTGTGAAAATTTAAAAGACTGGTGTAGTCAAGTTTGGAACGCATAGACCTCAGACATACCAAAAGGTTTTCCAATTACTTCCCTCCACTTCTCAAAATATGTCAAATTTTGTTGATCACTACAACTGTAAAAAAAATTTCTGAGGCAACATAGAGAGGCTAATCAAATACTGCATGATTGGAATTGCTGTGGTTGTATGAGGTGGAAAGCTGCAGATTTGGGCTGAAACAGTTCACAGAAATCCACAAGCTTGTGGTTGCCAGACAGCCACACTGGGCTGTGATTGGCTGAGCACCATTGTGAGCTGGACTTTAGGCTCTAGGATACAAGTGTGCAGTAGGAGACCTGAGTCACAATGCTGGGCGTTTCCATGGAGACCTCAGTGGCACAGAGGACCTTGTAGGGCAAGATTTAAATAGGATGAATATTCTTGGCCTGGTATGCCACAATATTCTCTCTGAAGGCTTCACTGCTCAGAATTTGTGGATGGAAATGGTTGCCAATCTACACATGGATGTACTTTCAATGGGATATGAAATATTCCAGGGCCTGGCCGATGATCTCTGACATGTCCTATCATTGAGCATAACCTTTTCCCTTGTCATGTCTGTCATTTGGCTGAGTCCTGTTCCCTAAGCTATTCAGTCAAGACTTGCAGGCATCATTCACCTGCAGTATAAGAGCTTTCTGTGAAATTTCTCAGCAGAAATCCTCTGCAAGCACATAGCTTTGGATATGAGAGACAGTGGTTGAAGTTGAATTTCAAGGGCAGATATTTGAAAACAATGAAACAAGCCCCAAATAAGATCTTTACATGTTTCCCAGATGAATATGTTTGGAAATATTGGGGAACATGGAGATCAAGACTGAGAAGAGTGCACACCCATTTCAAGGTACAAAAACCAGGGAAAAACATGGGAAAGCAAGAGAGCTGGTTAATCTGATGTAAAAATCTTTGATGATGAAAGGAAAAGTATATTCTCATGATGATTTAATCAGGCTGTAGAAGTGAAGTTCTCATGTTGGTTGTCCGATGTGTGGCCTTCTGCATTGTGCAGTGGATGCAGGACAGGAGATCTTCAAATAAATCTGGTGGAACACAAAATACTGAAAAAAATCAGCCTAAATCCTGTGTATTCCTTCCCTTTGAGAACATATATGGAGAATGTACAAAGTTTCAAAAGAGAAAATGTCTATTGGGTCATGGTTTCACCAATGAAATGGTCACATCACATAACATTTTGAATTTTGCTTTCACACTTGCTCCTGTACCGGGCCTGAGTAAAGCAGAATGCAGAGTAAGCCTGTTCAATAGATGTGCATTCCATAAGTGGTTTTAAAACCAGTGAAACCCTTTGGACTTAGTGTTTGTATTTTATTGGTTGATTTATTTTTCAAATTGTTTGTTTTACTCTTTTTAACTGTGAGTCAGGGAAGCCCTCACTCATAGTGATTTAGACCTCTCCAAAATCTCTGAAAGTATTCATGTAACAGCTATTACATGTTATAAGTTTCTCCTATTAAAACGTGAAAGACTAACAGACTCTGCCACTTTTCATCTAAATTCAGTGTTGGGCTAAATTCAGCGATGGACTTTTTACAAGTCCTTTGAAATGTGTCCTCCTCTAGTCACTGGTCGTGCTGGAATTTACTTTCTTGTGAAGACAGGATTTGAGCAAATTGACACAAGTGCAGTTTGCCACTACTCTGCACACCTGGTTAAGTATCTAGTTCCCTAAATGCTGTGTGTTTTATTTTGATCTCTGCTCACACTTTGCTCATCCAGTTAGAACCACAGGGCTCCAGGCCATAGCGTTCCAGGCCTAAACAAGAAAATTTCCATTCCGTTTTGGGAGTTCATTCGTCTCTCATAATTACTTTTTCCACAAATGTGTGCTTAAGGAGAGGCCCTGTCCAAATGCGGAGAGGCCCATTTTCATTCACTCACTTTCAGACTTTCTAAGATTTTCAGTTACTAGAGGTTTGCCCAGACTTGCCATTGTCAAGGGACAGTGCACTTCACTTGAAGTTGTGCAGTATTACTTCATGTGTCTCCATGGAAATTCCACCAATGGGAAACTCTTGCTGTAGTCATCTCCAAGTGTTGCTGCATAAGAAAATACAACTAACAATGAATGTGGTTTCAAGCAGAATGAGGAAAGGAGGGATTATCTTTATTTCAGTGCAGGTTGACCTTTCAAAAAACAGTAATTCCTATCAAATAGGAGGTAAAATCTTTTGTAAAGAGACATGCACATGACACGCTCAGCTTTATGTCACTTTTTTAAAAATGCCAAGGGCACTTGAGAAATTCTTGGCTGCTGAATCGTACCTTTTTTCAAATTTCTCTTAGGTAAGACACTCCAGCTTCTTCAAACCATGGTACTGTTCCTTCCATGTAACAAACCAAAGGAAAAAACAAATTAAATTAAAACAAAACCCATTAAATAACATTTGAGAGCACACAATTGCTCAGCAGGCCCATGTAAACACTATTCAAGAAGCTAGAGGTACAGAAGCCTCAACCTTCAGCCCATGGCCTGAAGTTTTGTCTCTATCAGGGCCCCTCAATTCCCTGGCATGTCCACATTAACTCATGAATCTTTACTCATTTCCTTTTCAAATGCACAGGATCCAATATATTTGAACCCTGTTCACCTGGGCAGTAATCATCCAAGGACACACCAGAGGAAGGGCAGCCACCCCCTTGCCTGGGGCCTTGGAGCTTATCACAATAGAAATGGACACCTGAACAAGGGGAGCCAAAACAAAGAGAGGCATATTCCTAAAGCCTGAAGCACAGAAGCTACCTATAGACCAGTAGTGGGATTTCACAAATTATGTAAGAATCTCTGTGCACATGCTTGGCATGGTCGCTCATGCCTATAATCCCAGCCCTCTGGGGGCTGAGGTGGATGGATCCTTGGGAGTTCCACTCCATCATGGGCTACGAATTTATCTCAAGGCCTCTTTCAACAACTACATAAGATGTTGTTTCCAAAAAGAGGACAACAGAAAACTAGACACACTTGGTCCAGGTCCCTGGGTTCACTACAGGAGTTGTGGAGTCTAAATATTCCATGCCATGAGAAAATACCTGGGATTTTTAGGGAAAGGGGCCTTTGCATCCCGTTTTGAAGGGTTTCCCTTTCACCATGTTACATTTGAATTCTGGGAAGACCTGCTGGTGATAAGCTATCTAGTATAATGTTGGATTAGGTATTGAGCTAGTACCTCATATTTACTGTTCAGGGTTATGCTGGAATGGCTGCGGACCTCCTTGAAATAGCGATTGCAGACATGTGAACCCCGAGGAAGCTGGATAGTTGAAGCAGGCACTCGAAATATTCATGCACTGCAAGGATTTACTTTCATTTTGGGACTCATCTTCTGGTTGCTGGCTTTTAGTGCTAACTGATACTACCATGGTGGCAGTAATCCAGCAGAGATTGCATGTATGGTTTGCAGGTTTGCTTCCCAAGCCACCAGAAACTCAGCAGAACCCACATCATTGTGGCATTTTCTTTCCTCCCCTGAAACATTTGGCTTTCTAAGTTTGAAAATTGAATTTACTGGGGTAGTCAAGTTTGGACCCCATGTACCACAAACAGAGCTAAAGACAGAGCCAATTATTTCCCTCCACTTGTCAAAATATGTCAAATTTGCTTGATCACCACAACTTCAAAGAAAATTCGGGGGAAACTTAGAGAGGTGAATCAAATACTGCATGATTGGAATGGCTGTGGTTGTATGAGGTGGAGAGCTGCAGAGTTGGGCTGAAACTGTTCACAGAAATCCACAGGCTTGTGGTTGTCAGGCAACCACACTGGGCGGAGATTGGCTGAACATCACTGTGAGGTGGATTTTAGGCTCTAGGTGTGAAAATTTAAAAGACTGGTGTAGTCAAGTTTGGAACGCATAGACCTCAGACATACCAAAAGGTTTTCCAATTACTTCCCTCCACTTCTCAAAATATGTCAAATTTTGTTGATCACTACAACTGTAAAAAAAATTTCTGAGGCAACATAGAGAGGCTAATCAAATACTGCATGATTGGAATTGCTGTGGTTGTATGAGGTGGAAAGCTGCAGATTTGGGCTGAAACAGTTCACAGAAATCCACAAGCTTGTGGTTGCCAGACAGCCACACTGGGCTGTGATTGGCTGAGCACCATTGTGAGCTGGACTTTAGGCTCTAGGATACAAGTGTGCAGTAGGAGTCCTGAGTCACAATGCTGGGCGTTTCCATGGAGACCTCAGTGGCACAGAGGACCTTGTAGGGCAAGATTTAAATAGGATGAATATTCTTGGCCTGGTATGCCACAATATTCTCTCTGAAGGCTTCACTGCTCAGAATTTGTGGATGGAAATGGTTGCCAATCTACACATGGATGTACTTTCAATGGGATATGAAATATTCCAGGGCCTGGCAGATGATCTCTGACATGTCCTATCATTGAGCATACCCTTTTCCCTTGTCATGTCTGTCATTTGGCTGAGTCCTGTTCCCTAAGCTATTCAGTCAAGACTTGCAGGCATCATTCACCTGCAGTATAAGAGCTTTCTGTGAAATTTCTCAGCAGAAATCCTCTGCAAGCACATAGCTTTGGATATGAGAGACAGTGGTTGAAGTTGAATTTCAAGGGCAGATATTTGAAAACAATGAAACAAGCCCCAAATAAGATCTTTACATGTTTCCCAGATGAATATGTTTGGAAATATTGGGGAACATGGAGATCAAGACTGAGAAGAGTGCACACCCATTTCAAGGTACAAAAACCAGGGAAAAACATGGGAAAGCAAGAGAGCTGGTTAATCTGATGTAAAAATCTTTGATGATGAAAGGAAAAGTATATTCTCATGATGATTTAATCAGGCTGTAGAAGTGAAGTTCTCATGTTGGTTGTCCTATGTGTGGCCTTCTGCATTGTGCAGTGGATGCAGGACAGGAGATCTTCAAATAAATCTGGTGGAACACAAAATACTGAAAAAAATCAGCCTAAATCCTGTGTATTCCTTCCCTTTGAGAACATATATGGAGAATGTACAAAGTTTCAAAAGAGAAAATGTCTATTGGGTCATGGTTTCACCAATGAAATGGTCACATCACATAACATTTTGAATTTTGCTTTCACACTTGCTCCTGTACCGGGCCTGAGTAAAGCAGAATGCAGAGTAAGCCTGTTCAATAGATGTGCATTCCATAAGTGGTTTTAAAACCAGTGAAACCCTTTGGACTTAGTGTTTGTATTTTATTGGTTGATTTATTTTTCAAATTGTTTGTTTTACTCTTTTTAACTGTGAGTCAGGGAAGCCCTCACTCATAGTGATTTAGACCTCTCCAAAATCTCTGAAAGTATTCATGTAACAGCTATTACATGTTATAAGTTTCTCCTATTAAAACGTGAAAGACTAACAGACTCTGCCACTTTTCATCTAAATTCAGTGTTGGGCTAAATTCAGCGATGGACTTTTTACAAGTCCTTTGAAATGTGTCCTCCTCTAGTCACTGGTCGTGCTGGAATTTACTTTCTTGTGAAGACAGGATTTGAGCAAATTGACACAAGTGCAGTTTGCCACTACTCTGCACACCTGGTTAAGTATCTAGTTCCCTAAATGCTGTGTGTTTTATTTTGATCTCTGCTCACACTTTGCTCATCCAGTTAGAACCACAGGGCTCCAGGCCATAGCGTTCCAGGCCTAAACAAGAAAATTTCCATTCCGTTTTGGGAGTTCATTCGTCTCTCATAATTACTTTTTCCACAAATGTGTGCTTAAGGAGAGGCCCTGTCCAAATGCGGAGAGGCCCATTTTCATTCACTCACTTTCAGACTTTCTAAGATTTTCAGTTACTAGAGGTTTGCCCAGACTTGCCATTGTCAAGGGACAGTGCACTTCACTTGAAGTTGTGCAGTATTACTTCATGTGTCTCCATGGAAATTCCACCAATGGGAAACTCTTGCTGTAGTCATCTCCAAGTGTTGCTGTGTAAGAAAATATAACTAACAAAGAATGTGGTTTCAAGCAGAATGAGGAAAGGAGGGATTATCTTTATTTCAGTGCAGGTTGACCTTTCAAAAAACAGTAATTCCTATCAAATAGGAGGTAAAATCTTTTGTAAAGAGACATGCACATGACACGCTCAGCTTTATGTCACTTTTTTAAAAATGCCAAGGGCACTTGAGAAATTCTTGGCTGCTGAATCGTACCTTTTTTCAAATTTCTCTTAGGTAAGACACTCCAGCTTCTTCAAACCATGGTACTGTTCCTTCCATGTAACAAACCAAAGGAAAAAACAAATTAAATTAAAACAAAACCCATGAAATAACATTTGAGAGCACACAATTGCTCAGCAGGCCCATGTAAACACTATTCAAGAAGCTAGAGGTACAGAAGCCTCAACCTTCAGCCCATGGCCTGAAGTTTTGTCTCTATCATGGCCCCTCAATTCCCTGGCATGTCCACATTAACTCATGAATCTTTACTCATTTCCTTTTCAAATGCACAGGATCCAATATATTTGAACCCTGTTCACCTGGGCAGTAATCATCCAAGGACACACCAGAGGAAGGGCAGCCACCCCCTTGCCTGGGGCCTTGGAGCTTATCACAATAGAAATGGACACCTGAACAAGGAGAGCCAAAACAAAAAGAGGCATATTCCTAAAGCCTGAAGCACAGAAGCTACCTATAGACCAGTAGTGGGATTTCACATATTATGTAAGAATCTCTGTGCACATGCTTGGCATGGTCGCTCATGCCTATAATCCCAGCCCTCTGGGGGCTGAGGTGGATGGATCCTTGGGAGTTCCACTCCATCATGGGCTACGAATTTATCTCAAGGCCTCTTTCAACAACTACATAAGATGTTGTTTCCAAAAAGAGGACAACAGAAAACTAGACACACTTGGTCCAGGTCCCTGGGTTCACTACAGGAGTTGTGGAGTCTAAATATTCCATGCCATGAGAAAATACCTGGGATTTTTAGGGAAAGGGGCCTTTGCATCCCGTTTCGAAGGGTTTCCCTTTCACCATGTTACATTTGAATTCTGGGAAGACCTGCTGGTGATAAGCTATCTAGTATAATGTTGGATTAGGTATTGAGCTAGTACCTCATATTTACTGTTCAGGGTTATGCTGGAATGGCTGCGGACCTCCTTGAAATAGCGATTGCAGACATGTGAACCCCGAGGAAGCTGGATAGTTGAAGCAGGCACTCGAAATATTCATGCACTGCAAGGATTTACTTTCATTTTGGGACTCATCTTCTGGTTGCTGGCTTTTAGTGCTAACTGATACTACCATGGTGGCAGTAATCCAGCAGAGATTGCATGTATGGTTTGCAGGTTTGCTTCCCAAGCCACCAGAAACTCAGCAGAACCCACATCATTGTGGCATTTTCTTTCCTCCCCTGAAACATTTGGCTTTCTAAGTTTGAAAATTGAATTTACTGGGGTAGTCAAGTTTGGACCCCATGTACCACAAACAGAGCTAAAGACAGAGCCAATTATTTCCCTCCACTTGTCAAAATATGTCAAATTTGCTTGATCACCACAACTTCAAAGAAAATTCGGGGGAAACTTAGAGAGGTGAATCAAATACTGCATGATTGGAATGGCTGTGGTTGTATGAGGTGGAGAGCTGCAGAGTTGGGCTGAAACTGTTCACAGAAATCCACAGGCTTGTGGTTGTCAGGCAAACACACTGGGCGGAGATTGGCTGAACATCACTGTGAGGTGGATTTTAGGCTCTAGGTGTGAAAATTTAAAAGACTGGTGTAGTCAAGTTTGGAACGCATAGACCTCAGACATACCAAAAGGTTTTCCAATTACTTCCCTCCACTTCTCAAAATATGTCAAATTTTGTTGATCACTACAACTGTAAAAAAAATTTCTGAGGCAACATAGAGAGGCTAATCAAATACTGCATGATTGGAATTGCTGTGGTTGTATGAGGTGGAAAGCTGCAGATTTGGGCTGAAACAGTTCACAGAAATCCACAAGCTTGTGGTTGCCAGACAGCCACACTGGGCTGTGATTGGCTGAGCACCATTGTGAGCTGGACTTTAGGCTCTAGGATACAAGTGTGCAGTAGGAGACCTGAGTCACAATGCTGGGCGTTTCCATGGAGACCTCAGTGGCACAGAGGACCTTGTAGGGCAAGATTTAAATAGGATGAATATTCTTGGCCTGGTATGCCACAATATTCTCTCTGAAGGCTTCACTGCTCAGAATTTGTGGATGGAAATGGTTGCCAATCTACACATGGATGTACTTTCAATGGGATATGAAATATTCCAGGGCCTGGCAGATGATCTCTGACATGTCCTATCATTGAGCATACCCTTTTCCCTTGTCATGTCTGTCATTTGGCTGAGTCCTGTTCCCTAAGCTATTCAGTCAAGACTTGCAGGCATCATTCACCTGCAGTATAAGAGCTTTCTGTGAAATTTCTCAGCAGAAATCCTCTGAAAGCACATAGCTTTGGATATGAGAGACAGTGGTGGAAGTTGAATTTCAAGGGCAGATATTTGAAAACAATGAAACAAGCCCCAAATAAGATCTTTACATGTTTCCCAGATGAATATGTTTGGAAATATTGGGGAAGATGGAGATCAAGACTGAGAAGAGTGCACACCCATTTCAAGGTACAAAAACCAGGGAAAAACATGGGAAAGCAAGAGAGCTGGTTAATTTGATGTAAAAATCTTTGATGATGAAAGGAAAAGTATATTCTCATGATGATTTAATCAGGCTGTAGAAGTGAAGTTCTCATGTTGGTTGTCCTATGTGTGGAATGCTGCATTGGGCAGTGGATACAGGACAGGAGATCTTCAAATAAATCTGGTGGAACACAAAATACTGAAAAAAATCAGCCTAAATCCTGTGTATTCCTTCCCTTTGAGAACATATATGGAGAATGTACAAAGTTTCAAAAGAGAAAATGTCTATTGGGTCATGGTTTCACCAATGAAATGGTCACATCACATAACATTTTGAATTTTGCTTTCACACTTGCTCCTGTACCAGGCCTGAGTAAAGCAGAATGCAGAGTAAGCCTGTTCAATAGATGTGCATTCCATAAGTGGTTTTAAAACCAGTGAAACCCTTTGGACTTAGTGTTTGTATTTTATTGGTTGATTTATTTTTCAAATTGTTTGTTTTACTCTTTTTAACTTTGAGTCAGGGAATCGCTCACTCATAGTGATTTAGACCTCTCCAAAAGCTCTGAAAGTATTCATGTAACAGCTATTACATGTTATAAGTTTCTCCTATTAAAACGTGAAAGACTAACAGAATCTGCCACTTTTCATCTAAATTCAGGGTTGGGCTAAATTCAGTGATGGACTTTTTACAAGTCCTTTGAAATGTGTCCTCCTCTAGCCACTGGTCGTGCTGGAATTTACTTTCTTGTGAAGACAGGATTTGAGCAAATTGACACAAGTACAGTTTGCCACTACTCTGCACACCTGGATAAGTATCGAGTTCCCTAAATGGTGTGTGTTTTATTTTGATCTCTTCTCACACTTTGCTCATCCAGTTAGAACCACAGGGCTCCAGGCCATAGCGTTCCAGGCCTAAACAAGAAAATTTCCATTCCGTTTTGGGAGTTCATTCGTCTCTCATAATTACATTTTCCACAAATGTGTGCTTAAGGAGAGGCCCTGTCCAAATGTGGAGAGGCCCATTTTCATTCACTCACTTTCAGACTTTCTAAAATTTTCAGTTACTAGAGGTTTGCCCAGACTTGCCATTGTCAAGGGACAGTGCACTTCACTTGAAGTTGTGCAGTATTACTTCATGTGTCTCCATGGAAATTCCACCAATGGGAAACTCTGGCTGTAGTCATCTCCAAGTGTTGCTGCGTAAGAAAATATAACTAACAATGAATGTGGTTTCAAGCAGAATGAGGAAAGGAGGGATTATCTTTATTTCAGTGCAGGTTGACCTTTCAAAAAACAGTAATTCCTATCAAATAGGAGGTAAAAACTTTTGTAAAGAGACATGCACATGACACGCTCAGCTTTATGTCACTTTTTTAAAAATGCCAAGGGCACTTGAGAAATTCTTGGCTGCTGAATCGTACCTTTTTTCAAATTTCTCTTAGGTAAGACACTCCAGCTTCTTCAAACCATGGTACTGTTCCTTCCATGTAACAAACCAAAGGAAAAAACAAATTAAATTAAAACAAAACCCATGAAATAACATTTGAGAGCACACAATTGCTCAGCAGGCCCATGTAAACACTATTCAAGAAGCTAGAGGTACAGAAGCCTCAACCTTCAGCCCATGGCCTGAAGTTTGTCTCTATCATGGACCCTCAATTCCCTGGCATGTCCACATTAACTCATGAATCTTTACTCATTTCCTTTTCAAATGCACAGGATCCAATATATTTGAACCCTGTTCACCTGGGCAGTAATCATCCAAGGACACACCAGAGGAAGGGCAGCCACCCCCTTGCCTGGGGCCTTGGAGCTTATCACAATAGAAATGGACACCTGAACAAGGGGAGCCAAAACAAAGAGAGGCATATTCCTAAAGCCTGAAGCACAGAAGCTACCTATAGACCAGTAGTGGGATTTCACAAATTATGTAAGAATCTCTGTGCACATGCTTGGCATGGTCGCTCATGCCTATAATCCCAGCCCTCTGGGGGCTGAGGTGGATGGATCCTTGGGAGTTCCACTCCATCATGGGCTACGAATTTATCTCAAGGCCTCTTTCAACAACTACATAAGATGTTGTTTCCAAAAAGAGGACAACAGAAAACTAGACACACTTGGTCCAGGTCCCTGGGTTCACTACAGGAGTTGTGGAGTCTAAATATTCCATGCCATGAGAAAATACCTGGGATTTTTAGGGAAAGGGGCCTTTGCATCCCGTTTTGAAGGGTTTCCCTTTCACCATGTTACATTTGAATTCTGGGAAGACCTGCTGGTGATAAGCTATCTAGTATAATGTTGGATTAGGTATTGAGCTAGTACCACATATTTACTGTTCAGGGTTATGCTGGAATGGCTGCGGACCTCCTTGAAATAGCGATTGCAGACATGTGAACCCCGAGGAAGCTGGATAGTTGAAGCAGGCACTCGAAATATTCATGCACTGCAAGGATTTACTTTCATTTTGGGACTCATCTTCTGGTTGCTGGCTTTTAGTGCTAACTGATACTACCATGGTGGCAGTAATCCAGCAGAGATTGCATGTATGGTTTGCAGGTTTGCTTCCCAAGCCACCAGAAACTCAGCAGAACCCACATCATTGTGGCATTTTCTTTCCTCCCCTGAAACATTTGGCTTTCTAAGTTTGAAAATTGAATTTACTGGGGTAGTCAAGTTTGGACCCCATGTACCACAAACAGAGCTAAAGACAGAGCCAATTATTTCCCTCCACTTGTCAAAATATGTCAAATTTGCTTGATCACCACAACTTCAAAGAAAATTCGGGGGCAACTTAGAGAGGTGAATCAAATACTGCATGATTGGAATGGCTGTGGTTGTATGAGGTGGAGAGCTGCAGAGTTGGGCTGAAACTGTTCACAGAAATCCACAGGCTTGTGGTTGTCAGGCAACCACACTGGGCGGAGATTGGCTGAACATCACTGTGAGGTGGATTTTAGGCTCTAGGTGTGAAAATTTAAAAGACTGGTGTAGTCAAGTTTGGAACGCATAGACCTCAGACATACCAAAAGGTTTTCCAATTACTTCCCTCCACTTCTCAAAATATGTCAAATTTTGTTGATCACTACAACTGTAAAAAAAAATTTCTGAGGCAACATAGAGAGGCTAATCAAATACTGCATGATTGGAATTGCTGTGGTTGTATGAGGTGGAAAGCTGCAGATTTGGGCTGAAATAGTTCACAGAAATCCACAAGCTTGTGGTTGCCAGACAGCCACACTGGGCTGTGATTGGCTGAGCACCATTGTGAGCTGGACTTTAGGCTCTAGGATACAAGTGTGCAGTAGGAGACCTGAGTCACAATGCTGGGCGTTTCCATGGAGACCTCAGTGGCACAGAGGACCTTGTAGGGCAAGATTTAAATAGGATGAATATTCTTGGCCTGGTATGCCACAATATTCTCTCTGAAGGCTTCACTGCTCAGAATTTGTGGATGGAAATGGTTGCCAATCTACACATGGATGTACTTTCAATGGGATATGAAATATTCCAGGGCCTGGCAGATGATCTCTGACATGTCCTATCATTGAGCATACCCTTTTCCCTTGTCATGTCTGTCATTTGGCTGAGTCCTGTTCCCTAAGCTATTCAGTCAAGACTTGCAGGCATCATTCACCTGCAGTATAAGAGCTTTCTGTGAAATTTCTCAGCAGAAATCCTCTGCAAGCACATAGCTTTGGATATGAGAGACAGTGGTGGAAGTTGAATTTCAAGGGCAGATATTTGAAAACAATGAAACAAGCCCCAAATAAGATCTTTACATGTTTCCCAGATGAATATGTTTGGAAATATTGGGGAAGATGGAGATCAAGACTGAGAAGAGTGCACACCCATTTCAAGGTACAAAAAACAGGGAAAAACATGGGAAAGCAAGAGAGCTGGTTAATTTGATGTAAAAATCTTTGATGATGAAAGGAAAAGTATATTCTCATGATGATTTAATCAGGCTGTAGAAGTGAAGTTCTCATGTTGGTTGTCCTATGTGTGGAATGCTGCATTGGGCAGTGGATACAGGACAGGAGATCTTCAAATAAATCTGGTGGAACACAAAATACTGAAAAAAATCAGCCTAAATCCTGTGTATTCCTTCCCTTTGAGAACATATATGGAGAATGTACAAAGTTTCAAAAGAGAAAATGTCTATTGGGTCATGGTTTCACCAATGAAATGGTCACATCACATAACATTTTGAATTTTGCTTTCACACTTGCTCCTGTACCAGGCCTGAGTAAAGCAGAATGCAGAGTAAGCCTGTTCAATAGATGTGCATTCCATAAGTGGTTTTAAAACCAGTGAAACCCTTTGGACTTAGTGTTTGTATTTTATTGGTTGATTTATTTTTCAAATTGTTTGTTTTACTCTTTTTAACTTTGAGTCAGGGAATCCCTCACTCATAGTGATTTAGACCTCTCCAAAAGCTCTGAAAGTATTCATGTAACAGCTATTACATGTTATAAGTTTCTCCTATTAAAACGTGAAAGACTAACAGAATCTGCCACTTTTCATCTAAATTCAGGGTTGGGCTAAATTCAGTGATGGACTTTTTACAAGTCCTTTGAAATGTGTCCTCCTCTAGCCACTGGTCGTGCTGGAATTTACTTTCTTGTGAAGACAGGATTTGAGCAAATTGACACAAGTACAGTTTGCCACTACTCTGCACACCTGGATAAGTATCGAGTTCCCTAAATGGTGTGTGTTTTATTTTGATCTCTTCTCACACTTTGCTCATCTAGTTAGAACCACAGGGCTCCAGGCCATAGCGTTCCAGGCCTAAACAAGAAAATTTCCATTCCGTTTTGGGAGTTCATTCGTCTCTCATAATTACATTTTCCACAAATGTGTGCTTAAGGAGAGGCCCTGTCCAAATGTGGAGAGGCCCATTTTCATTCACTCACTTTCAGACTTTCTAAAATTTTCAGTTACTAGAGGTTTGCCCAGACTTGCCATTGTCAAGGGACAGTGCACTTCACTTGAAGTTGTGCAGTATTACTTCATGTGTCTCCATGGAAATTCCACCAATGGGAAACTCTTGCTGTAGTCATCTCGAAGTGTTGCTGCGTAAGAAAATACAACTAACAATGAATGTGGTTTCAAGCAGAATGAGGAAAGGAGGGATTATCTTTATTTCAGTGCAGGTTGACCTTTCAAAAAACAGTAATTCCTATCAAAAAGGAGGTAAAATCTTTTGTAAAGAGACATGCACATGACACGCTCAGCTTTATGTCACTTTTTTAAAAATGCCAAGGGCACTTGAGAAATTCTTGGCTGCTGAATCGTACCTTTTTTCAAATTTCTCTTAGGTAAGACACTCCAGCTTCTTCAAACCATGGTACTGTTCCTTCCATGTAACAAACCAAAGGAAAAAACAAATTAAATTAAAACAAAACCCATTAAATAACATTTGAGAGCACACAATTGCTCAGCAGGCCCATGTAAACACTATTCAAGAAGCTAGAGGTACAGAAGCCTCAACCTTCAGCCCATGGCCTGAAGTTTTGTCTCTATCAGGGCCCCTCAATTCCCTGGCATGTCCACATTAACTCATGAATCTTTACTCATTTCCTTTTCAAATGCACAGGATCCAATATATTTGAACCCTGTTCACCTGGGCAGTAATCATCCAAGGACACACCAGAGGAAGGGCAGCCACCCCCTTGCCTGGGGCCTTGGAGCTTATCACAATAGAAATGGACACCTGAACAAGGGGAGCCAAAACAAAGAGAGGCATATTCCTAAAGCCTGAAGCACAGAAGCTACCTATAGACCAGTAGTGGGATTTCACAAATTATGTAAGAATCTCTGTGCACATGCTTGGCATGGTCGCTCATGCCTATAATCCCAGCCCTCTGGGGGCTGAGGTGGATGGATCCTTGGGAGTTCCACTCCATCATGGGCTACGAATTTATCTCAAGGCCTCTTTCAACAACTACATAAGATGTTGTTTCCAAAAAGAGGACAACAGAAAACTAGACACACTTGGTCCAGGTCCCTGGGTTCACTACAGGAGTTGTGGAGTCTAAATATTCCATGCCATGAGAAAATACCTGGGATTTTTAGGGAAAGGGGCCTTTGCATCCCGTTTTGAAGGGTTTCCCTTTCACCATGTTACATTTGAATTCTGGGAAGACCTGCTGGTGATAAGCTATCTAGTATAATGTTGGATTAGGTATTGAGCTAGTACCACATATTTACTGTTCAGGGTTATGCTGGAATGGCTGCGGACCTCCTTGAAATAGCGATTGCAGACATGTGAACCCCGAGGAAGCTGGATAGTTGAAGCAGGCACTCGAAATATTCATGCACTGCAAGGATTTACTTTCATTTTGGGACTCATCTTCTGGTTGCTGGCTTTTAGTGCTAACTGATACTACCATGGTGGCAGTAATCCAGCAGAGATTGCATGTATGGTTTGCAGGTTTGCTTCCCAAGCCACCAGAAACTCAGCAGAACCCACATCATTGTGGCATTTTCTTTCCTCCCCTGAAACATTTGGCTTTCTAAGTTTGAAAATTGAATTTACTGGGGTAGTCAAGTTTGGACCCCATGTACCACAAACAGAGCTAAAGACAGAGCCAATTATTTCCCTCCACTTGTCAAAATATGTCAAATTTGCTTGATCACCACAACTTCAAAGAAAATTCGGGGGCAACTTAGAGAGGTGAATCAAATACTGCATGATTGGAATGGCTGTGGTTGTATGAGGTGGAGAGCTGCAGAGTTGGGCTGAAACTGTTCACAGAAATCCACAGGCTTGTGGTTGTCAGGCAACCACACTGGGCGGAGATTGGCTGAACATCACTGTGAGGTGGATTTTAGGCTCTAGGTGTGAAAATTTAAAAGACTGGTGTAGTCAAGTTTGGAACGCATAGACCTCAGACATACCAAAAGGTTTTCCAATTACTTCCCTCCACTTCTCAAAATATGTCAAATTTTGTTGATCACTACAACTGTAAAAAAAAATTTCTGAGGCAACATAGAGAGGCTAATCAAATACTGCATGATTGGAATTGCTGTGGTTGTATGAGGTGGAAAGCTGCAGATTTGGGCTGAAATAGTTCACAGAAATCCACAAGCTTGTGGTTGCCAGACAGCCACACTGGGCTGTGATTGGCTGAGCACCATTGTGAGCTGGACTTTAGGCTCTAGGATACAAGTGTGCAGTAGGAGACCTGAGTCACAATGCTGGGCGTTTCCATGGAGACCTCAGTGGCACAGAGGACCTTGTAGGGCAAGATTTAAATAGGATGAATATTCTTGGCCTGGTATGCCACAATATTCTCTCTGAAGGCTTCACTGCTCAGAATTTGTGGATGGAAATGGTTGCCAATCTACACATGGATGTACTTTCAATGGGATATGAAATATTCCAGGGCCTGGCAGATGATCTCTGACATGTCCTATCATTGAGCATACCCTTTTCCCTTGTCATGTCTGTCATTTGGCTGAGTCCTGTTCCCTAAGCTATTCAGTCAAGACTTGCAGGCATCATTCACCTGCAGTATAAGAGCTTTCTGTGAAATTTCTCAGCAGAAATCCTCTGCAAGCACATAGCTTTGGATATGAGAGACAGTGGTGGAAGTTGAATTTCAAGGGCAGATATTTGAAAAGAATGAAACAAGCCCCAAATAAGATCTTTACATGTTTCCCAGATGAATATGTTTGGAAATATTGGGGAAGATGGAGATCAAGACTGAGAAGAGTGCACACCCATTTCAAGGTACAAAAAACAGGGAAAAACATGGGAAAGCAAGAGAGCTGGTTAATTTGATGTAAAAATCTTTGATGATGAAAGGAAAAGTATATTCTCATGATGATTTAATCAGGCTGTAGAAGTGAAGTTCTCATGTTGGTTGTCCTATGTGTGGAATGCTGCATTGGGCAGTGGATACAGGACAGGAGATCTTCAAATAAATCTGGTGGAACACAAAATACTGAAAAAAATCAGCCTAAATCCTGTGTATTCCTTCCCTTTGAGAACATATATGGAGAATGTACAAAGTTTCAAAAGAGAAAATGTCTATTGGGTCATGGTTTCACCAATGAAATGGTCACATCACATAACATTTTGAATTTTGCTTTCACACTTGCTCCTGTACCAGGCCTGAGTAAAGCAGAATGCAGAGTAAGCCTGTTCAATAGATGTGCATTCCATAAGTGGTTTTAAAACCAGTGAAACCCTTTGGACTTAGTGTTTGTATTTTATTGGTTGATTTATTTTTCAAATTGTTTGTTTTACTCTTTTTAACTTTGAGTCAGGGAATCCCTCACTCATAGTGATTTAGACCTCTCCAAAAGCTCTGAAAGTATTCATGTAACAGCTATTACATGTTATACGTTTCTCCTATTAAAACGTGAAAGACTAACAGAATCTGCCACTTTTCATCTAAATTCAGGGTTGGGCTAAATTCAGTGATGGACTTTTTACAAGTCCTTTGAAATGTGTCCTCCTCTAGCCACTGGTCGTGCTGGAATTTACTTTCTTGTGAAGACAGGATTTGAGCAAATTGACACAAGTACAGTTTGCCACTACTCTGCACACCTGGATAAGTATCGAGTTCCCTAAATGGTGTGTGTTTTATTTTGATCTATTCTCACACTTTGCTCATCTAGTTAGAACCACAGGGCTCCAGGCCATAGCGTTCCAGGCCTAAACAAGAAAATTTCCATTCCGTTTTGGGAGTTCATTCGTCTCTCATAATTACATTTTCCACAAATGTGTGCTTAAGGAGAGGCCCTGTCCAAATGTGGAGAGGCCCATTTTCATTCACTCACTTTCAGACTTTCTAAAATTTTCAGTTACTAGAGGTTTGCCCAGACTTGCCATTGTCAAGGGACAGTGCACTTCACTTGAAGTTGTGCAGTATTACTTCATGTGTCTCCATGGAAATTCCACCAATGGGAAACTCTTGCTGTAGTCATCTCGAAGTGTTGCTGCGTAAGAAAATACAACTAACAATGAATGTGGTTTCAAGCAGAATGAGGAAAGGAGGGATTATCTTTATTTCAGTGCAGGTTGACCTTTCAAAAAACAGTAATTCCTATCAAAAAGGAGGTAAAATCTTTTGTAAAGAGACATGCACATGACACGCTCAGCTTTATGTCACTTTTTTAAAAATGCCAAGGGCACTTGAGAAATTCTTGGCTGCTGAATCGTACCTTTTTTCAAATTTCTCTTAGGTAAGACACTCCAGCTTCTTCAAACCATGGTACTGTTCCTTCCATGTAACAAACCAAAGGAAAAAACAAATTAAATTAAAACAAAACCCATTAAATAACATTTGAGAGCACACAATTGCTCAGCAGGCCCATGTAAACACTATTCAAGAAGCTAGAGGTACAGAAGCCTCAACCTTCAGCCCATGGCCTGAAGTTTTGTCTCTATCAGGGCCCCTCAATTCCCTGGCATGTCCACATTAACTCATGAATCTTTACTCATTTCCTTTTCAAATGCACAGGATCCAATATATTTGAACCCTGTTCACCTGGGCAGTAATCATCCAAGGACACACCAGAGGAAGGGCAGCCACCCCCTTGCCTGGGGCCTTGGAGCTTATCACAATAGAAATGGACACCTGAACAAGGGGAGCCAAAACAAAGAGAGGCATATTCCTAAAGCCTGAAGCACAGAAGCTACCTATAGACCAGTAGTGGGATTTCACAAATTATGTAAGAATCTCTGTGCACATGCTTGGCATGGTCGCTCATGCCTATAATCCCAGCCCTCTGGGGGCTGAGGTGGATGGATCCTTGGGAGTTCCACTCCATCATGGGCTACGAATTTATCTCAAGGCCTCTTTCAACAACTACATAAGATGTTGTTTCCAAAAAGAGGACAACAGAAAACTAGACACACTTGGTCCAGGTCCCTGGGTTCACTACAGGAGTTGTGGAGTCTAAATATTCCATGCCATGAGAAAATACCTGGGATTTTTAGGGAAAGGGGCCTTTGCATCCCGTTTTGAAGGGTTTCCCTTTCACCATGTTACATTTGAATTCTGGGAAGACCTGCTGGTGATAAGCTATCTAGTATAATGTTGGATTAGGTATTGAGCTAGTACCTCATATTTACTGTTCAGGGTTATGCTGGAATGGCTGCGGACCTCCTTGAAATAGCGATTGCAGACATGTGAACCCCGAGGAAGCTGGATAGTTGAAGCAGGCACTCGAAATATTCATGCACTGCAAGGATTTACTTTCATTTTGGGACTCATCTTCTGGTTGCTGGCTTTTAGTGCTAACTGATACTACCATGGTGGCAGTAATCCAGCAGAGATTGCATGTATGGTTTGCAGGTTTGCTTCCCAAGCCACCAGAAACTCAGCAGAACCCACATCATTGTGGCATTTTCTTTCCTCCCCTGAAACATTTGGCTTTCTAAGTTTGAAAATTGAATTTACTGGGGTAGTCAAGTTTGGACCCCATGTACCACAAACAGAGCTAAAGACAGAGCCAATTATTTCCCTCCACTTGTCAAAATATGTCAAATTTGCTTGATCACCACAACTTCAAAGAAAATTCGGGGGAAACTTAGAGAGGTGAATCAAATACTGCATGATTGGAATGGCTGTGGTTGTATGAGGTGGAGAGCTGCAGAGTTGGGCTGAAACTGTTCACAGAAATCCACAGGCTTGTGGTTGTCAGGCAACCACACTGGGCGGAGATTGGCTGAACATCACTGTGAGGTGGATTTTAGGCTCTAGGTGTGAAAATTTAAAAGACTGGTGTAGTCAAGTTTGGAACGCATAGACCTCAGACATACCAAAAGGTTTTCCAATTACTTCCCTCCACTTCTCAAAATATGTCAAATTTTGTTGATCACTACAACTGTAAAAAAAATTTCTGAGGCAACATAGAGAGGCTAATCAAATACTGCATGATTGGAATTGCTGTGGTTGTATGAGGTGGAAAGCTGCAGATTTGGGCTGAAACAGTTCACAGAAATCCACAAGCTTGTGGTTGCCAGACAGCCACACTGGGCTGTGATTGGCTGAGCACCATTGTGAGCTGGACTTTAGGCTCTAGGATACAAGTGTGCAGTAGGAGACCTGAGTCACAATGCTGGGCGTTTCCATGGAGACCTCAGTGGCACAGAGGACCTTGTAGGGCAAGATTTAAATAGGATGAATATTCTTGGCCTGGTATGCCACAATATTCTCTCTGAAGGCTTCACTGCTCAGAATTTGTGGATGGAAATGGTTGCCAATCTACACATGGATGTACTTTCAATGGGATATGAAATATTCCAGGGCCTGGCAGATGATCTCTGACATGTCCTATCATTGAGCATACCCTTTTCCCTTGTCATGTCTGTCATTTGGCTGAGTCCTGTTCCCTAAGCTATTCAGTCAAGACTTGCAGGCATCATTCACCTGCAGTATAAGAGCTTTCTGTGAAATTTCTCAGCAGAAATCCTCTGCAAGCACATAGCTTTGGATATGAGAGACAGTGGTGGAAGTTGAATTTCAAGGGCAGATATTTGAAAACAATGAAACAAGCCCCAAATAAGATCTTTACATGTTTCCCAGATGAATATGTTTGGAAATATTGGGGAAGATGGAGATCAAGACTGAGAAGAGTGCACACCCATTTCAAGGTACAAAAACCAGGGAAAAACATGGGAAAGCAAGAGAGCTGGTTAATCTGATGTAAAAAACTTTGATGATGAAAGGAAAAGTATATTCTCATGATGATTTAATCCGGCTGTAGAAGTGAAGTTCTCATGTTGGTTGTCCTATGTGTGGCCTTCTGCATTGTGCAGTGGATGCAGGACAGGAGATCTTCAAATAAATCTGGTGGAACACAAAATACTGAAAAAAATCAGCCTAAATCCTGTGTATTCCTTCCCTTTGAGAACATATATGGAGAATGTACAAAGTTTCAAAAGAGAAAATGTCTATTGGGTCATGGTTTCACCAATGAAATGGTCACATCACATAACATTTTGAATTTTGCTTTCACACTTGCTCCTGTACCGGGCCTGAGTAAAGCAGAATGCAGAGTAAGCCTGTTCAATAGATGTGCATTCCATAAGTGGTTTTAAAACCAGTGAAACCCTTTGGACTTAGTGTTTGTATTTTATTGGTTGATTTATTTTTCAAATTGTTTGTTTTACTCTTTTTAACTGTGAGTCAGGGAAGCCCTCACTCATAGTGATTTAGACCTCTCCAAAAGCTCTGAAAGTATTCATGTAACAGCTATTACATGTTATAAGTTTCTCCTATTAAAACGTGAAAGACTAACAGACTCTGCCACTTTTCATCTAAATTCAGTGTTGGGCTAAATTCAGCGATGGACTTTTTACAAGTCCTTTGAAATGTGTCCTCCTCTAGTCACTGGTCGTGCTGGAATTTACTTTCTTGTGAAGACAGGATTTGAGCAAATTGACACAAGTGCAGTTTGCTACTACTCTGCACACCTGGTTAAGTATCTAGTTCCCTAAATGCTGTGTGTTTTATTTTGATCTCTGCTCACACTTTGCTCATCCAGTTAGAACCACAGGGCTCCAGGCTATAGCCTTCCAGGCCTAAACAAGAAAATTTCCATTCCGTTTTGGGAGTTCATTCCTCTCTCATAATTACTTTTTCCACAAATGTGTGCTTAAGGAGAGGCCGTGTCCAAATGTGGAGAGGCCCATTTTCATTCACTCACTTTCAGACTTTCTAAGATTTTCAGTTACTAGAGGTTTGCCCAGACTTGCCATTGTCAAGGGACAGTGCACTTCACTTGAAGTTGTGCAGTATTACTTCATGTGTCTCCATGGAAATTCCACCAATGGGAAACTCTTGCTGTAGTCATCTCCAAGTGTTGCTGCGTAAGAAAATATAACTAACAAAGAATGTGGTTTCAAGCAGAATGAGGAAAGGAGGGATTATCTTTATTTCAGTGCAGGTTGACCTTTCAAAAAACAGTAATTCCTATCAAATAGGAGGTAAAATCTTTTGTAAAGAGACATGCACATGACACGCTCAGCTTTATGTCACTTTTTTAAAAATGCCAAGGGCACTTGAGAAATTCTTGGCTGCTGAATCGTACCTTTTTTCAAATGTCTCTTAGGTAAGACACTCCAGATTCTTCAAACCATGGTACTGTTCCTTCCATGTAACAAACCAAAGGAAAAAACAAATTAAATTAAAACAAAACCCATGAAATAACATTTGAGAGCACAAAATTGCTCAGCAGGCCCATGTAAACACTATTCAAGAAGCTAGAGGTACAGAAGCCTCAACTTTCAGCCCATGGCCTGAAGTTTTGTCTCTATCATGGCTCCTCAATTCCCTGGCATGTCCACATTAACTCATGAATCTTTACACATTTCCTTTTCAAATGCACAGGATCCAATATATTTGAACCCTGTTCACCTGGGCAGTAATCATCCAAGGACACACCAGAGGAAGGGCAGCCACCCCCTTGCCTGGGGCCTTGGAGCTTATCACAATAGAAATGGACACCTGAACAAGGGGAGCCAAAACAAAGAGAGGCATATTCCTAAAGCCTGAAGCACAGAAGCTACCTATAGACCAGTAGTGGGATTTCACAAATTATGTAAGAATCTCTGTGCACATGGTCGCTTGGCATGGTCGCTCATGCCTATAATCCCAGCCATCTGGGGGCTGAGGTGGATGGATCCTTGGGAGTTTCACTCCATCTTGGGCTATGAATTTATCTCAAGGCCTCTTTCAACAACTACATAAGATGTTGTTTCCAAAAAGAGGACAACAGAAAACTAGACACACTTGGTCCAGGTCCCTGGGTTCACTACACGAGTTGTGGAGTCTAAATATTCCATGCCATGAGAAAATACCTGGGATTTTTAGGGAAAGGGGCCTTTGCATCCCGTTTCGAATGGTTTTCCTTTCACCATGTTACATTTGAATTCTGGGAAGACCTGCTGGTGATAAGCTATCTAGTATAATGTTGGATTAGGTATTGAGCTAGTACCTCATATTTACTGTTCATGGTTATGCTGGAATGGCTGCAGACCTCCTTGAAATAGCGATTGCAGACATGTGAACCCCGAGGAAGCTGGATAGTTCAAGCAGGCACTCCAAATATTCATGCACTGCAAGGATTCACTTTCATTTTGGGACTCATCTTCTGGTTGCTGGCTTTTAGTGCTAACTGATACTACCATGGTGGCAGTAATCCAGCAGAGATTGCATGTATGGTTTGCAGGTTTGCTTCCCAAGCCACCAGAAACTCAGCAGAACCCACATCATTGTGGCATTTTCTTTCCTCTGCTGAAACATTTGGCTTTCTACGTTTGAAAATTGAATAGACTGGGATAGGCAAGTTTGGACCCCATGTACCACAAACAGAGCTAAAGACAGAGCCAATTACTTCCCTCCACTTGTCAAAATATGTCAAATTTGCTTGATCACCACAACTTCAAAGAAAATTCGGGGGCAACTTAGAGAGGTGAATCAAATACTGCATGATTGGAATGGCTGTGGTTGTATGAGGTGGAGAGCTGCAGAGTTGGGCTGAAACTGTTCACAGAAATCCACAGGCTTGTGGTTATCAGGCAACCACACTGGGCGGAGATTGGCTGAACATCACTGTGAGGTGGATTTTAGGCTCTAGGTGTGAAAATTTAAAAGACTGGTGTAGTCAAGTTTGGAACCCATAGACCTCAGACATACCAAAAGGTTTTCCAATTACTTCCCTCCACTTCTCAAAATATGTCAAATTTTGTTGATCACTACAACTGTAAAAAAAATTCTGAGGCAACATAGAGAGGCTAATAAAATACTGCATGATTGGAATTGCTGTGGTTGTATGAGGTGGAAAGCTGCACATTTGGGCTGAAACAGTTCACAGAAATCCACAAGCTTGTGGTTGCCAGACAAGCACACTAGGCTGTGATTGGCTGAGCACCATTGTGAGCTGGACTTTAGGCTCTAGGATACAAGTGTGCAGTAGGAGACCTGAGTCACAATGCAGGGCGTTTCCATGGAGACCTCAGTGGCACAGAGGACCTTGTAGGGCAAGATTTAAACAGGATGAATATTCTTGGCCTGGTATGCCACAATATTCTCTCTGATTGCTTCACTGCTCAGAATTTGTGGATGGAAATGGTTGCCAATCTACACATGGATGTACTTTCAATGCTATATGAAATATTCCAGGGCCTGGCAGATGATCTCTGACATGTCCTATCATTGAGCATACCCTTTTCCCTTGTCATGTCTGTCATTTGGCTGAGTCCTGTTCCCTAAGCTACTCAGTCAAGACTTGCTGGCATCATTCACCTGCAGTATAAGAGCTTCTGTGAAATTTCTCAGCAGAAATCCTCTGCAAGCACTTAGCTTTGGATATGAGAGACAGTGGTGGAAGTTGAATTTCAAGGGCAGATATTTGAAAACAATGAAACAAGCCCCAAATAAGATCTTTACATGTTTCCCAGATGAATATGTTTGGAAATATTGGGGAAGATGGAGATCAAGACTGAGAAGAGTGCACACCCATTTCAAGGTACAAAAACCAGGGAAAAACATGGGAAAGCAAGAGAGCTGGTTAATCTGATGTAAAAATCTTTGATGATGAAAGGAAAAGTATATTCTCATGATGATTTAATCAGGCTGTAGAAGTGAAGTTCTCATGTTGGTTGTCCTATGTGTGGCATTCTGCATTGGGCAGTGGATACAGGACAGGGATCTTCAAATAAATCTGGTGGAACACAAAATACTGAAAAAAAATCAGCCTAAATCCTGTGTATTCCTTCCCTTTGAGAACATATATGGAGAATGTACAAAGTTTCAAAAGAGAAAATGTCTATTGGGTCATGGATTCACCAATGAAATGGTCACATCACATAACATTTTGAATTTTGCTTTCACACTTGCTCCTGTACGGGGCCTGAGTAAAGCAGAATGCAGAGTAAGCCTGTTCAATAGATGTGCATTCCATAAGTGGTTTTAAAACCAGTGAAACCCTTTGGACTTAGTGTTTGTATTTTATTGGTTGATTTATTTTTCAAATTGTTTGTTTTACTCTTTTTAACTGTGAGTCAGGGAAGCCCTCACTCATAGTGATTTAGACCTCTCCAAAAGCTCTGAAAGTATTCATTTAACAGCTATTACATGTTATAAGTTTCTCCTATTAAAACGTGAAAGACTAACAGACTCTGCCACTTTTCATCTAAATTCAGTGTTGGGTTAAATTCAGCGATGGACTTTTTACAAGTCCTTTGAAATGTGTCCTCCTCTAGTCACTGGTCGTGCTGGAATTTACTTTCTTGTGAAGACAGGATTTGAGCAAATTGACACAAGTGCAGTTTGCCACTACTCTGCACACCTGGTTAAGTATCTAGTTCCCTAAATGCTGTGTGTTTTATTTTGATCTCTGCTCACACTTTGCTCATCCAGTTAGAACCACAGGGCTCCAGGCCATAGCGTTCCAGGCCTAAACAAGAAAATTTCCATTCCGTTTTGGGAGTTCATTCGTCTCTCATAATTACTTTTTCCACAAATGTGTGCTTAAGGAGAGGCCCTGTCCAAATGCGGAGAGGCCCATTTTCATTCACTCACTTTCAGACTTTCTAAGATTTTCAGTTACTAGAGGTTTGCCCAGACTTGCCATTGTCAAGGGACAGTGCACTTCACTTGAAGTTGTGCAGTATTACTTCATGTGTCTCCATGGAAATTCCACCAATGGGAAACTCTTGCTGTAGTCATCTCCAAGTGTTGCTGCGTAAGAAAATACAACTAACAATGAATGTGGTTTCAAGCAGAATGAGGAAAGGAGGGATTATCTTTATTTCAGTGCAGGTTGACCTTTCAAAAAACAGTAATTCCTATCAAATAGGAGGTAAAATCTTTTGTAAAGAGACATGCACATGACACGCTCAGCTTTATGTCACTTTTTTAAAAATGCCAAGGGCACTTGAGAAATTCTTGGCTGCTGAATCGTACCTTTTTTCAAATTTCTCTTAGGTAAGGCACTCCAGCTTCTTCAAACCATGGTACTGTTCCTTCCATGTAACAAACCAAAGGAAAAAACAAATTAAATTAAAACAAAACCCATTAAATAACATTTGAGAGCACACAATTGCTCAGCAGGCCCATGTAAACACTATTCAAGAAGCTAGAGGTACAGAAGCCTCAACCTTCAGCCCATGGCCTGAAGTTTTGTCTCTATCAGGGCCCCTCAATTCCCTGGCATGTCCACATTAACTCATGAATCTTTACTCATTTCCTTTTCAAATGCACAGGATCCAATATATTTGAACCCTGTTCACCTGGGCAGTAATCATCCAAGGACACACCAGAGGAAGGGCAGCCACCCCCTTGCCTGGGGCCTTGGAGCTTATCACAATAGAAATGGACACCTGAACAAGGGGAGCCAAAACAAAGAGAGGCATATTCCTAAAGCCTGAAGCACAGAAGCTACCTATAGACCAGTAGTGGGATTTCACAAATTATGTAAGAATCTCTGTGCACATGCTTGGCATGGTCGCTCATGCCTATAATCCCAGCCCTCTGGGGGCTGAGGTGGATGGATCCTTGGGAGTTCCACTCCATCATGGGCTACGAATTTATCTCAAGGCCTCTTTCAACAACTACATAAGATGTTGTTTCCAAAAAGAGGACAACAGAAAACTAGACACACTTGGTCCAGGTCCCTGGGTTCACTACAGGAGTTGTGGAGTCTAAATATTCCATGCCATGAGAAAATACCTGGGATTTTTAAGGAAAGGGGCCTTTGCATCCCGTTTTGAAGGGTTTCCCTTTCACCATGTTACATTTGAATTCTGGGAAGACCTGCTGGTGATAAGCTATCTAGTATAATGTTGGATTAGGTATTGAGCTAGTACCTCATATTTACTGTTCAGGGTTATGCTGGAATGGCTGCAGACCTCCTTGAAATAGCGATTGCAGACATGTGAACCCCGAGGAAGCTGGATAGTTGAAGCAGGCACTCGAAATATTCATGCACTGCAAGGATTTACTTTCATTTTGGGACTCATCTTCTGGTTGCTGGCTTTTAGTGCTAACTGATACTACCATGGTGGCAGTAATCCAGCAGAGATTGCATGTATGGTTTGCAGGTTTGCTTCCCAAGCCACCAGAAACTCAGCAGAACCCACATCATTGTGGCATTTTCTTTCCTCCCCTGAAACATTTGGCTTTCTAAGTTTGAAAATTGAATTTACTGGGGTAGTCAAGTTTGGACCCCATGTACCACAAACAGAGCTAAAGACAGAGCCAATTATTTCCCTCCACTTGTCAAAATATGTCAAATTTGCTTGATCACCACAACTTCAAAGAAAATTCGGGGGAAACTTAGAGAGGTGAATCAAATACTGCATGATTGGAATGGCTGTGGTTGTATGAGGTGGAGAGCTGCAGAGTTGGGCTGAAACTGTTCACAGAAATCCACAGGCTTGTGGTTGTCAGGCAACCACACTGGGCGGAGATTGGCTGAACATCACTGTGAGGTGGATTTTAGGCTCTAGGTGTGAAAATTTAAAAGACTGGTGTAGTCAAGTTTGGAACGCATAGACCTCAGACATACCAAAAGGTTTTCCAATTACTTCCCTCCACTTCTCAAAATATGTCAAATTTTGTTGATCACTACAACTGTAAAAAAATTTCTGAGGCAACATAGAGAGGCTAATCAAATACTGCATGATTGGAATTGCTGTGGTTGTATGAGGTGGAAAGCTGCAGATTTGGGCTGAAACAGTTCACAGAAATCCACAAGCTTGTGGTTGCCAGACAGCCACACTGGGCTGTGATTGGCTGAGCACCATTGTGAGCTGGACTTTAGGCTCTAGGATACAAGTGTGCAGTAGGAGACCTGAGTCACAATGCTGGGCGTTTCCATGGAGACCTCAGTGGCACAGAGGACCTTGTAGGGCAAGATTTAAATAGGATGAATATTCTTGGCCTGGTATGCCACAATATTCTCTCTGAAGGCTTCACTGCTCAGAATTTGTGGATGGAAATGGTTGCCAATCTACACATGGATGTACTTTCAATGGGATATGAAATATTCCAGGGCCTGGCAGATGATCTCTGACATGTCCTATCATTGAGCATACCCTTTTCCCTTGTCATGTCTGTCATTTGGCTGAGTCCTGTTCCCTAAGCTATTCAGTCAAGACTTGCAGGCATCATTCACCTGCAGTATAAGAGCTTTCTGTGAAATTTCTCAGCAGAAATCCTCTGCAAGCACATAGCTTTGGATATGAGAGACAGTGGTTGAAGTTGAATTTCAAGGGCAGATATTTGAAAACAATGAAACAAGCCCCAAATAAGATCTTTACATGTTTCCCAGATGAATATGTTTGGAAATATTGGGGAAGATGGAGATCAAGACTGAGAAGAGTGCACACCCATTTCAAGGTACAAAAACCAGGGAAAAACATGGGAAAGCAAGAGAGCTGGTTAATCTGATGTAAAAATCTTTGATGATGAAAGGAAAAGTATATTCTCATGATGATTTAATCAGGCTGTAGAAGTGAAGTTCTCATGTTGGTTGTCCTATGTGTGGCCTTCTGCATTGTGCAGTGGATGCAGGACAGGAGATCTTCAAATAAATCTGGTGGAACACAAAATACTGAAAAAAATCAGCCTAAATCCTGTGTATTCCTTCCCTTTGAGAACATATATGGAGAATGTACAAAGTTTCAAAAGAGAAAATGTCTATTGGGTCATGGTTTCACCAATGAAATGGTCACATCACATAACATTTTGAATTTTGCTTTCACACTTGCTCCTGTACCGGGCCTGAGTAAAGCAGAATGCAGAGTAAGCCTGTTCAATAGATGTGCATTCCATAAGTGGTTTTAAAACCAGTGAAACCCTTTGGACTTAGTGTTTGTATTTTATTGGTTGATTTATTTTTCAAATTGTTTGTTTTACTCTTTTTAACTGTGAGTCAGGGAAGCCCTCACTCATAGTGATTTAGACCTCTCCAAAAGCTCTGAAAGTATTCATGTAACAGCTATTACATGTTATAAGTTTCTCCTATTAAAACGTGAAAGACTAACAGACTCTGCCACTTTTCATCTAAATTCAGTGTTGGGCTAAATTCAGCGATGGACTTTTTACAAGTCCTTTGAAATGTGTCCTCCTCTAGTCACTGGTCGTGCTGGAATTTACTTTCTTGTGAAGACAGGATTTGAGCAAATTGACACAAGTGCAGTTTGCCACTACTCTGCACACCTGGTTAAGTATCTAGTTCCCTAAATGCTGTGTGTTTTATTTTGATCTCTGCTCACACTTTGCTCATCCAGTTAGAACCACAGGGCTCCAGGCTATAGCGTTCCAGGCCTAAACAAGAAAATTTCCATTCCGTTTTGGGAGTTCATTCCTCTCTCATAATTACTTTTTCCACAAATGTGTGCTTAAGGAGAGGCCGTGTCCAAATGTGGAGAGGCCCATTTTCATTCACTCACTTTCAGACTTTCTAAGATTTTCAGTTACTAGAGGTTTGCCCAGACTTGCCATTGTCAAGGGACAGTGCACTTCACTTGAAGTTGTGCAGTATTACTTCATGTGTCTCCATGGAAATTCCACCAATGGGAAACTCTTGCTGTAGTCATCTCCAAGTGTTGCTGCGTAAGAAAATATAACTAACAAAGAATGTGGTTTCAAGCAGAATGAGGAAAGGAGGGATTATCTTTATTTCAGTGCAGGTTGACCTTTCAAAAAACAGTAATTCCTATCAAATAGGAGGTAAAATCTTTTGTAAAGAGACATGCACATGACACGCTCAGCTTTATGTCACTTTTTTAAAAATGCCAAGGGCACTTGAGAAATTCTTGGCTGCTGAATCGTACCTTTTTTCAAATGTCTCTTAGGTAAGACACTCCAGATTCTTCAAACCATGGTACTGTTCCTTCCATGTAACAAACCAAAGGAAAAAACAAATTAAATTAAAACAAAACCCATGAAATAACATTTGAGAGCACACAATTGCTCAGCAGGCCCATGTAAACACTATTCAAGAAGCTAGAGGTACAGAAGCCTCAACTTTCAGCCCATGGCCTGAAGTTTTGTCTCTATCATGGCTCCTCAATTCCCTGGCATGTCCACATTAACTCATGAATCTTTACACATTTCCTTTTCAAATGCACAGGATCCAATATATTTGAACCCTGTTCACCTGGGCAGTAATCATCCAAGGACACACCAGAGGAAGGGCAGCCACCCCCTTGCCTGGGGCCTTGGAGCTTATCACAATAGAAATGGACCCCTGAACAAGGGGAGCCAAAACAAAGAGAGGCATATTCCTAAAGCCTGAAGCACAGAAGCTACCTATAGACCAGTAGTGGGATTTCACAAATTATGTAAGAATCTCTGTGCACATGCTTGGCATGGTCGCTCATGCCTATAATCCCAGCCCTCTGGGGGCTGAGGTGGATGGATCCTTGGGAGTTCCACTCCATCATGGGCTAAGAATTTATCTCAAGGCCTCTTTCAACAACTACATAAGATGTTGTTTCCAAAAAGAGGACAACAGAAAACTAGACACACTTGGTCCAGGTCCCTGGGTTCACTACAGGAGTTGTGGAGTCTAAATATTCCATGCCATGAGAAAATACCTGGGATTTTTAGGGAAAGGGGCCTTTGCATCCCGTTTTGAAGGGTTTCCCTTTCACCATGTTACATTTGAATTCTGGGAAGACCTGCTGGTGATAAGCTATGTAGTATAATGTTGGATTAGGTATTGAGCTAGTACCTCATATTTACTGTTCAGGGTTATGCTGGAATGGCTGCGGACCTCCTTGAAATAGCAATTGCAGACATGTGAACCCCGAGGAAGCTGGATAGTTGAAGCAGGCACTCGAAATATTCATGCACTGCAAGGATTTACTTTCATTTTGGGACTCATCTTCTGGTTGCTGGCTTTTAGTGCTAACTGATACTACCATGGTGGCAGTAATCCAGCAGAGATTGCATGTATGGTTTGCAGGTTTGCTTCCCAAGCCACCAGAAACTCAGCAGAACCCACATCATTGTGGCATTTTCTTTCCTCCCCTGAAACATTTGGCTTTCTAAGTTTGAAAATTGAATTTACTGGGGTAGTCAAGTTTGGACCCCATGTACCACAAACAGAGCTAAAGACAGAGCCAATTATTTCCCTCCACTTGTCAAAATATGTCAAATTTGCTTGATCACCACAACTTCAAAGAAAATTCGGGGGAAACTTAGAGAGGTGAATCAAATACTGCATGATTGGAATGGCTGTGGTTGTATGAGGTGGAGAGCTGCAGAGTTGGGCTAAAACTGTTCACAGAAATCCACAGGCTTGTGGTTGTCAGGCAACCACACTGGGCGGAGATTGGCTGAACATCACTGTGAGGTGGATTTTAGGCTCTAGGTGTGAAAATTTAAAAGACTGGTGTAGTCAAGTTTGGAACGCATAGACCTCAGACATACCAAAAGGTTTTCCAATTACTTCCCTCCACTTCTCAAAATATGTCAAATTTTGTTGATCACTACAACTGTAAAAAAAATTTCTGAGGCAACATAGAGAGGCTAATCAAATACTGCATGATTGGAATTGCTGTGGTTGTATGAGGTGGAAAGCTGCAGATTTGGGCTGAAACAGTTCACAGAAATCCACAAGCTTGTGGTTGCCAGACAGCCACACTGGGCTGTGATTGGCTGAGCACCATTGTGAGCTGGACTTTAGGCTCTAGGATACAAGTGTGCAGTAGGAGACCTGAGTCACAATGCTGGGCGTTTCCATGGAGACCTCAGTGGCACAGAGGACCTTGTAGGGCAAGATTTAAATAGGATGAATATTCTTGGCCTGGTATGCCACAATATTCTCTCTGAAGGCTTCACTGCTCAGAATTTGTGGATGGAAATGGTTGCCAATCTACACATGGATGTACTTTCAATGGGATATGAAATATTCCAGGGCCTGGCAGATGATCTCTGACATGTCCTATCATTGAGCATACCCTTTTCCCTTGTCATGTCTGTCATTTGGCTGAGTCCTGTTCCCTAAGCTATTCAGTCAAGACTTGCAGGCATCATTCACCTGCAGTATAAGAGCTTTCTGTGAAATTTCTCAGCAGAAATCCTCTGCAAGCACATAGCTTTGGATATGAGAGACAGTGGTTGAAGTTGAATTTCAAGGGCAGATATTTGAAAACAATGAAACAAGCCCCAAATAAGATCTTTACATGTTTCCCAGATGAATATGTTTGGAAATATTGGGGAAGATGGAGATCAAGACTGAGAAGAGTGCACACCCATTTCAAGGTACAAAAACCAGGGAAAAACATGGGAAAGCAAGAGAGCTGGTTAATCTGATGTAAAAATCTTTGATGATGAAAGGAAAAGTATATTCTCATGATGATTTAATCAGGCTGTAGAAGTGAAGTTCTCATGTTGGTTGTCCTATGTGTGGCCTTCTGCATTGTGCAGTGGATGCAGGACAGGAGATCTTCAAATAAATCTGGTGGAACACAAAATACTGAAAAAAATCAGCCTAAATCCTGTGTATTCCTTCCCTTTGAGAACATATATGGAGAATGTACAAAGTTTCAAAAGAGAAAATGTCTATTGGGTCATGGTTTCACCAATGAAATGGTCACATCACATAACATTTTGAATTTTGCTTTCACACTTGCTCCTGTACCGGGCCTGAGTAAAGCAGAATGCAGAGTAAGCCTGTTCAATAGATGTGCATTCCATAAGTGGTTTTAAAACCAGTGAAACCCTTTGGACTTAGTGTTTGTATTTTATTGGTTGATTTATTTTTCAAATTGTTTGTTTTACTCTTTTTAACTGTGAGTCAGGGAAGCCCTCACTCATAGTGATTTAGACCTCTCCAAAAGCTCTGAAAGTATTCATGTAACAGCTATTACATGTTATAAGTTTCTCCTATTAAAACGTGAAAGACTAACAGACTCTGCCACTTTTCATCTAAATTCAGTGTTGGGCTAAATTCAGCGATGGACTTTTTACAAGTCCTTTGAAATGTGTCCTCCTCTAGTCACTGGTCGTGCTGGAATTTACTTTCTTGTGAAGACAGGATTTGAGCAAATTGACACAAGTGCAGTTTGCCACTACTCTGCACACCTGGTTAAGTATCTAGTTCCCTAAATGCTGTGTGTTTTATTTTGATCTCTGCTCACACTTTGCTCATCCAGTTAGAACCACAGGGCTCCAGGCTATAGCGTTCCAGGCCTAAACAAGAAAATTTCCATTCCGTTTTGGGAGTTCATTCCTCTCTCATAATTACTTTTTCCACAAATGTGTGCTTAAGGAGAGGCCGTGTCCAAATGTGGAGAGGCCCATTTTCATTCACTCACTTTCAGACTTTCTAAGATTTTCAGTTACTAGAGGTTTGCCCAGACTTGCCATTGTCAAGGGACAGTGCACTTCACTTGAAGTTGTGCAGTATTACTTCATGTGTCTCCATGGAAATTCCACCAATGGGAAACTCTTGCTGTAGTCATCTCCAAGTGTTGCTGCGTAAGAAAATATAACTAACAAAGAATGTGGTTTCAAGCAGAATGAGGAAAGGAGGGATTATCTTTATTTCAGTGCAGGTTGACCTTTCAAAAAACAGTAATTCCTATCAAATAGGAGGTAAAATCTTTTGTAAAGAGACATGCACATGACACGCTCAGCTTTATGTCACTTTTTTAAAAATGCCAAGGGCACTTGAGAAATTCTTGGCTGCTGAATCGTACCTTTTTTCAAATGTCTCTTAGGTAAGACACTCCAGATTCTTCAAACCATGGTACTGTTCCTTCCATGTAACAAACCAAAGGAAAAAACAAATTAAATTAAAACAAAACCCATGAAATAACATTTGAGAGCACACAATTGCTCAGCAGGCCCATGTAAACACTATTCAAGAAGCTAGAGGTACAGAAGCCTCAACCTTCAGCCCATGGCCTGAAGTTTGTCTCTATCATGGACCCTCAATTCCCTGGCATGTCCACATTAACTCATGAATCTTTACACATTTCCTTTTCAAATGCACAGGATCCAATATATTTGAACCCTGTTCACCTGGGCAGTAATCATCCAAGGACACACCAGAGGAAGGGCAGCCACCCCCTTGCCTGGGGCCTTGGAGCTTATCACAATAGAAATGGACCCCTGAACAAGGGGAGCCAAAACAAAGAGAGGCATATTCCTAAAGCCTGAAGCACAGAAGCTACCTATAGACCAGTAGTGGGATTTCACAAATTATGTAAGAATCTCTGTGCACATGCTTGGCATGGTCACTCATGCCTATAATCTCAGCCATCTGGGGGCTGAGGTGGATGGATCCTTGGGAGTTTCACTCCATCTTGGGCTATGAATTTATCTCAAGGCCTCTTTCAACAACTACATAAGATGTTGTTTCCAAAAAGAGGACAACAGAAAACTAGACACACTTGGTCCAGGTCCCTGGGTTCACTACACGAGTTGTGGAGTCTAAATATTCCATGCCATGAGAAAATACCTGGGATTTTTAGGGAAAGGGGCCTTTGCATCCCGTTTCGAATGGTTTTCCTTTCACCATGTTACATTTGAATTCTGGGAAGACCTGCTGGTGATAAGCTATCTAGTATAATGTTGGATTAGGTATTGAGCTAGTACCTCATATTTACTGTTCAGGGTTATGCTGGAATGGCTGCAGACCTCCTTGAAATAGCGATTGCAGACATGTGAACCCCGAGGAAGCTGGATAGTTGAAGCAGGCACTCCAAATATTCATGCACTGCAAGGATTCACTTTCATTTTGGGACTCATCTTCTGGTTGCTGGCTTTTAGTGCTAACTGATACTACCATGGTGGCAGTAATCCAGCAGAGATTGCATGTATGGTTTGCAGGTTTGCTTCCCAAGCCACCAGAAACTCAGCAGAACCCACATCATTGTGGCATTTTCTTTCCTCTGCTGAAACATTTGGCTTTCTAAGTTTGAAAATTGAATAGACTGGGATAGGCAAGTTTGGACCCCATGTACCACAAACAGAGCTAAAGACAGAGCCAATTCCTTCCCTCCACTTGTCAAAATATGTCAAATTTGCTTGATCACCACAACTTCAAAGAAAATTCGGGGGCAACTTAGAGAGGTGAATCAAATACTGCATGATTGGAATGGCTGTGGTTGTATGAGGTGGAGAGCTGCAGAGTTGGGCTGAAACTGTTCACAGAAATCCACAGGCTTGTGGTTATCAGGCAACCACACTGGGCGGAGATTGGCTGAACATCACTGTGAGGTGGATTTTAGGCTCTAGGTGTGAAAATTTAAAAGACTGGTGTAGTCAAGTTTGGAACCCATAGACCTCAGACATACCAAAAGGTTTTCCAATTACTTCCCTCCACTTCTCAAAATATGTCAAATTTTGTTGATCACTACAACTGTAAAAAAAATTCTGAGGCAACATAGAGAGGCTAATAAAATACTGCATGATTGGAATTGCTGTGGTTGTATGAGGTGGAAAGCTGCAGATTTGGGCTGAAACAATTCACAGTAATCCACAAGCTTGTGGTTGCCAGACAAGCACACTAGGCTGTGATTGGCTGAGCACCATTGTGAGCTGGACTTTAGGCTCTAGGATACAAGTGTGCAGTAGGAGACCTGAGTCACAATGCAGGGCGTTTCCATGGAGACCTCAGTGGCACAGAGGACCTTGTAGGGCAAGATTTAAACAGGATGAATATTCTTGGCCTGGTATGCCACAATATTCTCTCTGATTGCTTCACTGCTCAGAATTTGTGGATGGAAATGGTTGCCAATCTACACATGGATGTACTTTCAATGCTATATGAAATATTCCAGGGCCTGGCAGATGATCTCTGACATGTCCTATCATTGAGCATACCCTTTTCCCTTGTCATGTCTGTCATTTGGCTGAGTCCTGTTCCCTAAGCTACTCAGTCAAGACTTGCTGGCATCATTCACCTGCAGTATAAGAGCTTCTGTGAAATTTCTCAGCAGAAATCCTCTGCAAGCACTTAGCTTTGGATATGAGAGACAGTGGTTGAAGTTGAATTTCAAGGGCAGATATTTGAAAACAATGAAACAAGCCCCAAATAAGATCTTTACATGTTTCCCAGATGAATATGTTTGGAAATATTGGGGAAGATGGAGATCATGACTGAGAAGAGTGCACACCCATTTCAAGGTACAAAAACCAGGGAAAAACATGGGAAAGCAAGAGAGCTGGTTAATCTGATGTAAAAATCTTTGATGATGAAAGGAAAAGTATATTCTCATGATGATTTAATCAGGCTGTAGAAGTGAAGTTCTCATGTTGGTTGTCCTATGTGTGGAATGCTGCATTGGGCAGTGGATACAGGACAGGGATCTTCAAATAAATCTGGTGGAACACAAAATACTGAAAAAAAATCAGCCTAAATCCTGTGTATTCCTTCCCTTTGAGAACATATATGGAGAATGTACAAAGTTTCAAAAGAGAAAATGTCTATTGGGTCATGGATTCACCAATGAAATGGTCACATCACATAACATTTTGAATTTTGCTTTCACACTTGCTCCTGTACGGGGCCTGAGTAAAGCAGAATGCAGAGTAAGCCTGTTCAATAGATGTGCATTCCATAAGTGGTTTTAAAACCAGTGAAACCCTTTGGACTTAGTGTTTGTATTTTATTGGTTGATTTATTTTTCAAATTGTTTGTTTTACTCTTTTTAACTGTGAGTCAGGGAAGCCCTCACTCATAGTGATTTAGACCTCTCCAAAAGCTCTGAAAGTATTCATTTAACAGCTATTACATGTTATAAGTTTCTCCTATTAAAACGTGAAAGACTAACAGACTCTGCCACTTTTCATCTAAATTCAGTGTTGGGTTAAATTCAGCGATGGACTTTTTACAAGTCCTTTGAAATGTGTCCTCCTCTAGTCACTGGTCGTGCTGGAATTTACTTTCTTGTGAAGACAGGATTTGAGCAAATTGACACAAGTGCAGTTTGCCACTACTCTGCACACCTGGTTAAGTATCTAGTTCCCTAAATGCTGTGTGTTTTATTTTGATCTCTGCTCACACTTTGCTCATCCAGTTAGCACCACAGGGCTCCAGGCCATAGCGTTCCAGGCCTAAACAAGAAAATTTCCATTCCGTTTTGGGAGTTCATTCGTCTCTCATAATTACTTTTTCCACAAATGTGTGCTTAAGGAGAGGCCCTGTCCAAATGCGGAGAGGCCCATTTTCATTCACTCACTTTCAGACTTTCTAAGATTTTCAGTTACTAGAGGTTTGCCCAGACTTGCCATTGTCAAGGGACAGTGCACTTCACTTGAAGTTGTGCAGTATTACTTCATGTGTCTCCATGGAAATTCCACCAATGGGAAACTCTTGCTGTAGTCATCTCCAAGTGTTGCTGCGTAAGAAAATACAACTAACAATGAATGTGGTTTCAAGCAGAATGAGGAAAGGAGGGATTATCTTTATTTCAGTGCAGGTTGACCTTTCAAAAAACAGTAATTCCTATCAAATAGGAGGTAAAATCTTTTGTAAAGAGACATGCACATGACACGCTCAGCTTTATGTCACTTTTTTAAAAATGCCAAGGGCACTTGAGAAATTCTTGGCTGCTGAATCGTACCTTTTTTCAAATTTCTCTTAGGTAAGACACTCCAGCTTCTTCAAACCATGGTACTGTTCCTTCCATGTAACAAACCAAAGGAAAAAACAAATTAAATTAAAACAAAACCCATTAAATAACATTTGAGAGCACACAATTGCTCAGCAGGCCCATGTAAACACTATTCAAGAAGCTAGAGGTACAGAAGCCTCAACCTTCAGCCCATGGCCTGAAGTTTTGTCTCTATCAGGGCCCCTCAATTCCCTGGCATGTCCACATTAACTCATGAATCTTTACTCATTTCCTTTTCAAATGCACAGGATCCAATATATTTGAACCCTGTTCACCTGGGCAGTAATCATCCAAGGACACACCAGAGGAAGGGCAGCCACCCCCTTGCCTGGGGCCTTGGAGCTTATCACAATAGAAATGGACACCTGAACAAGGGGAGCCAAAACAAAGAGAGGCATATTCCTAAAGCCTGAAGCACAGAAGCTACCTATAGACCAGTAGTGGGATTTCACAAATTATGTAAGAATCTCTGTGCACATGCTTGGCATGGTCGCTCATGCCTATAATCCCAGCCCTCTGGGGGCTGAGGTGGATGGATCCTTGGGAGTTCCACTCCATCATGGGCTACGAATTTATCTCAAGGCCTCTTTCAACAACTACATAAGATGTTGTTTCCAAAAAGAGGACAACAGAAAACTAGACACACTTGGTCCAGGTCCCTGGGTTCACTACAGGAGTTGTGGAGTCTAAATATTCCATGCCATGAGAAAATACCTGGGATTTTTAGGGAAAGGGGCCTTTGCATCCCGTTTTGAAGGGTTTCCCTTTCACCATGTTACATTTGAATTCTGGGAAGACCTGCTGGTGATAAGCTATCTAGTATAATGTTGGATTAGGTATTGAGCTAGTACCTCATATTTACTGTTCAGGGTTATGCTGGAATGGCTGCGGACCTCCTTGAAATAGCGATTGCAGACATGTGAACCCCGAGGAAGCTGGATAGTTGAAGCAGGCACTCGAAATATTCATGCACTGCAAGGATTTACTTTCATTTTGGGACTCATCTTCTGGTTGCTGGCTTTTAGTGCTAACTGATACTACCATGGTGGCAGTAATCCAGCAGAGATTGCATGTATGGTTTGCAGGTTTGCTTCCCAAGCCACCAGAAACTCAGCAGAACCCACATCATTGTGGCATTTTCTTTCCTCCCCTGAAACATTTGGCTTTCTAAGTTTGAAAATTGAATTTACTGGGGTAGTCAAGTTTGGACCCCATGTACCACAAACAGAGCTAAAGACAGAGCCAATTATTTCCCTCCACTTGTCAAAATATGTCAAATTTGCTTGATCACCACAACTTCAAAGAAAATTCGGGGGCAACTTAGAGAGGTGAATCAAATACTGCATGATTGGAATGGCTGTGGTTGTATGAGGTGGAGAGCTGCAGAGTTGGGCTGAAACTGTTCACAGAAATCCACAGGCTTGTGGTTGTCAGGCAACCACACTGGGCGGAGATTGGCTGAACATCACTGTGAGGTGGATTTTAGGCTCTAGGTGTGAAAATTTAAAAGACTGGTGTAGTCAAGTTTGGAACGCATAGACCTCAGACATACCAAAAGGTTTTCCAATTACTTCCCTCCACTTCTCAAAATATGTCAAATTTTGTTGATCACTACAACTGTAAAAAAAATTTCTGAGGCAACATAGAGAGGCTAATCAAATACTGCATGATTGGAATTGCTGTGGTTGTATGAGGTGGAAAGCTGCAGATTTGGGCTGAAACAGTTCACAGAAATCCACAAGCTTGTGGTTGCCAGACAGCCACACTGGGCTGTGATTGGCTGAGCACCATTGTGAGCTGGACTTTAGGCTCTAGGATACAAGTGTGCAGTAGGAGACCTGAGTCACAATGCTGGGCGTTTCCATGGAGACCTCAGTGGCACAGAGGACCTTGTAGGGCAAGATTTAAATAGGATGAATATTCTTGGCCTGGTATGCCACAATATTCTCTCTGAAGGCTTCACTGCTCAGAATTTGTGGATGGAAATGGTTGCCAATCTACACATGGATGTACTTTCAATGGGATATGAAATATTCCAGGGCCTGGCAGATGATCTCTGACATGTCCTATCATTGAGCATACCCTTTTCCCTTGTCATGTCTGTCATTTGGCTGAGTCCTGTTCCCTAAGCTATTCAGTCAAGACTTGCAGGCATCATTCACCTGCAGTATAAGAGCTTTCTGTGAAATTTCTCAGCAGAAATCCTCTGCAAGCACATAGCTTTGGATATGAGAGACAGTGGTTGAAGTTGAATTTCAAGGGCAGATATTTGAAAACAATGAAACAAGCCCCAAATAAGATCTTTACATGTTTCCCAGATGAATATGTTTGGAAATATTGGGGAAGATGGAGATCAAGACTGAGAAGAGTGCACACCCATTTCAAGGTACAAAAACCAGGGAAAAACATGGGAAAGCAAGAGAGCTGGTTAATCTGATGTAAAAATCTTTGATGATGAAAGGAAAAGTATATTCTCATGATGATTTAATCAGGCTGTAGAAGTGAAGTTCTCATGTTGGTTGTCCTATGTGTGGCCTTCTGCATTGTGCAGTGGATGCAGGACAGGAGATCTTCAAATAAATCTGGTGGAACACAAAATACTGAAAAAAATCAGCCTAAATCCTGTGTATTCCTTCCCTTTGAGAACATATATGGAGAATGTACAAAGTTTCAAAAGAGAAAATGTCTATTGGGTCATGGATTCACCAATGAAATGGTCACATCACATAACATTTTGAATTTTGCTTTCACACTTGCTCCTGTACCGGGCCTGAGTAAAGCAGAATGCAGAGTAAGCCTGTTCAATAGATGTGCATTCCATAAGTGGTTTTAAAACCAGTGAAACCCTTTGGACTTAGTGTTTGTATTTTATTGGTTGATTTATTTTTCAAATTGTTTGTTTTACTCTTTTTAACTGTGAGTCAGGGAAGCCCTCACTCATAGTGATTTAGACCTCTCCAAAAGCTCTGAAAGTATTCATGTAACAGCTATTACATGTTATAAGTTTCTCCTATTAAAACGTGAAAGACTAACAGACTCTGCCACTTTTCATCTAAATTCAGTGTTGGGCTAAATTCAGCGATGGACTTTTTACAAGTCCTTTGAAATGTGTCCTCCTCTAGTCACTGGTCGTGCTGGAATTTACTTTCTTGTGAAGACAGGATTTGAGCAAATTGACACAAGTGCAGTTTGCCACTACTCTGCACACCTGGTTAAGTATCTAGTTCCCTAAATGCTGTGTGTTTTATTTTGATCTCTGCTCACACTTTGCTCATCCAGTTAGAACCACAGGGCTCCAGGCCATAGCGTTCCAGGCCTAAACAAGAAAATTTCCATTCCGTTTTGGGAGTTCATTCGTCTCTCATAATTACTTTTTCCACAAATGTGTGCTTAAGGAGAGGCCCTGTCCAAATGCGGAGAGGCCCATTTTCATTCACTCACTTTCAGACTTTCTAAGATTTTCAGTTACTAGAGGTTTGCCCAGACTTGCCATTGTCAAGGGACAGTGCACTTCACTTGAAGTTGTGCAGTATTTCTTCATGTGTCTCCATGGAAATTCCACCAATGGGAAACTCTTGCTGTAGTCATCTCCAAGTGTTGCTGCGTAAGAAAATATAACTAACAAAGAATGTGGTTTCAAGCAGAATGAGGAAAGGAGGGATTATCTTTATTTCAGTGCAGGTTGACCTTTCAAAAAACAGTAATTCCTATCAAATAGGAGGTAAAATCTTTTGTAAAGAGACATGCACATGACACGCTCAGCTTTATGTCACTTTTTTAAAAATGCCAAGGGCACTTGAGAAATTCTTGGCTGCTGAATCGTACCTTTTTTCAAATTTCTCTTAGGTAAGACACTCCAGCTTCTTCAAACCATGGTACTGTTCCTTCCATGTAACAAACCAAAGGAAAAAACAAATTAAATTAAAACAAAACCCATGAAATAACATTTGAGAGCACACAATTGCTCAGCAGGCCCATGTAAACACTATTCAAGAAGCTAGAGGTACAGAAGCCTCAACCTTCAGCCCATGGCCTGAAGTTTTGTCTCTATCATGGCCCCTCAATTCCCTGGCATGTCCACATTAACTCATGAATCTTTACTCATTTCCTTTTCAAATGCACAGGATCCAATATATTTGAACCCTGTTCACCTGGGCAGTAATCATCCAAGGACACACCAGAGGAAGGGCAGCCACCCCCTTGCCTGGGGCCTTGGAGCTTATCACAATAGAAATGGACACCTGAACAAGGGGAGCCAAAACAAAAAGAGGCATATTCCTAAAGCCTGAAGCACAGAAGCTACCTATAGACCAGTAGTGGGATTTCACAAATTATGTAAGAATCTCTGTGCACATGCTTGGCATGGTCGCTCATGCCTATAATCCCAGCCCTCTGGGGGCTGAGGTGGATGGATCCTTGGGAGTTCCACTCCATCATGGGCTACGAATTTATCTCAAGGCCTCTTTCAACAACTACATAAGATGTTGTTTCCAAAAAGAGGACAACAGAAAACTAGACACACTTGGTCCAGGTCCCTGGGTTCACTACAGGAGTTGTGGAGTCTAAATATTCCATGCCATGAGAAAATACCTGGGATTTTTAGGGAAAGGGGCCTTTGCATCCCGTTTCGAAGGGTTTCCCTTTCACCATGTTACATTTGAATTCTGGGAAGACCTGCTGGTGATAAGCTATCTAGTATAATGTTGGATTAGGTATTGAGCTAGTACCTCATATTTACTGTTCAGGGTTATGCTGGAATGGCTGCGGACCTCCTTGAAATAGCGATTGCAGACATGTGAACCCCGAGGAAGCTGGATAGTTCAAGCAGGCACTCCAAATATTCATGCACTGCAAGGATTCACTTTCATTTTGGGACTCATCTTCTGGTTGCTGGCTTTTAGTGCTAACTGATACTACCATGGTGGCAGTAATCCAGCAGAGATTGCATGTATGGTTTGCAGGTTTGCTTCCCAAGCCACCAGAAACTCAGCAGAACCCACATCATTGTGGCATTTTCTTTCCTCCCCTGAAACATTTGGCTTTCTAAGTTTGAAAATTGAATTTACTGGGGTAGTCAAGTTTGGACCCCATGTACCACAAACAGAGCTAAAGACAGAGCCAATTATTTCCCTCCACTTGTCAAAATATGTCAAATTTGCTTGATCACCACAACTTCAAAGAAAATTCGGAGGCAACTTAGAGAGGTGAATCAAATACTGCATGATTGGAATGGCTGTGGTTGTATGAGGTGGAGAGCTGCAGAGTTGGGCTGAAACTGTTCACAGAAATCCACAGGCTTGTGGTTGTCAGGCAACCACACTGGGCGGAGATTGGCTGAACATCACTGTGAGGTGGATTTTAGGCTCTAGGTGTGAAAATTTAAAAGACTGGTGTAGTCAAGTTTGGAACGCATAGACCTCAGACATACCAAAAGGTTTTCCAATTACTTCCCTCCACTTCTCAAAATATGTCAAATTTTGTTGATCACTACAACTGTAAAAAAAATTTCTGAGGCAACATAGAGAGGCTAATCAAATACTGCATGATTGGAATTGCTGTGGTTGTATGAGGTGGAAAGCTGCAGATTTGGGCTGAAACAGTTCACAGAAATCCACAAGCTTGTGGTTGCCAGACAGCCACACTGGGCTGTGATTGGCTGAGCACCATTGTGAGCTGGACTTTAGGCTCTAGGATACAAGTGTGCAGTAGGAGACCTGAGTCACAATGCTGGGCGTTTCCATGGAGACCTCAGTGGCACAGAGGACCTTGTAGGGCAAGATTTAAATAGGATGAATATTCTAGGCCTGGTATGCCACAATATTCTCTCTGAAGGCTTCACTGCTCAGAATTTGTGGATGGAAATGGTTGCCAATCTACACATGGATGTACTTTCAATGGGATATGAAATATTCCAGGGCCTGGCAGATGATCTCTGACATGTCCTATCATTGAGCATACCCTTTTCCCTTGTCATGTCTGTCATTTGGCTGAGTCCTGTTCCCTAAGCTATTCAGTCAAGACTTGCAGGCATCATTCACCTGCAGTATAAGAGCTTTCTGTGAAATTTCTCAGCAGAAATCCTCTGCAAGCACATAGCTTTGGATATGAGAGACAGTGGTGGAAGTTGAATTTCAAGGGCAGATATTTGAAAACAATGAAACAAGCCCCAAATAAGATCTTTACATGTTTCCCAGATGAATATGTTTGGAAATATTGGGGAAGATGGAGATCAAGACTGAGAAGAGTGCACACCCATTTCAAGGTACAAAAACCAGGGAAAAACATGGGAAAGCAAGAGAGCTGGTTAATTTGATGTAAAAATCTTTGATGATGAAAGGAAAAGTATATTCTCATGATGATTTAATCAGGCTGTAGAAGTGAAGTTCTCATGTTGGTTGTCCTATGTGTGGAATGCTGCATTGGGCAGTGGATACAGGACAGGAGATCTTCAAATAAATCTGGTGGAACACAAAATACTGAAAAAAATCAGCCTAAATCCTGTGTATTCCTTCCCTTTGAGAACATATATGGAGAATGTACAAAGTTTCAAAAGAGAAAATGTCTATTGGGTCATGGTTTCACCAATGAAATGGTCACATCACATAACATTTTGAATTTTGCTTTCACACTTGCTCCTGTACCAGGCCTGAGTAAAGCAGAATGCAGAGTAAGCCTGTTCAATAGATGTGCATTCCATAAGTGGTTTTAAAACCAGTGAAACCCTTTGGACTTAGTGTTTGTATTTTATTGGTTGATTTATTTTTCAAATTGTTTGTTTTACTCTTTTTAACTTTGAGTCAGGGAATCCCTCACTCATAGTGATTTAGACCTCTCCAAAAGCTCTGAAAGTATTCATGTAACAGCTATTACATGTTATAAGTTTCTCCTATTAAAACGTGAAAGACTAACAGAATCTGCCACTTTTCATCTAAATTCAGGGTTGGGCTAAATTCATTGATGGACTTTTTACAAGTCCTTTGAAATGTGTCCTCCTCTAGCCACTGGTCGTGCTGGAATTTACTTTCTTGTGAAGACAGGATTTGAGCAAATTGACACAAGTACAGTTTGCCACTACTCTGCACACCTGGATAAGTATCGAGTTCCCTAAATGGTGTGTGTTTTATTTTGATCTCTTCTCACACTTTGCTCATCCAGTTAGAACCACAGGGCTCCAGGCCATAGCGTTCCAGGCCTAAACAAGAAAATTTCCATTCCGTTTTGGGAGTTCATTCGTCTCTCATAATTACATTTTCCACAAATGTGTGCTTAAGGAGAGGCCCTGTCCAAATGTGGAGAGGCCCATTTTCATTCACTCACTTTCAGACTTTCTAAAATTTTCAGTTACTAGAGGTTTGCCCAGACTTGCCATTGTCAAGGGACAGTGCACTTCACTTGAAGTTGTGCAGTATTACTTCATGTGTCTCCATGGAAATTCCACCAATGGGAAACTCTGGCTGTAGTCATCTCCAAGTGTTGCTGCGTAAGAAAATATAACTAACAATGAATGTGGTTTCAAGCAGAATGAGGAAAGGAGGGATTATCTTTATTTCAGTGCAGGTTGACCTTTCAAAAAACAGTAATTCCTATCAAATAGGAGGTAAAATCTTTTGTAAAGAGACATGCACATGACACGCTCAGCTTTATGTCACTTTTTTAAAAATGCCAAGGGCACTTGAGAAATTCTTGGCTGCTGAATCGTACCTTTTTTCAAATTTCTCTTAGGTAAGACACTCCAGCTTCTTCAAACCATGGTACTGTTCCTTCCATGTAACAAACCAAAGAAAAAACAAATTAAATTAAAACAAAACCCATGAAATAACATTTGAGAGCACACAATTGCTCAGCAGGCCCATGTAAACACTATTCAAGAAGCTAGAGGTACAGAAGCCTCAACCTTCAGCCCATGGCCTGAAGTTTGTCTCTATCATGGACCCTCAATTCCCTGGCATGTCCACATTAACTCATGAATCTTTACTCATTTCCTTTTCAAATGCACAGGATCCAATATATTTGAACCCTGTTCACCTGGGCAGTAATCATCCAAGGACACACCAGAGGAAGGGCAGCCACCCCCTTGCCTGGGGCCTTGGAGCTTATCACAATAGAAATGGACACCTGAACAAGGGGAGCCAAAACAAAGAGAGGCATATTCCTAAAGCCTGAAGCACAGAAGCTACCTATAGACCAGTAGTGGGATTTCACAAATTATGTAAGAATCTCTGTGCACATGCTTGGCATGGTCGCTCATGCCTATAATCCCAGCCCTCTGGGGGCTGAGGTGGATGGATCCTTGGGAGTTCCACTCCATCATGGGCTACGAATTTATCTCAAGGCCTCTTTCAACAACTACATAAGATGTTGTTTCCAAAAAGAGGACAACAGAAAACTAGACACACTTGGTCCAGGTCCCTGGGTTCACTACAGGAGTTGTGGAGTCTAAATATTCCATGCCATGAGAAAATACCTGGGATTTTTAGGGAAAGCGGCCTTTGCATCCCGTTTTGAAGGGTTTCCCTTTCACCATGTTACATTTGAATTCTGGGAAGACCTGCTGGTGATAAGCTATCTAGTATAATGTTGGATTAGGTATTGAGCTAGTACCACATATTTACTGCTCAGGGTTATGCTGGAATGGCTGCGGACCTCCTTGAAATAGCGATTGCAGACATGTGAACCCCGAGGAAGCTGGATAGTTGAAGCAGGCACTCGAAATATTCATGCACTGCAAGGATTTACTTTCATTTTGGGACTCATCTTCTGGTTGCTGGCTTTTAGTGCTAACTGATACTACCATGGTGGCAGTAATCCAGCAGAGATTGCATGTATGGTTTGCAGGTTTGCTTCCCAAGCCACCAGAAACTCAGCAGAACCCACATCATTGTGGCATTTTCTTTCCTCCCCTGAAACATTTGGCTTTCTAAGTTTGAAAATTGAATTTACTGGGGTAGTCAAGTTTGGACCCCATGTACCACAAACAGAGCTAAAGACAGAGCCAATTATTTCCCTCCACTTGTCAAAATATGTCAAATTTGCTTGATCACCACAACTTCAAAGAAAATTCGGGGGCAACTTAGAGAGGTGAATCAAATACTGCATGATTGGAATGGCTGTGGTTGTATGAGGTGGAGAGCTGCAGAGTTGGGCTGAAACTGTTCACAGAAATCCACAGGCTTGTGGTTGTCAGGCAACCACACTGGGCGGAGATTGGCTGAACATCACTGTGAGGTGGATTTTAGGCTCTAGGTGTGAAAATTTAAAAGACTGGTGTAGTCAAGTTTGGAACGCATAGACCTCAGACATACCAAAAGGTTTTCCAATTACTTCCCTCCACTTCTCAAAATATGTCAAATTTTGTTGATCACTACAACTGTAAAAAAAATTTCTGAGGCAACATAGAGAGGCTAATCAAATACTGCATGATTGGAATTGCTGTGGTTGTATGAGGTGGAAAGCTGCAGATTTGGGCTGAAACAGTTCACAGAAATCCACAAGCTTGTGGTTGCCAGACAGCCACACTGGGCTGTGATTGGCTGAGCACCATTGTGAGCTGGACTTTAGGCTCTAGGATACAAGTGTGCAGTAGGAGACCTGAGTCACAATGCTGGGCGTTTCCATGGAGACCTCAGTGGCACAGAGGACCTTGTAGGGCAAGATTTAAATAGGATGAATATTCTTGGCCTGGTATGCCACAATATTCTCTCTGAAGGCTTCACTGCTCAGAATTTGTGGATGGAAATGGTTGCCAATCTACACATGGATGTACTTTCAATGGGATATGAAATATTCCAGGGCCTGGCAGATGATCTCTGACATGTCCTATCATTGAGCATACCCTTTTCCCTTGTCATGTCTGTCATTTGGCTGAGTCCTGTTCCCTAAGCTATTCAGTCAAGACTTGCAGGCCTCATTCACCTGCAGTATAAGAGCTTTCTGTGAAATTTCTCAGCAGAAATCCTCTGCAAGCACATAGCTTTGGATATGAGAGACAGTGGTGGAAGTTGAATTTCAAGGGCAGATATTTGAAAACAATGAAACAAGCCCCAAATAAGATCTTTACATTTTTCCCAGATGAATATGTTTGGAAATATTGGGGAAGATGGAGATCAAGACTGAGAAGAGTGCACACCCATTTCAAGGTACAAAAAACAGGGAAAAACATGGGAAAGCAAGAGAGCTGGTTAATTTGATGTAAAAATCTTTGATGATGAAAGGAAAAGTATATTCTCATGATGATTTAATCAGGCTGTAGAAGTGAAGTTCTCATGTTGGTTGTCCTATGTGTGGAATGCTGCATTGGGCAGTGGATACAGGACAGGAGATCTTCAAATAAATCTGGTGAAACACAAAATACTGAAAAAAATCAGCCTAAATCCTGTGTATTCCTTCCCTTTGAGAACATATATGGAGAATGTACAAAGTTTCAAAAGAGAAAATGTCTATTGGGTCATGGTTTCACCAATGAAATGGTCACATCACATAACATTTTGAATTTTGCTTTCACACTTGCTCCTGTACCAGGCCTGAGTAAAGCAGAATGCAGAGTAAGCCTGTTCAATAGATGTGCATTCCATAAGTGGTTTTAAAACCAGTGAAACCCTTTGGACTTAGTGTTTGTATTTTATTGGTTGATTTATTTTTCAAATTGTTTGTTTTACTCTTTTTAACTTTGAGTCAGGGAATCCCTCACTCATAGTGATTTAGACCTCTCCAAAAGCGCTGAAAGTATTCATGTAACAGCTATTACCTGTTATAAGTTTCTCCTTTTAAAACGTGAAAGACTAACAGAATCTGCCACTTTTCATCTAAATTCAGGGTTGGGCTAAATTCAGTGATGGACTTTTTACAAGTCCTTTGAAATGTGTCCTCCTCTAGCCACTGGTCGTGCTGGAATTTACTTTCTTGTGAAGACAGGATTTGAGCAAATTGACACAAGTACAGTTTGCCACTACTCTGCACACCTGGATAAGTATCGAGTTCCCTAAATGGTGTGTGTTTTATTTTGATCTCTTCTCACACTTTGCTCATCCAGTTAGAACCACAGGGCTCCAGGCCATAGCGTTCCAGGCCTAAACAAGAAAATTTCCATTCCGTTTTGGGAGTTCATTCGTCTCTCATAATTACATTTTCCACAAATGTGTGCTTAAGGAGAGGCCCTGTCCAAATGTGGAGAGGCCCATTTTCATTCACTCACTTTCAGACTTTCTAAAATTTTCAGTTACTAGAGGTTTGCCCAGACTTGCCATTGTCAAGGGACAGTGCACTTCACTTGAAGTTGTGCAGTATTACTTCATGTGTCTCCATGGAAATTCCACCAATGGGAAACTCTTGCTGTAGTCATCTCGAAGTGTTGCTGCGTAAGAAAATACAACTAACAATGAATGTGGTTTCAAGCAGAATGAGGAAAGGAGGGATTATCTTTATTTCAGTGCAGGTTGACCTTTCAAAAAACAGTAATTCCTATCAAAAAGGAGGTAAAATCTTTTGTAAAGAGACATGCACATGACACGCTCAGCTTTATGTCACTTTTTTAAAAATGCCAAGGGCACTTGAGAAATTCTTGGCTGCTGAATCGTACCTTTTTTCAAATTTCTCTTAGGTAAGACACTCCAGCTTCTTCAAACCATGGTACTGTTCCTTCCATGTAACAAACCAAAGGAAAAAACAAATTAAATTAAAACAAAACCCATTAAATAACATTTGAGAGCACACAATTGCTCAGCAGGCCCATGTAAACACTATTCAAGAAGCTAGAGGTACAGAAGCCTCAACCTTCAGCCCATGGCCTGAAGTTTTGTCTCTATCAGGGCCCCTCAATTCCCTGGCATGTCCACATTAACTCATGAATCTTTACTCATTTCCTTTTCAAATGCACAGGATCCAATATATTTGAACCCTGTTCACCTGGGCAGTAATCATCCAAGGACACACCAGAGGAAGGGCAGCCACCCCCTTGCCTGGGGCCTTGGAGCTTATCACAATAGAAATGGACACCTGAACAAGGGGAGCCAAAACAAAGAGAGGCATATTCCTAAAGCCTGAAGCACAGAAGCTACCTATAGACCAGTAGTGGGATTTCACAAATTATGTAAGAATCTCTGTGCACATGCTTGGCATGGTCGCTCATGCCTATAATCCCAGCCCTCTGGGGGCTGAGGTGGATGGATCCTTGGGAGTTCCACTCCATCATGGGCTACGAATTTATCTCAAGGCCTCTTTCAACAACTACATAAGATGTTGTTTCCAAAAAGAGGACAACAGAAAACTAGACACACTTGGTCCAGGTCCCTGGGTTCACTACAGGAGTTGTGGAGTCTAAATATTCCATGCCATGAGAAAATACCTGGGATTTTTAGGGAAAGGGGCCTTTGCATCCCGTTTTGAAGGGTTTCCCTTTCACCATGTTACATTTGAATTCTGGGAAGACCTGCTGGTGATAAGCTATCTAGTATAATGTTGGATTAGGTATTGAGCTAGTACCTCATATTTACTGTTCAGGGTTATGCTGGAATGGCTGCGGACCTCCTTGAAATAGCGATTGCAGACATGTGAACCCCGAGGAAGCTGGATAGTTGAAGCAGGCACTCGAAATATTCATGCACTGCAAGGATTTACTTTCATTTTGGGACTCATCTTCTGGTTGCTGGCTTTTAGTGCTAACTGATACTACCATGGTGGCAGTAATCCAGCAGAGATTGCATGTATGGTTTGCAGGTTTGCTTCCCAAGCCACCAGAAACTCAGCAGAACCCACATCATTGTGGCATTTTCTTTCCTCCCCTGAAACATTTGGCTTTCTAAGTTTGAAAATTGAATTTACTGGGGTAGTCAAGTTTGGACCCCATGTACCACAAACAGAGCTAAAGACAGAGCCAATTATTTCCCTCCACTTGTCAAAATATGTCAAATTTGCTTGATCACCACAACTTCAAAGAAAATTCGGGGGAAACTTAGAGAGGTGAATCAAATACTGCATGATTGGAATGGCTGTGGTTGTATGAGGTGGAGAGCTGCAGAGTTGGGCTGAAACTGTTCACAGAAATCCACAGGCTTGTGGTTGTCAGGCAACCACACTGGGCGGAGATTGGCTGAACATCACTGTGAGGTGGATTTTAGGCTCTAGGTGTGAAAATTTAAAAGACTGGTGTAGTCAAGTTTGGAACGCATAGACCTCAGACATACCAAAAGGTTTTCCAATTACTTCCCTCCACTTCTCAAAATATGTCAAATTTTGTTGATCACTACAACTGTAAAAAAAATTTCTGAGGCAACATAGAGAGGCTAATCAAATACTGCATGATTGGAATTGCTGTGGTTGTATGAGGTGGAAAGCTGCAGATTTGGGCTGAAACAGTTCACAGAAATCCACAAGCTTGTGGTTGCCAGACAGCCACACTGGGCTGTGATTGGCTGAGCACCATTGTGAGCTGGACTTTAGGCTCTAGGATACAAGTGTGCAGTAGGAGACCTGAGTCACAATGCTGGGCGTTTCCATGGAGACCTCAGTGGCACAGAGGACCTTGTAGGGCAAGATTTAAATAGGATGAATATTCTTGGCCTGGTATGCCACAATATTCTCTCTGAAGGCTTCACTGCTCAGAATTTGTGGATGGAAATGGTTGCCAATCTACACATGGATGTACTTTCAATGGGATATGAAATATTCCAGGGCCTGGCAGATGATCTCTGACATGTCCTATCATTGAGCATACCCTTTTCCCTTGTCATGTCTGTCATTTGGCTGAGTCCTGTTCCCTAAGCTATTCAGTCAAGACTTGCAGGCATCATTCACCTGCAGTATAAGAGCTTTCTGTGAAATTTCTCAGCAGAAATCCTCTGCAAGCACATAGCTTTGGATATGAGAGACAGTGGTGGAAGTTGAATTTCAAGGGCAGATATTTGAAAACAATGAAACAAGCCCCAAATAAGATCTTTACATGTTTCCCAGATGAATATGTTTGGAAATATTGGGGAAGATGGAGATCAAGACTGAGAAGAGTGCACACCCATTTCAAGGTACAAAAACCAGGGAAAAACATGGGAAAGCAAGAGAGCTGGTTAATCTGATGTAAAAATCTTTGATGATGAAAGGAAAAGTATATTCTCATGATGATTTAATCCGGCTGTAGAAGTGAAGTTCTCATGTTGGTTGTCCTATGTGTGGCCTTCTGCATTGTGCAGTGGATGCAGGACAGGAGATCTTCAAATAAATCTGGTGGAACACAAAATACTGAAAAAAATCAGCCTAAATCCTGTGTATTCCTTCCCTTTGAGAACATATATGGAGAATGTATAAAGTTTCAAAAGAGAAAATGTCTATTGGGTCATGGTTTCACCAATGAAATGGTCACATCACATAACATTTTGAATTTTGCTTTCACACTTGCTCCTGTACCGGGCCTGAGTAAAGCAGAATGCAGAGTAAGCCTGTTCAATAGATGTGCATTCCATAAGTGGTTTTAAAACCAGTGAAACCCTTTGGACTTAGTGTTTGTATTTTATTGGTTGATTTATTTTTCAAATTGTTTGTTTTACTCTTTTTAACTGTGAGTCAGGGAAGCCCTCACTCATAGTGATTTAGACCTCTCCAAAAGCTCTGAAAGTATTCATGTAACAGCTATTACATGTTATAAGTTTCTCCTATTAAAACGTGAAAGACTAACAGACTCTGCCACTTTTCATCTAAATTCAGTGTTGGGCTAAATTCAGCGATGGACTTTTTACAAGTCCTTTGAAATGTGTCCTCCTCTAGTCACTGGTCGTGCTGGAATTTACTTTCTTGTGAAGACAGGATTTGAGCAAATTGACACAAGTGCAGTTTGCCACTACTCTGCACACCTGGTTAAGTATCTAGTTCCCTAAATGCTGTGTGTTTTATTTTGATCTCTGCTCACACTTTGCTCATCCAGTTAGAACCACAGGGCTCCAGGCTATAGCCTTCCAGGCCTAAACAAGAAAATTTCCATTCCGTTTTGGGAGTTCATTCCTCTCTCATAATTACTTTTTCCACAAATGTGTGCTTAAGGAGAGGCCGTGTCCAAATGTGGAGAGGCCCATTTTCATTCACTCACTTTCAGACTTTCTAAGATTTTCAGTTACTAGAGGTTTGCCCAGACTTGCCATTGTCAAGGGACAGTGCACTTCACTTGAAGTTGTGCAGTATTACTTCATGTGTCTCCATGGAAATTCCACCAATGGGAAACTCTTGCTGTAGTCATCTCCAAGTGTTGCTGCGTAAGAAAATATAACTAACAAAGAATGTGGTTTCAAGCAGAATGAGGAAAGGAGGGATTATCTTTATTTCAGTGCAGGTTGACCTTTCAAAAAACAGTAATTCCTATCAAATAGGAGGTAAAATCTTTTGTAAAGAGACATGCACATGACACGCTCAGCTTTATGTCACTTTTTTAAAAATGCCAAGGGCACTTGAGAAATTCTTGGCTGCTGAATCGTACCTTTTTTCAAATGTCTCTTAGGTAAGACACTCCAGATTCTTCAAACCATGGTACTGTTCCTTCCATGTAACAAACCAAAGGAAAAAACAAATTAAATTAAAACAAAACCCATGAAATAACATTTGAGAGCACAAAATTGCTCAGCAGGCCCATGTAAACACTATTCAAGAAGCTAGAGGTACAGAAGCCTCAACTTTCAGCCCATGGCCTGAAGTTTTGTCTCTATCATGGCTCCTCAATTCCCTGGCATGTCCACCTTAACTCATGAATCTTTACACATTTCCTTTTCAAATGCACAGGATCCAATATATTTGAACCCTGTTCACCTGGGCAGTAATCATCCAAGGACACACCAGAGGAAGGGCAGCCACCCCCTTGCCTGGGGCCTTGGAGCTTATCACAATAGAAATGGACAACTGAACAAGGGGAGCCAAAACAAAGAGAGGCATATTCCTAAAGCCTGAAGCACAGAAGCTACCTATAGACCAGTAGTGGGATTTCACAAATTATGTAAGAATCTCTGTGCACATGCTTGGCATGGTCGCTCATGCCTATAATCCCAGCCATCTGGGGGCTGAGGTGGATGGATCCTTGGGAGTTTCACTCCATCTTGGGCTATGAATTTATCTCAAGGCCTCTTTCAACAACTACATAAGATGTTGTTTCCAAAAAGAGGACAACAGAAAACTAGACACACTTGGTCCAGGTCCCTGGGTTCACTACACGAGTTGTATAGTCTAAATATTCCATGCCATGAGAAAATACCTGGGATTTTTAGGGAAAGGGGCCTTTGCATCCCGTTTCGAATGGTTTTCCTTTCACCATGTTACATTTGAATTCTGGGAAGACCTGCTGGTGATAAGCTATCTAGTATAATGTTGGATTAGGTATTGAGCTAGTACCTCATATTTACTGTTCATGGTTATGCTGGAATGGCTGCAGACCTCCTTGAAATAGCGATTGCAGACATGTGAACCCCGAGGAAGCTGGATAGTTCAAGCAGGCACTCCAAATATTCATGCACTGCAAGGATTCACTTTCATTTTGGGACTCATCTTCTGGTTGCTGGCTTTTAGTGCTAACTGATACTACCATGGTGGCAGTAATCCAGCAGAGATTGCATGTATGGTTTGCAGGTTTGCTTCCCAAGCCACCAGAAACTCAGCAGACCCCACATCATTGTGGCATTTTCTTTCCTCTGCTGAAACATTTGGCTTTCTACGTTTGAAAATTGAATAGATTGGGATAGGCAAGTTTGGACCCCATGTACCACAAACAGAGCTAAAGACAGAGCCAATTACTTCCCTCCACTTGTCAAAATATGTCAAATTTGCTTGATCACCACAACTTCAAAGAAAATTCGGGGGCAACTTAGAGAGGTGAATCAAATACTGCATGATTGGAATGGCTGTGGTTGTATGAGGTGGAGAGCTGCAGAGTTGGGCTGAAACTGTTCACAGAAATCCACAGGCTTGTGGTTATCAGGCAACCACACTGGGCGGAGATTGGCTGAACATCACTGTGAGGTGGATTTTAGGCTCTAGGTGTGAAAATTTAAAAGACTGGTGTAGTCAAGTTTGGAACCCATAGACCTCAGACATACCAAAAGGTTTTCCAATTACTTCCCTCCACTTCTCAAAATATGTCAAATTTTGTTGATCACTACAACTGTAAAAAAAATTCTGAGGCAACATAGAGAGGCTAATAAATACTGCATGATTGGAATTGCTGTGGTTGTATGAGGTGGAAAGCTGCAGATTTGGGCTGAAACAGTTCACAGAAATCCACAAGCTTGTGGTTGCCAGACAAGCACACTAGGCTGTGATTGGCTGAGCACCATTGTGAGCTGGACTTTAGGCTCTAGGATACAAGTGTGCAGTAGGAGACCTGAGTCACAATGCAGGGCGTTTCCATGGAGACCTCAGTGGCACAGAGGACCTTGTAGGGCAAGATTTAAACAGGATGAATATTCTTGGCCTGGTATGCCACAATATTCTCTCTGATTGCTTCACTGCTCAGAATTTGTGGATGGAAATGGTTGCCAATCTACACATGGATGTACTTTCAATGCTATATGAAATATTCCAGGGCCTGGCAGATGATCTCTGACATGTCCTATCATTGAGCATACCCTTTTCCCTTGTCATGTCTGTCATTTGGCTGAGTCCTGTTCCCTAAGCTACTCAGTCAAGACTTGCTGGCATCATTCACCTGCAGTATAAGAGCTTCTGTGAAATTTCTCAGCAAAAATCCTCTGCAAGCACTTAGCTTTGGATATGAGAGTCAGTGGTGGAAGTTGAATTTCAAGGGCAGATATTTGAAAACAATGAAACAAGCCCCAAATAAGATCTTTACATGTTTCCCAGATGAATATGTTTGGAAATATTGGGGAAGATGGAGATCAAGACTGAGAAGAGTGCACACCCATTTCAAGGTACAAAAACCAGGGAAAAACATGGGAAAGCAAGAGAGCTGGTTAATCTGATGTAAAAATCTTTGATGATGAAAGGAAAAGTATATTCTCATGATGATTTAATCAGGCTGTAGAAGTGAAGTTATGTTGGTTGTCCTATGTGTGGCATTCTGCATTGGGCAGTGGATACAGGACAGGGATCTTCAAATAAATCTGGTGGAACACAAAATACTGAAAAAAAATCAGCCTAAATCCTGTGTATTCCTTCCCTTTGAGAACATATATGGAGAATGTACAAAGTTTCAAAAGAGAAAATGTCTATTGGGTCATGGATTCACCAATGAAATGGTCACATCACATAACATTTTGAATTTTGCTTTCACACTTGCTCCTGTACGGGGCCTGAGTAAAGCAGAATGCAGAGTAAGCCTGTTCAATAGATGTGCATTCCATAAGTGGTTTTAAAACCAGTGAAACCCTTTGGACTTAGTGTTTGTATTTTATTGGTTGATTTATTTTTCAAATTGTTTGTTTTACTCTTTTTAACTGTGAGTCAGGGAAGCCCTCACTCATAGTGATTTAGACCTCTCCAAAAGCTCTGAAAGTATTCATGTAACAGCTATTACATGTTATAAGTTTCTCCTATTAAAACGTGAAAGACTAACAGACTCTGCCACTTTTCATCTAAATTCAGTGGGGCTAAATTCAGCGATGGACTTTTTACAAGTCCTTTGAAATGTGTCCTCCTCTAGTCACTGGTCGTGCTGGAATTTACTTTCTTGTGAAGACAGGATTTGAGCAAATTGACACAAGTGCAGTTTGCCACTACTCTGCACACCTGGTTAAGTATCTAGTTCCCTAAATGCTGTGTGTTTTATTTTGATCTCTGCTCACACTTTGCTCATCCAGTTAGAACCACAGGGCTCCAGGCCATAGCGTTCCAGGCCTAAACAAGAAAATTTCCATTCCGTTTTGGGAGTTCATTCGTCTCTCATAATTACTTTTTCCACAAATGTGTGCTTAAGGAGAGGCCCTGTCCAAATGCGGAGAGGCCCATTTTCATTCACTCACTTTCAGACTTTCTAAGATTTTCAGTTACTAGAGGTTTGCCCAGACTTGCCATTGTCAAGGGACAGTGCACTTCACTTGAAGTTGTGCAGTATTACTTCATGTGTCTCCATGGAAATTCCACCAATGGGAAACTCTTGCTGTAGTCATCTCCAAGTGTTGCTGCGTAAGAAAATACAACTAACAATGAATGTGGTTTCAAGCAGAATGAGGAAAGGAGGGATTATCTTTATTTCAGTGCAGGTTGACCTTTCAAAAAACAGTAATTCCTATCAAATAGGAGGTAAAATCTTTTGTAAAGAGACATGCACATGACACGCTCAGCTTTATGTCACTTTTTTAAAAATGCCAAGGGCACTTGAGAAATTCTTGGCTGCTGAATCGTACCTTTTTTCAAATGTCTCTTAGGTAAGACACTCCAGATTCTTCAAACCATGGTACTGTTCCTTCCATGTAACAAACCAAAGGAAAAAACAAATTAAATTAAAACAAAACCCATTAAATAACATTTGAGAGCACACAATTGCTCAGCAGGCCCATGTAAACACTATTCAAGAAGCTAGAGGTACAGAAGCCTCAACTTTCAGCCCATGGCCTGAAGTTTTGTCTCTATCATGGCTCCTCAATTCCCTGGCATGTCCACATTAACTCATGACTCTTTACACATTTCCTTTTCAAATGCACAGGATCCAATATATTTGAACCCTGTTCACCTGGGCAGTAATCATCCAAGGACACACCAGAGGAAGGGCAGCCACCCCCTTGCCTGGGGCCTTGGAGCTTATCACAATAGAAATGGACACCTGAACAAGGGGAGCCAAAACAAAGAGAGGCATATTCCTAAAGCCTGAAGCACAGAAGCTACCTATAGACCAGTAGTGGGATTTCACAAATTATGTAAGAATCTCTGTGCACATGCTTGGCATGGTCGCTCATGCCTATAATCCCAGCCATCTGGGGGTTGAGGTGGATGGATCCTTGGGAGTTTCACTCCATCTTGGGCTATGAATTTATCTCAAGGCCTCTTTCAACAACTACATAAGATGTTGTTTCCAAAAAGAGGACAACAGAAAACTAGACACACTTGGTCCAGGTCCCTGGGTTCACTACACGAGTTGTGGAGTCTAATTATTCCATGCCATTAGAAAATACCTGGGATTTTTAGGGAAAGGGGCCTTTGCATCCCGTTTCGAATGGTTTTCCTTTCACCATGTTACATTTGAATTCTGGGAAGACCTGCTGGTGATAAGCTATCTAGTATAATGTTGGATTAGGTATTGAGCTAGTACCTCATATTTACTGTTCAGGGTTATGCTGGAATGGCTGCGGACCTCCTTGAAATAGCGATTGCAGACATGTGAACCCCGAGGAAGCTGGATAGTTCAAGCAGGCACTCCAAATATTCATGCACTGCAAGGATTCACTTTCATTTTGGGACTCATCTTCTGGTTGCTGGCTTTTAGTGGTAACTGATACTACCATGGTGGCAGTAATCCAGCAGAGATTGCATGTATGGTTTGCAGGTTTGCTTCCCAAGCCACCAGAAACTCAGCAGAACCCACATCATTGTGGCATTTTCTTTCCTCCGCTGAAACATTTGGCTTTCTAAGTTTGAAAATTGAATAGACTGGGATAGGCAAGTTTGGACCCCATGTACCACAAACAGAGCTAAAGACAGAGCCAATTACTTCCCTCCACTTGTCAAAATATGTCAAATTTGCTTGATCACCACAACTTCAAAGAAAATTCGGGGGAAACTTAGAGAGGTGAATCAAATACTGCATGATTGGAATGGCTGTGGTTGTATGAGGTGGAGAGCTGCAGAGTTGGGCTGAAACTGTTCACAGAAATCCACAGGCTATTGGTTATCAGGCAACCACACTGGGCGGAGATTGGCTGAACATCACTGTGAGGTGGATTTTAGGCTCTAGGTGTGAAAATTTAAAAGACTGGTGTAGTCAAGTTTGGAACCCATAGACCTCAGACATAGCAAAAGGTTTTCCAATTACTTCCCTCCACTTCTCAAAATATGTCAAATTTTGTTGATCACTACAACTGTAAAAAAAATTCTGAGGCAACATAGAGAGGCTAATAAAATACTGCATGATTGGAATTGCTGTGGTTGTATGAGGTGGAAAGCTGCAGATTTGGGCTGAAACAGTTCACAGAAATCCACAAGCTTGTGGTTGCCAGACAAGCACACTAGGCTGTGATTGGCTGAGCACCATTGTGAGCTGGACTTTAGGCTCTAGGATACAAGTGTGCAGTAGGAGACCTGAGTCACAATGCAGGGCATTTCCATGGAGACCTCAGTGGCACAGAGGACCTTGTAGGGCAAGATTTAAACAGGATGAATATTCTTGGCCTGGTATGCCACAATATTCTCTCTGATTGCTTCACTGCTCAGAATTTGTGGATGGAAATGGTTGCCAATCTACACATGGATGTACTTTCAATGCTATATGAAATATTCCAGGGCCTGGCAGATGATCTCTGACATGTCCTATCATTGAGCATACCCTTTTCCCTTGTCATGTCTGTCATTTGGCTGAGTCCTGTTCCCTAAGCTACTCAGTCAAGACTTGCTGGCATCATTCACCTGCAGTATAAGAGCTTCTGTGAAATTTCTCAGCAGAAATCCTCTGCAAGCACTTAGCTTTGGATATGAGAGACAGTGGTGGAAGTTGAATTTCAAGGGCAGATATTTGAAAACAATGAAACAAGCCCCAAATAAGATCTTTACATGTTTCCCAGATGAATATGTTTGGAAATATTGGGGAAGATGGAGATCAAGACTGAGAAGAGTGCACACCCATTTCAAGGTACAAAAACCAGGGAAAAACATGGGAAAGCAAGAGAGCTGGTTAATCTGATGTAAAAATCTTTGATGATGAAAGGAAAAGTATATTCTCATGATGATTTAATCAGGCTGTAGAAGTGAAGTTCTCATGTTGGTTGTCCTATGTGTGGCATTCTGCATTGGGCAGTGGATACAGGACAGGGATCTTCAAATAAATCTGGTGGAACACAAAATACTGAAAAAAAATCAGCCTAAATCCTGTGTATTCCTTCCCTTTGAGAACATATATGGAGAATGTACAAAGTTTCAAAAGAGAAAATGTCTATTGGGTCATGGATTCACCAATGAAATGGTCACATCACATAACATTTTGAATTTTGCTTTCACACTTGCTCCTGTACGGGGCCTGAGTAAAGCAGAATGCAGAGTAAGCCTGTTCAATAGATGTGCATTCCATAAGTGGTTTTAAAACCAGTGAAACCCTTTGGACTTAGTGTTTGTATTTTATTGGTTGATTTATTTTTCAAATTGTTTGTTTTACTCTTTTTAACTGTGAGTCAGGGAAGCCCTCACTCATAGTGATTTAGACCTCTCCAAAAGCTCTGAAAGTATTCATTTAACAGCTATTACATGTTATAAGTTTCTCCTATTAAAACGTGAAAGACTAACAGACTCTGCCACTTTTCATCTAAATTCAGTGTTGGGCTAAATTCAGTTTTGGACTTTTTACAAGTCCTTTGAAATGTGTCCTCCTCTAGTCACTGGTCGTGCTGGAATTTACTTTCTTGTGAAGACAGGATTTGAGCAAATTGACACAAGTGCAGTTTGCCACTACTCTGCACACCTGGTTAAGTATCTAGTTCCCTAAATGCTGTGTGTTTTATTTTGATCTCTGCTCACACTTTGCTCATCCAGTTAGAACCACAGGGCTCCAGGCCATAGCGTTCCAGGCCTAAACAAGAAAATTTCCATTCCGTTTTGGGAGTTCATTCGTCTCTCATAATTACTTTTTCCACAAATGTGTGCTTAAGGAGAGGCCCTGTCCAAATGCGGAGAGGCCCATTTTCATTCACTCACTTTCAGACTTTCTAAGATTTTCAGTTACTAGAGGTTTGCCCAGACTTGCCATTGTCAAGGGACAGTGCACTTCACTTGAAGTTGTGCAGTATTACTTCATGTGTCTCCATGGAAATTCCACCAATGGGAAACTCTTGCTGTAGTCATCTCCAAGTGTTGCTGCCTAAGAAAATATAACTAACAAAGAATGTGGTTTCAAGCAGAATGAGGAAAGGAGGGATTATCTTTATTTCAGTGCAGGTTGACCTTTCAAAAAACAGTAATTCCTATCAAATAGGAGGTAAAATCTTTTGTAAAGAGACATGCACATGACACGCTCAGCTTTATGTCACTTTTTTAAAAATGCCAAGGGCACTTGAGAAATTCTTGGCTGCTGAATCGTACCTTTTTTCAAATTTCTCTTAGGTAAGACACTCCAGCTTCTTCAAACCATGGTACTGTTCCTTCCATGTAACAAACCAAAGGAAAAAACAAATTAAATTAAAACAAAACCCATTAAATAACATTTGAGAGCACACAATTGCTCAGCAGGCCCATGTAAACACTATTCAAGAAGCTAGAGGTACAGAAGCCTCAACCTTCAGCCCATGGCCTGAAGTTTTGTCTCTATCAGGGCCCCTCAATTCCCTGGCATGTCCACATTAACTCATGAATCTTTACTCATTTCCTTTTCAAATGCACAGGATCCAATATATTTGAACCCTGTTCACCTGGGCAGTAATCATCCAATGACACACCAGAGGAAGGGCAGCCACCCCCTTGCCTGGGGCCTTGGAGCTTATCACAATAGAAATGGACACCTGAACAAGGGGAGCCAAAACAAAGAGAGGCATATTCCTAAAGCCTGAAGCACAGAAGCTACCTATAGACCAGTAGTGGGATTTCACAAATTATGTAAGAATCTCTGTGCACATGCTTGGCATGGTCGCTCATGCCTATAATCCCAGCCATCTGGGGGCTGAGGTGGATGGATCCTTGGGAGTTCCACTCCATCATGGGCTACGAATTTATCTCAAGGCCTCTTTCAACAACTACATAAGATGTTGTTTCCAAAAAGAGGACAACAGAAAACTAGACACACTTGGTCCAGGTCCCTGGGTTCACTACAGGAGTTGTGGAGTCTAAATATTCCATGCCATGAGAAAATACCTGGGATTTTTAGGGAAAGGGGCCTTTGCATCCCGTTTTGAAGGGTTTCCCTTTCACCATGTTACATTTGAATTCTGGGAAGACCTGCTGGTGATAAGCTATCTAGTATAATGTTGGATTAGGTATTGAGCTAGTACCTCATATTTAGTGTTCAGCGTTATGGTGGAATGGCTGCGGACGTCCTTGAAATAGCGATTGCAGACATGTGAATCCCGAGTAAGCTGGATAGTTGAAGAAGGCACTCCAAATATTCATGCACTGCAAGGATTCACTTTCATTTTGGGACTCGTCTTCTGGTTGCTGGCTTTTAGTGCTAACTGATACTACCATGGTGGCAGTAATCCAGCAGAGATTGCATGTATGGTTTGCAGGTTTGCTTCCCAAGCCACCAGAAACTCAGCAGAACCCACATCATTGTGGCATTTTCTTTCCTCCCCTGAAACATTTGGCTTTCTAAGTTTGAAAATTGAATAGACTGGGGTAGTCAAATTTGGACCCCATGTACCACAAACAGAGCTAAAGACAGAGCCAATTGCTTATCTCCACTTGTCAAAATATGTCAAATTTGCTTGATCACCACAACTTCAAAGAAAATTCGGGGGCAACTTCGAGAGGTGAATCAAATACTGCATGATTGGAATGCCTTTGATTGTATGAGGTGGAAAGCTCCAGAGTTGGGCTGAAACTGTTCACATAAATCCTCAGGCTTGTGGTTGCCAGGCAACCACACTGGGCTGAGATTGGCTGAACATCACTGTGAGGTGGATTTTAGGCTCTAGGTGTGAAAATGTAAAAGACTGGTGTAGTCAAGTTTGGAACGCATAGACCTCAGACATACCAAAAGGTTTTCCAATTACTTCCCTCCACTTCTCAAAATATGTCAAATTTTGTTGATCACTACAACTGTAAAAAAAATTCTGAGGCAACATAGAGAGGCTAATCAAATACTGCATGATTGGAATTGCTGTGGTTGTATGAGGTGGAAAGCTGCAGATTTGGGCTGAAACAGTTCACAGAAATCCACAAGCTTGTGGTTGCCAGATAACCACACTGGGCTGTGATTGGCTGAGCACCATTGTGAGCTGGACTTTAGGCTCTAGGATACAAGTGTGCAGTAGGAGACCTGAGTCACAATGTTGGGCGTTTCCAGGGAGACCTCAGTGGCACAGAGGACCTTGTAGGGCAAGATTTAAATAGGATGAATATTCTTGGCATGGTATGCCACAATATTCTCTCTGATGGCTTCACTGCTCAGAATTTGTGGATGGAAATGCTTGCCAATCTACACATGGATGTACTTTCAATGGGATATGAAATATTCCATGGCCTGGCAGATGATCTCTGACATGTCCCATCATTGAGCATACCCTTTTCCCTTGTCATGTCTGTCATTTGGCTGAGTCCTGTTCCCTAAGCTATTCAGTCAAGACTTGCTGGCATCATTCACCTGCAGTATAAGAGCTTTCTGTGAAATTTCTCAGCAGAAATCCTCTGCAAGCACATAGCTTTGGATATGAGAGACAGTGGTGGAAGTTGAATTTCAAGGGCAGATATTTGAAAACAATGAAACAAGCCCCAAATAAGATCTTTACATGTTTCCCAGATGAATATGTTTGGAAATATTGGGGAAGATGGAGATCAAGACTGAGAAGAGTGCACACCCATTTCAAGGTACAAAAACCAGGGAAAAACATGGGAAAGCAAGAGAGCTGGTTAATCTGATGTAAAAATCTTTGATGATGAAAGGAAAAGTATATTCTCATGATGATTTAATCAGGCTGTAGTAGTGAAGTTCTCATGTTGGTTGTCCTATGTTTGGCATTCTGCATTGGGCAGTGTATGCAGGACAGGAGATCTTCAAATAAATCTGGTGGAACACAAAATACTGAAAAAAAATCAGCCTAAATCCTGTGTATTCCTTCCCTTTGAGAACATATATGGAGAATGTACAAAGTTTCAAAAGAGAAAATGTCTATTGGGTCATGGTTTCACCAATGAAATGGTCACAACACATAACATTTTGAATTTTGCTTTCACACTTGCTCCTGTACAGGGCCTGAGTAAAGCAAAATGCAGAGGAAGCCTGTTCAATAGATGTGCATTCCATAAGTGGTTTTAAAACCAGTGAAACCCTTTGGACTTAGTGTTTGTATTTTATTGGTTGATTTATTTTTCAAATTGTTTGTTTTACTCTTTTTAACTGTGAGTCATGGAAGCCCTCACTCATAGTGATTTAGACCTCTCCAAAAGCTCTGAAAGCATTCATGTAACAGCTATTACATGTTATAAGTTTCTCCTATTAAAACGTGAAAGACTAACAGACTCTGCCACTTTTCATCTAAATTCAGTGTTGGGCTAAATTCAGTGATGGACTTTTTACAAGTCCTTTGAAATGTGTCGTCCTCTAGTCACTGGTCGTGCTGGAATTTACTTTCTTGTGAAGACAGGATTTGAGCAAATTCACACAAGTACAGTTTGCCACTACTCTGCACACCTGGTTAAGTATCTAGTTCCCTAAATGGTGTGTGTTTTATTTTGATCTCTGCTCACACTTTGCTCATCCAGTTAGAACCACAGGGCTCCAGGCCATAGCGTTCCAGGCCTAAACAAGAAAATTTCCATTCCGTTTGGGAGTTCATTCATCTCTCATAATTACTTTTTCCACAAATGTGTGCTTAAGGAGAGGCCCTGTCCAAATGTGGAGAGGCCCATTTTCATTCACTCACTTTCAGACTGTCTAAGATTTTCAGTTACTAGAGGTTTGCTCAGACTTACCATTGTCAAGGGACAGTGCACTTCACTTGAAGTTGTGCAGTATTACTTCATGTGTCTCCATGGAAATTCCACCAATGGGAAACTCTTGCTGTAGTCATCTCCAAGTGTTGCTGGGTAAGAAAATGTAACTAACAAAGAATGTGGTTTCAATCAGAATGAGGAAAGGAGGGATTATCTTTATTTCAGTGCAGGTTGACCTTTCAAAGAAACAGTAATTCCTATCAAATAGGAGTTAAAATCTTTTGTAAAGAGACATGCACATGACACGTTCAGATTTATGTCACTTTTTTAAAAATGCCAAGGGCACTTGAGAAATTCTTGGCTGCTGAATCGTACCTTTTTTCAAATTTCTCTTAGGTAAGACACTCCAGCTTCTTCAAACCATGGTACTGTTCCTTCCATGTAACAAACCAAAGGAAAAAACAAAATAAATTAAAACAAAACCCATGAAATAACATTTGAGAGCACACAATTGCTCAGCAGGCCCATGTAAACACTATTCAAGAAGCTAGAGGTACAGAAGCCTCAACCTTCAGCCCATGGCCTGAAGTTTTGTCTCTATCATGGCCCCTCAATTCCCTGGCATGTCCACATTAACTAATGAATCTTTACTCATTTCCTTTTCAAATGCACAGGATCCAATATATTTGAACCCTGTTCACCTGGGCAGTAATCATCCAAGGACACACCAGAGGAAGGGCAGCCACCCCCTTGCCTGGGGCCTTGGAGCTTATCACAATAGAAATGGACACCTGAACAAGGGGAGCCAAAACAAAGAGAGGCATATTCCTAAAGCCTGAAGCACAGAAGCTACCTATAGACCAGTAGTGGGATTTCACAAATTATGTAAGAATCTCTGTGCACATGCTTGGCATGGTCGCTCATGCCTATAATCCCAGCCATCTGGGGGCTGAGGTGGATGGATCCTTGGGAGTTCCACTCCATCTTGGGCTACGAATTTATCTCAAGGCCTCTTTCAACAACTACACAAGATGTTGTTTCCAAAAAGAGGACAACAGAAAACTAGACCCACTTGGTCCAGGTCCCTGGGTTCACAACACGAGTTGTGGAGTCTAAATATTCCATGCCATGAAAAAATACCTGGGATTTTTAGGGAAAGGGGCCTTTGCATCCCGTTTCGAAGGGTTTCCCTTTCACCATGTTACATTTGAATTCTGGGAAGACCTGCTGGTGATAAGCTATCTAGTATAATGTTGGATTAGGTATTGAGCTAGTACCTCATATTTAGTGTTCAGGGTTATGCTGGAATGACTGCGGACCTCCTTGAAATAGCGATTGCAGACATGTGAACCCCGAGGAAGCTGGATAGTTCAAGCAGGCACTCGAAATATTCATGCACTGCAAGGATTCACTTTCATTTTGGGACTCATCTTCTGGTTGCTGGCTTTTAGTGCTAACTGATACTACCATGGTGGCAGTAATCCAGCAGAGATTGCATGTATGGTTTGCAGGTTTGCTTCCCAAGCCACCAGAAACTCAGCAGAACCCACATCATTGTGGCATTTTCTTTCCTCGGCTGAAACATTTGGCTTTCTAAGTTTGAAAATTGAATAGACTGGGGTAGTCAAGTTTGGACCCCATGTACCACAAACAGAGCTAAAGACAGAGCCAATTACTTCCCTCCACTTGTCAAAATATGTCAAATTTGCTTGATCACCACAACTTCAAAGAAAATTCTGGGGCAACTTAGAGAGGTGAATCAAATACGGCATGATTGGAATGGCTGTGGTTGTATGAGGTGGAGAGCTGCAGAGTTGGGCTGAAACTGTTCACAGAAATCCACAGGCTTGTGGTTGTCAGGCAACCACACTGGGCGGAGGTTGGCTGAACATCACTTTGAGGTGGATTTTAGGCTCTAGGTGTGAAAATTTAAAAGACTGGTGTAGTCAAGTTTGGAACCCATAGACCTCAGACATACCAAAAGGTTTTCCAATTACTTCCCTCCACTTCTCAAAATATGTCAAATTTTGTTGATCACTACAACTGTAAAAAAAATTCTGAGGCAACATAGAGAGGCTAATCAAATACTGCATGATTGGAATTGCTGTGGTTGTATGAGGTGTAAAGCTGCACATTTGGGCTGAAACAGTTCACAGAAATCCACAAGCTTGTGGTTGCCAGACAACCACACTGGGCTGTGATTGGCTGAGCACCATTGTGAGCTGGACTTTAGGCTCTAGGATACAAGTGTGCAGTAGGAGACCTGAGTCACAATGCTGGGCGTTGCCATGGAGACCTCAGTGGCACAGAGGACCTTGTAGGGCAAGATTTAAATAGGATGAATATTCTTGGCCTGGTATGCCACAATATTCTCTCTGAAGGCTTCACTGCTCAGAATTTGTGGATGGAAATGCTTGCCAATCTACACATGGATGTACTTTCAATGGGATATGAAATATTCCAGGGCCTGGCAGATGATCTCTGACATGTCCTATCATTGAGCATACCCTTTTCCCTTGTCATGTCTGTCATTTGGCTGATTCCTGTTCCCTAAGCTATTCAGTCAAGACTTGCTGGCATCATTCACCTGCAGTATAAGAGCTTTCTGTGAAATTTCTCAGCAGAAATCCTCTGCAAGCACATAGCTTTGGATATGAGAGACAGTGGTGGAAGTTGAATTTCAAGGGCAGATATTTGAAAACAATGAAACAAGCCCCAAATAAGATCTTTACATGTTTCCCAGATGAATATGTTTGGAAATATTGGGGAAGGTGGAGATCAAGACTGAGAAGAGTGCACACCAATTTCAAGGTACAAAAACCAGGGAAAAACATGGGAAAGCAAGAGAGCTGGTTAATCTGATGTAAAAATATTTGATGATGAAAGGAAAAGTATATTCTCATGATGATTTAATCAGGCTGTAGAAGTGAAGTTCTCATGTTGGTTGTCCGATGTGTGGCCTTCTGCATTGTGCAGTGGATGCAGGACAGGAGATCTTCAAATAAATCTGGTGGAACACAAAATACTGAAAAAAAATCAGCCTAAATCCTGTGTATTCCTTCCCTTTGAGAACATATATGGAGAATGTACAAAGTTTCAAAAGAGAAAATGTCTATTGGGTCATGGTTTCACCAATGAAATGGTCACATCACATAACATTTTGAATTTTGCTTTCACACTTGCTCCTGTACCGGGCCTGAGTAAAGCAGAATGCAGAGTAAGCCTGTTCAATAGATGTGCATTCCATAAGTGGTTTTAAAACCAGTGAAACCCTTTGGACTTAGTGTTTGTATTTTATTGGTTGATTTATTTTTCAAATTGTTTGTTTTACTCTTTTTAACTGTGAGTCAGGGAAGCCCTCACTCATAGTGATTTAGACCTCTCCAAAAGCTCTGAAAGTATTCATGTAACAGCTATTACATGTTATAAGTTTCTCCTATTAAAACGTGAAAGTCTAACAGACTCTGCCACTTTTCATCTAAATTCAGTGTTGGGCTAAATTCAGTGATGGACTTTTTACAAGTCCTTTGAAATGTGTCCTCCTCTAGTCACTGGTCGTGCTGGAATTTACTTTCTTGTGAAGACAGGATTTGAGCAAATTGACACAAGTACAGTTTGCCACTACTCTGCACACCTGGTTAAGTATCGAGTTCCCTAAATGGTGTGTGTTTTATTTTGATCTCTGCTCACACTTTGCTCATCCAGTTAGAACCACAGGGCTCCAGGCCATAGCGTTCCAGGCCTAAACAAGAAAATTTCCATTCCGTTTTGGGAGTTCATTCGTCTCTCATAATTACTTTTTCCACAAATGTGTGCTTAAGGAGAGGCCCTGTCCAAATGTGGAGAGGCCCATTTTCATTCACTCACTTTCAGACTTTCTAAGATTTTCAGTTACTAGAGGTTTGCCCAGACTTGCCATTGTCAAGGGACAGTGCACTTCACTTGAAGTTGTGCAGTATTACTTCATGTGTCTCCATGGAAATTCCACCAATGGGAAACTCTTGCTGTAGTCATCTCCAAGTGTTGCTGCTTAAGAAAATATAACTAACAAAGAATGTGGTTTCAAGCAGAATGAGGAAAGGAGGGATTATCTTTATTTCAGTGCAGGTTGACCTTTCAAAGAAACAGTAATTCCTAACAAATAGGAGGTAAAATCTTTTGTAAAGAGACATGCACATGACACGTTCAGCTTTATGTCACTTTTTTAAAAATGCCAAGGACACTTGAGAAATTCTTGGCTGCTGAATCGTACCTTTTTTCAAATTTCTCTTAGGTAAGACACTCCAGCTTCTTCAAACCATGGTACTGTTCCTTCCATGTAACAAACCAAAGGAAAAAAAATAAATTAAAACAAAACCCATGAAATAACATTTGAGAGCACACAATTGCTCAGCAGGCCCATGTAAACACTATTCAAGAAGCTAGAGGTACAGAAGCCTCAACCTTCAGCCCATGGCCTGAAGTTTTGTCTCTATCATGGCCCCTCAATTCCCTGGCATGTCCACATTAACTCATGAATCTTTACTCATTTCCTTTTCAAATGCACAGGATCCAATATATTTGAACCCTGTTCACCTGGGCAGTAATCGTCCAAGGACACACCAGAGGAAGGACAGCCACCCCCTTGCCTGGGGCCTTGGAGCTTATCACAATAGAAATGGACACCTGAACAAGGGGAGCCAAAACAAAGAGAGGCATATTCCTAAAGCCTGAAGCACAGAAGCTACCTATAGACCAGTAGTGGGATTTCACAAATTATGTAAGAATCTCTGTGCACATGCTTGGCATGGTCGCTCATGCCTATAATCCCAGCCATGTGGGGGCTGAGGTGGATGGATCCTTGGGAGTTCCACTCCACCTTGGGCTACGAATTTATCTCAAGGCCTCTTTCAACAACTACATAAGATGTTGTTTCCAAAAAGAGGACAACAGAAAACTAGACACACTTGGTCCAGGTCCCTGGGTTCACTACACGAGTTGTGGAGTCTAAATATTCCATGCCATGAGAAAATATCTGGGATTTTTAGGGAAAGGGGCATTTGCATCCCGTTTCGAAGGGTTTCCCTTTCACCATGTTACATTTGAATTCTGGGAAGACCTGCTGGTGATAAGCTATCTAGTATAATGTTGGATTAGGTATTGAGCTAGTACCTCATATTTAGTGTTCAGGGTTATGCTGGAATGACTGCGGACCTCCTTGAAATAGCGATTGCAGACATGTGAACCCCGAGGAAGCTGGATAGTTGAAGCAGGCACTCCAAATATTCATGCACTGCAAGGATTCACTTTCATTTTGGGACTCATCTTCTGGTTGCTGGCTTTTAGTGCTAACTGATACTACCATGGTGGCAGTAATCCAGCAGAGATTGCATGTATGGTTTGCAGGTTTGCTTCCCAAGCCACCAGAAACTCAGCAGAACCCACATCATTGTGGCATTTTCTTTCCTCCCCTGAAACATTTGGCTTTCTAAGTTTGAAAATTGAATAGATTGGGGTAGTCAAGTTTGGACCCCATGTACCACAAACAGAGCTAAAGACAGAGCCAATTACTTCCCTCCACTTGTCAAAATATGTCAAATTTGCTTGATCACCACAACTTCAAAGAAAATTCTGGGGCAACTTAGAGAGGTGAATCAAATACTGCATGATTGGAATGGCTGTGGTTGTATGAGGTGGAGAGCTGCAGTGTTGGGTTGAAACTGTTCACAGAAATCCATAGGCTTGTGGTTGTCAGGCAACCACGCTGGGCTGAGATTGGCTGAACATCACTGTGAGGTGGATTTTAGGCTCTAGGTGTGAAAATGTAAAAGACTGGTGTAGTCAAGTTTGGAACACATACACCTCAGACATACCAAAAGGTTTTCCAACTACTTCCCTCCACTTCTCAAAATATGTCAAATTTTGTTGATCACTACAACTGTAAAAAAAATTCTGAGGCAACATAGAAAGGCTCATCACAAACTGCATGATTGGAATTGCTGTGGTTGTATGAGGTGGAAAGCTGCAGATTTGGGCTGAAACAGTTCACAGAACTCCACAAGCTTGTGGTTGCCAGACAACCACACTGGGCTGTGATTGGCTGAGCACCATTGTGAGCTGGACTTTAGGCTCTAGGATACAAGTGTGCAGTAGGAGACCTGAGTCACAATGCTGGGCGTTGCCATGGAGACCTCAGTGGCACAGAGGACCTTGTAGGGCAAGATTTAAATAGGATGAATATTCTTGGCCTGGTACACCACAATATTCTCTCTGAAGGCTTCACTGCTCAGAATTTGTGGATGGAAATGCTTGCCAATCTACACATGGATGTACTTTCAATGGGATATGAAATATTCCATGGCCTGGCAGATGGTCTCTGACATGTCCTATCATTGAGCATACCCTTTTCCCTTGTCATGTCTGTCATTTGACTGAGTCCTGTTCCCTAAGCTATTCAGTCAAGACTTGCTGGCATCATTCACCTGCAGTATAAGAGCTTTCTGTGAAATTTCTCAGCAGAAATCCTCTGCAAGCACATAGCTTTGGATATGAGAGACAGTGGTGGAAGTTGAATTTCAAGGGCAGATATTTGAAAACAATGAAACAAGACCCAAATAAGATCTTTACATGTTTCCCAGATGAATATGTTTGGAAATATTGGGGAAGATGGAGATCAAGACTGAGAAGAGTGCACACCCATTTCAAGGTACAAAAACCAGGGAAAAACATGGGAAAGCAAGAGAGCTGGTTAATCTGATGTAAAAATCTTTGATGATGAAAGGAAAAGTATATTCTCATGATGATTTAATCAGGCTGTAGAAGTGAAGTTCTCATGTTGGTTGTCCTATGTGTGGCATTCTGCATTGGGCAGTGGATGCAGGACTGGAGATCTTCAAATAAATCTGGTGGAACACAAAATACTGAAAAAAAATCAGCCTAAATCCTGTGTATTCCTTCCCTTTGAGATCATATATGGAGAATGTACAAAGTTTTAAAAGAGAAAATGTCTATTGGGTCATGGTTTCACCAATGAAATGGTCACATCACATAACATTTTGAATTTTGCTTTCACACTTGCTCCTGTACCGGGCCTGAGTAAAGCAGAATGCAGAGTAAGCCTGTTCAATAGATGTGCATTCCATAAGTGGTTTTAAAACCAGTGAAACCCTTTGGACTTAGTGTTTGTATTTTATTGGTTGATTTATTTTTCAAATTGTTTGTTTTACTCTTTTTAACTGTGAGTCAGGGAAGCCCTCACTCATAGTGATTAAGACCTCTCCAAAAGCTCTGAAAGTATTCATGTAACAGCTATTACATGTTATAAGTTTCTCCTATTAAAATGTGAAAGACTAACAGACTCTGCCACTTTTCATCTAAATTCAGTGTTGGGCTAAATTCAGTGATGGACTTTTTACAAGTCCTTTAAAATGTATCCTCCTTTAGTCACTGGTCGTGCTGGAATTTACTTTCTTGTGAACACAGGATTTGAGCAAATTGACACAAGTACAGATTGCCACTACTCTGCACACCTGGTTAAGTATCGAGTTCCCTAAATGGTGTGTGTTTTATTTTGATGTCTGCTCACACTTTGCTCATCCAGTTAGAACCACAGGGCTCCAGGCCATAGCGTTCCAGGCTTAAACAAGAAAATTTCCATTCCGTTTTGGGAGTTCATTCGTCTCTCATAATTACTTTTTCCACAAATGTGTGCTTAATGAGAGGCCCTGTCCAAATGTGGAGAGGCCCATTTTCATTCACTCACTTTCAGACTTTCTAAAATTTTCTAGAAAATCTTTTAGAAAACTTTCTAAAAGTTACTAGAGGTTTGCGCAGACTTGCCATTGTCAAGGGACAGTGCACTTCACTTGAAGTTGTGCAGTATTACTTCATGTGTCTCCATGGAAATTCCACCAATGGGAAACTCTTGCTGTAGTCATCTCCAAGTGTTGCTGCGTAAGAAAATATAACTAACAAAGAATGTGGTTTCAAGCAGAATGAGGAAAGGAGGGATTATCTTAATTTCAGTGCAGGTTGACCTTTCAAAGAAACAGTAATTCCTATCAAATAGGAGGTAAAATCTTTTGTAAAGAGACATGGACATGACACGCTCAGCTTTTTGTCACTTTTTTAAAAATGCCAAGGGCACTTGAGAAATTCTTGGCTGCTGAATCGTTCCTTTTTTCAAATTTCTCTTAGGTAAGACACTCCAGCTTCTTCAAACCATGGTACTGTTCCTTCCATGTAAAAATCCAAAGGAAAAAACAAAATAAATTAAAACAAAACCCATGAAATAACATTTGAGAGCACACAATTGCTCAGCAGGCCCATGTAAACACTATTCAAGAAGCTAGAGGTACAGAAGCCTCAACCTTCAGCCCATGGCCTCAAGTTTTGTCTCTATCATGGCCCCTCAATTCCCTGGCATGTGCACATTAACTCATGAATCTTTACTCATTTCCTTTTCAAATGCACAGGATCCAATATATTTGAACCCTGTTCACCTGGGCAGTAATCATCCAAGGACACACCAGAGGAAGGGCAGCCACCCCCTTGCCTGGGGCCTTGGAGCTTATCACAATAGAAATGGACACCTGAACAAGGGGAGCCAAAACAAAGAGAGGCATATTCCTAAAGCCTGAAGCACAGAGGCTACCTATAGATCAGTAGTGGGATTTCACAAATTATGTAAGAATCTCTGTGCACATGCTTGGCATGGTCGCTCATGCCTATAATCCCAGCCATCTGGGGGCTGAGGTGGATGGATCCTTGGGAGTTCCACTCCATCTTGGGCTACGATTTTATCTCAAGGCCTCTTTCAACAACTACATAAGATGTTGTTTCCAAAAAGAGGACAACAGAAAACTAGACACACTTGGTCCAGCTCCCTGGGTTCACTACATGAGTTGTGGAGTCTAAATATTCCATGCCATGAGAAAATACCTGGGATTTTTAGGGAAAGGGGCATTTGCATCCCGTTTCGAAGGGTTTCCCTTTCACCATGTTACATTTGAATTCTGGGAAGACCTGCTGGTGATAAGCTATCTAGTATAATGTTGGATTAGGTATTGAGCTAGTACCTCATATTTAGTTTTCAGGGTTATGCTGGAATGACTGCGGACCTCCTTGAAATAGCGATTGCAGACATGTGAACCCCGAGGAAGCTGGATAGTTGAAGCAGGCACTCCAAATATTCATGCACTGCAAGGATTCACTTTCATTTTGGGACTCATCTTCTGGTTGCTGGCTTTTAGTGCTAACTGATACTACCATGGTGGCAGTAATCCAGCAGAGATTGCATGTATGGTTTGCAGGTTTGCTTCCCAAGCCACCAGAAACTCAGCAGAACCCACATCATTGTGACATTTTCTTTCCTCCCCTGAAACATTTGGCTTTCTAAGTTTGAAAATTGAATCGATTGGTGTAGTCAAGTTTGGACCCCATGTACCACAAACAGAGCTAAAGACAGAGCCAATTACTTCCCTCCACTTGTCAAAATATGTCAAATTTGCTTGATCACCACAACTTCAAAGAAAATTCTGGGGCAACTTAGAGAGGTGAATCAAATACGGCATGATTGGAATGGCTGTGGTTGTATGAGGTGGAGAGCTGCAGAGTTGGGCTGAAACTGTTCACAGAAATCCACAGGCTTGTGGTTGTCAGGCAACCACACTGGGCGGAGGTTGGCTGAACATCACTTTGAGTTGGATTTTAGGCTCTAGGTGTGAAAATTTAAAAGACTGGTGTAGTCAAGTTTGGAACCCATAGACCTCAGACATACCAAAAGGTTTTCCAATTACTTCCCTCCACTTCTCAAAATATGTCAAATTTTGTTGATCACTACAACTGTAAAAAAAATTCTGAGGCAACATAGAGAGGCTAATCAAATACTGCATGATTGGAATTGCTGTGGTTGTATGAGGTGGAAAGCTGCACATTTGGGCTGAAACAGTTCACAGAAATCCACAAGCTTGTGGTTGCCAGACAACCACACTGGGCTGTGATTGGCTGAGCACCATTGTGAGCTGGACTTTAGGCTCTAGGATACAAGTGTGCAGTAGGAGACCTGAGTCACAATGCTGGGCGTTGCCATGGAGACCTCAGTGGCACAGAGGACCTTGTAGGGCAAGATTTAAATAGGATGAATATTCTTGGCCTGGTATGCCACAATATTCTCTCTGAAGGCTTCACTGCTCAGAATTTGTGGATGGAAATGCTTGCCAATCTACACATGGATGTACTTTCAATGGGAAATGAAATATGCCAGGGCCTGGCAGATGATCTCTGACATGTCCTATCATTGAGCATACCCTTTTCCCTTGTCATGTCTGTCATTTGGCTGATTCCTGTTCCCTAAGCTATTCAGTCAAGACTTGCTGGCATCATTCACCTGCAGTATAAGAGCTTTCTGTGAAATTTCTCAGCAGAAATCCTCTGCAAGCACATAGCTTTGGATATGAGAGACAGTGGTGGAAGTTGAATTTCAAGGGCAGATATTTGAAAACAATGAAACAAGCCCCAAATAAGATCTTTACATGTTTCCCAGATGAATATGTTTGGAAATATTGGGGAAGGTGGAGATCAAGACTGAGAAGAGTGCACACCAATTTCAAGGTACAAAAACCAGGGAAAAACATGGGAAAGCAAGAGAGCTGGTTAATCTGATGTAAAAATATTTGATGATGAAAGGAAAAGTATATTCTCATGATGATTTAATCAGGCTGTAGAAGTGAAGTTCTCATGTTGGTTGTCCGATGTGTGGCCTTCTGCATTGTGCAGTGGATGCAGGACAGAAGATCTTCAAATAAATCTGGTGGAACACAAAATACTGAAAAAAAATCAGCCTAAATCCTGTGTATTCCTTCCCTTTGAGAACATATATGGAGAATGTACAAAGTTTCAAAAGAGAAAATGTCTATTGGGTCATGGTTTCACCAATGAAATGGTCACATCACATAACATTTTGAATTTTGCTTTCACACTTGCTCCTGTACCGGGCCTGAGTAAAGCAGAATGCAGAGTAAGCCTGTTCAATAGATGTGCATTCCATAAGTGGTTTTAAAACCAGTGAAACCCTTTGGACTTAGTGTTTGTATTTTATTGGTTGATTTATTTTTCAAATTGTTTGTTTTACTCTTTTTAACTGTGAGTCAGGGAAGCCCTCACTCATAGTGATTTAGACCTCTCCAAAAGCTCTGAAAGTATTCATGTAACAGCTATTACATGTTATAAGTTTCTCCTATTAAAACGTGAAAGTCTAACAGACTCTGCCACTTTTCATCTAAATTCAGTGTTGGGCTAAATTCAGTGATGGACTTTTTACAAGTCCTTTGAAATGTGTCCTCCTCTAGTCACTGGTCGTGCTGGAATTTACTTTCTTGTGAAGACAGGATTTGAGCAAATTGACACAAGTACAGTTTGCCACTACTCTGCACACCTGGTTAAGTATCGAGTTCCCTAAATGGTGTGTGTTTTATTTTGATCTCTGCTCACACTTTGCTCATCCAGTTAGAACCACAGGGCTCCAGGCCATAGCGTTCCAGGCCTAAACAAGAAAATTTCCATTCCGTTTTGGGAGTTCATTCGTCTCTCATAATTACTTTTTCCACAAATGTGTGCTTAAGGAGAGGCCCTGTCCAAATGTGGAGAGGCCCATTTTCATTCACTCACTTTCAGACTTTCTAAGATTTTCAGTTACTAGAGGTTTGCCCAGACTTGCCATTGTCAAGGGACAGTGCACTTCACTTGAAGTTGTGCAGTATTACTTCATGTGTCTCCATGGAAATTCCACCAATGGGAAACTCTTGCTGTAGTCATCTCCAAGTGTTGCTGCGTAAGAAAATATAACTAACAAAGAATGTGGTTTCAAGCAGAATGAGGAAAGGAGGGATTATCTTAATTTCAGTGCAGGTTGACCTTTCAAAGAAACAGTAATTCCTATCAAATAGGAGATAAAATCTTTTGTAAAGAGACATGGACATGACACGCTCAGCTTTTTGTCACTTTTTTAAAAATGCCAAGGGCACTTGAGAAATTCTTGGCTGCTGAATCATTCCTTTTTTCAAATTTCTCTTAGGTAAGACACTCCAGCTTCTTCAAACCATGGTACTGTTCCTTCCATGTAAAAATCCAAAGGAAAAAACAAAATAAATTAAAACAAAACCCATGAAATAACATTTGAGAGCACACAATTGCTCAGCAGGCCCATGTAAACACTATTCAAGAAGCTAGAGGTACAGAAGCCTCAACCTTCAGCCCATGGCCTCAAGTTTTGTCTCTATCATGGCCCCTCAATTCCCTGGCATGTGCACATTAACTCATGAATCTTTACTCATTTCCTTTTCAAATGCACAGGATCCAATATATTTGAACCCTGTTCACCTGGGCAGTAATCATCCAAGGACACACCAGAGGAAGGGCAGCCACCCCCTTGCCTGGGGCCTTGGAGCTTATCACAATAGAAATGGACACCTGAACAAGGGGAGCCAAAACAAAGAGAGGCATATTCCTAAAGCCTGAAGCACAGAGGCTACCTATAGATCAGTAGTGGGATTTCACAAATTATGTAAGAATCTCTGTGCACATGCTTGGCATGGTCGCTCATGCCTATAATCCCAGCCATCTGGGGGCTGAGGTGGATGGATCCTTTGGATGTCCTCTCCATCTTGGGTTACGAATTTTCACAAGGCCTCTTTCAACAACTACATAAGATGCTGTTTCCAAAAAGAGGACAACAGAAAACTAGACACACTTGGTCCATGTCCCTGGGTTCACTACACGAGTTGTGGAGTCTAAATATTCCATGCCATCAGAAAATAATTGGGATTTTTAGGGAAAGGGTCATTTGCATCCCATTTCTATGGGTTTCCCTTTCACCATGTTACATTTGAATTCTGGGAAGACCTGCTGGTGATAAGCTATCTAGTATTATGTTCGTTTAGGTATTGAGCTAGTACCTCATGTTTAGTGTTCAGGGTTATGCTGCAATGGCTGCAGACCTCTTTGAAATAGCAATTGCAGACATGTGAACCCCGATGAAGCTGGATAGTTGAGTCAGGCACTCCAAATGTTCATGCACTGCAAGGATTCACTTTCATTTTGGGACTCATCTTCTGGTTGCTGGCTTTCAGTGCTAACTGATACTACCATGGTGGCAGTAATCCCGCAGACATTGCAAGTATGGTTTGCAGGTTTGCTTCCCAAGCCACCAGAAACTCAGCAGAACCCCAATCATTGTGGAACTTTCTTTCCTCCCCTGAAACATTTGGCTTTCTAAGTTTGAAAATTGAATAGACTGGGTTAGTCAAGTTTGGAACCCATGTACCACAAACAGAGCTAAAGACAGAGCCAATTACTTCCCTCCACTTGTCAAAATATGTCAAATTTGCTTGATCACCACAACTTCAAAGAAAATTCGGGGCAACTTAGAGAGGTGAATCAAATACTGCATGATTGGAATGGCTGTGGTTGTATGAGGTGGAGAGCTGCAGAGTTGGGCTGAAACTGTTCACAGAAATCCACAGGCTTGTGGTTGTCAGGCAACCACGCTGGGCTGAGATTGGCTGAACATCCCTGTGAGGTGGATTTTAGGCTCTAGGTGTGAAAATTTAAAAGACTGGTGTAGTCAAGTTTGGAACCCATAGACCTCAGACATACCAAAAGGTTTTCCAATTACTTCCCTCCACTTCTCAAATTATGTCAAATTTTGTTGATCACTACAAGTGTAAAAAAATTCTGAGGCTACATAGAGAGGCTCATCACATACTGCATGATTGGAATGGCGGTGGTTATATGAGGGGGAAACTGCAGAGTTGGGCTGAAACATTTCACAGAAATCCACAAGCTTGTGGTTGCCAGGCAACCACACTGGGCCGTGATTGGCTGTGCACCATTGTGAGCTGCAATTTAGGCTCTAAGATACAAGTTTGCAGTAGTAGACCTGAGTCACAATGCTGGGCGTTTCCATGGAGATCTCAGTGGCACAGAGGACCTTGTAGGGCAAGATTTAAATAGGATGAATATTCTTGGCCTGGTATGCCACAATATTCTCTCTGAAGTCTTCACTGCTAAGAATTTGTGGATGGAAATACTTGCCAATCTACACATGGATGTACTTTCAATGGGATATGAAATATGCTAGTGCCTTACAGATGATCTCTGCCATGTCCTATCCTTGAGCATACGGTTTTCCCTTCTCATGTCTGTCGTTTGGCTGAGTCCTGTTCCCTAAGCTATTCAGTCAAGACTTGCTGGCATCATTCACCTGCAGTATAAGAGCTTTTTGTGAAATTTCTCAGCAGAAATCCTCTGCAAGCACATAGCTTTGGATATGAGAGACAGTGGTGGAAGTTGAATTTCAAGGGCAGATATTTGAAAACAATGAAACAAGCCCCAAATAAGATCTTTACATGTTTCCCAGATGAATATGTTTGGAAATATTGGGGAAGATGGAGATCAAGACTGAGAAGAGTGCACACCCATTTCAAGGTACAAAAACCAGGGAAAAACATGGGAAAGCAGGAGAGCTGGTTAATCTGATATAAAAATCTTTGATGATGAAAGGAAAAGTATATTCTCATGATGATTTAATCAAGCTGTAGAAGTGAAGTTCTCATATTGGTTGTCCTATGTGTGGCCTTCTGCATTGGGCAGTGGATGCAGGACAGGAGATCTTCAAATAAATCTGGTGGAACAAAAATACTGAAAAAAAATCAGCCTAAATCCTGTGTATTCCTTCCCTTTGAGAACATATATGGATAATGTACGAAGTTTCAAAAGAGAAAATGTCTATTGGGTCATGGTTTCACCAATGAAATGGTCACATCACATAACATTTTGAATTTTGCTTTCACACTAGCTCATGTACCGGGCATGAGTAAAGCAGAATGCAGATTAAGCCTGTTCAATAGATGTGCTTTCCATAAATGGTTTTAAAACCAGTGAAACCCTTTGGATTTAGTGTTTGTATTTTATGGGTTGATTTATTTTTCAAATTGTTTGTTTTACTATTTTTATCTTTGTGAGTCAGCGAAGCCCTCACTCATAGTGATTTAGACCTCTCCAAAAGCTCTGAAGGTATTCATGTTAACAGCTATTACACGTTATAAGTTTCTCCTATTAAAACTTGAAAGACTAATAGACTCTGCCACTTTTCATCTAAATTCAGTGTTGGGCTAAATTCAGTTTTGGACTTTTTACAAGTCCTTTGAAATGTGTCCTCCTCTAGTCACTGGTCGTGCTGGAATTTACTTTCTTGTGAACACAGGATTTGAGCAAATTGACACAAGTACAGTTTGCCACTACTCTGCATACCTGGTTAAGTATCGAGTTCCCTAAATAGTGTGTGTTTTATTTTGATCTCTGCTCACACTTTGCTCATCCTGTTAGAACCACAGGGCTCCATGCCATAGCGTTCCAGGCCTAAACAAGAAAATTTCCATTCCGCTTTGGGAGTGCATTCGTATCTCATAATTACTTTTTCCACAAATGTGTGCCTAAGGAGAGGCCTTGGCCAAATGTGGAGAGGCCCATTTTCATTCACTCACTTTCAGACTTTCTAAGATTTTCAGTTACTAGAGGTTTGCCCAGACTTGCCATTGTCAAGGGACAGTGCACTTCACTTGAATTTGTGCAGTATTACTTCATGGGTCTCCATGGAAATTCCACCAATGGGAAACTCTTGCTGTAGTCATCTCCAAGTGTTACTGCGTAAGAAAATATAACTAACAAAGTATGTGGTTTCAAGCAGAATGAGGAAAGGAGGGATTATCTTTATTTCAGTGCAGGTTGACCTTTCAAAGAAACAGTAATTCCTATCAAATAGGAGGTAAAATCCTTTGTAAACAGACATGGACATGACACGCTCAACTTTATGTCACATTTTTTAAAATGCCAAGGGCACTTGAGAAATTCTTGGCTGCTGAATCGTACCTTTTTTCAAATTTCTCTTAGGTAAGACACTCCAGCTTCTTCAAACCATGGTACTGTTCCTTCCATGTAAAAAACCAAAGGAAAAAACAAAATAAATTAAAACAAAACCCATGAAATAACATATGAGCGCACACAATGGTCAGCAGGCCCATATAAACACTATTCATGAAGCTAGAGGTACAGAAGCCACAGCCTTCAGCCCATGACCTGAAGTTTTGTCTCTATCATGGCCCCTCAATTCCCTGGCATGTCCACATTAACTCATGAATCTTTACTCATTTCATTTTCAAATGCACAGGATCCAATATATTTGGACCCTGTTCACCTGGGCAGTAATCATCCAAGGACACACCAGAGAAAGGACAGCCACCCCCTTGCCTGGGGCCTTGGAGCTTATCACAATAGAAATGGACACCTGAACAAGGGGAGCCAAAACAAAGAGAGGCATATTCCTAAAGCCTGAAGCACAGAAGCTACCTATAGAACAGTAGTGGGATTTCACAAATTATGTAAGAATCTCTGTGCACATGCTTGGCATGGTCGCTCATGCCTATAATCCCAGCCATCTGGGGGCTGAGGTGGATGGATCCTTGGGAGTTCCACTCCATCATGGGCTACGAATTTATCTCAAGGCCTCTTTCAACAACTACATAAGATGATGTTTCCAAAAAGAGGACATCAGAAAACTAGACACACTTGGTCCAGGTCCCTGGGTTCACTACATGAGTTGTGGAGTCTAAATATTCCATGCCATGAGAAAATACCTGGGATTTTTAGGGAAAGGGGCATTTGCATCCCGTTTCGAAGGGTTTCCCTTTCACCATGTTACATTTGAATTCTGGAAAGCCTGTTGGTGATACGCTATCTAGTATTATGTTGGTTTAGGTATTGAGCTAGTACCTCATGTTTATTGTTCAGGGTTATACTGGAATGGCTGCAGACCTCCTTGAAATAGCGATTGCAGACATGTTAACCCCGAAGAAGTTGCATAGTTGAAGCAGGCACTCCAAATATTTATGAACTGCAAGGATTCACTTTCATTTTGGGACTCATCTTCTGGTTGCTGGCTTTTAATGCTAACTGATACTACCATGGTGGCAGTAATCCAACAGAGTTTGCATGTATGGTTTGCAGGTTTGCTTCAAAAGCCACCAGAAACTCGGCAGAACCCAAATCATTGTGGCCTTTTCTTTCCTCCCCTGAAACATTTGGCTTTCTAAGTTTGAAAATTGAATAGACAGGGGTAGTCAAGTTTGGACCCCATGTACCACAAACAGAGCTAAAGACAGAGCGAATTATTTCCCTCCACTTGTCAAAATATGTCAAATTTGCTTGATCACCACAACTTCAAAGAAAATTCGGGAGCAACTTAGAGAGGTGAATCAAATACTGCATGATTGGAATGGCTGTGGTTGTATGAGGAGGAGAGCTGCAGAGTTGGCCTGAAACTTTTCACAGAAATCCACAGACTTGTGGTTGCCAGCGAACCACGCTGGGCTGAGATTGGCTGAACATCACTGTGAGGTGGATTTTAGGCTCTAGGTGTGAAAATTTAAAAGACTGGTGTAGTCAAGTTTCGAACCCTTGGACCTCAGACATACCAAAAGTTTTTCCAATTACTTCCCTCCACTTCTCAAAATATGTCAAATTTTGTTGATCACTACAACTGTAAAAAAAACTCTGAGGCAACATAGAGAGGCTAATCAAATACTGCATGATTGGAATGGCTGTGGTTGTATGAGGTGGAAAGCTGCAGAGTTGGGCTGAAACAGTTCACAGAAATCCACAAGCTTGTGGTTGCCAGACAGCCACACTGGGCTGTGATTGGCTGAGCACCATTGTGAGCTGGACTTTAGGCTCTAGGATACAAGTGTGCAGTAGGAGACCTGAGTCACAATGCTGGGCGTTGCCATGGAGACCTCAGTGGCACAGAGGACCTTGTAGGGCAAGATTTAAATAGGATGAATATTCTTGGCCTGGTATGCCACAATATACTCTCTGAAGGCTTCACTGCTCAGAATTTGTGGATGGAAATTCTTGCCAATCTACACATGAATGTACTTTCAATGGGATATGAAATATGCCAGGGCCTGGCAGATGATCTCTGCCATGTCCTATCCTTGAGCATACCCTTTTCCCTCGTCATATCTGTCATTTGGCTGAGTCCTGTTCCCTAAGCTATTCAGTCAATACTTGCTGGCATCATTCACCTGCAGTGTAAGAGCTTTCTGTGAAATTTCTCAGCAGAAATCCTCTGCAAGCACATAGCTTTGTATATGAGAGACAGTGGTGGAAGTTGAATTTCAAGGGCAGATATTTGAAAACAATGAAACAAGCCCCGAATAAAATCTTTACATGTTTCCCAGATGAATATGTTTGGAAATATTGGGGAAGATGGAGATCAACACTGAGAAGAGTGCACAACCATTTCAAGGTAAAAAAAACCAGGGAAAAACATGGGAAAGCAAGAGAGCTGCTTAACCTGATGTAAAAATCTTGATGATGAAAGGAAAAGCATATTCTCATGATGATTTAATCAAGCTGTAGAAGTGAAGTTCTCATGTTGGTTGCCCTATGTGTGGCCATCTGCATTGGGCAGTGGATGCAGGACAGGAGATCTTCAAATAAATCTGGTGGAACTCAAAATACTGAAAAAAATCAGCCTAAATCCTGTGTAATCCTTCCCTTTGAGAAAATATATGGATAATGTACGAAGTTTCAAAAGAGAAAATGTCTATTGGGTCATGGTTTCACCAATGAAATGGTCACTTCACATAACATTTTGAATTTTGCTTTCACACTTGCTCATGTACCGGGCATGAGTAAAGCAGAATGCAGAGTAAGCCTGTTCAATAGATGTGCATTCCATAAGTGGTTTTAAAACCAGTGAAAACCTTTGGACTTAGTGTTTGTATTTTATTGGTTGATTTATTTTTTCAAATTGTTTGTTTTAATCTTTCTAATTTTGTGAGTCAGAGAAGCCCTCACTCATAGTGATTTAGACCTCTCCAAAAGCTCTTAAGTTATTCATGTAACAGCTATTACATGTTATAAGTTTCTCCTATTAAAACTTGAAAGACTAACAGACTCTGCCCCTTTTCATCTAAATTCAGTGTTGGGCTAAATTCAGTGTTGGACTTTTTACAAGTCCTTTGAAATGTGTCCTCCTCTAGTCACTGGTCGTGCTAGAATTTACTTTCTTGTGAAGACAGGATTTGAGCAAATTGACACAAGTACAGTTTGCCACTACTCTGCAGACCTGGTTAAGTATCGAGTTCCCTAAATGGTGTGTGTTTTATTTTGATCTCTGCTCACAATTTGCTCATCCAGTTAGAACCACAGTTCTCCAGGCCATAGCATTCCAGGCCGAAACAAGAAAATTTCCATTCGGTTTTGGGAGTTCATTCGTCTTTCATAATTACTTTATCCACAGATGTGTGCTTAAGGAGAGGCCTTGTCCAAATGTGGAGAGGCCCATTTTCATTCACTCACTTTCAGACTTTCTAAGATTTTCAGTTACTAGAGGTTTTCCCAGACATGCCATTGTCAAGGGACAGTGCACTTCACTTGAAGTTGTGCAGTATTACTTCATGTGTCTCCATGGAAATTCCACCAATGGGAAACTCTTGCTGTAGTCATCTCCAAGTGTTGCTGCGTAAGAAAATATAACTAACAAAGTATGTGGTTTCAAGCAGAATGAGGAAGGAGGGATTATCTTTATTTCAGTGCAGGTTGATATTTCAAAGAAACAGTAATTCCTATCAAATAGGAGGTAAAATCTTTTGTAAAGAGATGTGGACATGAGACGCTCAAATTTATGTCATTTTTTTTAAAATGCCAAGGGCACTTGAGAAATTCTTGGCTCCTGAATTGTCCCGTTTTTCAAATTTCTCTTACGTAAGACACACCAGCTTCTTCAAACCATGGTACTGTTCCTTCCATGTAAAAAACCAAAGGAAAAAACAAAACAAATTAAAACAAAACCCATGAAATAACATTTGAGAGCACACAATTGCTCAGCAGGCCCATGTAAACACTATTCAAGAAGCTAGAGTTACAGAAGCCTCAGCCTTAATCCTATGGCCTGAAGTTTTGTCTCTATCATGGCCCCTCAATTCCCTGGCATGTCCACATTAACTCATGAATCTTTACTCATTTCCTTTTCAAATGCACAGGATCCAATATAAATGAACCCTGTTCACCTGGGCAGTAATCATCCAAGGACACACCAGAGGAAGGGCAGCCACCCCCTTGCCTGGGGCCTTGGAGCTTATCACAATAGAAATGGACACCTGAACAAGGGGAGCCAAAAGAAAGAGAGGCATATTCCTAAAGCCTGAAGCACAGAAGCTACCTATAGATCAGTAGTGGGATTTCACAAATTATGGAAGAATCTCTGTGCACATGCTTGTCATGGTCGCTCATGCCTATAATCCCAGCCATCTGGGGGCTGAGGTGGATGGATGCTTGGGAGTTCCACTCCATCTTGGGCTACGAATTTATCACAAGGCCTCTTTCAACAACTACATAAGATGCTTTTTCCAAAAAGTGGACAACAGAAAACTAGACACACTTGGTCCATGTCCCTGGGTTCACTACATGAGTTGTGGAGTCTAAATATTCCATGCCATGAGAAAATAATTGGGATTTTTAGGGAAAGGGGCATTTGCATCCCGTTTCTAAGGGTTTCCCTTTCACCATGTTACATTTGAATTCTGGGAAGACCTGCTGGTGATAAGCTATCTAGTATTATGTTCATTTAGGTATTGAGCTAGTACCTCATGTTTAGTGTTCAGGGTTATGCTGCAATGGCTGCAGACCTCTTTGAAATAGTGATTGCAGACATGTGAAACCCGAGGAAGCTGGATAGTTGAGGCAGGCACTCCAAATATTCATGCACTGCAAGGATTCACTTTCATTTTGGGACTCATCTTCTGGTTGCTGGCATTCAGTGCTAACTGATACTACCATGGTGGCAGTAATCCCGCAGACATTGCACGTATAGTTTGCAGGTTTGCTTCCCAAGCCACCAGAAACTCAGCAGAACCCAAATCATTGTGGCACTTTCTTTCCTCCCCTGAAACATTTGGCTTTCTAAGTTTGAAAATTGAATAGACTGGGTTAGTCAAGTTTGGACCCCATGTACCACAAACAGAGCTAAAGACAGAGTGAATTACTTTCCTCCACTTGTCAAAATATGTCAAATTTGCTTGATCACCACAAATTCAAAGAAAATTCGGGGCAACTTAGAGAGGTGAATCAAATACTGCATGATTGGAATGGCTGTGGTTGTATGAGGTGGAGAGCTGCAGAGTTGGGCTGAAACTGTTCACAGAAATCCACAGGCTTGTGGTTGTCAGGCAACCACGCTGGGCTGAGATTGGCTGAACATCACTGTGAGGTGGATTTTAGGCTCTAGGTGTGAAAATTTAAAAGACTGGTGTAGTCAAGTTTGGAACCCATAGACCTCAGACATACCAAATCTTTTCCAATTACTTCCCTCCACTTCTCAAAATATGTCAAATTTTGTTGATCACTACAAGTGTAAAAAAAATTCTGAGGCAACATAGAGAGGCTCATCACATACGGCATGATTGGAATGGCGGTGGTTGTATGAGGTGGAAACTGCAGAGTTGGGCTGAAACATTTCACAGAAATCCTAAAGCTTGTGGTTGCCAGGCAACCACACTGGGCTGTGATTGGCTGTGCACCATTGTGAGCTGCACTTTAGGCTCTAAGATACAAGTTTGCAGTAGTAGACCTGAGTCCCAATGCTGGGCGTTTCCATGGAGATCTCAGTGGCACAGAGGACCTTGTAGGGCAAGATTTAAATAGGATGAATATTCTTGGCCTGGTATGCCACAATATTCTCTCTGAAGTCTTCACTGCAAAGAATTTGTGGATGGAAATTCTTGCCAATCTACACATGGATGTACTTTCAATGGGATATGAAATATGCCAGGGCCTTACAGATGATCTCTGCCATGTCCTATCCTTGAGCATATGGTTTTCCCTTCTCATGTCTGTCGTTTGGCTGAGTCCTGTTCCCTAAGCTATTCAGGCAAGACTTGCTGGCATCATTCACCTGCAGTATAAGAGCTTTCTGTGAAATTTCTCAGCAGAAATCCTCTGCAAGCACACAACTTTGGATATGAGAGACAGTGGTGGAAGTTGAATTTCAAGGGCAGATATTTGAAAACAATGAAACAAGCCCCAAATAAGATCTTTAAATGTTTCCCAGATGAATATGTTTGGAAATATTGGGAAAGATGGAGATCAAGACTGAGAAGAGTGCACACCCATTTCAAGGTACAAAAACCACTGAAAAACATGGGAAAGCAAGACAGATGGTTAATCTGATGAAAAATCTTTGATGATGAAAGAAAAAGGATATTCTCATGATGATTTAATCAGGCTGTAGAAGTGAAGTTCTCATGTTGGTTGTCCTATGTGTGGCATGCTGCATTGGGCAGTGGAAGCAGGACTGGAGATCTTCAAATAAATCTGGTGGAACACAAAACACCGAAAAAAAATCAGCTTAATTCCTGTGTATTCCTTCCCTTTGAGAACATATATGGATAATGTACGAAGTTTCAAAAGAGAAAATGTCTATTGGGTCATGGTTTCACCAATGAAATGGTCACATCACATAACATTTTGAATTTTGCTTTCACACTTGCTCCTGTACCGGGCCTGAGTAAAGCAGAATGAAGAGTAAGCCTGTTCAATAGATGTGCATTCCATAAGTGGTTTTAAAACCAGTGAAACCCTTTGGATTTAGTGTTTGTATTTTTTTGGTTGATTTATTTTTCAAATTGTTTGTTTTACTCTTTTTAACTTTGTGAGTCAGGGAAGCCCTCACTCATAGTGATTTAGACCTCTCCAAAACTCTGAAAGTATTCATGTAACAGCTATTACATGTTATAAGTTTCTACTATTAAAACGTGAAAGACTAACAGACTCTGCCACTTTTCATCTAAATTCAGTGTTGGGCTAAATTCAGTGAAGGGCTGTTTACAAGTCCTTTGAAATGTGTCCTCCTCTAGCCACTGGTCGTGCTGGAATTTACTTTCTTGTGAAGACAAGATTTGAGCAAATTGACACAAGTACAGTTTGCCACTACTCGGCACACCTGGTTAAGTATCGAGTTCCCTAAATGGTGTGTGTTTTATTTTGATCTCTGCTCACACTTTGCTCATCCAGTTAGAACCACAGGGCTCCAGGCCATAGCGATCCAGGCCTAACCAAGAAAATTTCCATTCCGTTTTGGGAGTTCATTCGTCTCTCATAATCACTTTATCCACAAATGTGTGCTTAAGGAGAGGCCCATTTTCATTCACTCACTTTCAGACTTTCTAAAATTTTCAGTTACTAGAGGTTTGCCCAGACTTGCCATTGTCAAGGGACAGTGCACTTCACTTGAAGTTGTGCAGTATTACTTCATGTGTCTCCATGGAAATTCCACCAATGGGAAACTCTTGCTGTAGTCATCTCCAAGTGTTGCTGCCTAAGAAAATATAACTAACAAAGAATGTGGTTTCAAGCAGAATGAGGAAAGGAGAGATTATCTTTATTTCAGTGCAGGTTGACCTTTCAAAGAAACAGTAATTCCTATCAAAAAGGAGGTAAAATCTTTTGTAAAGAGACATGGACATGACACGCTCAGCTTTATGTCACTTTTTTAAAAATGCCAAGGGCACTTGAGAAATTCTTGGCTCCTGAATTGTACCTTTTTTCAAATTTATCTTAGGTAAGACACTCCAGCTTCTTCAAACCATGGTACTGTTCCTTCCATGTAACAAACCAGAGGAAAAAACAAAATAAATTAAAACAAAACCCATGAAATAACATTTGAGAGCACAGAATTACTCAGCAGGCCCATGTAAACACTATTCAAGAAGCTAGAGGTACAGAAGCCTCAACCTTCAGCCCATGGCCTGAAGTTTTGTCTCTATCATGGCCCCTCAATTCCCTGGCATGTCCACATTAACTCATGAATCTTTACTCATTTCTTTTTCAAATGCACAGGATCTAATATATTTGAACCCTGTTCACCTGGGCAGTAATCATCCAAGGACACACCAGAGGAAGGGCAGCCACCCCCTTGCCTGGGGCCTTGGAGCTTATCACAATAGAAATGGACACCTGAACAAGGGGAGCCAAAACAAAGAGAGGCATATTCCTAAAGCCTGAAGCACAGAAGCTACCTATAGACCAGTAGTGGGATTTCACAAATTATGTAGGAATCTCTGTGCACATGCTTGGCATGGTCGCTCATGCCTATAATCCCAGCCATCTGGGGGCTGCGGTGGATGGATCCTTGGGAGTTCCACTCCATCTTGGGCTACGAATTTAACTCAAGGCCTCTTTCAACAACTACATAAGATGTTGTTTCCAAAAAGAGGACAACAGAAAACTAGACACACTTGGTCCAGGTCCCTGGGTTCACTACATGAGTTGTGGAGTCTAAATATTCCATGCCATGAGAAAATACCTGGGATTTTTAGGGAAAGGGGCATTTGCATCCCGTTTCGAAGGGTTTCCCTTTCACCATGTTACATTTGAATTCTGGAAAGCCTGTTGGTGATACGCTATCTAGTATTATGTTGGTTTAGGTATTGAGCTAGTACCTCATGTTTAGTGTTCAGGGTTATGCTGGAATGGCTGCAGACCTCCTTGAAATAGCGATTGCAGACATGTTAACCCCGAAGAAGTTGCATAGTTGAAGCAGGCACTCCAAATATTCATGAACTGCAAGGATTCACTTTCATTTTGGGACTCATCTTCTGGTTGCTGGCTTTTAATGCTAACTGATACTGCCATGGTGGCAGTAATCCAACAGAGTTTGCATGTATGGTTTGCAGGTTTGCTTCAAAAGCCACCAGAAACTCGGCAGAACCCAAATCATTGTGGCCTTTTCTTTCCTCCCCTGAAACATTTGGCTTTCTAAGTTTGAAAATTGAATAGACAGGGGTAGTCAAGTTTGGACCCCATGTACCACAAACAGAGCTAAAGACAGAGCGAATTATTGCCCTCCACTTGTCAAAATATGTCAAATTTGCTTGATCACCACACCTTCAAAGAAAATTCGGGGGCAACTTAGAGAGGTGAATCAAATACTGCATGATTGGAATGGCTGTGGTTGTGTGAGGAGGAGAGCTGCAGAGTTGGCCTGAAACTTTTCACAGAAATCCACAGACTTGTGGTTGCCAGCGAACCACGCTGGGCTGAGATTGGCTGAACATCACTGTGAGGTGGATTTTAGGCTCTAGGTGTGAAAATTTAAAAGACTGGTGTAGTCAAGTTTCGAAACCTTGGACCTCAGACATACCAAAAGGTTTTCCAATTACTTCCCTCCACTTCTCAAAATATGTCAAATTTTGTTGATCACTACAACTGTAAAAAAAATTCTGAGGCAACATAGAGAGGCTAATCAAATACTGCATGATTGGAATGGCTGTGGTTGTATGAGGTGGAAAGCTGCAGAGTTGGGCTGAAACAGTTCACAGAAATCCACAAGCTTGTGGTTGCCATGCAACCACACTGGGCTGTGATTGGCTGAGCATCATTGTGAGCTGCACTTTAGGCTCTAGGATACAAGTGTGCAGTAGGAGACCTGAGTCACAATGCTGGGCGTTGCCATGGAGACCTCAGTGGCACAGAGGACCTTGCAGGGCAAGATTTAAATAGGATGAATATTCTTGGCCTGGTATGCCACAATATTCTCTCTGAAGGCTTCACTGCTCAGAATTTGTGGATGGAAATGCTTGCCAATCTACACATGGATGTACTTTCAATGGGATATGAAATATTCCAGGGCCTGGCAGATGATCTCTGACATGTCCTATCATTGAGCATACCCTTTTCCCTTGTCATGTCTGTCATTTGGCTGAGTCCTGTTCCCTAAGCTATTCAGTCAAGACTTGCTGGCATCATTCACCTGCAGTATAAGAGCTTTCTGTGAAATTTCTCAGCAGAAATCCTCTGCAAGCACATAGCTTTGGATATGAGAGACAGTGGTGGAAGTTGAATTTCAAGGGCAGATATTTGAAAACAATGAAACAAGCCCCGAATAAGATCTTTACATGTTTCCCAGATGAATATGTTTGGAAATATTGGGGAAGATGGAGATCAACACTGAGAAGAGTGCACAACCATTTCAAGGTAAAAAAACCAGGGAAAAACATGGGAAAGCAAGAGAGCTGCTTAACCTGATGTAAAAATCTTGATGATGAAAGGAAAAGTATATTCTCATGATGATTTAATCAAGCTGTAGAAGTGAAGTTCTCATGTTGGTTGCCCTATGTGTGGCCATCTGCATTGGGCAGTGGATGCAGGACAGGAGATCTTCAAATAAATCTGATGGAACTCAAAATACTGAAAAAAATCAGCCTAAATCCTGTGTAATCCTTCCCTTTGAGAAAATATATGGATAATGTACGAAGTTTCAAAAGAGAAAATGTCTATTGGGTCATGGTTTCACCAATGAAATGGTCACTTCACATAACATTTTGAATTTTGCTTTCACACTTGCTCATGTACCGGGCCTGAGTAAAGCAGAATGCAGAGTAAGCCTGTTCAATAGATGTGCATTCCATAAGTGGTTTTAAAACCAGTGAAAACCTTTGGACTTAGTGTTTGTATTTTATTGGTTGATTTATTTTTTCAAATAGTTTGTTTTAATCTTTCTAATTTTGTGAGTCAGAGAAGCCCTCACTCATAGTGATTTAGACCTCTCCAAAAGCTCTGAAGGTATTCATGTAACAGCTATTACATGTTATAAGTTTCTCCTATTAAAACTTGAAAGACTAACAGACTCTGCCCCTTTTCATCTAAATTCAGTGTTGGGCTAAATTCAGTGTTGGACTTTTTACAAGTCCTTTGAAATGTGTCCTCCTCTAGTCACTGGTCGTGCTAGAATTTACTTTCTTGTGAAGACAGGATTTGAGCAAATTGACACAAGTACAGTTTGCCACTACTCTGCAGACCTGGTTAAGTATCGAGTTCCCTAAATGGTGTGTGTTTTATTTTGATCTCTGCTCACAATTTGCTCATCCATTTAGAACCACAGGTCTCCAGGCCATAGCATTCCAGGCCGAAACAAGAAAATTTCCATTCGGTTTTGGGAGTTCATTCGTCTCTCATAATTACTTTATCCACAAATGTGTGCTTAAGGAGAGGCCTTGTCCAAATGTGGAGAGGCCCATTTTCATTCACTCACTTTCAGACTTTCTAAGATTTTCAGTTACGAGAGGTTTTCCCAGACATGCCATTGTCAAGGGACAGTGCACTTCACTTGAAGTTTTGCAGTATTACATCATGTGTCTCCATGGAAATTCCACCAATGGGAAACTCTTGCTGTAGTCATCTCCAAGTGTTGCTGCGTAAGAAAATATAACTAACAAAGTATGTGGTTTCAAGCAGAATGAGGAAGGAGGGATTATCTTTATTTCAGTGCAGGTTGATATTTCAAAGAAACAGTAATTCCTATCAAATAGGAGGTAAAATCTTTTGTAAAGAGACATGGACATGAGACGCTCAAATTTATGTCATTTTTTTTAAAATGCCAAGGGCACTTGAGAAATTCTTGGCTCCTGAATTGTCCCGTTTTTCAAATTTCTCTTACGTAAGACACACCAGCTTCTTCAAACCATTGTACTGTTCCTTCCATGTAAAAAACCAAAGGAAAAAACAAAATATTTTAAAAGAAAACCCATGAAATAACATTTGAGAGCACACAATTGCTCAGCAGGCCCATGTAAACACTATTCAAGAAGCTAGAGTTACAGAAGCCTCAGCCTTAAGCCTATGGCCTGAAGTTTTGTCTCTATCATGGCCCCTCAATTCCCTGGCATGTCCACATTAACTCATGAATCTTTACTCATTTCCTTTTCAAATGCACAGGATACAATATAAATGAACCCTGTTCACCTGGGCAGTAATCATCCAAGGACACACCAGAGGAAGGGCAGCCACCCCCTTGCCTGGGGCCTTGGAGCTTATCACAATAGAAATGGACACCTGAACAAGGGGAGCCAAAACAAAGAGAGGCATATTCCTAAAGCCTGAAGCACAGAAGCTACCTATAGATCAGTAGTGGGATTTCACAAATTATGGAAGAATCTCTGTGCACATGCTTGTCATGGTCGCTCATGCCTATAATCCCAGCCATCTGGGGGCTGAGGTGGATGGATCCTTGGGAGTTCCACTCCATCTTGGGCTACGAATTTATCACAAGGCCTCTTTCAACAACTACATAAGATGCTTTTTCCAAAAAGAGGACAACAAAATCTAGACACACTTGGTCCATGTCCCTGGGTTCACTACATGAGTTGTGGAGTCTAAATATTCCATGCCATGAGAAAATAATTGGGATTTTTAGGGAAAGGGGCATTTGCATCCCGTTTCTAAGGGTTTCCCTTTCACCATGTTACATTTGAATTCTGGGAAGACCTGCTGGTGATAAGCTATCTAGTATTATGTTCATTTAGGTATTGAGCTAGTACCTCATGTTTAGTGTTCAGGGTTATGCTGCAATGGCTGCAGACCTCTTTGAAATAGCGATTGCAGACATGTGAAACCCGAGGAAGCTGGATAGTTGAGGCAGGCACTCCAAATATTCATGCACTGCAAGGATTCACTTTCATTTTGGGACTCATCTTCTGGTTGCTGGCTTTCAGTGCTAACTGATACTACCATGGTGGCAGTAATCCCGCAGACATTGCACGTATGGTTTGCAGGTTTGCTTCCCAAGCCACCAGAAACTCAGCAGAACCCAAATCATTGTGGCACTTTCTTTCCTCCCCTGAAACATTTGGCTTTCTAAGTTTGAAAATTGAATAGACTGGGTTAGTCAAGTTTGGACCCCATGTACCACAAACAGAGCTAAAGACAGAGTGAATTACTTTCCTCCACTTGTCAAAATATGTCAAATTTGCTTGATCACCACAAATTCAAAGAAAATTCGGGGCAACTTAGAGAGGTGAATCAAATACTGCATGATTGGAATGGCTGTGGTTGTATGAGGTGGAGACCTGCAGAGTTGGGCTGAAACTGTTCACAGAAATCCACAGGCTTGTGGTTGTCAGGCAACCACGCTGGGCTGAGATTGGCTGAACATCACTGTGAGGTGGATTTTAGGCTCTAGGTGTGAAAATTTAAAAGACTGGTGTAGTCAAGTTTGGAACCCATAGACCTCAGACATACCAAATCTTTTCCAATTACTTCCCTCCACTTCTCAAAATATGTCAAATTTTGTTGATCACTACAAGTGTAAAAAAAATTCTGAGGCAACATAGAGAGGCTCATCACATACGGCATGATTGGAATGGCGGTGGTTGTATGAGGTGGAAACTGCAGAGTTGGGCTGAAACATTTCACAGAAATCCTAAAGCTTGTGGTTGCCAGGCAACCACACTGGGCTGTGATTGGCTGTGCACCATTGTGAGCTGCACTTTAGGCTCTAAGATACAAGTTTGCAGTAGTAAACCTGAGTCCCAATGCTGGGCGTTTCCATGGAGATCTCAGTGGCACAGAGGACCTTGTAGGGCAAGATTTAAATAGGATGAATATTCTTGGCCTGGTATGCCACAATATTCTCTCTGAAGTCTTCACTGCAAAGAATTTGTGGATGGAAATTCTTGCCAATCTACACATGGATGTACTTTCAATGGGATATGAAATATGCCAGGGCCTTACAGATGATCTCTGCCATGTCCTATCCTTGAGCATATGGTTTTCCCTTCTCATGTCTGTCGTTTGGCTGAGTCCTGTTCCCTAAGCTATTCAGTCAAGACTTGCTGGCATCATTCACCTGCAGTATAAGAGCTTTCTGTGAAATTTCTCAGCAGAAATCCTCTGCAAGCACACAGCTTTGGATATGAGAGACAGTGGTGGAAGTTGAATTTCAAGGGCAGATATTTGAAAACAATGAAACAAGCCCCAAATAAGATCTTTACATGTTTCCCAGATGAATATGTTTGGAAATATTGGGGAAGATGGAGATCAAGACTGAGAAGAGTGCACACCCATTTCAAGGTACAAAAACCACTGAAAAACATGGGAAAGCAAGACAGATGGTTAATCTGATGAAAAATCTTTGATGATGAAAGAAAAAGTATATTCTCATGATGATTTAATCAGACTGTAGAAGTGAAGTTCTCATGTTGGTTGTCCTATGTGTGGCATGCTGCATTGGGCAGTGGATGCAGGACTGGAGATCTTCAAATAAATCTGGTGGAAAACAAAACACCGAAAAAAAATCAGCTTAATTCCTGTGTATTCCTTCCCTTTGAGAACATATATGGATAATGTACGAAGTTTCAAAAGAGAAAATGTCTATTGGGTCATGGTTTCACCAATGAAATGGTCACATCACATAACATTTTGAATTTTGCTTTCACACTTGCTCCTGTACCGGGCCTGAGTAAAGCAGAATGAAGAGTAAGCCTGTTCAATAGATGTGCATTCCATAAGTTGTTTTAAAACCAGTGAAACCCTTTGGATTTAGTGTTTGTATTTTTTTGGTTGATTTATTTTTCAAATTGTTTGTTTTACTCTTTTTAACTTTGTGAGTCAGGGAAGCCCTCACTCATAGTGATTTAGACCTCTCCAAAACTCTGAAAGTATTCATGTAACAGCTATTACATGTTATAAGTTTCTACTATTAAAACGTGAAAGACTAACAGACTCTGCCACTTTTCATCTAAATTCAGTGTTGGGCTAAATTCAGTGAAGGGCTGTTTACAAGTCCTTTGAAATGTGTCCTCCTCTAGCCACTGGTTGTGCTGGAATTTACTTTCTTGTGAAGACAAGATTTGAGCAAATTGACACAAGTACAGTTTGCCACTACTCGGCACACCTGGTTAAGTATCGAGTTCCCTAAATGGTGTGTGTTTTATTTTGATCTCTGCTCACACTTTGCTCATCCAGTTAGAACCACGGGGCTCCAGGCCATAGCGTTCCAGGCCTAACCAAGAAAATTTCCATTCCGTTTTGGGAGTTCATTCGTCTCTCATAATTACTTTTTCCACAAATGTGTGCTTAAGTAGAGGCCCATTTTCATTCACTCACTTTCAGACTTTCTAAAATTTTCAGTTACTAGAGGTTTGCCCAGACTTGCCATTATCAAGGGACAGTGCACTTCACTTGAAGTTGTGCAGTATTACTTCATGTGTCTCCATGGAAATTCCACCAATGGGAAACTCTTGCTGTAGTCATCTCCAAGTGTTGCTGCCTAAGAAAATATAACTAACAAAGAATGTGGTTTCAAGCAGAATGAGGAAAGGAGAGATTATCTTTATTTCAGTGCAGGTTGACCTTTCAAAGAAACAGTAATTCCTATCAAATAGGAGGTAAAATCTTTTGTAAAGAGACATGGACATGACACGCTCAGCTTTATGTCACTTTTTTAAAAATGCCAAGGGCACTTGAGAAATTCTTGGCTCCTGAATTGTACCTTTTTTCAAATTTATCTTAGGTAAGACACTCCAGCTTCTTCAAACCATGGTACTGTTCCTTCCATGTAACAAACCAGAGGAAAAAACAAAATAAATTAAAACAAAACCCATGAAATAACATTTGAGAGCACAGAATTACTCAGCAGGCCCATGTAAACACTATTCAAGAAGCTAGAGGTACAGAAGCCTCAACCTTCAGCCCATGGCCTGAAGTTTTGTCTCTATCATGGCCCCTCAATTCCCTGGCATGTCCACATTAACTCATGAATCTTTACTCATTTCCTTTTCAAATGCACAGGATCTAATATATTTGAACCCTGTTCACCTGGGCAGTAATCATCCAAGGACACACCAGAGGAAGGGCAGCCACCCCCTTGCCTGGGGCCTTGGAGCTTATCACAATAGAAATGGACACCTGAACAAGGGGAGCCAAAACAAAGAGAGGCATATTCCTAAAGCCTGAAGCACAGAAGCTACCTATAGACCAGTAGTGGGATTTCACAAATTATGTAAGAATCTCTGTGCACATGCTTGGCATGGTCGCTCATGCCTATAATCCCAGCCATCTGGGGGCTGAGGTGGATGGATCCTTGGGAGTTCCACTCCATCATGGGCTACGAATTTATCTCAAGGCCTCTTTCAACAACTTCATAAGATGTTGTTTCCAAAAAGAGGACAACAGAAAACTAGACACACTTGGTCCAGGTCCCTGGGTTCACTACACGAGTTGTGGAGTCTAAATATTCCATGCCATGAGAAAATACCTGGGATTTTTAGGGAAAGGGGCATTTGCATCCCGTTTCGAAGGGTTTCCCTTTCACCATGTTACATTTGAATTCTGGGAAGACCTGCTGGTGATAAGCTATCTAGTATAATGTTGGATTAGGTATTGCGCTAGTACCTCATATTTAGTGTTCAGGGTTATGCTGGAATGGCTGCGGACCTCCTTGAAATAGCGATTGCAGACATGTGAAGCCCGAGGAAGCTGGATAGTTGAAGCATTCACTCCAAATATTCATGCACTGCAAGGATTCACTTTCATTTTGGGACTCATCTTCTGGTTGCTGGCTTTTAGTGCTGATACTACCATGGTGGCAGTAATCCAGCAGAGATTGCATGTATGGTTTGCAGGTTTGCTTCCCAAGCCACCAGAAACTCAGCAGAACCCACATCATTGTGGCATTTTCTTTCCTCCCCTGAAACATTTGGCTTTCTAAGTTTGAAAATTGAATTTACTGGGGTGGTCAAGTTTGGACCCCATGTACCACAAACAGAGCTAAAGACAGAGCCAATTACTTCCCTCCACTTGTCAAAATATGTCAAATTTGTTTGATCACCACAACTTCAAAGAAAATTCGGGGGCAACGTAGAGAGGTGAATCAAATACTGCATGATTGGAATGGCTGTGGTTGTATGAGGTGGAGAGCTGCAGAGTTGGTTTGAAACTGTTCACAGAAATCCACAGGCTTGTGGTTGTCAGGCAACCACGCTGGGCTGAGATTGGCTGAACATCACTGTGAGGTGGATTTTAGGCTCTAGGTGTGAAAATGTAAAAGAATGGTGTAGTCAAGTTTGGAACCCATACACCTCAGACATACCAAAAGGTTTTCCAATTACTTCCCTCCACTTCTCAAAATATGTCAAATTTTGTTGATCACTACAACTGTAAAAAAAATTCTGAGGCAACATAGAGAGGCTCATCACATACTGCATGATTGGAATTGCTGTGGTTCTTTGAGGTGGAAAGCTGCAGATTTGGGCTGAAACAGTTCACAGAACTCCACAAGCTTCTGGTTGCCAGACAACCACACTGGGCTGTGATTGGCTGAGCACCATTGTGAGCTGGATTTTAGGATCTAGGATACAAGCGTGCAGTAGGAGAAGTGAGTCACAATGCTGGGCGTTGCCATGGAGACCTCAGTGGCACAGAGGACCTTGTAGGGCAAGATTTAAATAGGATGAATATTCTTGGCCTGGTATGCCACAATATTCTCTCTGAAGGCTTCACTGCTCAGAATTTGTGGATGGAAATGCTTGCCAATCTACACATGGATGTACTTTCAATGGGAAATGAAATATGCCAGGGCCTGGCAGATGATCTCTGACATGTCCTATCATTGAGCATACCCTTTTCCCTTGTCATGTCTGTCATTTGACTGAGTCCTGTTCCCTAAGCTATTCAGTCAAGACTTGCTGGCATCATTCACCTGCAGTATAAGAGCTTTTTGTGAAATTTCTCAGCAGAAATCCTCTGCAAGCACACAGCTTTGGATATGAGAGACAGTGGTGCAAGTTGAATTTCAAGGGCAGATATTTGAAAACAATGAAACAAGCCCCAAATAAGATCTTTACATGTTTCCCAGATGAATATGTTGGGAAATATTGGGGAAGATGGAGATCAAGACTGAGAAGAGTGCACACCCATTTCAAGGTACAAAAACCAGGGAAAAACATGGGAAAGCAAGAGAGCTGGTTAATCTGATGTAAAAATCTTTGATGATGAAAGGAAAAGTATATTCTCATGATGATTTAATCAGGCTGTAGAAGTGAAGTTCCCATGTTGGTTGTCCTAAGTGTGGCATTCTGCATTGGGCAGTGGATGTAGGACAGGAGATCTTCAAATAAATCTGGTGGAACACAAAATACTGAAAAAAAATCAGCCTAAATACTGTGTATTCCTTCCCTTTGAGAACATATATGGAGAATGTACAAAGTTTCAAAAGAGAAAATGTCTATTGGGTCATGGTTTCACCAATGAAATGGTCACATCACATAATATTTTGAATTTTGCTTTCACACTTGCTCCTGTACCGGGCCTGAGTAAAGCAGAAGGCAGAGTAATCCTGTTCAATAGATGTGCATTCCATAAGTGGTTTTAAAACCAGTGAAACCCTTTTGACTTAGTGTTTGTATTTTATTGGTTTATTTATTTTTCAAATTGTTTATTTTACTCTTTTTAACTTTGTGAGTCAGGGAAGCCCTCACTCATAGTGATTTAGACCTCTCCAAAAGCTCTGAAAGTATTCATGTAACAGCTATTACATGTTATAAGTTTCTCCTATAAAAACGTGAAAGACTAACAGACTCTGCCACTTTTCATCTAAATTGAGTGTTGGGCTAAATTCAGTGATGGACTTTTTACAAGTCCTTTGAAATGTGTCCTCCTCTACCCACTGGTCGTGCTGGAATTTACTTTCTTGTGAAGACAGGATTTGAGCAAATTGACAAAAGTACGGTTTGCCACTACTCTGCACACCTGGATAAGTATCGAGTTCCCTAAATGGTGTGTGTTTTATTTTGATCTCTTCTCACACTTTGCTCATCCAGTTAGAACCACAGGGCTCCAGGCCATAGCGTTCCAGGCCTAAACAAGAAAATTTCCATTCCGTTTTGGGAGTTCATTCTTCTCTCATAATTACTTTTTCCACAAATGTGTGCTTAAAGAGAGGCCCTGTCCAAATGTGGAGAGGCCCATTTTCATTCACTCACTTTCAGACTTTCTAAGATTTTCAGTTACTAGAAGTTTGCCCAGACTTGCCATTGTCAAGGGACAGTGCACTTCACTTGAAGTTGTGCAGTATTACTTCATGTGTCTCCATGGAAATTCCACCAATGGGAAACTCTTGCTGTAGTCATCTCCAAGTGTTGCTGTGTAAGAAAATATCACTAACAAAGAATGTGGTTTCAAGCAGAATGAGGAAAGGAGGGATTATCTTAATTTCAGTGCAGGTTGACCTTTCAAAGAAACAGTAATTCCTATCAAATAGGAGGTAAAATATTTTGTAAAGAGACATGCACATGACACGCTCAGCTTTATGTCAGTTTTTTAAAAATGCCAAGCGCACTTGAGAAATTCTTGGCTGCTGAATCGTACCTTTTTTCAAATTTCTCTTAGGTAAGACACTCCAGCTTCTTCAAACCATGGTACTGTTCCTTCCATGTAACAAACCAAAGGAAAAAACAAAATAAATTAAAACAAAACCCATGAAATAACATTTGAGAGCACACAATCGCTCAGTAGGCACATGTAAACCGTATTCAAGAAGCTAGAGGTACAGAAGCCTCAACCTTCAGCCCATGGCCGGAAGTTTTGTCTCTATCATGGCCCCTCAATTCCCTGACATGTCCATATTAACTCATGAATCTTTACTCATTTCCTTTTCAAATGCACAGGATCCAATATATTTGAACCCTGTTCACCTGGGCAGTAATCATCCAAGGACACACCAGAGGAAGGGCAGCCACCCCCTTGCCTGGGGCCTTGGAGCTTATCACAATAGAAATGGACACCTGAACAAGGGGAGCCAAAAGAAAGAGAGGCATATTCCTAAAGCCTGAAGCACAGAAGCTACCTATAGATCAGTAGTGGGATTTCACAAATTATGTAAGAATCTCTGTGCACATGCTTGGCATGGTCGCTCATGCCTATAATCCCAGCCATCTGGGGGCTGAGGTGGATGGATCCTTGGGATTTCCACTCCATCTTGGGCTACGAATTTATCACAAGGCCTCTTTCAACAACTACATAAGATGCTGTTTCCAAAAAGAGGACAACAGAAAACTAGACACACTTGGTCCAGGTCCCTGGGTTCACTATATGAGTTGTGGAGTCTAAATATTCCATGCCATGAGAAAATAATTGGGATTTTTAGGGAAAGGGGCATTTGCATCCCGTTTCTAAGGGTTTCCCTTTCAGCATGTTACATTTGAATTCTGGGAAGACCTGCTGGTGATAAGCTATCTAGTATTATGTTCGTTAAGGTATTGAGCTAGTACCTCATGTTTACTGTTCAGGGTTATGCTGCAATGGTTGCAGACCTCTTTGAAATAGCGATTGCAGACATGTGAAACCCGAGGAAGCTGGATAGTTGAGGCAGGCACTCCAAATATTCATGCACTGCAAGGATTCACTTTCATTTTGGGACTCATCTTCTGGTTGCTGGCATTCAGTGCTAACTGATACTACCATGGTGGCAGTAATCCCGCAGACATTGCATGTATGGTTTGCAGGTTTGCTTCCCAAGCCACCAGAAACTCAGCAGAACCCAAATCATTGTGGCACTTTCTAACCTCCCCTAAAACATTTGGCTTTCTAAGTTTGAAAATTGAATAGACTGGGTTAGTCAAGTTTGGACCCCATGTACCAAAAACAGAGCTAAAGACAGAGCGAATTACTTCACTCCAGTTGTCAAAATATGTCAAATTTGCTTAATCACCACAACTTCAAAGAAAATTCGGGGGCAACGTAGAGAGGTGAATCAAATCCTGCATGATTGGAATGGCTGTGGTTGTATGAGGAGGAGAGCTGCAGAGTTGGGCTGAATCTGTTCACAGAAATCCACAGGCTTGTGGTTGCCAGGCAACCACACTGGGCTGAGATTGGCTGAACATCACTGTGAGGAGGATTTTAGGCTCTAGGTATGAAAATTTAAAAGACTGGGGTAGTCAAGTTTGGAACCAATAGACCTCAGACATACCAAAAGGTTTTCCATTTACTTCCCTCCACTTCTCAAAATATGTCAAATTTTGTTGATCACTACAAGTGTAAAAAAAATTCTGAGGCAACATAGAGAGGCTCATCACATACTGCATGATTGGAATGGCGGTGGTTGTATGAGGTGGAAATTGCAGAGTTGGGCTGAAATATTTCACAGAAATCCACAAGCTTGTGGTTGCCAGGCAACCACACTGGGCTGTGATTCGCTGTGCACCATTGTGAGCTGCACTTTAGGCTCTAAGATACAAGTTTGCAGTAGTAGACCTGAGTCACAATGCTGGCCGTTTCCATGGAGACCTCAGTGGCACAGAGGAAATTGTAGGGCAAGATTTAAATAGGATGAATATCCTTGGCCTGGTATGCCACAATATTCTCTCTGAAGTCTTCACTGCTAAGAATTTGTGGATGGAAATACTTGCCAATCTACACATGGATGTATTTTCAATGGGATATGAAATATGCCATTGCCTGGCAGATGATCTCTGCCATGTCCTATCCTTGAGCATACGGTTTTCCCTTCTCATGTCTGTCGTTTGGCTGAGTCCTGTTCCCTAAACTATTCTGTCAAGACTTGCTGGCATCATTCACCTGCAGTATAAGAGCTTTCTGTGAAATTTCTCAGCAGAAATCCTCTGCAAGCACATAGCTTTGGATATGAGAGACAGTGGTGGAAGTTGAATTTCTAGGGCAGATATTTGAAAACAATGAAACAAGACCCAGATAACAACTTTACATGTTTCCCAGATGAATATGTTTGGAAATATTGGGGAAGATGGAGATCAAGACTGAGAAGAGTGCACACCCATTTCAAGGTACAAAAACCAGGGCAAAACATGGGAAAGCAGGTGAGCTGGTTAATCTGATGTAAAAATCTTTGATGATGAAAGGAAAAGTATATTCTCATGATGATTTAATCAGGCTGTAGAAGTAAGTTCTCATGTTGGTTGTCCTATGTGTGGCCTTCTGTATTGGGCAGTGGATGCAGGACAGGAGATCTTCAAATAAATCTGGTGGTACACAAATTACTGAAAAAAATTCAGCCTAAATCCTGTGTATTCCTTCACTTTGAGAACATATATGGATAATGTACTTAGTTTCAAAAGAGAAAATGTCTATTGCGTCATGGTTTCACCAATGAAATGGTCACTTTACATAACATTTTGAATTTTGCTTTCACACTTGCTCATGTACCGGGCCTGAGTAAAGCAGAATGCAGAGTAAGGCTGTTCAGTAGATGTGCTTTCCAAAAGTGGTTTTAAAACCAGTGAAACCCTTTGGATTTAGTGTTTGTATTTTATGGGTTGATTTATTTTTCAAATTGTTTGTTTTACTATTTTAATCTTTGTGAGTCAGTGAAGCCCTCACTCATAGTGATTTAGACCTCTCCAAAAGCTCTGAAGGTATTCATGTAACAGCTATTACATGTTATAAGTTTCTCCTATTAAAACGTGAAAGACTAACAGACTCTGCCACTTTTCATCTAAATTCAGTGTTGGGCTAAATTCAGTGAAGGGCTGTTTACAAGTCCTTTGAAATGTGTCCTCCTCTAGCCACTGGTCGTGCTGGAATTTACTTTCTTGTGAAGACAAGATTTGAGCAAATTGACACAAGTACAGTTTGCCACTACTCGGCACACCTGGTTAAGTATCGAGTTCCCTAAATGGTGTGTGTTTTATTTTGATCTCTGCTCACACTTTGCTCATCCAGTTAGAACCACAGGGCTCCAGGCCATAGCGTTCCAGGCCTAAACAAGAAAATTTCCATTCCGTTTTGGGAGTTCATTCGTCTCTCATAATTACTTTTTCCACAAATGTGTGCTTAAGGAGAGGCCCTGTCCAAATGTGGAGAGGCCCATTTTCATTCACTCACTTTCAGACTTTCTAAAATTTTCAGTTACTAGAGGTTTGCTCAGACTTGCCATTGTCAAGGGACAGTGCACTTCACTTGAAGTTGTGCAGTATTACTTCATGTGTTTCCATGGAAATTCCACCAATGGGAAACTCTTGCTGTAGTCATCTCCAAGTGTTGCTGTGTAAGAAAATATAATTAACAAAGAATGTGGTTTCAAGCAGAATGAGGAAAGAAGAGATTATCTTTATTTCAGTGCAGGTTGACCTTTCAAAGAAACAGTAATTCCTATCAAATAGGAGGTAAAATCTTTTGTAAAGAGACATGGACATGACACGGTCAGCTTTATGTCACTTTTTTAAAAATGCCAAGGTCACTTGAGAAATTCTTGGCTCCTGCATTGTACCTTTTTTCAAATTTATCTTAGGTAAGACACTCCAGCTTCTTCAAACCATGGTACTGTTCCTTCCATGTAACAAACCAAAGGAAAAAACAAAATAAATTAAAACAAAACCCATGAAATAACATTTGAGAGCACACAATTGCTCAGCAGGCCCATGTAAACACTATTCAAGAAGCTAGAGGTACAGAAGCCTCAACCTTCAGCCCATGGCCTGAAGTTTTGTCTCTATCATGGCCCCTCAATTCCCTGGCATGTCCACATTAACTCATGAATCTTTACTCATTTCCTTTTCAAATGCACAGGATCCAATATATTTGAACCCTGTTCACCTGGGCAGTAATCATCCAAGGACACACCAGAGGAAGGGCAGCCACCCCCTTGCCTGGGGCCTTGGAGCTTATCACAATAGAAATGGACACCTGAACAAGGGGAGCCAAAACAAAGAGAGGCATATTCCTAAAGCCTGAAGCACAGAAGCTACCTATAGACCAGTAGTGGGATTTCACAAATTATGTAAGAATCTCTGTGCACATGCTTGGCATGGTCGCTCATGCCTATAATCCCAGCCCTCTGGGGGCTGAGGTGGATGGATCCTTGGGAGTTCCACTCGATCTTGGGCTACGAATTTATCTCAAGGCCTCTTTCAACAACTACATAAGATGTTGTTTCCAAATAGAGGACAACAGAAAACTAGACACACTTGGTCCAGGTCCCTGGGTTCACTACACGAGTTGTGGAGTCTAAATATTCCATGCCATGAGAAAATACCTGGGATTTTTAGGGAAAGGGGCATTTGCATCCCGTTTCGAAGGGTTTCCCTTTCACCATGTTACATTTGAATTCTGGGAAGACCTGATGGTGATAAGCTATCTAGTATAATGTTGGATTAGGTATTGCGCTAGTACTTCATATTTAGTGTTCAGGGTTATGCTGGAATGGCTGCGGACCTCCTTGAAATAGCGATTGCAGACATGTGAACCCCGAGGAAGCTGGATAGTTGAAGCAGGCACTCCAAATACTCATGCACTGCAAGGATTCACTTTCATTTTGGGACTCATCTTCTGGTTGCTGGCTTTTAGTGCTAACTGATACTACCACGGTGGCAGTAATCCAGCAGAGATTGCATGTATGGTTTGCAGGTTTGCTTCCCAAGCCACCCGAAACTCAGCAGAACCCACATCATTGTGGCATTTTCTTTCCTCCCCTGAAACATTTGGCTTTCTAAGTTTGAAAATTGAATAGACTGGGGTGGTCAAGTTTGGACCCCATGTACCACAAACAGAGCTAAATACAGAGCCAATTACTTCACTCCACTTGTCAAAATATGTCAAATTTGCTTGATCACCACAACTTCAAAGAAAATTCGGGGGCAACGTAGAGAGGTGAATCAAATACAGTATGATTGGAATGGCTGTGGTTGTATGAGGTGGAGAGCTGCAGAGTTGGGTTGAAACTGTTCACAGAAATCCACAGGCTTGTGGTTGTCAGGCAAGCACGCTGGGCTGAGATTGGCTGAACATCACTGTGAGGTGGATTTTAGGCTCTAGGTGTGAAAATCTAAAAGACTGGTGTAGTCTTGTTTGGAACCCATACACCTCAGACATTCCAAAAGCTTTTCCAATTACTTGCCTCCACTTCTCAAAATATGTCAAATTTTGTTGATCACTACAACTGTAAAAAAAATTCTGAGGCAACATAGAGAGGCTCATCACATACTGCATGATTGGAATTGCTGTGGTTGTATGAGGTGGAAAGCTGCAGATTTGGGCTGAAACAGTTCACAGAACTCCACAAGCTTCTGGTTGCCAGACAACCACACTGGGCTGTGATTGGCTGAGCACCATTGTGAGTTGGACTTTAGGCTCTAGGATACAAGCGTGCAGTAGGAGAAGTGAGTCACAATGCTGGGCGTTGCCATGGAGACCTTAGTGGCACAGAGGACCTTGTAGGGCAAGATTTAAATAGGATGAATATTCTTGGCCTGGTATGCCACAATATACTCTCTGAAGGCTTCACTGCTCAGAATTTGTGGATGGAAATGCTTGCCAATCTACACATGGATGTACTTTCAATGGGATATGAAATATGCCAGGGCCTGGCAGATGATCTCTGACATGTCCTATCCTTGAGCATACCCTTTTCCCTTGTCATGTCTGTCATTTGGCTGAGTCCTGTTCCCTAAGCTATTCAGTCAAGACTTGCTGGCATCATGCACCTGCACTATTAGAGCTTTCTGTGAAATTTCTCAGCAGAAATCCTCTGCAAGCACATAGCTTTGGATATGAGAGACAGTGGCGGAAGTTGAATTTCAAGGGCAGATATTTGAAAACAATGAAACAAGCCCCAAATAAGATCTTTACATGTTTCCCAGATGAATATGTTTGGAAATATTGGGAAAGATGGAGATCAAGACTCAGAAGAGTGCACACCCATTTCAAGGTACAAAAACCAGGGAAAAAACATGGGAAAGCAAGAGAGCTGGTTAATCTGATGTAAAAATCTTTGATGATGAAAGGAAAAGTATATTCTCATGATGATTTAATCAGGCTGTAGAAGTAAGTTCTCATGTTGGTTGTCCTATGTGTGGCCTTCTGTATTGGGCAGTGGATGCAGGACAGGAGATCTTCAAATAAATCTGGTGGTACACAAAGTACTGAAAAAAATTCAGCCTAAATCCTGTGTATTCCTTCACTTTGAGAACATATATGGATAATGTACTTAGTTTCAAAAGAGAAAATGTCTATTGCGTCATGGTTTCACCAATGAAATGGTCACTTTACATAACATTTTGAATTTTGCTTTCACACTTGCTCATGTACCGGGCCTGAGTAAAGCAGAATGCAGAGTAAGGCTGTTCAGTAGATGTGCTTTCCAAAAGTGGTTTTAAAACCAGTGAAACCCTTTGGATTTAGTGTTTGTATTTTATGGGTTGATTTATTTTTCAACTTGTTTGTTTTACTATTTTAATCTTTGTGAGTCAGTGAAGCCCTCACTCATAGTGATTTAGACCTCTCCAAAAGCTCTGAAGGTATTCATGTAACAGCTATTACATGTTATAAGTTTCTCCTATTAAAACGTGAAAGACTAACAGACTCTGCCACTTTTCATCTAAATTCAGTGTTGGGCTAAATTCAGTGAAGGGCTGTTTACAAGTCCTTTGAAATGTGTCCTCCTCTAGCCACTGGTCGTGCTGGTATTTACTTTCTTGTGAAGACAAGATTTGAGCAAATTGACACAAGTACAGTTTGCCACTACTCGGCACACCTGGTTAAGTATCGAGTTCCCTAAATGCTGTGTGTTTTATTTTGATCTCTGCTCACACTTTGCTCATCCAGTTAGAACCACAGGGCTCCAGGCCATAGCGTTCCAGGCCTAAACAAGAAAATTTCCATTCCGTTTTGGGAGTTCATTCGTCTCTCATAATTACTTTTTCCACAAATGTGTGCTTAAGGAGAGGCCCTGTCCAAATGTGGAGAGGCCCATTTTCATTCACTCACTTTCAGACTTTCTAAAATTTTCAGTTACTAGAGGTTTGCCCAGACTTGCCATTGTCAAGGGACAGTGCACTTCACTTGAAGTTGTGCAGTATTACTTCATGTGTTTCCATGGAAATTCCACCAATGGGAAACTCTTGCTGTAGTCATCTCCAAGTGTTGCTGTGTAAGAAAATATAATTAACAAAGAATGTGGTTTCAAGCAGAATGAGGAAAGAAGAGATTATCTTTATTTCAGTGCAGGTTGACCTTTCAAAGAAACAGTAATTCCTATCAAATAGGAGGTAAAATCTTTTGTAAAGAGACATGGACATGACACGGTCAGCTTTATGTCACTTTTTTAAAAATGCCAAGGTCACTTGAGAAATTCTTGGCTCCTGCATTGTACCTTTTTTCAAATTTATCTTAGGTAAGACACTCCAGCTTCTTCAAACCATGGTACTGTTCCTTCCATGTAACAAACCAAAGGAAAAAACAAAATAAATTAAAACAAAACCCATGAAATAACATTTGAGAGCACACAATTGCTCAGCAGGCCCATGTAAACACTATTCAAGAAGCTAGAGGTACAGAAGCCTCAACCTTCAGCCCATGGCCTGAAGTTTTGTCTCTATCATGGCCCCTCAATTCCCTGGCATGTCCACATTAACTCATGAATCTTTACTCATTTCCTTTTCAAATGCACAGGATCCAATATATTTGAACCCTGTTCACCTGGGCAGTAATCATCCAAGGACACACCAGAGGAAGGGCAGCCACCCCCTTGCCTGGGGCCTTGGAGCTTATCACAATAGAAATGGACACCTGAACAAGGGGAGCCAAAACAAAGAGAGGCATATTCCTAAAGCCTGAAGCACAGAAGCTACCTATAGACCAGTAGTGGGATTTCACAAATTATGTAAGAATCTCTGTGCACATGCTTGGCATGGTCGCTCATGCCTATAATCCCAGCCCTCTGGGGGCTGAGGTGGATGGATCCTTGGGAGTTCCACTCCATCTTGGGCTACGAATTTATCTCAAGGCCTCTTTCAACAACTACATAAGATGTTGTTTCCAAATAGAGGACAACAGAAAACTAGACACACTTGGTCCAGGTCCCTGGGTTCACTACACGAGTTGTGGAGTCTAAATATTCCATGCCATGAGAAAATACCTGGGATTTTTAGGGAAAGGGGCATTTGCATCCCGTTTCGAAGGGTTTCCCTTTCACCATGTTACATTTGAATTCTGGGAAGACCTGATGGTGATAAGCTATCTAGTATAATGTTGGATTAGGTATTGCGCTAGTACTTCATATTTAGTGTTCAGGGTTATGCTGGAATGGCTGCGGACCTCCTTGAAATAGCGATTGCAGACATGTGAACCCCGAGGAAGCTGGATAGTTGAAGCAGGCACTCCAAATATTCATGCACTGCAAGGATTCACTTTCATTTTGGGACTCATCTTCTGGTTGCTGGCTTTTAGTGCTAACTGATACTACCACGGTGGCAGTAATCCAGCAGAGATTGCATGTATGGTTTGCAGGTTTGCTTCCCAAGCCACCCGAAACTCAGCAGAACCCACATCATTGTGGCATTTTCTTTCCTCCCCTGAAACATTTGGCTTTCTAAGTTTGAAAATTGAATAGACTGGGGTGGTCAAGTTTGGACCCCATGTACCACAAACAGAGCTAAAGACAGAGCCAATTACTTCCCTCCACTTGTCAAAATATGTCAAATTTGCTTGATCACCACAACTTCAAAGAAAATTCGGGGGCAACGTAGAGAGGTGAATCAAATACTGTATGATTGGAATGGCTGTGGTTGTATGAGGTGGAGAGCTGCAGAGTTGGGTTGAAACTGTTCACAGAAATCCACAGGCTTGTGGTTGTCAGGCAAGCACGCTGGGCTGAGATTGGCTGAACATCACTGTGAGGTGGATTTTAGGCTCTAGGTGTGAAAATCTAAAAGACTGGTGTAGTCTTGTTTGGAACCCATACACCTCAGACATTCCAAAAGGTTTTCCAATTACTTCCCTCCACTTCTCAAAATATGTCAAATTTTGTTGATCACTACAACTGTAAAAAAAATTCTGAGGCAACATAGAGAGGCTCATCACATACTGCATGATTGGAATTGCTGTGGTTGTATGAGCTGGAAAGCTGCAGATTTGGGCTGAAACAGTTCACAGAACTCCACAAGCTTCTGGTTGCCAGACAACCACACTGGGCTGTGATTGGCTGAGCACCATTGTGAGCTGGACTTTAGGCTCTAGGATACAAGCGTGCAGTAGGAGAAGTGAGTCACAATGCTGGGCGTTGCCATGGAGACCTTAGTGGCACAGAGGACCTTGTAGGGCAAGATTTAAATAGGATGAATATTCTTGGCCTGGTATGCCACAATATACTCTCTGAAGGCTTCACTGCTCAGAATTTGTGGATGGAAATGCTTGCCAATCTACACATGGATGTACTTTCAATGGGATATGAAATATGCCAGGGCCTGGCAGATGATCTCTGACATGTCCTATCCTTGAGCATACCCTTTTCCCTTGTCATGTCTGTCATTTGGCTGAGTCCTGTTCCCTAAGCTATTCAGTCAAGACTTGCTGGCATCATTCACCTGCAGTATAAGAGCTTTCTGTGAAATTTCTCATTAGTAATCCTCTGCAAGCACACAGCTTTGGATATGAGAGACAGTGGTGCAAGTTGAATTTCAAGGGCAGATATTGGAAAACAATGAAACAAGCCCCAAATAAGATCTTTACATGTTTCCCAGATGAATATGTTGGGAAATATTGGGGAAGATGGAGATCAAGACTGAGAAGAGTGCACACCCATTTCAAGGTACAAAAACCAGGGAAAAACATGGGAAAGCAAGAGAGCTGGTTAATCTGATGTAAAAATCTTTGATGATGAAAGGAAAAGTGTATTCTCATGATGATTTAATCAGGCTGTAGAAGTGAAGTTCTCATGTTGGTTGCCCTATGTGTGGCCTTCTGCATTGGGCAGTGTATGCTGGACAGGAGATCTTCAAATAAATCTGGTGGAACACAAAATACTAAAAAAAAATCAGCCTAAATCCTGTGTAATCCTTCCCTTTGAGAAAATATATGGATAATGTACGAAGTTTCAAAAGAGAAAATGTGTATTGTGTCATGGTTTCACCAATGAAATGGTCACTTCACATAACATTTTGAATTTTGCTTTCACACTTGCTCATGTACCGGGCCTAAGTAAAGCAGAATGCAGAGTAAGCCTGTTCAATAGATGTGCATTCCATAAGTGGTTTTAAAACCAGTGAAAACCTTTGGACTTAGTGTTTGTATTTTATTGGTTTATTTATTTTTTCAAATTGTTTGTTTTACTCTTTTTAACTTTGTGAGTCAGGGAAGCCCTCACTCATAGTGATTTAGACCTCTCCAAAAGGTCTGAAAGTATTCATGTAACAGCTATTACATGTTATAAGTTTCTCCTATTTAAACGTGAAAGACTAACAGACTCTGCCACTTTTCATCTAAATTCAGTGTTAGGCTAAATTCAGTGATGGACTTTTTACAAGTCCTTTGAAATGTGTCCTCCTCTAGCCACTGGTCATGCTGGAATTTACTTTCTTGTGAAGACAGGATTTGAGCAAATTGACACAAGTACAGTTTGCCACTACTCTGGACACCTGGTTAAGTATCGAGTTCCCTTAATGGTGTGTGTTTTATTTTGATCTCTGCTCACACTTTGCTCATCCAGTTAGAACCACAGGTCTCCAGTCCACAGCGTTCCAGGCCTAAACAAAAAAATTTCCATTCCGTTTTGGGAATTCATTTGTCTCTCATAATTACTTTTTCCACAAATGTGTGCTTAAGGAGAGGCCTTTTCCAAATGTGGAGAGGCCCATTTTCATTCACTCACTTTCAGACTTTCTAAGATTTTCAGTTACTAGAGGTTTGCCGATACTTGTCATTGTAAAGGGACAGTGCACTTCACTTGAAGTTGTGCCGTATTACTTCATGTGTCTCCATGGAAATTCCACCAATGGGAAACTCTTGCTGTAGTCATCTCCAAGTGTTGCTGCCTAAGAAAATATAACTAACAAAGGATGTGGTTTCAAGCAGAATGGGGAAAGGAGGGATTATCTTTATTTCAGTGCAGGTTGACCTTTCAAACAAACAGTAATTCCTATCAAATAGGAGGTAAAATCTTTTGTAAAGAGACATGGACATGACACGCTCAACTTTATGTCACTTTTTTTAAAACGCCAAGGGCATTTGAAAAATTCTTGGGTCCTGAATTGTCCCTTTTTTCAAATTTCTCTTAGGTAAGACACACCAGCTTCTTCAAACCATGGTACTGTTCCTTCCATGTAACAAACCAAAGGAAAATAAATAAATTAAAACAAAACCCATGAAATAACATTTGAGAGCACACAATTGCTCAGCAGGCCCATGAAACACTATGCAAGAAGCTAGAGGTACACAAGCCTCAGCCTTCAGCCCATGGCCTGAAGTTTTGTCTCTATCATGGCTCCTCATTTCTCTGGCATGTCCATATTACTCATGAATCTTTACTAATTTCCATTTCAAATGCACAGGATTCAATATATTTGAACCCTGTTCACCTAGGCTGTAATCATCCAAGGACACACCAGAGGAAGGGCAGCCACCCCCTTGCCTGGGGCCTTGGAGCTTATCACAATAGAAATGGACACCTGAACAAGGGGAGCCAAAACAAAGAGAGGCATATTCCTAAAGCCTGAAGCACAGAAGCTACCTATAGACCAGTAGTGGGATTTCACAAATTATGTAAGAATCTCTGTGCACATGCTTTGCATGGTCGCTCATGCCTATAATCCCAGCCATCTGGGGGCTGAGGTGGATGGATCCTTGGGAGTTCCACTCCATCTTGGGCTACGAATTTATCTCAAGGCCTCTTTCAACAACTACATAAGATGTTGTTTCCAAAAAGAGGACAACAGAAAACTAGACACACTTGGTCCAGGTCCCTGGGTTCACTACACGAGTTGTGGAGTCTAAATATTCCATGCCATGAGAAAATACCTGGGATTTTTAGGGAAAGGGGCATTTGCATCCCGTTTCTAAGGGTTTCCCTTTCACCATGTTACATTTGAATTCTGGGAAGACCTGCTGGTGATAAGCTATCTAGTATTATGTTGGTTTAGGTATTGAGCTAGTACCTCATATTTAGTGTTCAGGGTTATGCTGGAATGGCTGCGGACCTACTTGAAATAGCGATTGCAGACATGTGAACCCCGAGGAAGCTGGATAGTTGAAGCAGACACTCCAAATATTCATGCACTGCAAGGATTCACTTTCATTTTGGGACTCATCTTCTGGTTGCTGGCTTTTAGTGCTAACTGATACTACCATGGTGGCAGTAATCCAGCAGAGATTGCATGTATGGTGTTCAGGTTTGCTTCCCAAGACACCAGAAACGCAGCAGAACCCACATCATTGTGGCATTTTCTTTCCTCCCCTGAAACATTTGGCTTTCTAAGTTTGAAAATTGAATAGACTTGGGTAGTCAAGTTTGGACCCCATGTACCACAAACAGAGCTAAAGACAGAGCGAATTACTTCCCTCCACTTGTCAAAATATGTCAAATTTGCTTGATCACCACAACTTCAAAGAAAATTCGGGGGCAACTTAGAGAGGTGAATCAAATACTGCATGATTGGAATGGCTGTGGTTGTATGAGGTGGAGAGCTACAGAGTTGGGCTGAAACTGTTCACAGAAATCCACAGGCTTGTGGTTGTCAGGCAACCACGCTGGGCTGAGATTGGCTGAACATCACTGTGAGGTGGATTTTAGGCTCTAGGTGTGAAAATGTAAAAGACTGGTGTAGTCAAGTTTGGAACCCATACACCTCAGACATACCAAAAGGTTTTCCAATTACTTCCCTCCACTTCTCAAAATATGTCAAATTTTGTTGATCACTACAACTGTAAAAAAAATTCTGAAGCAACATAGAGAGGCTCATCACATACTGCATGATTGGAATGGCTGTGGTTGTATGAGGTGGAAAGCTGCAGATTTGGGCTGAAACAGTTCACAGAAATCCACAAGCTTGTGGTTGCCAGACAACCACACTGGGTTCTGATTAGCTGAGCATCATTGTGAGCTGGACTTTAGGCTCTAGGATACAAGTGTGCAGTAGGAGACCTGAGTCACAATGCTGGGCGTTGCCATGGAGACCTCAGTGGCACAGAGGACCTTGTAGGGCAAGATTTAAATAGGATGAATATTCTTGGCCTGGTATGCCACAATATTCTCTCTGAAGGCTTCACTGCTCAGAATTTGTGGATGGAAATGCTTGCCAATCTACACATGGATGTACTTTCAATGGGATATGAAATATTCCAGGGCCTGGCAGATGATCTCTGACATGTCCTATCATTGAGCATACCCTTTTCCCTTGTCATGTCTGTCATTTGACTGAGTCCTGTTCCCTAAGCTATTCAGTCAAGACTTGCTGGCATCATTCACCTGCAGTATAAGAGCTGTCTGTGAAATTTCTCAGCAGAAATCCTCTGCAAGCACATAGCTTTGGATATGAGAGACAGTGGTGGAAGTTGACTTTCAAGGGCAGATATTTGAAAACAATGAAACTGTGAGAGTTGACCCCCTGCTATAACCCCCTCCCCGAGTTATAAAAAGCAGCAAAGAATGTTTCACTCCCTAACTCCCCAGAGCGGGGAATAAAAGGGTTAACTCCCTAACTCCCCAGAGCTATCAGAGCAGAGCAGAAAGAAATGCCTAACTCCCCAGAGCTATCAGAGCAGAGAAAAAAAAAAGAAAGAATGCACCTGCAAGGTTGTTCCGTCTCAACGAGATAAGTAAGACAAGTAACGGTTCTGTTCTGGGCACATAGTGACTGGGCTAGGACCCCCAGTCTCCATGGTTACTCAACCCCAAACCCCTCCAATCAATTTCTGCCAAATCCTATGCTGCTCAAAATTAACCAATGCAATCTGCTTCTGTAAACACGCTTGCCTCCCGTTTGCGCCCTTAAAAACCCTACACAATTCCCCCTCGGGGCCCTCCGCACTTGTTTCCCTGGGGGACCCCATGCGCATGGTAATAAACATTTTTCCCTCACCAAGAGTTGAGTCCTTGGGGTCTCTTTCCCTGCGGCGTCGGCCCTAACATTTTGGAGGCCCCAGCGAGATAGCACGTCTCATGGGAGGTGACCTCAACGGCTCTGCGTTGGGTGAGTACGACCGGTCGCTTCTTATTTTTACTCTGAGGATCATTCTACCGGTATTTTATGCCCCGAGCCAACCGGGCAATTTTTGTTACCTGTTTTTGTTATCTGTTCTCTGTTCTCTGGTGACCGGGGGACGCCCCACACGGTTTTCTGTGACTCACCGTCTGCGATAGGATTTTCCTATCGGTCTGGGGAATTTCATTCCCAATCTGTGGTCCTTCTGGGCCAATCTGGGGAATTTCATTCCCAATCTGTGGTCCTTCTGGGCCAATCTGGGGAATTTCATTCCCAATCTGTGGTCCTTCTGGGCCAATCTGGGGAATTTCATTCCCAATCTGTGGTCCTTCTGGGCCAATCTGGGGAATTTCATTCCCAATCTGTGGTCCGTCTGGGCCAATCTGGGGAATTTCATTCCCAATCTGTGGTTCGTCTGGGCCAATCTGGGGAATTTCATTCCCAATCTGTGGTCCGTCCGGGCCAATCTGGAGGCACCCCCTAAGGTGACACATTTGATGTGAAACTCATGTGTGAGAGTGAGGTGGCCGGCCTGTTTGTCCTGTGTGTTGTGACTGTTGTGATCGGTTATTCGTTGTGTCGCGCGTACGCTAAGCACTCTTTGTCTTCAGAACACCATGGGACAAAAGACATCGTCCCCATTGTCCCTCACCCTCGACCATTGGTCAGAGGTTCGAGAGAGGGCTCACAATCTCTCCTTACAGGTTAAAAAAGTAAATGACAGACTTTCTGCTCGTCTGAGTGGCCCACATTCTCCGTGGGTTGGCCACCAGAGGGGACTTTCCACCTTCCCCTCATCTTAGCAGTTAAGAACATCATCTTCCGCCCCGGACGAAGAGGGCCACCCCGACCAGCATGCCTACATCTTGGTATGACAAGACCTCAGGAAAAAGCCCCCACCGTGGGTAAAACCCTTTCTTCCTCCGCCCTCTCCTTGGTTGCCTGTTTAAACTTGTTACTAACGTAGGGGCTTGTTGCCCATTTCTGTTGCAGGATCCATATGGCTTATTAGATTCAAGGTTCATGATAAGAAAAATTATTTCCTTTAGCTGACCAAACTATGCAAGAAGCTCCCTTTGTTTGTGTCTTTAATGTTGTGGCGCCTTGTTTAATATGTAAGACTTCAATTGATTGCTTGCAACCTCAGCATACCTTTTAAAAGGAATATTTTTTCCTCTCTGGTAAAAATGTAAACATGTGCACATATATATGTATATCTCTGTTTATTAAAAATCATATCAACTTTACCAAGTAAAAACCAGATGGTAGTATATTTGAGCCAGTTAAAAGGTTACAGTTTTGTTTTTAAAATACAGCATTTTTATGTGATAAAAAGACATAAAATAAGAATGTTTTGGACTACTAAAAGGTGACTTCAAGGGTTTTGTTGAGAGTTTTGATGTTGTCTGAGAAGTAAAAACAAAGGTTAATTGACTGGTAATAGTAAAAAGAGGGACAAAGAGAGTGGTCTTCAAGTAAAGGTGTCTGGCTATGCCAAAATGTAAAAAAAGATTAAAGCTTAGTTTGAGAGGTATTATTGTAAGTTGTAGAAGGCTCAAGAGGATGTAAATTTTATTTGTCTTGATTTATAGTACTGCAAATAACAGGTTTGACAAAAAAATAAATGTGTTTAAAATTTGACAGTATTAGATCAGTTTTGGTAAAAGTATACATAAGATTGTACTTTGCTACAAAATGTTTTCATTAAAATGAGATTATAGGTGATACTAAAAATAAGATACAAATTCTTACATGTGCTGTGAACATCTAGGAGATTATGCAGCACAATTTTGTTACCTGTGAAAAAGCCCTTTTTGTTAAGAATATAATTTTAATAAAATGATGGCCTGCCACGTGACACCCTTGGACAAAAAGCAGTGTGCCATCCAGATAAAGCCGGCTCTCTGATCCGGAATGCCAAAACCATGTTCTCCTTTTGTGCTACCCTGACTGGACATCCAGAGGTAAGGAGGTTTCCCAGTATCGCCAGTTGTTCTCTTTGTAACTCAGTCGGCCCCACATGTTAGACAAAAATTACAAAGGTTTGAGAGGTTTAAAAAAATGCCCCTCAGCCAGTTAATAAAGATAGCACAAAAAGGTCTTTGAGAACTAAAAAATTTACAAAAAGATAGCCAAGATGTTAAAATTGCTCTATGAGAAAAAACTTTTAAAAAACAGACGAGAGTTTCTGGGGACAATTGGATACTGTAGGCTAAATTTTACTAAAACGCTTGCCTCTATATGACTCCCATAAGGGAGAAACTCAAAATTCGCTGAACTGGACTGATAAATGTAAACAGGCCTTCCAACAGCTCAAGCGGGCCTTGACAGAGGCCCCAGCCCTGGGACTCCCTGACGTTACCAAGCCTTTCATCTTGTTCATAGATAAACTCAGGGACATTGCCAAAGGAGTCCTAACTCAGGACATTGGCCCTTAAAAGAGGCCTATAGCCTACCTCTCCAAAAGACTTAATCCAGTAACAGGAGTATGGCCCCCTGCCTTAAAATACTAGCTACTGTGACAATGTTACTTAAGAAAACAAAAAAACACGCTTTGGGCAAGTGATTTCTGTGGTAACCTCTCACAGTTTAGAGACTCTTATCAAAACCCCTCCTAAAAAAAGGCTCTCCAATGCCAGAATTCTACTGTCAAGCCCTGCTTCTAGACCCAGAGTCAATGATATTCAAGACTTCTTCAGCTTTAAACCCAGCCACCCTTATGCCTGATGGTGACCTGGAGGAACAAAGGACACCTCTCCATGAGTGTGCTGACATCCTCAAACTGCAGCGGAACCTACAGGGTGAACTTACTGACCAGCTTTTGATAAATGCCGACAACTGTTCGATGGAAACAGCTTCATCCAGAATGGCAGAGACAGATGAGTGGCCGGGACAGCAGTGACCACCAAAAAGGAGATACTCTGGGTTAAAGGGTTAGAGCCTGGCACCTCTGCCCAAAAGGCAGAGCTCATTGCTTTGACTGATGTACTAAAACTAGCCACAAAAAAGAGGGTAAACATCTATACTGATAGTAGATATGCTTTTGCTACTATACATATACATAGAGCCATCTATTAAGAGCGAGGTCTCTTAACCTTGGCCAGAGCTAAGATTAAAAAAAAAAAAAAAAAGAGAGGGCTCCACAAATCCTAAATTTGCTGGCAGCAGTCTGGCTGTCAACAGATTGCTGCTATTCACCTGAGGAAACAATTTGGCAGATCAGGCCGCTAAAAGAGTAACAATCACATCAGAGAGGCCAGCCGAAAAAGTAACTGCTCTGATGCGAGTCCCCCCGACCTTATCAGAACCAGTCTACACAAAAAAAACTACACTGGTTGTTGTGAGCTATCTAACGGATTCCAGTCCCTGTGATTAAAAGACAAGTACAAAATTTCTAAGAGCCACAGGACTGATCCAGAGTTTGGGACCCTGGCAGAGGCCTGTTGTCTACCTTTCCAAGAGACTTGGTTCTGTGGCAACCAGATGGCCACCCTGTCTGCGGTGATTTCTTCAATGGCCCCCTCATAAAGGAGGCTTAAAAATTGACTTTTGGACACAAACTCTTAATTGTTTCCTCCTATTCACTAGAGACTCTCATCAAGGCCCCACCAGACTGATGGATGTCTAATTCCTGAGCCATACATTATCAGGCACTATTTCTAGAAACAACAGCTTCAAACTCGGCTACTTTGCTGCCTGAGGATGACCCCTCGTTGCCTCATTGATCACCTCACGGAACATCGACCTTATGTAGTTGATAAGCTACTGTCTAGAGTTCCATCCTACTTCTCTGATAAAAACAGTTATGTCTCTCAAGAGCCCATTTACACTTAAAAAGACCAACATCTGGCAGCTCAACTTCCAAGAGATTCCGGGGGCTAATATCAAGCTAGCCCAGTCTGTGAGCTTCAGATGCCCTCAGTGCCAATTGGTAAATCTAAAAGTACTACAACAAATAAAAACCACTGGTTATCGTTGGACTATGCCTAAAAACACTAAAAAATAGATTTTACAAAAATAAAAAGCCTAAACTTCAAAAATATAAGTGTTTTCTACTTAGTCTGAGTCAGCTCTGATAGCAGTTTCTCTAATTTGGTCTCCCTTTTTATCTGTGGGGTCCAACAATGGCCTGGCTTTTATAGCCTAGTAACTCAAATTAACCTAAGCTTTACAGATCAATTAAAAAAACTCGATTGGGCTTACCAGCCTCAGAGTTCAAAAAAGATAAAAAGATAAGTTAGATTTTAAAGACTATAATTACTAATGACCTTAAAAACTGGCAAAAACTGGGTGAGTCTCTTTTCCTTCTGCCCCTTTACATGCATGATACACCCCCTATGTTGCAGATATTTCCTCTTTTGAGGTTTTATGTGAGGTTTCTAAAAATTAGCTAATTTAACTAATCAAGATCTTATTAAATCTCCCCAGACTTTTCAGCTAGCTGTGACTTCCATCCACTGGTTACTTCGCTGCTGCCCACTGCAGCTAAAGAGCCTAGGTACCTAGACAAGCGACCTCACCGTAAATCTCTTAAGAGCGACCTCACCGTAAATTTCTTGAGCCGCAATAGATTGTCAAAATAGCTAAAAGCCTGCTTGGATTCAACGTTCCCAATGCAGACAAGTCCCAACTTCAAAAGACGGTCAGCCTACAAATAAGTAAACTGTCATTTCTTCCAAGGACACTTTAAAGCTTAAGATTGTCTAATATAACTGATAATTTTGTGTTCTCCTTCTTTATAGAGACCCCAAGGAGGCCTCTGTCTACTTAAAAATTGTTACTTGTATAATAAAACAGAGTAAATTTAAATGTTGGTTTTCTTTCTCCTTTTGGTTAACAGTTTTAATGACAGCTACAAGACCTTTGTTAATCCTCCTACTGGGCCTTATGTTATAAACAAGTTGATAAACTATGTCAAAGTTCTTAAAAGCTTGTAATTTTAAAGACACATACAAGGTTATAAACAGATGCAATAAAAAAGCTAAGAGAAAAAATTAAATCTCGAGAGCCCCCTTCAAGTAAAGCCAAAATGTTCTCCTTCTGGGAATCAATCCTGCCCTATATTCTCCCTTTACTGGGACCCCTGGCTAGATTCATTATAGTCATGGCTATAGCCCCTTACCTCATTAACCGAGTAACCCAGTTTGTGAGGGCTCAGATATCTCAAGTAAATGTTATGGTGCTACGTCAACAGTATGACCCCTTACCAATACAGGAACTTTAAGATTAAAAGACATCAAAAAAAAGGGGGGGAATGTGCGAGTTGACTACCCTGCTATAACCCCCTCCCCGAGTTATAAAAAGCAGCAAAGAATGTTTCACTCCCTAACTCCCCAGAGCGGGGAATAAAAGGGTTAACTCCCTAACTCCCCAGAGCTATCAGAGCAGAGCAGAAAGAAATGCCTAACTCCCCAGAGCTATCAGAGCAGAAAAAAAAAAAAAAAAGAAAGAATGCACCTGCAAGGTTGTTCCGTCTCAACGAGATAAGTAAGACAAGTAACTGTTCTGTTCTGGGCACATAGTGACTGGGCTAGGACCCCCAGTCTCCATGGTTACTCAACCCCAAATCCCTCCAATCAATTTTGCCAAATCCTATGCTGCTCAAAATTAACCAATGCAATCTGCTTCTGTAAACTCGCTTGCCTCCCGTTTGCGCCATTAAAAACCCTACACAATTCCCCCTCGGGGCCCCCCGCACTTGTTTGCCTGGGGGACCCCATGCGCATGGTAATAAACTTTTTTCCCTCACCAAGAGTTGAGTCCTTGGGGTCTCTTTCCCTGCGGCGTCAGCCCTAACAAAACAAGCCCCACATGAGATCTTTACATGTTTCACAGATGAATATGTTTGGAAATATTGGGAAAGATGGAGATCAAGACTGAGAAGAGTGCACACCCATTTCAAGGTACAAAAACAAGGGAAAAACATGGGAAAGAAAGAGAGCTGGTTAATCGGATGTAAAAATCTTTGATGATGAAAGGAAAAGTATATTCTCATGATGATTTAATCAGGCTGTAGAAGTGAAGTTCTCATGTTGGTTGTCCTATGTGTGGCATTCTGCATTGGCCAGTGGATGCAGGACAGGAGATCTTCAAATAAATCTGGTGGAACACAAAATACTGAAAAAAAATCAGCCTAAATCCTGTGTATTCCTTCCCTTTGGGAACATATATGGATAATGTACGAAGTTTCAAAAGAGAAAATCTCTATTGGGTCATGGTTTCACCAATGAAATGGTCACATCACATAACATTTTGAATTTTGCTTTCACACTTGCTCATGTACCAGGCCTGAGTAAAGCAGAATGCAGAGTAAGCCTGTTCAATAGATGTGCATTCCATAAGTGGTTTTAAAACCAGTGAAAGCCTTTGGACTTAGTGTTTGTATTTTATTGGTTGATTTATTTTTCAAATTGTTTGTTTTACTCTTTTTAACTTTGTGAGTCAGGGAAGCCCTCACTCATAGTGATTTAGACCTCTCCAAAAGCTCTGAAAGTATTCATGTAACAGCTATTACATGTTATAAGTTTCTCCTATTAAAACGTGAAAGACTAACAGACTCTGCCACTTTTCATCTAAATTCAGTGTTGGGCTAAATTCAGTGATAAACTTTTTACAAGTCCTATGAAATTTGTCCTCCTCTAGCCACTGGTCGTGCTGGAATTTACTTTCTTGTGAAGACAGGATTTGAGCAAATTGACACAAGTACAGTTTGCCACTACTCTGCACACCTGGTTAAGTATTGAGTTCCCTAAATGGTGTGTGTTTTATTTTGATCTCTGCTCACACTTTGCTCATCCAGTTAGAACCACAGGGCTCCAGGCCATAGCGTTCCAGGCCTAAACAAGAAAGTTTCCATTCCATTTTGGGAGTTCATTCCTCTCTCATAATTACTTTTTCCACAAATGTGTGCTTAAGGAGAGGCCCTATCCAAATGTGGAGAGGCCCATTTTCATTCACTCACTTTCAGACTGTCTAAGATTTTCAGTTACTACAGGTTTGCCCAGACTTGCCATTGTCAAGGGACAGTGCACTTCACTTGAAGTTGTGCAGTATTACTTCATGTGTTTCCATGGAAATTCCACCAATGGGAAACTCTTGCTGTAGTCATCTCCAAGTGTTGCTGCGTAAGAAAATATAACTAACAAAGAATATGGTTTCAAGCAGAATGAGGAAAGGAGGGATTATCTTTATTTCAGTTCAGGTTGACCTCTCAAAGAAACAGTAATTCCTATCAAGTAGGAGGTAAAA